>NC_066326.1:4170600-4795600 GCF_022539315.1 Serinus canaria | reverse complement strand
CAAACAGTGATATGTTTGTTTACAAGTAAAAGCTTCATTTTTGCAGGTACACAAATAGTTACATTGATTTATTTAACACTAAAAATTCTTACAGGTAAGAGTACCACAAACTTAACATAGAGTCAGTCAAAGTAATTTCATCTAGATAAGTAAAATTGTAAGTACTTTTAAATAAAATTAGTATTTTAAAGGTTAGCACAATTACTTCTTAACATGGAACAAGTTCCACAGTGAAGAAATCCTGTGGGTATTTGCTAAGTACACAAAAACGAGTTCCACCTGGTCCATTACATCAGGTGTACACAGCAGCTCAGTGCAGTCCCTTGCTGAATTAAGGAGTTTATTAGTGCATTTCAGACCCACCTGAATTGCCAAAGCTTCCTGCTGCTGCCGAGCCTCCTCCTGGGCCTTTTCCAGGGCTAACCCAAGCTCTTCCTTTGCCTTCATCTCCCGACTCAGGGCTGCTTCCTGAGCCTCACTGTCCTTTGTAGCATTAGCTTTATGAAGATCTGCAAGTTCCCTGGGGAGAAAGAACCAAGCAAAGAAATAAACAAACTCAAGTTTGTTTATTTAAATGCCAACAGCAACTAGGAAATTAACTTTGCTACATTTCAATATTTCACAAGCATTGCACAAGAGCGAGCCACAATCTGAAGGTGTGATTGCTTTGCTTACTTGTAGGCACTGTCAAGTGCTGCCTGCACACTCCTGTTCCTTTCTTCAAGTTCCTCCACTTCTGCCTGAAGTTTAGTAAGGT
Source organism: Serinus canaria (assembly GCF_022539315.1). Lineage (NCBI taxonomy): Eukaryota > Metazoa > Chordata > Aves > Passeriformes > Fringillidae > Serinus > Serinus canaria. The sequence continues at coordinate 4,794,843 of NC_066326.1, read as the reverse complement.
CTTTTTCTTGTCTCTCCACTACACTGTTCAGTTGTTTAATGCTGTCTCGATGCTGCTTCTCAAGGTCTTCCTTGCCATCAAGCACCTGTCAGTGCAGACAAGAAACATGAAACAAACCCCAGGACATGGGGCAGACAGCACTGCTTGAGGACAGTGACAACAGAGGCAACCAATTTGGGATAAAGTGGCTAAACCCATCTAATACTTGGCAGAAAGAGAAAAGTTTTGCTTCCCTGCCTTGCCCACAGGAGGGAGCTGCTCTTCACCACAGCTTCACACAACTGCACATCCTGGGTCTGAAATTCGTCAGGTCTTGACTCAATCACTAACTGTCCAAATTTTGGTGGTACAGGTTTCCCAGCTCACATGGTAACAGCAGTGCAAGTGCAAACAAGCAGCTCAGAAGATCCCTCACTGCAGTTTTACAAGGAGTACACACATAAATCACAACTCAGTGCTCCAATAATATGAGATGGTGAGACCATGGCACAGGCTGCCCAGAGAAACTGTGACTACCCCATCCCTGGCAGTGTCCAAGGCCAGGCTGGATGGGGCTTGGAGCAGCCTGAGATAGTGGAAGGTGTCCCTGCCCATGGCAGGGGATGGAACTGGATGGGCTTTAGGGTCCTTTCCAACACAAACCACTCTGGGATTCTATGAAATGGAGAAGTCTCCAGAAAATAAAAAAAAATGCAATTTATCAAGAACCCTCCCAAAAGGCAATTTTGCAGTAATATAAAAATTAAAAAAAAAAAAAAAACACAACAAAAAACCTCAACAAATATCCCACCTGCTTTAAATGCTGCAACTCCTCTTCCAATTCCTTAATCTTTTTGTTCTGTTTTGTGTTAATATTTTCTCTCTCTTTCTCTTTGGCTCTTAATTTCTTAATAATGTTGGAATTCTGTAGCTGCTGTTTGGAAAGCTTTTCTCCTGTGAAGAAATTGAACATGAAGCCAGTGCTTATTGGTGATATTCTATGGATTCTCTCTACTCACACCAGCCTTGCTCTTTAGTCCCATGAAAATGATACTCCAGGAAATATGGAAGTATTTATTCTTACAATTTTTCATGCAAGTTCTTAAGTTTAAATCTTTCTTATCCTCAGATGCCCTTGCTACACTGAGCTACAGTGAGAGAGGATAGGATGTAAAAGGCTTTGAAAATAAAGCAAGTGAGCTCATCATGTTAGGAAAAAAAAAATCTTCTCATTTAGAATCTATATTTTAATTCCAAAATTTAAAGTATTAAAGGAGACACTGTAGAAATGCCATGAACAATGCCCTCATTAGATTCCTTCTGAATGGAAGGTGGAATGCTGTTCTGCACAAGCTGGTTTTATCTCTCAGCACCTTCTAATCAGGAATCACCTCTCCAGCCACCTGTACCTGCCTGACCTCCCCGTCACACTTTGCTACTCACTAAATGCCTAAAACATTCAGAAACATCCAACATGCTTCAAATGCAGCACTTTTTCCCCACACAAAGAAGGCTTGTGTGCAAGGCCACTACATTTCAAGCTATAAACACACTTTTACTACCAAAAAATAGTTAATTCTCACCTTCCTCCATTAATCCTTTGATTTGCTCTTCTTTTTCCTTCAATAATTCAGCAGTTTCATTTGTATTAAGTCTAGTAGCCAATTCCTCTTTAACAGTCTTTACTTCCTAAATAATAGGATAAAATACTTAGGACTGTTTATTAAAATACATGGAGGGAAAAACACAGAGTGAGTTACACTGATCACCTTTTTCTTCTGCCCTTCCTCTCACAAGACTTTGCTTGGAAAACAATTTAGGTTGGAAAGGAACTCTGAAGATTATCTGATCAAAACAGATTGCTCAGAGCCTTATTGCATCAAGTTTTAAAAACCTCCAAGGATTGAAACTCTGTAAATCCTCTGTACAATTTGTTCTAACCACCCCATCCATTAAATTTTCTTGAAACTCTGCAATAGAGAAAACCCAACCTGTCCTATTCACATGTAGCTACTCAATAATTTTTATAATCCAACTCACTGTTGTGTCAACACAGTGACAAACAGCTGAAAAATATTTGTTTTCCAGTCAGTTTTGAGTTTCCTTTCTGCATTAAGCTAGAGGAATGAAATGCTGTGACACCAGGTCAAGAACATTTAAACCCCATAAACTTTACCGCTGTAGATTTCTTTGCTTGTTCCAAATCAATCTGCCATCAGCCCTTAATTTTCCTCCCAGCTAATCCTCTAAAGAAGCCATTCCCATTCTTCACCCCTTCCTCACATCCCCAGGCCATTCTCCCTCACCAATGCAAATGCATATCTGGTACAAGGTGAATGAGAGCAAACATTAAATCTCTTTTTTTCCCAATTAAATGAGTTCCCCAAGCTGGTTCACAGCATGGATGCAAGGACACATATCTGAACACCAAGAAGACTGGATGGCTGGAAACAGTTCACAGGTTTAATATTTTTGCTGGGTTAATATTAATTGTTTTTCCTCAAGAAATTCAATTGTGTCATAAACTAATAAATATTAATTTCATAAAAAAAGCCAAATCACCTTTTTAGCTGCATCTCTCTCTTTGCAGGCTAGCTGGAGCTTCTTCTCAGCATCTGCAATTCGCTGAGCAAACTCCTCTTTAAGAGATGAAAGGCTGCTGCTCTCTTCTTTCATTCTAAACATTTCACTGCATTTAAAATGAACATTTTAGAACAGTTGCATGGGTATGTGACACTCCAAACAGTTTGCAACAAGCTACCTTAAATGCTTTTAAGAAGTATTTTACTTGCATTACACATGATAAGCTAAAGTCAAAAAACCTCACATCTGTATCAGAAGTCCTAATGTAAGATCTTTATCAATTCAGTAGCTTACCCATGAAAACAACTAAGTGCTTGATTTATCTTAAATGTTTAGCTCCTTGAAAAAGTCCTTTTTAGTTAACCATAAGCTGTATCATATAAAGGGTAAAAAATTTAATCTATTTTTTAAGTTAGTATCAATTTAGTCATTAAACGACAGCATCATATATATGTAAATTTTATAACCAATATTTGATCAATTAACTGTTAAATACAACTTTACACTTTTCCCCCTTTTAACTTTAACCAAATTAAATAATAATTTCAGGTTTCTCCCTATGACCAGCCCTTCTTTCATACCTTCACTGCCTACATTTTAGTCAACAAAGTTGACTATTTACTTAGTAAATCAGGTTCCTCCCTCTGTATCAGGAAAGTCAGTCTCTCTTAATAGCTGAATCTAGTCTTATAACAAAGATCTTTATTAGTAACCAAGACTGATTCTCCACATTTGTCATTCTTACTCCAAATTTGTCATTTTTCACATTTGTCTGCTTGCTTACTGAAAACTCTTTCCCCTGCCCCCTCTCAAGAGATTTTGGCTCCAAAAAATAACATGACTTTAAAAAAATCCCACCACAGCACATGCCATCACTATTGCCACCTTTCACAAACAGTGCACATCCCCTGTAACCTTTGTTCCAGTCACAAAGCTCCTTGTTTGATCTAAGATTTTATTACAGCAAAGTCACATTTACAGCACTGAGTGTATTTTCATACTTACTCTTTGAGGTTATCATAAGCTTCTTCCAAGCGAGCCCTTTCTTTACTAGTGCTTAACAACTGTATTTCCCTCTTCTCCAGCTTCTCAGTTAATGAATCAATCATCTGGACAAGGTTTTATAGATAAAGATCAGATGAATGGGACAATTAAAAGACAAGAGGGGCAGGCTTTCCATTTCCCCCACCCCATTCCCTCACAAGACTATTTAAAATTGAACTGGTCAATGTTTCAGGAATTTGGGGCAGAAGTCAGTGAGGATTATCACGTTTCTGACACACACCTGAACATAAAGACAACTGCTTTCTACAGGTGTAGAAATCCTACTAAATCAGCACATGTAGCTCAAGTAAGTTCCTCAACAAAATCATCAACTGTGATATGGTTTAATTATACATGAAGTTTTTAACTAGAGCTGCTGGTCTATAAAACTATAGTTTACATTAAGCATTAAGGCTCTCAATGTTCTTTACAGAATAATTTCTATAGGAACGTCTCGTCTGTGAAACATTAGCACAAAGCAGCAGAAGAGCCTCAGATGAAGGAGGGAAACTTTCACTCAGGGTCAAAAGCTCCTGGCTCACGTCCTCAAAATAATTTCTTAATACCAAGTTTTGGAAAGTTGAACATAGATAACAAAAATACAAGAAAATATACAAAAGTAAACTCCAAAGAACTAAAATAACACATTTGACTTATTAGGCTTCCTGTTTGTCACCCTTACTCACAATTCACAACAATGACAACCAGGTGGGTCAGGTGAAACCCACAACTATCTGATCAGAAATTTTACCAGTACTATTCCACTGCAGGGTATCAGGGACAGTTTTCTACAGGGTCAGATAGTTCAGCTTCAATTAATTCATTCAAATAAGGTGATATAAAGCAATACAGGACAATGTAAGGAAATGTCAGGAGTCTCATTTGCAATTAAAGGTGTGTTTTTAATACATGTTTCATTTACCTTTTTAAGCTCTTGCTTTTCAGTGTCCTCTTCTACCAATTGTTCCCCAGCATCCTGCTGGGGCTCGGCCTCCTCCTTCACAACCTGTCCTTCAACAGTTTGCACAGCAGCAACCAAAACAACATCTGGCTGCTCAGAATTAACAGGGGTTGCACTTCTCCCACTCTCTTCCATCTCAGCTTCCTCAGCATGTAGCACAGGAGCATCATTCAAGTTTTCAGATTTATTTTTCAGGGCATCAACCATTTCTGTCTTTGGCACGGAAGGACTGACAGCAACAGACGCTGAAGCAGAAGCCCTGCCTGATAACTCATCGTCTGAATTTATTTCACTGACACTCCTGCTATCCAAGGACTGCACACTGAATGAATCAATTCTTTCAAAAGCATCCGAGGAGCCACAGCTCTCAGTCATTTTCTGGAAGTCATCTAAGCGATTATAATCCGCACAGGCAGACGTGGACAAGAGCTGGAACGACGTCTGCATGAGGTGAAGGCTGGATTTGGAATCTGCAGCTTCTTGTCTGGAACTTACTGAGCTCTCACTTATCACACTTTCGTGGTCCAGAACTTCAATATCACTGGTTGTGGAAGTGCCTGAGGAGAAGGTGCTGATGGGAGGTGATGGGGTATTGCTTTGTCTGTCCTCAGTCTTTCTCTCCTTCCCTTCCAAACCCAGGTCTTTTGTGCCCGCTCCAAGGGGCTGAGAAGTGCCCTCGGGTGCACCTGCTGCTCCATCCCCTCCCACACTGGATTTTTCAGTAGGAGAATTTTCAGGTTCTTCAAAATTTAGAGCAGACACCTTTTTGTCAGTAACTTCATTTGTGCTTGCTTCATGCTGCGCATCAGATTTAAGCCCAGCACTCTCATCTAATTGCTCCTTGGGAGTATCAAGGCTTTTCAAGTCCAGGACAGCTCCGGAGGAATCCTTGACCTCTGCCTCTGCTGTCACTGGCCCTGCCAGCTGACTGGAGTGTTGAGACTCCTTTAAAGTGCTTTTCACCTCCTCTTTGGGTCGCTGTGATTTGGCTGGAGGTTTGGACACCACTGGGTTTTTCTGTATACTCTGAACATCTGTTGGGGAGAGAAAGGCACTGAAGAAGTTTTCAGATTCATCCACTACCGTCCTCCTCACGGGCTTTGTGATGGCTGTGGGAGATACTGGCTGATTCTGGGGTTCTGTAGTTGAGTTCAAGCCCCAGGAAGATGTGTCCCATCCTCCACTTATGAGAGAATTTGTTCCTAAAAAAAAAAGGAAAAAAGGGAGATAGGCAAAAATCCCACTTTGAAGGCTACAAACAAAAGCAAATGTGGCCTCCTGCTTCCCTACAGTGAAAGGAGTCCAAGCAAAACAACATGAAAAGCTGTAGTTAGGAGAATTATACTGATTAAAAAAGGAGGAAAAAATTACAAGGTCTTAAAAGTTATCTCCAAGTAGCACATAAACACTTCACACACCATTACAGAAAACAAAGGGGAAAAGCTTTAAGTATTTGCAGCATTTACAGTGCAAGAAGGATTCCTGCCTTCAGTTTCTGACAAGACCTCATTTTTCCTCATACACCAAGCATCAGCATGGAGCTGACAATAACAATCAGCAGCAGCCCAGCTGAGAATTTTCTTCTTCTGTAGAGAAATACTGAATTGTTCAGTTCTAAAGCTGCCCTAAAACAACATCAACAATTCGAATTATTGAATTTCTTGAAGGTTTTCCAGGACTTGTCAACAGCAAGAACAAGAATTTCAGCATCAAATTTCAGAAGCATCTGAAGTAAGAAAGAGAAATCAAAAAGCAGTGTCCAATTTTGTACCTACAAACATAATCTGGACAACTTAACTCTTTCAGGCTACTTAAAAACAAACTCACTCTATACAGCAGGATCTATTAAAAATGCTGAGTGACAATATTTAAAGCTGCCTTCTACTTTCAGAACAGTTGATAGGTGTTGGCCTCAAATCTCAAATCCAGATAATTACTGTTTACATTGCCCAAAATACTACAAACATGTGATTTATTACTACAAGCATCTGACTTATTGCTACCTTGTCCATGATTCAACAGTTTCAGAAAAAGCTCTGAGTTAACTGTAACATTGAGAACATATTTTGACATCTCTTAAAAACAAGAAGGCTTTCCCTGAAAACCAGATGCAGGCTGATCTTTGCTGGTCTTCCTATGAATTACAGAACTACCATAAATACTAAGGTACAAATAAAATTTTAAAAATTTGGACAAGTCTAAAGCTTTGAGAAATTAAGCATGACAGAGATTTCTATAAACAATTTCTGCATTTTAAGATGACATCAGACTACTTACATGACTGCCAAGCCCTCCAAGGGACAAACACATCCCAAACTGACCTTTGCTGAGCAACCAACCCAGAAAACATTTTCAGTCACTACAGCTTTCAGTTTTCAGAAATCTCACTCTGCTGTGGCTTCACCTGGAAATAAACTCCTCCTCCTCCAAATACACATAGTTTTTCTAGATATAGTTGTAGCAATGACACTGATTCCAGATGACTTTGTTTTCATGATGATGATGATGATGATTATTATTATTATTATTATCTTTAAGATGTTATTCTGGGGGCAGTTTCTAATAAGAGGGATCCTTTTTGCTCTCTCCCTTCCAAACAGCAGCTTAGGGCTGACCATTCCTTCAGGCTCTCCATTACCATGCGCACAGGGGAGACACTTCCTCATAGCCATGACAACTTTTCCACCCGCACAATCCTTTCGACAGGTGTTGGGCGATTATGAACTGGAAGCACGAAAAGTGGAAATTTCATTTGGTTCACAAGGACCAGACTTTCAGCTTCTACTATGCCCTCCCTGTTGCAAAGAGCGAATCCATGCAAGCCTCTGAAAAGAGCATGATTTCCCCTTTTATATTACTGAGCAGTTTTACCAATTCTTAGCCCCTCAGAAAACAAAAATATAAATAAATAACGCCTCGAGAAGCAGGGATATGAAGCTCAGTGCTGTCCATGCGATAAAAGCAGGACACTGGTGACACCAGCCAAGCTCTGAACTGAGCTTGCCCCGGCTTCGGATCGGTGCCCCCCGGCACGGGAGGGGGCGGAATGTGGAATATTAAACCAGAGGGGGCTCTGAATTATAAAACCCGGGGCGGCTTTGGGCGGGGGGCGGTTAAACCTCCCCAGGGTAAGGAGGAGACAGCGGAGGAGGCGGGCGAGGCTCGGGGCCGCGAGGCTCAGCACGGCGGCCGGGCCGAGCCCTTACCGTCACCGTAGTCGGGGATGACGGAGTCGGGCCAGGGGGTCTCCTCGGCCTGGATGTCCAGCACCCGGTCGATGGACTTCTGCGCCTGCGAAAGCGCCTGCTTGGCGAAGCTGGACAGCTGCGAGGCGTTGAACCAGCTCATCCTCGGCGGCTCCGCAGCGCCCGTTCCCCGCGGCTGCCCCGGCTGCCGGCGGGGCCGGCGGGCTGGGCCGGGCGCGGCACGGAGGGAGCGGAGCGGAGCGGAGCGAGGGCCCCGCGCAGGCGCTGCCGGATCCACGTCGCACCCGGGCCCGGCGCAGCCGCGTCCGGCCCGACACGTCCGGGAGGAGGGGCCGGGGCACCGCGCCCGCCCTCACAGCGCCTCGGGAGCTCCAGCTCAGAGCTGGAAGGGACTTACAGACTGTCCGGTTCCAGTCCCTGCCATGGGCACAGACACCTTCCGCTCCCAACTGACCCGGCCTGGAGCACTTCCAGGGGTGGAGCAGCCACAGCTCCTCTGGGCACCCTGTGCCAGCCCCTCTCAACCTTCACAGGAAAGAATTTCTTCCAAGTATCTAGCCTAAATTTACCCTTTTCCAGTTTGTACCCATTACTCCTTGTCCTATCCCTGTATTTCCCCTCTTTCCATTTGTACCCATTACTCCTTGTCCTATTCCCCTACTTCCCTCGTTCACTTTGTACCCACTACTCCTTGTCCTATCCCTGTATTTCCCGCCTCCTTCAATTTGTACCCATTAATCCTCGTCCTTTTAAACTATGCAGTTCATAGTTAAAAAACTGTGAACTTCAAACACAGCTAACACATCAGACTAGAATTCACTAGCACTCCTTAAGTCTCTGACTAAAGCAGCCAAATGATGCCCCAGATTTTTTAATGGAGGTTACAAATGCTCTTGAATGTCCATAGAAAAGCCACAGACTCAGGTGTCTTTCTGATTTTTTATTAATAAATACCTTAACAGCACCAATGATATTTGAACATAATTTTGCAATGCTGTGCATGGTGGCTGCTTGAGGACAGTGAAGAGACACATCTGTATTTTCATGTACAGTTGATAATTATCTCCCTTTGTGTTTCTTGTAAACAAAGCCATTGCTTCCATATTTAAGACCTTCCATAAAACTGATCAAATCAATACCAAATAAGAGGGAAATCCTCATTTTAATCTACTGCCTCCTTTGGTTTAAGGTGACTCAGTAAGTCTCAGGAGTGCTACAACCTACAACCAGATTGTTGTGGTTCCTTTTAAAACCATCTTTTCTTTGCATATTTGTGTGCACACATGTTGAAAACAAGACTTTTGGCTACCTTAAAGTTCCATGTGTTTGAAAGTACATTAGCATGAACATTTTGACAACAAAACCTGGGAAAAGTGTATTTCTATACATCAGAGGTCTGTACATGAATAAGCATTTATACAAATATAATCCACCAAATATTGGCTTCTACATACAATTGTGAAATATGGTGATTCATTTAGATTTCCTAACCTTCAACCATGCTGGCACTAACAGGAACATTTCAGGCTGCTTTAACACCCACAGAGTATGTTTGTTTTATAAGGTGGGCACAGATTTCTCTTGCTGTATTTGCACTTTCACTTATGAATAAATTAAGTGGTAAAGTGAAGTTTGAACAACATAGTCTGTGGTGTAGTAACATCAGCAACTGCAAGTTCCTGGCCATCCACAAGCCCCAGTTCTGAAACAGAAAGAAAAGCTTAATTAGTTTAATTAAACCCATGTGCTTTGCCTTTTCAAGAAGCCCCAAAAAAAACCGAGAAATGCTATCCCCACAAACCATAAATATGATTAAATAAAGCTGCAAACAGCTCACTGGCTAAATTAACATTAATCTAATTTAACCAGGAAACAGACCTTGTTGAGAAATATATATAAAACTCGACTGGACAGTGTGTAATTTACAGCAGATATTTGGTTGCTTTGTTGCAATGTTCTGTGCATCTGCCTGCACTTCACCTTTAAACAACTGATATACCTAAGCAATATGAAACTAAACTTGAATGTGTATTGAATGTACAAGGACAATGAAGCAAATTCTACTGCATAATGCAAGACAAAGCTAAATATCCACACAGAGGGGTGAAACTGACTTTCTCTAACTTGGAAATCAACACCTGACAGCTCCATGATACCTTTTAGTGTCTTGGAAAGATTTGGCCTTGTTCGTTCTTCAATTGAAGCTACTGTCTGCAAATTAAAAAATAAAAAAGGCCAATTTTTTTTTAAATTCAGTAAATTTAATTAAATTCAGAATATTAAAGTCAATTATGTATGTTCAGATTACCTGTAAATAAAGTGTTTTATTTCCCCCATACATAGTTGCTGTGATTGCAGGAGATTTCATCTGCCTATATATAAAAGATTTAAAAACAAACAAACAGAACAGAACAAAACAAAAGCAGGCAATCAGGTTAAAAATACTTTTTAAAATTACCTTTTATAAGTATTAAATCAACAAATTACAAATTACTCAGAATGGTTGCAACTTACAATGAAGCATTATTTGTTAAGTAATCCAGGATCTCCTGCAATTTAGCTGATGGGGAAATCTCTATGTTTTGGGGAAGCTGGCTGCAGGCTGGACAGTTCTCCTACCACAAAACAGCACAAGAATACACATTATGTTAAAGATGATTTTAGAAATGCTGCTAGTAAGGTCTCAAAAGTGTTCGTGTTGTGTTTTTTTTAAATTTTAGCTCTAGAAATAATAACAGCTGTAAATATTAATGACAAAACAAATTTCCTTCTGAAGTCTGTCACTGATTGGCTCCCAACAGCACCTAAGTATTTTTGCATGACAAATTTCATCTGACATAAAATCCAATACTACAAACTTTCAGATCAACTTTTGCCATAACCTCTTTTTGAGAATATCTGCCCATGAGTTGTCTTAGGATTGAGGATTTTATTTTGTAGTTCTACTTTGCAGAAGTAGCAGACCAGTAACACTGTAGTTTCCACTTTTAAAACTTTAGAAATATTATTATTCAGTGCCAGGGGCCGATTGATTCAATACTGAGGTTCAGAAATGCACACAAAATGCATAAATACAAATCAAGGAAACAACCCGTCAAGCCTTTAATGGCACTAACCTTTCTTTCAGCTTCAAAACTGTATGTATATAATCCATCCACATCATTGAACACCAAGTAGTTGTTAAGAGGAACATATGCACTGTAATGACAAATATGTCAGTGTTGATACATGGCATTCTGCTGGAAATCATGTCTGTAATTAATAAGAAATTAATTACCTTGTGGCTATCTTAAAAACTTCCGTGGCGCAAACAGCTGGAATGAGAAAAAAGAATTTCTTCACCTAGCTCTACCAGACATGCAGACATCACACAGTTGTACAAAAAGTGACAAAAACAATCAAGTATAACAATCTATAAAGAGAAAAATAAACATCTGAAGGCAGCTGGACATATTTGGCACTAATCTACGTCAAGCCTATGCACTGTGTTTTTCAATTTTTCTCCCTAGTCTTAAATGCTTTTGCTCCCTCACAGAGTCGTTACATTTATCCAGTCACTTACAGTTTCTCTGTGGAAAACAGAAATATGACTGTAAGAATAAATCAGACACATTTAAAATTCACTGTTATCCTCTCCAGATTCTCAATTCCAAGTTGCTGTCCCACAAAACTCTCAAGTCAGTAAAGTAGAAGTGAAAGGAGTTCTTTCAGCATACCTGCAATTACTGCATTTGTAGAAGCTACTGCTGGAATAATTCGTTTAATCACCCCTGTAAAAACAAAACATACAGCTCTGGGTTTTCTAAGAAACTGCATTGAGAGAGTACTTTTAGAAAGAATTATTTCAAAGGGTGGGTCCAAAGGTACTTTCAAGTGTCCAGGAATTTCTGTAACAAACAGGTATAATGGCATGCTGCTGCAGTACTTGGGCACTTTATTTTAGGAATGGATCAAGCACATTGAAAAAAAGCAGGTATCAAACAAACTCTGAAAGCAAGTATTCTGTATTTAGCATGGGAAATTAAACTCTGTTCTTTTCCTGTTAAACTGGGGAAATACACAAAGGAAAGATGGTTGAGTTTTCTATTTGGTTAGTGTCTGAAATGATGATTAAATGAGTGTCAGCATACTGCACTTGCATGTGAACAGAGGCAGGGACAACAGAGAGGAACAGATGCTATAGACTTAACCAGCCTGAACTGGCACAAAATGTTGCTAAAATAGACAATCACATCCCTTTGTTTTTACTCTTTGACCCAGCAAGAGTGGTCACCATGTAATGTAAACTGTGGAGCTGCTCCAAGTTAAAAATAAAATAGCAAAAAGAATGTTCAGCTTTATCCCAGATAAGTTCCTCTGATTCATCATGAATGCCTGAACATCTGATTTGTCATAAAAATATTTGTGCTGGCACAGGAAACAAGCTGCTTGTTTCTGTTTTAAGGGTGAGGAGAACTATCCCAGCACAGCTGCCAGCTTAGTCATAACAAATACAAAGAATGCTAATCCAGCCTAGGTGCAAATGCTACAACTTGGTGAAATGCCATCCCCTTACCTTGGGTGAGTCTGTAGGTAACACCTTTAATATTAAATTGTGATGCTCTTTCTAAAGACTTCTGGTAAATCCACTGTATATGTTCAGGGTCATCTCCATCCAATGCAATACCTTCTACAGTAAAGAATTTACAGATAAATTGCAATTATAAAAGTCCTTCTTAAACACAGCATTCTTTTGGTCTAAAAAAATCCCTGATTTATTGTAAAATGAATACCCCATGAAGCTATTGGAATTTGACATTTTAAATAACCAAAGTATTATTTTTACAAACATCTTTAGTAGTAGCACATCCTATACACAAACTATCATCACTGCACAATTTATAGAGCTGTTACAGGTTACATTTCAACTCAGGAAAGACGCTGTGCAGTGTGAGAAACATGAGCACATACGGAACTGGAGAGTGAGTTCAAGAAGAGAAAATCCATCTCCAGCTCAGAGGAGGCTTAGATTCAATATGACAGTGAACCAGAAGAGGTTAAGAGGCAGGACTATTTTATTAAAAGTATACACCCAACTCAAGTTAATTAAAAAAAGAAATGTTCATTTAGCAACATTACAATACACTAATTACCTCCAAAAGGCTGTTCTTTTGGCCACTGCAATATCCTGACATACTCAATGCAATGCTCTGGCAGTCTGGGCATGGATGCAATGGTGCACATGGGAAAATTGACCTGGTTGGGCAGGGGATGAAAACCAGAAGAAACCACGACACATTAGGTGTAGTACTAAAAAAAAGAAACCAGCAAAGCAGAGGAATATGAAGAGATGGCAATTTCACTGGGGGAATTACCTGTGGTGGGTAAAGTGCAAGCGTGCATTCAACACATGCTGTCATCCCAGGAATGATCACACGGACATTGCCTTTGAAACCTTCTGTCCCTCCATCTATCAGAGGTATGATGGAGCTTGGATCCAGGACACCATCCTCATAATGCAAAAATGACATCTAACAAATACAGGGGGTGGGGGGGTTGGTTTTGGTTTGGTTTGGGTTTTTAAACAAGTTGCAGGAAGAAAAAAAATCCTAAAATTTTATTCTTAAAGGTACACCCAACTATGGAGTGCTTAATGTACAGTTTATTTTAAAGGTATATAAAACACTACTTATTTGTCAGTGCACAAGACTTTATCTACCACCTTCACCCTCTACCTACTCCCTTTACTCCCCTGATAAATGCTATTATTTGCAACATATGTTCTTATAGTTCATCAGAACAAATGCTTGGTTTGGTCGGTTGGTTTGTTTGTTGGTTGGTTGGTTGGTTGGTTTGTTGAAGGTTTGATTCTTGACTTGCTGTTTTGCTTTTGTCTTTTTTATTTTAATACAGGTAGATACTCCAGGTCATTGTTTTACAAACAAATTCACAATGACAAAATTACCAGCTTTCTGGTCACTGAATTCTGTAACAGTGCAGCTCCAAATAATGGCATTTATAAGTCGCAGCATAATAAATACTGTTTGGGTAATGAAGAAAAAAATCACAGTGGGAGCATCCAGAGCAGCTCTGGAGCTTTCTTTCTTGATTTTCTGACAGCAGAAGGCCACAAGCAGTGTAACCTAACTATGACATTATCCCTGCAGGGCACTGCACAGGTGTTGGCTAACACTTCCCAAGAAAAGGGCAGGTAAGAGAGTCTGCATTTCATCCTGCTTACAGAAGGAAAATAGAAATAGGTATACAGAAAGCCGCGGGTTTCAACAGCCCTCATTCATTTTCATGACACATTCTATGAAAGTATGTTTTATTTTAGTCATCTAAATTCAAGCAATAACCAGGCATTAAGAAGATTGAAAACTTTACCAGCATGCCATTTATCCATCTTCTTGCAATTATAGAGTCCAGCCCACAAACAATAATATGAAACTCTGGGGAGAAAAAAACATTATTCAAAATCTACACTAATGCAGACTTCCTAAGACAAGCAAAGTATTCTGTCCACAACAGGACAGTGACAGTAGCTTAGCTATCTCCTCTAGACTGCCTGTATCACAGGTGTATTTAAATTTTGTCTGTGTGTTACTTCTATTTCCAGTATATTGTGGAGGACTAAAATAATTAGCAAGCAAAGTGCCAGGAAAAGCAGTGAGCAGCAACATCTGCAAGGGTCCCCAAAGCACCAATGGGTGTTTGTCAGGAAAACAAATGCCACTTACGTCGATAGAAGCTTTCATCCATGTCTTGAATCTTTTTAAAATATCTGAATGCAAGCCCAGTAAAGGAATATATTTATAGTTAAATTTACTGTTTTCTATTTGCTAACCTAAAGCCAAAATATTATCTAATTTATTACTGTAATTCTGTACAACACCTTCTAAAAAACGATGTGATCTGAGATTAAATTCCCACAGCTGAAGCTGTAACATCTCACAAAACTAGTAAAGGGCACAATGGAATAGTTCTAAACAACAAAGTTCAGCAGGTGAAATATTTAGGAAGCTCAAAATATGTGCTCTCACAAAGTCCTTTATCAGTAAGTGCTGCTCTGTGTTTATAAACTAATGCCTCCTACCAGAGCTTACTCAGATCTCTCTGGTGAATAATTCCAGTATCTCAGTGAAAATTACAATATTGCACTTGAATAAAAAGACTCAGTGGAAAAATACAAAATAATTTCTGAGCCTTTCCCATGCAGATTCCTGTATGTTAATGGCACGGAAAAAGAATTCTCAACTCACCAGCTGAATGAATGTGTTCTTTATTGTATGAGAAACAGGATGGCAGCAAAATACTTCAGATACTCCTACTACCCACCGAGTTTTCTAGGATACAGAAGCCTCCAGGCTTCTCTGTGAAAGGATACGGTACCACAGCACAGTTGGGAATGCGGCTGTTCAGGAATTCTGCTGCAACTTCTGCTTTTGGCCGCCCCACATCCTTCGCTCTGGGAAAAACCCAAGCAATCCCAAAAGCTTGATTTTAGCAGATTTTGTCTTTCCAATCTCTACACATTGCAATACCGAATTAAGTGGCTAATTGTTACTTTAGGACAATTTATTTAATTGGATAATATTAAGGCATCCAACCCAAACCATTCCATGATCCCTGTAAAGCATCATATGTGAGAGTCTTAGAATTAACTACAGTTATCAGCACCAAAAAAATCCAGTGATTGTTCACTGTACTTGGATGAAAAAGGTACCAGAAAATCTAAGATCTCAATCTGTGTGCATTTATTCCTTGGTGTCACCTTTTCCAAAAGTCATTAGCTGTACTGGAATGGCAAGGAACATAGTTTGACTTTCCTCATGCCACAGAGCCCAAAATAAGAAGAAATCACATGCAATTTTTAGTTAATTCTGAGTACTATTGTGACAAGAAGGTCCAGTAATCTTTAATGACCTCTTGTCCAACCAAAATAATGAATATATTAACATGTTTTATTTAGGTACATTTTAAAAAACCCAGAAGCTAAACTGTGAAAATGTAAAATATCACTTACCGAAACAAAAATTGTCGATTAAGGTTAGAAACATCTATAGTATCCATGTCAATAACATGGATCTGTCTGAAACCAGACAGTGCCTGGGAAAAGAGAAGGTCAGCTTCATTTAACAAGAAATTAAATGCTCACAAAGCTCCAGAATTCACTCCCCAAGCCAAAACAGCAACCTTTGGAGGAACAAATGTATATGGTCCTCATTGCCTGTGCAGAGAGGTACATGGTCATTCTTGGTTCAAAGGGGTTTTGTTGGGCTGCTGATGCTGGTATTCAGACAGATGGAATTAATAACATACCAACAGTCAAAGACAATGCTCTCCTGAGGGCAATATTGCTTTGGCCTACCTAGTGTTAACACAGGGAAGCCAACAGTAGGCTGATCTATAAGAGGAAACTGTAGTATTCCTTCGTGGCTGGAGTAAATTAAAAGAGTCCCATCATTCCCCCCCCCCAAGAGAGGGGGAAAAAAAGCACAGAACTTAAACAAATACCATAAGCACTTCCATGCTTGGCAGAAATAGGAAAAAGAAAGTTTCCTTCCTTTAAAAGGCTTTTTTAAAATTCCTATTGAGGTTTGGGACATTAACCAGTTTCGCATAAATGAGTCTGGCATATTGACCCAGACATCACAGCTCAAAACAAGGCAGCATTGCTTGTGGCATTCAGTGCTGAAGGAGATGGCAAACACAAAAGTCACCTAAGAACGCATTGAACCTCTGACAGAAGCTCTGCCTCATCTCCATTTGCATGCAGGCCATCACTACATCTGGCAAATAACTTTACAGTAAAATTGCCTTAAAACTGTATTGTGGGTCTGATCTGGTAAAGTAGCAACATCAATCACATACAAAGAAACAATGTGCACTGCAGTTAAAAGGAAATATAAGCTGTGAAATATGGGGTTTAGAGAAAAGAAATGAGTTGTGATGTTCTGAAATGACTCTAAAAAATTTGAGTCATACATAAAATATGATTTACATTCTCCTTTAAGACTCCATCTTTTTATAGGTAAAGACTTTGAAACTTTTTCCTTTACATTTTCTGAACAAACAGGGCTATCCTGTGCAACAGAAATCCTTGTTCTTAAATAGAAACATGGGGAAGTAGAGTAATAGTCCAAACTACCAAACTCCAATGGGATCATAACACTGATACACTGAGATAAATATGAGTGCTTGTGAGGATAAAAACTACAGCAACAGGATAATTAAACTTTTGCATTTCAAACAACACTTTGTAGCATTATGAACACGATTTTTCCTTAGTTGGCTTCACTTGCCTAGATGTGGCATTTAGGGAAAATCGCCAATATCAGACTGGATATAACGCTGCGCCTAAACTTTCAGCTACTCTTCATACAAAGCAGCCTGTTGTATCTCAAGACAAGCTTTGAGACAGCTGAAGAAGTAACATGCAACATATAAAAATACAACCTTTCAAGGGCATCCTTCATCTTTATTGTCTGTATCAACATGTATTTTACACATGTTGATTAGAACTTAAAATTCTAGTAGCTATATACAATCAGAACTGCAAAATTAGCTAATTAAAAAAGACGCTTTTGTCAAAGAAAAAAAGAAAAAGAAACAGAGAAGATTCTAAGAAGAAAAGGGTTAAAACACAGTAATTACCAGGTTTTTCAGGAGTTCACATCCTAATCCTCCTGCTCCAATAACTAGCACTTTACATGTGCTTAACAAAAAATCAAGGGCCTGCAGAAAACATAAAACAAAAAATTAATACAATTTGTGCTTTATTTCATAACCCTTACAAACATGTTACCATAAATTTTCAGTGCCTAGTGAGTAACAGATAAAGCAGCTTTGTATTTGCAGGAGTAATTACATATTGGACTTTAATCAGTTGTTGAGTTCATGCAGTTCTTGTATCCCCACTTAGAGAGAATCAAGACCTTTGCTGATATCAGTATATTACTTTTATATTACTTTTGACCATGAAAAAAGCAAGGTCCACTCTTATTATTATTTGGTTTAGGGTGATAATGCTTTCCTTGTTCAGATATTTCACATATCTATTATACAAAATAAATCTAAACAGATCGACAACATTGCTGGACAGAAAGAATTGAAAATGTTAAGTATATAACTGCTTTCTGTGAACTGTTCTACTTCACCCCAGGAAAATGCTTTCAACCAAAAGCTCTGAAACAAAATGTACAACAAAAGAAGAAAAGCAGAAGAAATATTTCAAACAGTCTACCCTACTACACACCTTATCCAGTTCTCAAAGTATTCATATTAACACTAATTTCTTCTTTAAGTACAATAAATTCCTCACTGTTATCAAATTACTTAAAAATTGAGATTTAAATGCTGCTATTTTTCATGTGAAACTCAGAACCAGCATAATTCATACATTGCTATATATTTATATATGATGACAGCAAGGTTGAAGTTAACAGTGTACAACTTAAAAATACAAACTTATAAAAAAACCCCACAACACGTTCTCCTAGGACCAAAATGTTCAATTGACAAAAACACAAGCTTTTCATGCTGCTTTAGTACTCACACACTGCTGGTGGTCAATTAATGAACCTGTTTACAATAATTTGCAACACACTCTACAGATATTTGATTGAAATTAAGTCTTTCTCACTTGAGTGCCTGGCTCGAAATCGGGATGTGTGAATGGTCCAGATCGCTCGAGGAACTTCTTTACATGGTTCCAGCGACCTTCCCAGTCTCCAGAGTCCCCACACCCACCATCAACAGCCATTCTGCACAGAACACAGTAAATTCAGCTGCAACATCAGACAGGAAAAGCCACACCTCCAACTTTCTATGCAAAGAACACCTAAATTATTGATCATTTGTACAGATGCATCTGCATGTTCTTTATGCCTGTAAGTTATGCACAGGAGCATTTGCATGAGTGGGTTTTATTTGTGGAACTGGAAAGCAATAATATAAATATGCACAGAGGGGAAGAACAACCCAGGCATTTCAATAAACCCACTGATTTAACTGTTACTAGTAAAAGTTGACCTGCAGTTTAAAAAAGGGCCCAGTCTTACTACTTTTATTTCCCTCAAATTTGAAGAGGACACAGATAAACAGCTTGTTCCTTTCGATTGAGAGGGTGATTGTTTTTCCATCAGTCAAGTCTTGTATCTTTTTTTGACAGACAACAGTCTGTAACTGCAATTGTGAGGCTCTGAATAAGTTACAGTAACGTGCCCCAACATCATCCTCTGAATCTTCAGGGTAGCTCATTTAGACAAATATTTTTTAAAGACATGAATCTTGAATGTTCTTCACCCTCAAGTGGTACCATGGAATTAAAATTGCCACATTTTTTGGGCATCCTCGAGCCTGTCTGCAGTAACAGTTTCACTTGAAAAAAAAGGAATGTTTGCAGTCATCTTCTTTTAAATTTTCAAGGTAGAATTTTACATCAAATACTCCAATACCCTTTTCTCCTTTTGCAGGTCACTTTTAATAGTACATAAGTATAGATTTAAATTTTTAAGAGACTTACAGGAATAGTTCAAAAATCAGCTCTCAAGTAATTTTCTACTATAAGATCAACACCTACTTCCCTATTAAATAAATAGAGTTCTACTCAATAAATATGATTATGTTCTACGTTAATATAAAACTAAGCTCATTATAAAAGAGCCAATCCTGAGTAGCAAAGGATGTGTCACCACTGATAAAGTGCTACCTGCTTTATCCTATGAAGCACTATAAAAAGCACTTGGCTAATAATTCTTGGGAAATGTTTAGAATTTGTTATAACTTCCTCGTAACTCATCTCAAAATCAAAGGTAAATGTGGTGAAAACATCTGGAGTTAGTTTCTTTATCTTCACAGAATTCAGAACTTGGACAACACAGTATGCCAACAGTAACTGAACTTACAGGCAACGGATTTGGCAAAAGATTTGCAGTAACAGGGAAAAACTTCCCTAAAATGCAGGAATAAAGAAATCAAATTCACCTGTGATGTCCCTGCTCATGGCACTGGGTTGGAATGAGATGATCTTTAAGGTCCCTTCCAACCCAAACCATTCCAGGATTCTATGACAATTTGATTGCAGACTGAACTCCCCTCATTAATTGTTGAGGGAAGTTACTATATGAGCAGTTAAATAAAACCTACAAAAATTACTTGAATTCATAAGGGTCTTTCGACCTCAGATTCACTTTCGTATCTCCTCTAGTTGTCACAATAATGTCACAATAATTTCACATAATGGGAAATGGTGTAAATAAACAAAACACTCCCTCTGCAGAACTCCTCATCTGCTGTAAAAGAGATTTCAGGAGGTGCATTAAGCACTGACTTAAGCAAATAAAACAGGTCAGCAGACATCACAAAAACTGCTTCTATGCATATTATAGTTTTTAACGTTTCTGGAAATGAGTGTATTTTTTTTTTAATTTATTAAATTCTTTTATAGAGTCCCTATAAACAGCTACTAAACAGCAGCACTCCTTTTCTGTTTAGATGTGTATTTCTGTTTAGATGTGTATTTTCCTTCCTAATTGATAAAAATGCTAAGATCTAGTTTCACTTTTGCAATTAAACTACAGTTCATTTTTTAGAGGGTTGGACATTGTGGAGATCTGAAAAACACCCATAACTCAGCCTGAGACTTTACGTTTTATTTCAGAAACAGTTTTCTCAAGTGTTTATTTTTTGTGCTGTTACAGCACGACCAGCAACTCTTGTTGTTGAACAAGAGTTCAACAACATTCTTATTTATTACATTTAGTTATTTTCATAGTCAATTTTGTTTGAAATATCAGAGCACCACAGTCCTTATATTGCTTTAATCTTAGACTTTTTCCCCCTGCCACCTTCACATCTCCAAAGCTCCATGCTTTTGGGGGACTTGGCATGCAGCCCTCCCATCCCACATGCCCCGGGAATGCTGTGGCCCCATCCCGACACACATGCACTGCCAGTGCCCAGGCAGGCCTGCCTGGTGGCCCAGGGTAGAGGGACACAAGCACATGGAATGGAATAGTTAAGGGATGGAAGCAGATGATGTTGAAGATTTCTCAACATTCGTTTTCACGGCCTTTAAGGCAGCTGCGTAGATTTTTAAGAGTTTTAATGTGCAGACACAACTGTTCTGCAGTCTGAATTTTTAATTTTCAGCCAAAACCTTAAGTCACCTGCTTCTAGCCTAGAGGCCCTCGCAGGTCCCTGACCGGCAAGGCAGCTTCTCCCCCTCTCGTCACCAAGCTCTTCAGCACACCATGCCAAGCTGCGAGCCCGCCACTCCCGCCCCGCTCCGGGGCATCCCCTCGCTCCTCTCCCCGGGGGCTTCCTCTCCTCCAGCCCTCTCTGCCCGAGGGCCCTGCCCCACCTACGCCAGCTCTCCTGGGGCTCCCTCCTCCCTGCCCGCGCCTTCCGCGGGCCCCGCAGCCTCCTCCCAGCCCTCAGCTCCTGCGGGGCTGCGGCTCGCCCTCACCTACCCCCGCCCCAGCAAGCGCTGCCCCTGCCCCGCTCGCCCGCAGCCCCGCACTAACCCATCCGCCAGCAGCTCCTCTAGCCTCCTTCTTTTCTTCTCCCTAAAAGAGAGAGAATAAAAGAAGGGTCAGTATCGCGCTACAGAGACCGGGGAGGAGGGAGAGGGGACCCCGGGCCCGGGGCAGGGCCGGCCGAGCACACACATACAGGGCACTTACGGTTCCTCACCATCCGCCATAGTTCCCTCTGCTTCCCACAGTGCCCCGCGAGCGGCGGGGCGGGCCCGGGCCCGCCGGGCTGAGCGCGGTCCGTGCAGCTGCGACTGTGGCGACTGTGGCGATAGTGGCGATAGCGGTGATAACCGGCACGGACGCACGGCGGGGACACCCCCGATCCCTGACACAGAGGCTCTCTCCCCTCCTGCCTGCCCGCACCCGAGGGATCTCTCTGCGCCCGCCTCTCTGATGGTCACAGAATCCAATGTTTTGGCTTCAAAGGGACCTCAAAGCCCATCCAGTTTCACCTCTGCCATGGCAGCGACACCTTCTGCTACGCTCCAAGCCCCGTCCAACCTGGCCTTGAACACTTGCAGGGATGGAACAGTCACAGCTTCTCTGGGCAACCTGTGCCAGGGCCTCACCACCCTCAGAGAGAAGCATTTCTTACTAATATTTAATCTAACCTACTGTCAATCAGTTTGAAGCCATTCCCCTTTGTCCTATCACTCCAGGCCAATGCAAATAGTCTCTCTCTATGTTTGTTGCAGCCTCCTTTCAGGTACTGGAAGGCCACAATTAGGTCACCCCAGAGCCTCCTCTTCCCCAGGCTGAACCACCCCAATTCCCTCAGCCTTTCCTCATAGTAGAGCCTCTCTGGCCTCCCCCGGACTCAGAACTTCCTGGGAGCCATGGAGGGCATCCCCAGGGACAAAGTGTGGAGATCATGGTGCCTCAAAGCCGTCAGGAAGGCTGGAACCCAAATGTGATCACTGGGCTGGTCGCTGCCTGCCACTATGGCTTCTGTCTTATCCGCACTCCCTGGGCAGGGCCTGGACAGGGACCATGCATAAACCAGAACAGTGCAGGCCAGGAAGCTGATGAGCAGGACTAACTTGGGCTGTGCTCAAGTCTTGGGCTCCCAAACTTCAGGGATGTAAATCCTTCAGGGATGCACCTGTGAGAAGCAAGTGCCAGCCTGCTGACATCTGGAGAAGGATTTTGATGCACGGTAGCGGAGCAAACCCTGGGTGCTGTGTGATGCAAACAGCCCCTGCTCGAGCCATGGTGGCTGAAGTGTGAAAGCCTGAAAACGCAAGTGTTCCAACATGGACACGGGGTCAAAACACCACAGCTGCTGGCACCAACCTTTCCCTCCAAAGGCGCTGTCACCCTGTTGCCCATTTTAGGAGCTCTCTAAACAGAGTCTGGTTTAGTAAGGAGACGTTGTTTAATCTGCACAGGTGGAAGTTTCCACAAATCAAGCACCCCAAGAGGTAAAAAGTTCAATCTATTATATAGTAAAATTTACATGAACCCGCCCACATACTACATATTCTCCGCCCTCCTAATGCATATTTATTTAGGTGATGTAATCTGACGCAATGCCTGAAATCCAAAGTTCTTTATTTCATGAGGCAAATTCTATTGTGGAAATTATCAGGCGGCATTAGTTACTATGCAAAAGGTGAGAAAATTCAGCGTGAAGACATAAAATTCAGCTTGAAGACATCAACCCCACTAGCAGAACCTTCCTGCCATGGGACACCCCGCAGTGCCTCCTTGTCTGGGGCTGACACTTCTCGTGGTGCCCTCCCCACTCATCCCTTGTTTCACACATGATGCCAAGTGCCTTCGCCACGTGAATGCCCAACGTGCATCACCACTCGCTGAAGGAACAATGAATTTACAGCGATTATTGACAGCAGCCCCTGTCAGCTGCCAGCCCTGGGCAGTGACACACGCCTGTCGCTTGTGCTGCTGCTCGTTCGCTCGCGGGTTCAGAAGCGCGGGGCGGCGGGGCCGGACCGGAGCGGGGCCGCGGTCGGTGCCAGTGCCGCCCCGGTACCGCTGTCGCTGTCGGTGCCGGAGCCGCCCCGGGGCGGTGCCCGGCGCTCCCGAGCCTGCGCGGCGGCGGCGGCGGCCATGGAGGTGCAGGTGGCCCCGCTGCGGGCCTGGGACGATTTCTTCCCCGGCTCGGACCGCTTCGCCCTGCCCGATCTCAAGGACATCTCGAAATGGAACAACCGCGTGGTCAGCAACCTGCTCTACTACCAGACCAACTACCTGATGGTGGCCGCCGCGCTCGTCTCCATCGTGGGGTCAGTGCGCGGCCTCGCGGTGCGGCCGCAGGGCCGGGGCTGGCGGTGGGGTGGCCCCGGTCCCCGGTCCGGGGCTCTGCGACCCGGTTCGGTGCCACGGGAAAGGGTCCGGCCGGCGCTGGGCGGGATGCGAGAGTACAGGGGCGGGGGAGCTGCCTTTTCCTTTCCTCCTTTCCCCCTCTTTTCCCCTTACCCTCTTCCACTCCCCTTTCCCCTTCCCGCCCCTCCTCAAACCCCTGGTGTCGTTCAAAAATGTAGAGGCCTGGTTTACAGCCTCCCTCGGCGGGGGGACTCGGTAGCGGTGGGGTTTGTGCTGTGTTGGTGGGGTGTGACCGGCCTGAGGGCTCCCTGTGCGTTATCTCCCTTTCCCACGGGCTGCTCCTCCAGCCTGTGCCCGAGGCGGAGGCTGCGGACACCGCGCCCGGCGGAAGGCAGCGATGCTTGGGGTGCGGGATGTCGCTGCTGGCGGAGCCGCATCCTGCGCAGCGATCTGTGCTTCCTCCTGAACCTGCCCAGCGGGGCTGCTCAGGCTGAGACACGCTCAGCTTTGAATTTTAAAAAATGCATCGATAAATTCTGCCCTCTGTTACTGTCTTAAAGTAATGTTCAGGGCAAGCCCTTCTTAGTTCTGATCTAGCTCATACAGAAAACCTTCACTGTAAAATAAATAAGGTACTCCATTTCGTTCTGGTGGGCAAGATTCAGACCCTTTGAAGTAGGACCATCTGCTGGTACAATGTTGTGTCACACCCAGCATTCCTGAAGGGAATCAGGAAATAACCTTATAATCACCTTCTAAATCAAAGGCTATGTGACTCTATTTCAGGTACTGCTCTAGGATCTTTGGTCAGAATGCTCTTAAGCAAGACATGCAGCAGAAATGATGATTAAGCTTTTAATATGGAAACTGAAATATTCCACTCTTCTCAGCAAGCAACACACAAATGCTTAAATTGGAGAACTGCCCAGCCACCAGGCCAGAGTGGCTTTGGCTGAAGTACATCTTATCTCTTATGTTGCAGAGGCTTAGAGTGATTCCCCTAAATAATTTTTTTTTTTGCGGGGGGTAAGCATTCTGCATCCTGTTAGGGCTTCTGAAGCTGTTGACCCAGCATCTAAGTTGATAAAGATTCTCTGGCTCACGGGGGACTTGGACCTATGCTCTGTGGAAGGATAGGCTCAGAATCCTGCATTTTCTTCTTGATGCATATGATGGTTTTGGGTTCAGTATAGTGACATAGGCCTTGTTCTTGTGTATTTTGGTGGGGATATGTTGCAGTGATCTTTACAGACTACTAGGCTGGCAAAATGAGACTTCCATGGTCTTGCTGTTCTTCTGCCACTTCGTTCTAGACTTGTGTGTTCATTACCCTCATTAGCAGCATGATGCTGTAGCCAGCTCACAATGAACAGATAAATCACAGTGTCCCTGGAAAGCAGGGGGACAGCCCTTCTGCCCAAGAAGGGAAAAGACTGTAAATAATTTTGGTATCTCCCTGTAAGACAGGGACGGCCGCAGCTTTTACTAACCCTCCTAAATTCCTGCTTTTCAACTCTGATTGCTTTTCTTCAGATCAAGGGAGATTTTTCTCCCACTTATTTCCTACTAATGTGCTGAGTTGGGAGGTGGAGGAGGAAGAGAGCCACAGAAGATGGAAACTAATATCAGAACTGCAATTATAATATCTTAATATTGAGTGATAACCCTCTGTGTTGAACACTTACGGGTGAACAAGACCTGAAGTGGGATCTTTATCTCACATATTTTTTTTATTGCATGTCTTCGAGTCTTTGGTATGTGATGAACCTGATTCTTCTTACACAGAAGTAAAATCAGATGGGAGAATAATTCTGAAGGAGATGGGATAATACCTCAAGAGAGAAAAGGTATCAATTTCTTTTAATAAAAATATTTTTCATTTGGCCAGACTGTGGCTTTGGAAGAAAGGTAAAGTTCTCCTGATAAATTTAAATTGATGACTAAGTTGTCTTTCACTTCGTTCTGTAATGGGCAGGAACCCCTGATAAATGATGAATCATGGCTTTTTAGGAACTCCAGGGCTGTGTCCAGGCCTAAGGGCAGGATTATTGGAACCACTAATAAAGGGTCTTCCTGTGATCAAAACTAAACCTATGACCAACTCTACCTGGTCATAAGCCATCTAATTATATAGACAGACTTGAAATGCAAAGATAATATTTTCAGCTGTTGCAGTACTGTGGTTGTGCTGGACTGACACAGAAATTGTAGCCCGGAGCTTTCTTGATACTGGAAATACTTTGTGCTTTGTGCCACAGCTTTAGTTTACTGCCCCTCCTACAACAAAGCTGACCTCTCCAGCCTTTTACCTTCTCTCCACAAGGTGTGGAATAACCTTACCATGAGCACAGTGGAATTGTAATGATCTTTCTGCATTGTGTCCCTGCCTTTCTCCCTTCATTTGCCTTCTCCTGTAGCTACTGTTACGTAAATTAAGTTGTGTTTTGTAGTAATGCAGGTTTTACTTTCAGCCTACAGGACTGGGTAGAAAATAATAAACCAGTGAACAAGAAACTAAAATTTGTGGATTAGTGCCACTCCACAAATACAAGCTGGTGGTAGCAGCCACTCTCCCTCTCTGCAAATTCCTTGAAGAAGGACTCTGGACTTGTCTGCTTTTTCTTTTTTTCCCCCCTACAACTCTGTTGCAGTAGACTGCTGATAAAAAACAAGCTCTTGACAAAATTCTGCCCTTTCTCCTAGTTATAGAAGAACTGGACTCCCTGTTCTTACCCTGGGCCAGGGCCCTGTCATTGTGAGTCCTTTATGAATTTTTATTAAAATCGGAGCCTACAATGCCTCCCACATCTTGCAACTTCCCTCAAACAGTCAATTTAGTTAATAAGTGAAATTTGTCTGTTCTTCCACCTACTCCAACAAGGCCTCTCTTATCATGTACTTAAAACTTAACTACTTTAAATTCATGTAATTTCATCTAGGCTTTTGTTGCCATGTACTTGCTAAAAATTAGCTTCAAAATCTGACAGTTTTAAAAAAGCGTGCTGAGTTTCGGGATGCTGCATCAGAGTGCTCGTTCTGCCTTGGAATAATATTCTCCTTGCAGCCTGAGCTTTGATGTCTCTTTCCTTTGCCACTTCTTCAAAACATCTACTGCCCATCTGTACAACCCTAGCAGTCAACAACTGTGTCATATTATTTTTTTCCATGTTTCTTCCCCAGATCACTGCCTTAGCTGATGTACTTGTAGGGATTCCCTTTGTTGGAGCAAAGACTCCAGGGCAGCAAAATGTTTAGTTTCTCTCATGCTTGATGAAAGACTGAGTGAGCAAAACACATAGTTTTAAATCATGTTGCATAATAATATTGGTGCATAACTTCATAAAGGTCTGGCAGTTCTGCAGGCAGGAAACCGTCTCCTGTTCTCAAAGCTATGCAAGTGAGCAACAGTAGGTACAGAAGCATTGCTAAATCCATGGATGCTGAGGACTGTCCCTCGAGACAATGTGCTATTTATAGTTTTGTGTGCTACCTGTAGTTACAGCTGTATAACCTCAGTGCAGCTCAAAGTATGGAGAGAGAGGAGGTAGAATTTCATCTTTCAAATTATTTAAATTAATAGAAATGAGCACATTTTAGTGCTCTAACCTGCCCACTGCTTGGGCTATGATGGAGCAAAAAGACTTCTAAGGAGGAATTTTCATGTTTATTTCAGCCTAACTGAGCTGCTCTAAAGTAAAAAACTGTTTTCAATGACTGCCAGTCTCCTACTCAATGCCTTTGTTCAGACTTGCCTGGTCACATGTGGAAGAAACAGATGTGACAGCAACTGCTGAATAATCACCCCAAGACAGTCATCTAAAATGGAGATGATATGAGGATGGAGCTATCTTGCTTTTGCTTTTTATGTGGCCTATCCTATTTCTGGACTTGTGCTGCTGGAGGCTACTTGCCTTACACAAAGAATGTGCCTTGCCAAGCTGTTTTTCCCCTGTGCTACAGCTGTATGTCCTCCCCCTCTCCTGCTGTAAAGCTGTGCACAAGTGTTCAGGTATGAAACAACCTGACAAGAAGAGGTGATGTAATAACTCACTGAAAGCAGAGCTTTTTGTGTTTCCTGGTCCTGTGTGAGAATTCTGACCTGTTTTGTGATGGATGTAGGGCAGTGCCTAGAAATATGAATCTAATTTAAAAAAAGTATTTAATCTTCATCTGTTTCTGCTGGCCAGGGGTAGCTG
Source organism: Serinus canaria (assembly GCF_022539315.1). Lineage (NCBI taxonomy): Eukaryota > Metazoa > Chordata > Aves > Passeriformes > Fringillidae > Serinus > Serinus canaria. Next base: position 4,767,068 of record NC_066326.1, on the reverse strand, counting down.
CCAGTACTTCTTCCCACACAACTGCACCCCCAGCATCCCTGCTCTCCTGAGGCTGCTTCTACCAGTACAAAGTGTTCTATGGTCCTACTTGACACTGGACAGTGCCCATGTCCCTGCAGCCATCCAGGATGTTTCTTTTCTTGTGTTTGTTTTCATTGTTTCTACTTTGTATCTAGGTGGATGCTGAAGGAGGCCTGGTGTCTGCAGGGCAGCAGGAAACTGAATCTGGGTGATGGCTTTTCCTTGTCACTTTGTCCCAGCTGTACTGGAGGTCACAGCGTCCCACCAGGGTTGTACCTTGTCACCACAGAAAACAAAGGAGATCATCCAGCTGGGGTGCTCTCAGCTGTTGGCACCCCCAAATGCTGTTAGTCCTGCCACACTCACTGCTTTCAGGGTCAGAGAAATTAGTGGGTTTTATGTCCAACCTGAAAGAGTTTTTCTTCACCTAAGTCCTCTGAGCAGTATAAACTCAAGTCACCTTACCCTTGCCATGCTGGTAGTTCTGTGCATTACATTTTTTGGTATTTGAGGTCTCATAAATCCCTGCTAAAGGGAATTATATTTAGAAAGTATCTTGTAACATACTTAATGGCTGGTCACTTACCTTTCCTCTGCATCTCTGAAAGGCTTCCAGCCTCCTTGCCTGAGCACAAATTTGTCCTGTTGTGTTCTGACCTCTGTATAAATAGGGCTGGTATCAGTGTTGGTGGTTCAACAGTAAGGTGACTTCTAGAGCTGTTACACAGCTCTCTTATTCCCAAGTCTCTGTTCTAAAATAACATATCCCTGTTTTTTCCTTTTTAGCTTTTAGCTATTGTACTATTGAGAGCAGCATGCTAACAGATCTGAGCAAAACTGGACAATGGAGTTCTGCCTGCCTTAATACTGCCATTGTTGTAGAAGAATTTTTTATATATGAATTTCTAGGATAATCTTAGAGAGTGCTGTAAATTATGCTGTGGGCGAGTCAAGCAGTAAAAGGGTGGCTTTGGCATATAACACCCTATCCAGCACTGTAATCAGCAGTAGTGAAGTCTATGGACACATGGCTGATAAAGTGAATGCTGGTTTTCAGTGGCAACTGTGATCCCCATCTGTGTTCATGTGGTTCTGAATGCCTTCACTTGATACTTCTGTTCTCTGTTCCCTTGTACACGTTGGAATGCAGCCCACTTCAGAAAACATGTGACTCAAATCACTCTCCTCAGAAAAGAGGGATCTTCTGAATGCATTCTCCCCTCACCCCTCTTCATATCCCTTACAGCCAGGCACTTACACAGAACCTGTGTAGTACCAGAAGGAAATGTAGAGCAGAGAACTCTTTGTCTCTTCCTCATAAATATGGAGGGATGGTTCTTCACCACAAGTTTCTGAAGTTGTAATAAGAGTAACAGGAAGCATAGGGGTGATAAGGCTTTGAAAGTATTTTCCAGGCACATGGAAAGTGTAGAGTGGAGCTCAGCCTAGATCTTTGTTGCTTCCAGGATTATCTTGTCCATGGATTTTTAGCAACAACAACAACAACAACAACAACAACAACAAAAAGATTGCTGTGAGTTGTATAAGTTTGGCCATTTCTGCTCCAAGACAGCTGAGGTGTGGAGGTGAATCCTACTTTAAGAATCTCACATGTCCAGTGGTACATATATAACCCAGGCACCAGTGTGGTCCAGTCATGAGTCACCCTCCTCCTGCTGCAAAGGAGCACAGATGAAACTGATTGCTTTCCAGAGCAATGCTGTTCACTTTTTCCAGCCTGGAAACTTTAGATTGACAATTCAGAGCTAAATATAATCTGGCTGGCTACAGGGAGTGACTCAAATGCAACAAGCAAGTCTGGCCTGTCACCACTTCCAAAAAGCCCGATTGGCTTTTCAGCATGAGTAGCAGAAGCAGGTGGGGAACTACTCTGAATTTTAATCTTTTTCTGTCCAGCTGTCCCCTTCCCTGTTGGCACAAGTGATTTGAAGAATCAAGAGCCATTCCTTGCTGTGAAATAATTCTTGAGGGTTCTTCCTGCTCCAGGAAAACGCTCCCTAGCACTGCAGGTAGAGTGTTGGCAGTACCAGCAGCAGATTTCTTCTGCCTGGGCCGGATGTGAAGCACAGACCACAAACCATAACATCCTCCTTGGCAGAGGGGAGGAGTGGTGAGTCACTGGGCTTGGTAGCTTTGGAGCAGCAGGATGAGCTGCAAAGTCTGCAAGAGTAAACCTTGAGTATGTCTTCCTTTATTGGGCGCTGTCATGCTGCTGCCATAGTTGTAATAGCCTGGAGGCCTCAGCTGCTGTGCAATCAGATCAGTGCATGTCAAAGCCAGAAAATCAGAATGCACACGAATTCACATAACTTAATACTACTTAAGTGAAATACCATAGAGCCTGGACTCTGGGTGAGTGCAAAAACAAGCTCAGCAAAGTCATTGCTGAACACTTGATTCTGAGCTGGCTCTAAATACCTGGGGAAGTGGTTTGAGCGGGTGACGTTTCTGCCTTCGTCCAAAAAGGGCCTTGCTGTTTATAGTCCAGAGCTGATCCACTCCATGACTTGGTTTGCTTGGAAACTCTGATAACAATAACAGAACACAAACCTCAGCACTGATTCTTTTGCCAGGCCTGGCCCTTCCTGTAAGACCTTTTTCACATACTCCAGCTCCTTCTGACTCAGGCATGCTTTCTTGGTACTGGGCTTCTATCTGTTGTGCTAACAGTGGTGAGCTACTTTTGGAGGTTCATACAATTCCTTTGTTTGATATAAACCAATGAGAAGATTTATTCAGAAATGAGAAGTAGTGAAGTAATTTCCTTTACACAGTGTTCTACCTTTCCCATTTTGCAAACCTAGACAAGATAGCATTAAGAGTTAGTTCATCTGAAGGCCTACCCTGAGCCCAGTTTTGGTCATGTGAAAAGATCAGTCAATGTTGTCTCCATCTGCTGTCTGGATATATGCTGACTCTGGGTGTGATATCAAATTAGTTGATTGCAGAGGTAGGAGGGGTCCTGGTGGGCAGTGCTTCTGTGATGATGTGCTGCAGAAACTCATCATCCTGAGCTGAGCTCAGGAAGAGAACATAAAGACAAAGATTATCCAAATTCAACACTAAAGGTTTCTTCTTCAGTTGTGCTTTTTATTTAGCTCCTGCTAAGGACCTTGGTGAAGGTCTTCACAACACCAACTTCCTTTTTAATGCCTTACCTCCCTGGTAAACATTACCTCTGAGCTGGCTGATCCTCTATGGACACACAAGTCATGAAGGTTCTGAAACCGAACTCTTTGGTTGTTGTTCCTCTTCTCTCCAGGTTTCTGAGTCCCCTGAACATGCTCATTGGTGGCACTGTGGTGGTGCTGGTTTTCCTGGGCTTTGTGTGGATGTCACACAACAAGGATGTCCTCCGCAAGCTGAAGAAGCAGTACCCAACCACGTTTGTCCTGGCCATCATGCTGTCTAGCTACTTCCTGATCTCCTACCTGGGAGATGTCATGGTGTTCATGTTTGGGATCACACTTCCTCTCCTCTGTAAGTATTTGTTCTCTTCTCTGGGGGCTGGAGGTGTGTGACCTGAGCTTTTTCAACCAAGTCTGCAGAGTCTAAGTCAGCTGTTAACTTTGCTGTCTGTGTTTAAATGGTCCCAAAGCAGAACTGGGGGAGGGGGCACAAAGCAGCACAAACCATCTTTAATGTTATTATTAAATGGGTACCTGTGGTTACTTCAGCAGTCATTGATACATCATCATCTTCCAGTAAAGTCACAGTGCTGGGATGTGTCTTAAGTGCTGCAATAACTATGCATTCCTTGGGCATTAGCAATTAATGAGGATGCTTTTGTCATGCAGTGATGTTTGTCCATGCTTCCCTGAGGCTCCGGAACATACAGAACAAGCTGCAGAACAAGATGGAGGGGATAGGCTTGAAGAAGACCCCGATGGGCTTCATACTGGATGCTCTAGAACAGCAAGAGGATAGTATCAACAAACTGGCTGACTACATATCTAAAGTGAAGGAGTAAGCAGCTGCAACATGGCATTTCTGCCTGTTGCAGGAGTGTAGTTGCTATTTACTATTGTTCAAGCTTGCTTTCAGTTTATGTACAAAACAGGAAATGCATGTGGTACAGGTTAATAGTTGCAGGATACAGGTATTCCAAGGTCTTCAGGGCTCCTCTAAGAACATAAAAACAGCAACTTTTTTTCTATTGTATAGCAAAATGTTCTGGTGTTTACACAAATACATACTAACTTAACCATGTTTGCTTGTCTCTTCTTCTGGGGGTAGAGGAGGAAGAGGTAGAAACCTATGGAATGCAGTCTCTCAAACTGTCTTGTAGCAAATTGGTCTATTAAAGCAACATCCCTTTCATCTCAGTTCTAAATATTGCAGTTCAGCCAGGTCATGTTGCAGTTCATGCTGGGTAGCACCTTTGAGGCTGGTGATGCTCAGATGAGCTGGAATGTATCACAAGCAGGTCTCTCTTGCATCCTCCAAATCCCTCCCTTGAGTGCTCTGTATTACAGAGCCACGTTACCAGCGTAACTGGCATGTGGTAAATCTGTGTAGTGCTTGTAGCCAGTCTGGGTTCCTGTCCTCACCTCACAGCCCTCCTTTAGCAGCCCTAAAATATCTAAATAGCTGTAAGCATGTAGAATATACATGGCACTGCCTGCCAGTCCCAGTAACATTTATCTTCAGGTTCTCCAAAATCCTCATCCATAATGCTGCTCCCCTCTGTAGGAGAGCCAAACTTCCTTGTGTACCAGCTAAACTCTGGCCAAGCATGGGAGAAAAAGAAATAGGTTGGATGAGCTGAGTTTCTACCCCATGGATGTTTTTAAATACTGCTACTTTAGGACTTACCTGCTTTGGTCTGCACAAGCTGTTTGTAGCTGGAGGTGTATGTGTGTTCTTGAGCGTGGGTCATCTTTTTCCTTCTTCTCACCCAGAATGCAGAGATACAGGTCAAACATGCATCTGTTGACTCTGTACTTCCAACACTCCTCTCAAAGGAATAAACTGGATTTCAGGTTTACAAGTAAAAGCAATAAATGTCAAGATAAAATTTTTGAAAACCCATTCCAAATTCATGAAGATATTTGCCTGTTAAAACTCCTGATGTTGAAAGCAGTGTGGGGGATTCTTTTATATATACACGACTTAACTACCAGCTCTGATGGAATCATCTTGATAACAGGAGCTTACCAACAACAGGGGGGAAAGTTGTCCAGGTGAGACTCCATTTCAAATATTCTTGCATTTCTCTTTTCTAACCAAGTAATTAATTTAACAAAAAAGCAAGGATCCTTGAAGTTGAAGCTTTTATGTAACTTGCCATGCTGTTTTCATAGTGAACTGTGTAGAACTCTGAACATGTCATTCCATTTAAGTGTTAAGGTGATCAGTATTTATCAAAAATGTCTGTATATTCCAGCTGAAGAGTCAATGGCCTGTTCCTCACTTGTAGCGCATGGTCTTTGTTTTCAAAAACTGTTTCCACACCTAAAGAACATAGTAGCCTATGACTTCATCATTACAGTAGCATTTTAAAAACTGCACAGTTATGAAGAAAAATAAATTCTAATGGTTGGAAACTCGACCTTGTGGATGTGTCTGTGGTTGGGGTGGTGGGACATCTTCTGTCACCCTGTGGCTCGTGCCACAAGCCTGTGCTGGGGATTAAGCTGCTGGCTGTGATTGCTCTGTGTCAGCTTTGTTGAGGCCCAGGGGACCTCTGAGTTGAAATGTTCCAGCCTTGCTCTTGCATCCTTAAAACAGCTGCTCTACAGAGGTGGAATACTTAGGGTATTTCTTCATGCAGCTTTGGTCTCTTATGTAACTCAACTCTACTTAACTGGGATTTCACATTTCTCTTAATTACCTGAGAGGGATTTCTGCTTCTAGGATTACTGAGAGCTGTGCCTTGAGCAGTACTGGTACCAGCTCTGCTGCAGTCAAACTAATGGTGTGATGTCTGTGGCTGCCTCCCTCCTCCTGTGATCACTGAGAAGCTGCTCAGTGGGAGAACATGGATCAGAGCAGAGTTTCACAGGTCATGCTCTATCCACCCTGGAAATTCATGTTTGGCAGCTTCTGGGTGTAGCAGTAATTGGTGCCTGGCAGCTTGAATTGGAGATTGTAAAGCACTATATTATATATTCCTTTGTGCTTCCCTGTCCCAACTGCTGCAGTCTGAGCTGCACCAGCCTGGCCTTGAAGCCAGTCTGGAGAGCAGTGTGCTCCAGCAGCTTTCCTGGGCAGTTACTTGGTGCATTTGTCACTTGCTGCTGTGCTCTGTGCAAGGGCTTGGTTGGAAGTACCAAGCTTCTTCTTTTCCTGCTCTCCACCTTTACAAAAAGAGAGGGCTGCAATGAAAATTACTTTCTATTTTTAATGTCACTTCCCTGTTATGTGATGCTTTAAAGCTACTTACTCTGTCTTGGGTAATACAGAAACCAGCTTTCCCAAGTTTGGGGCATTACCTTTGCAAACAGAAGCAGAGCTGGGGAGCTTTACAAGTTTGGAAGGTGGAGATTGGAAAGAGACCACATGATAGGTACCAAAAGGACAAGACCAAATGAAAATTTGAACAAGTGACAGTAGAAACTACCTTGGATTCAAGAGGTCTTGGACATTGCTGATACAACAGGATTATGAAAATAAACATGGGAAGGGGGAGCAGGGTGGGTGGGACTGGGATTTAGCTGCCAGGGGAAGGTTGCTAAGAGTTACCACTCAGAGATGAACTCACCTGAAGGAAATCCTTCCAGGAGCTACAAAGCTGTGCCTTTGGACTAAGCAGCCACAGGAAGGTGCATTTTAGCACAGGGAAAGCCTTTGTGCTTTCCCTGTGCCTTATAGCTTTAAAAAACAAAATAGCCTCTAAAACAGTTGGTCTCTTGTGGATGTATTTCACAAGAGTGTGACTTACCTGTAGCTGCTGTACAAGAAATACAGCAGAACTTACTGTGATCATAAAGAGGGAGGAGAAAAAAAAATCACAAAAATATTAAGGAAAAATTGACTTGTGTATATGCAGGTTTTACCCCTTCAAATCCAGCCCTGCCAAGATGAGACATGCTATTCACACATCATTCTAGGAGGAATTAGGAGTTTCATAAACCCCTGGAATAATGGTGAGGCTCATCCTCCTGCCACAGTGTGGAGAGAGACCTAACATGGCATTTCAGTGCTCTCCAAGGTGGCTGCAAAGAAGGATTGCAGTAAGAGTGGTGAATCACAGGGAATGAACATCACAGTTCTCAAAGCAGAGCGTGGCTTCATCTTTTAAATGCTGATCAGGTAAATACCCACTAGACATTGTTCTGAGATAGAGGAAGCTTGGAAGGTGTTCATTGTACTAAAGCAGTCGTTCTGTGAGGGCTTTGTTAGCAATGGAAGTGCTGCACACTTACAGAGAGAGCTTTATTTCATTTCTGTTTCCTTAGCCTAAAAAATGAAGCTGTATACATAGAAACTAAATACATTTCTCATGGACAAGAGAGTAATAAAGTAGCATGTGTGTGAAAAGAAAGATAAGATAAAGCACAGCCTGTTCCTGCAGAATCTGGCAGCAGAAGGACAACGTGGAAGCAAAATAGTTTGCTGACAAACTAGAAAGACAAGGTTATTGATGCCTCTGAGAAAATACTCCCACAACAAACTGAAGCCTCAAATCCACTTGGCAGACAGATGGCAGCTGATTGTTTGATACCTGATGGAAACACTTAGCACTGACTTTTCCCATGCCAGCCATTTTCAGCACACTTAGACAAGTGTGTATCACAAGCTTTGTTCCCAAAGAGTTGAATACACCACCTGGGTTCTGCAGAAAACATCTGCTGAAACAGTTCTAAGCAAAACTTGAGTAGTCCTTATTCCAAGTTGTTTTCTTCAGGTCAGTCTGGTCTCTCACTCCAGCTGCTTTGGCAACGGCACCTGGACAAGGACATGAAGTATTAGGAGGAGGAAATTTCTCAGCCTTATTTACCAGGGCAGTTTAGTCTAATACAAACCCCCAGAAACTAAAATATAACACCTGGGAACTCCAAGGAGCTCTCGTTGGGAGCTCTCTTTTATTTGGAATGCCTCACTTGATGTTTGCAAAGCCTAAGGTCTAGGAAATCAGTCTGAAGGCCTTGAGTCCCACCACAGAGAGAACAAACACCCAGCTCAGCTCAAGCAGCAAAACTCTGTTTCAGAAAAGAAGTTGAGGGAATTGAGGCAAAAAAGGGTTACCAAGATCACAGAGGATGGGCAGAATAACACCCTAATGTCCCAAATCCAAGCCAGGTAGTCTGATGACAGAGGCCAAAAGAGAGCCAACCAAAAAAATCCCCAAACAATCCACCAAAACAAACCACCCCAAGCCCCCAGTATGTGTCCATTGTTTCCTCTTTCCATGGGCTGTGATAGCAATTGTTACCTGGCATATTTAGGATGCAACACGAATTGATCTATCTTTAACCCCACAGCTCTCACGGATAAAATCCTCCTGATCATTTTGGGGGAATGCCTGTGGATCAGTATCACCCCTGGCACATGGCAGCACCCAGGTTTCTCACAACTGCTGTCCAAAACAAGGGCTGTGCCTGGCAGAGAACGAGTGCCATTGTCCTCCAGCCTCCTGAGAGCTGGGCAGGCAGCAGCTCCCACAGCCACGAAGGACCAGCCTGCTGTCACCAGCACAATCTGTGAGCTGTCCACAAGCAGGTCTTCTTGTCTGGGATGTGGAACCAAAATTCAGACCCTAGACTAGCCTAGAAAGGCCAGAAATGCCCTGGGGAGAGGCCTTGGCTGCAGCCAAGTTGGACTGGCCAGCAGAAACTCAGAACCCCAGACCTTGCCTATGGTACAGAATGTTCAGGGTAATCCTGGACCAGAATCTGAGGTCACTGCAGAACCTGCACCTGCCAAAATATCAAACAAACTACTCTGTCTGGAATTTCTGAGGAAATAATTGTTTCTTTGTAGGTATAAATGAAAGAAAAATTAGTCCCACTATATTAAAATGTCAATATTGAAAGAAATGATAATTACAAAATATTACTTGACTATTTTTAACTACAAGGGATTTTCTGTCCTCCTCCTCAAGCCTTGGCAACACAAACAAGCATCAAGCTACAAATACATCAGCCAGCTTTTAGGATGTCTTGAATTAATGCAAGGGAATATAACAGTTTAGGAGAGCAAGAGGTTAAATCTGGTGGCCAGCATTTTGAGAAGAAGCCCATCAATTTGGTACCCAAGTGAGACCATACCCAAGAGGCAGTTTTCAGTTTGGGACTGGCATTCTAAAGTCAGGATGATCTTGAGTTCACTTGAGTTGACCACTGAGCCAACTTTCAGTGGCAAAATTTTACTTGAAAACAAATATAAAATCCTCTTCAGTACCACTACTCTCTTCCCACAACCTAGTTCCATCTTCACTACTGGTGGATCTAATTTCTTTTTTTCCTGTTAGCACTAGAATTTTGCAATTTATCTTCATGAGGACAGACAGAAGAATGAGCAGCAAAGGACCATTAAATAATACACTCCTTGTTACTGGGTGAGGCAGGCAGGAGCAGGGCTGCAGACTGTGAGTCCAGGCTGGACTGCAGTGTGTGCCAAGTGACAGTGCTCTCTTGTATAAAGTGAGAGCTAAGGAAAAACACAGCTATTGAGGAGAGAAAGAGGGGGTTTGTGGGGGACTGATGTGAAAAATAATACCTGTTGTACTCCTGAAACAACAGTCTTACAATAGCACTGGTCTGTCATAACTAATACACTGTTGGGAGGATAGAAAGGTTGAGTTTCTGTGGGTTTGTTCACCTCCTGAGTGAATTTCCTTTCTTTTACCTTGTGGATGCAGCCAGGGATGCACAAGGCTGCAGCCTGGGTGTGAGCTCCCTGTGCAAGCCATACCTCAGTGCTGCTGGAAAACAACCACCTGCACGCCAGGAGTGGCAGCCTGACACAAAAGGGTGACAATGCCACGTGCAGGTGCATTTGCCAGCCCTGCCAAAGCCCAACATTTCCAGACAGAGCTCAGAGCACAGCAGGTGAGTGCCATTCCCTCCTCTCAGAGGCACCGCTCTGCACTCACCGGTTTGAGATAGGCGACGTTGCTCTGGCGGATGTCGTTGAGGAGCTGATCTCTCGGGGTTATTTCCACCAGGGGAGGAGGTCTTCTCCTGGGAACTGGTTTAAGTGTTTTGATGACATCTTTGAGGTTGGTTTTCTCAGCGGGCTCCACGTACTCTGGCACGGAGGGTTTGCGCTGAGTTTTCTTCAGCTTGACCACTTTGAAGCTGATGGGTTTCTCCCTGGATGGCTGCTCGGGTGCTGGTGGCCTCATGTTCTCCTGCCTTTTGCTCAGTGACACAGCTGCAGGGATGGGGGGTTTGGGGGCTTGTGGGGGCTCCTGCATCCTCAGCTGGGCCAGCGGTACCCCCAGCATTTCCCACATCCCAGGAGGCAACCCAAGTCCATTCTCCAGCATTGCTATCAACTCCTTCTGCTCTTTCATCTGCTGCTGCCTTTGCCCCTCTTGCCTCTTTTGCCTCTGCTTGTCCAGGTTCCTGCTGAGCAGGTTGGTCACCACCATCCTGGGCCCCGGCAGCTCGAAGTGATAGCCCATTTTGAGGAGGGTGTTGTTGGCTTTCAGCAGCCTGGCAATCTCCATCTCTGCCTGGTGGCCCAGCAGGCCGCGTTGGTTGTGGAAGCGGAGCTCCGTCAGCGTCTCGTTGTACTGCAGGCAGCGCATGATGGCCACGATGCCTTTGCCAGAGATGAAGTTGGAATCGATGTTCAGGGTGGTGATGCTCCTGTTCTCCCTCAGCATGTTGGCCAGCGCGAACGCCACATTGTCGTCGGCCCCCACGTTGGCCAGGCTGAACGTTTTTACGTTCTTGTTCTTTTTCATGGCATTGACAAAATCGATCAGCATCTCCTTGGGGACGTTTTCTATGTTGTTCAGGTTGAGCTCCTTCACGTCTGGGTTGTTTTTTCGGACTTTTTCTAAACTGTCTTCTAAATTGGTTTGATTTCCTGAGGGCCTGGCACTTAGCTTCATGAAGCTGGTATCCAGTGCTAACTTCTGGGGGATGTTCAATTTTGATATTTTCTTTTCATTTTCTTTAGGTTTTTCTTTGATTTCTCCTTGTTCGTTACCTGGCTTCGGACTTATCTGGTTGATATGACTGCTCTCATTGGTGTAATTCTTCTTTGTTTCCAATTCAGTCTCATTTTCTTCTTCTCCTTCTTCTTCTTCTTCTTCCTCTTCATCATCTTCCTCTTCCTCCTCTGCTTCTTCTTTCTCATCCTCCTCCATCACTCTCTCCTTATCACTTCTATCTTTCTTTGTGTCCCCAGATTGTGTTCTTGACTCAGACACGTGCTCATTTTGGTAATGTCTCTCTTTTTCCTCTGTTCCTGGCATCCTTCCTCCAGCCACCTCGCTGCTGCTGTCAGCCTCTCCTTCCATCTCCTCTGCAGCCCTTCTCTGAGGAAGACAAAACCTCACAGCTGAAATCGTTTCAAAACATCTTTGTTACAATAACTTTCTGCTCAAATAAACATGTAGCAGCTGGATTTAGATCCTTCAATGCCCATACAATAGAGAATAACCCTTAAAAGTGCCACTGCTGTAAATTCAGGCTGTACCAGCTTGCTTGGGAACACAGGAATAACTTGTTCCTAAAGAGGCTGCAAACCAGTTTCTCATCTTTGCCTACTAAATTAAGTGCTAACAATTAAATCCTGAACATATTTAATGATATGTTAAGATGGTCTTTGAACCCTTTTGAGGCTTGAGAGTTTCTGATCCAAAGTCTCTTTCTGGATTTAGTGTAATCTTTATAATTTCTTTGACAAGGAAGTTTCCTTTGTATGCCACAAAGCACTGGACTTCAGGGTGACCCCCTGATGGTTTGCTCAGCCCAAGGAGGAGTGAAGAGGACACATTGTGACCACTGTGGAATCATCCAGCACAAGGCACAACAGGGCCACCAGCTCTGGCAGTCCCAGAGCATCACACCTAAGGCAGCACCTCACTGAAGATAAACTATTAGCTCAGTTTGGAGTCCAGAGACAAGAAACCAGCCCCTGCACAAAGCAGTTGCAGGGCAGTGAGGCTTCTATCATACAAATAAATTAGTTGCAAATATCTACCCATTCCAGAGGCACTCCTTGCTGAGATTGTTCTTGGTCAAGCATCTTTTTGCAATCGGTTCCTCCATCACAGAGAAATACCAATAAAGCACTAATAAAATCAAGCTATTTCCTTAGATTTGCACTCTTCAGGCAGGACAGTGCCATGGCTTGGGCTGCACCCAAAGTCAGACAAAATGGTCCCAGTCACTTCTGCCCTTGGGGCTGTGGTGGTGAATGGGTTTGGATGGGGATTTTTTGACCAGCTGTGAATGCAGCAGCCAGCTCCACACCCAGGTTTCAGATTTAACCTCTGAAGTGTTTACAAAATTGTTTCTTTGAGTGTAAGAGTGTTGCAGGAGGAGAAAAATTCCCAGATTTCCCCTGGTCTCCAAAGGCAGCCCATGAAACCTGCCTTGGGAAATCTGGGATGTGCCACACTAGTGTGTATTAGCAAACCACTTATATTTAAAGTAAAATTAAAATAAATCAGTTACCTCAAATTCACTTCTAGTGAACTTCACATTCAAGTATGGATGTGTTTCATCTGGCCAAGTTTCAATTCTATTAACCTATTTTTAAGTGTAGCCCTCATCCTGAAAGATATCTAGTATGACCTTAACTTTATTTCAAAGTCATGGGGATAGTCAAATAAATTTAAGCATTGTATTGAGAATGGTTGAACTAGTTCAAGAGTTTGCATGCTTGGTTGTTAATGTTTCGCCCTGTTAAAATACAGTGGTTTGGGATTTTTCTCCAGTATGCCATTAAATTCTGTCAATTAATAATTTAATTTGTATGATTAATATAATCTTCCATGGAAAAGCAACATGGTGTTCTTCCATATGCAAAATCAAACTAATTAGAGTTACATCCTCCAAAACTGATCTTGTGACAGTTTCTCAGTGATTTGCTTTACTCAAATCAGAATTAGGGGTTTTTTTTCTATTAAAAAGCTTAAGTAAATATTTGGGAAAAGCAATTAAAAAATTACTAACCCTGACATAAATCCAAGCTGGATTCTATCACTGATGAGGCTTTTAGGATTAATCTACATTTGTTTGTACTCTACCTTACGTAAGGGACAGAAGCAGAGGCAGGTTAAGGTATTAAAGCTACAAAACAGATCCCACTGCTGATGCATAATAAATATTTGTGATTTTTTTTTTTTCTTGTTACCTCAGAGGGCAAGAGGGTGACAGGAACTCTCTCATCCTCGAGCATGCGTCTGGATGCCTTCTGCCAGTACAGGTAGTCAACCAGGGACCTGTGGTCGAAGCTCCCCGTGGGGGGTTTCTCTGTCTGATCCCTCTGTATCATTCCAGTCGGGATTTCAGGGTCTGGGGCCATGACTTCCATCTCACTCTGCAGCTCCTTCAGCTCCTCAGGGGACAGGTTAGCCAGGATTTCATCTTCATCAATGTCCTCAGGACACACGTCTTCATCGGAGTTTTGGCCAAGTTCAGACATGTTCATTCTTCCCTGCTTCCTCTAACACTTTTTAAACCTAAAGAGAAAGATAAATTTCAAAGGAGTTTCTTTTTTCCCCCCTCACTAGCAGTAGTTGATCCTGTTAAAACTCCAAGTTCATGTTTTGGTCCTGAGCTGTGGCAGCTCCTGGGCTCAGTGTGGGACACAGCCCGTGCAGCTAAGTCTATATTAAGCTGCACTTGGCTGGATAAAGAGAATTTATGGCGATGCTCCATTTTCAGCAACCTGTCAGCTGTGCAAACCCTTCTGACATTTCAGTGCAGCTGGTGTGTCCCCCGCTGGGGGAGGCAGAAGGCAGACATGTTCCAGAGGATTCCTGGGACACTGCACTGCTCAGGGCATCACCCTGGAATCGCCAGAGCAGGATGAAGAGGCATCAGTGGCACCTGTGAGATGTGCAGGTGAAATCTGGCCTCTGGGAAGAATCAGAAAGGTCTCTGTGTCCATAACATCTCCAGTCTATCTCAAAAGGACCAGAGACCACAGGCCCTGCACTGCCTTTGGCCAGGTCTAAGCCCTGGCTGACTGTCACAGGGGGTTTGGTGTGAGTGCAGCCATCCTCTGTTGGTGACCTCTCCCAAGCCTCACATCCTGGTCTGGGGAAAGTCCTCCAAGATGGAAAAAGGCAGGTAGAGCTGGTACAACATGCACCTTGTGCCTGGGGACAGAGGTCCATGCAAGGACAGGCACCAGCCCTTTGAAGCAGCCCGAGTGCTCCCAGGGAAGCATTTCCCACAGCACATCCCTGCTCCCATCCAGGGGCAATGCCACTGCCTGCTCCTCAACTGGCCTGGCCCTGTCGTGAACATCATTTGCACTTTCAACTCTTTTTGGCTGACAGTTCATCTCCTGATCATCCTTCTCCTACTTTTGACTATTTTTTTTTCAGAATTAATAAGCAACTACAAAGATTTACTTTGTTATATTTGTAGACCTGATGTAACTCCCCAAATGCCTCTTTTTGTTAGGTGTCCATTTCATCCAAGTGCCTCCTCCTTTCTTCAGAATATTTTGTGGGCTTCTAAATTCACAAAGCATCACCATGTGCATAGTTTCTTTGTACCAGCAGAGTAGCAGGGGTGGCTAATTTTGCTACTTACAGTTTAGGCCATTCATTGGATTAGGAAGATTTCCTCCCATAATTTCAAATTTTCTTTGCAGGGGTATCAAATCAAATCCTCACCTTGCAAATGCAGCTTCCATAGGAGCAAAACCATGGGGGAGAGGCCATGAAACCATGCTCTGCCAATTTTTAAGCCATATTTCTCATCACAGTGTCAACCATGCTCTGCTGGAGTCTGCCAGCAGCAAAAAAGGCTCTGCATGATGATAGTGATTTTTTTGCTGTGTTTTGTAACATGAAACATGGATTTTTAAGCCCTGTTAACCTCTATTAAGAGTCCATTATCCAAAGGTCCTCATTTGATTCATGCTGTTACACAGCAGGGAAGAGGGCAAAAATTTAAGAACAGCATAAGTGGCAAAGGAAAAGATAATAAAAACCCAAGCCAAGAATGCAATGGCTCCATTTTCCCCTTTGGTATTTCAGGGACATCTTTATCCTTGTTTTATATCATGCAGTAGCAAGCACAACAACAGACCCACACATCAATCTATCTGCTCCTGCAGCTCTAACCCCCAGTGATTGCTGCCCATAATAGAACCCATAAATGGTTTCCTGGTGTTCTCAAATAAATCAGTGCTCCTCAGCAGCCAGTATGCTGGTCTCCCAAACCATGCAGTTTGGGCCCCAGAAGCTGTCTGTTCAGTGCTTGCTTCTCACTTGCTAATTTCTTGCCTGTAAATAAAGCCCCGTGCCACCTTCTTGGGTTTCCATGATCTTCAGCCAGGCCACCTTGGGCCATGGTCTTGTCAGATCATCTAAGTTAAGCAGGGTCAAACCCATGAAGTCCTCTTGAGAAGGAAAACAGGGGTACTGAGAACACTATCAGGTGCTTGAAAACCACTTTTTTCTCTGAAGCAGAAATATATCACTTGTCAATACCACCATTAGGAAACTCTAGACTGGGAATGATGCCTTCCCCATCAGATGCAGAGCAAGAGGCTGCCTGGTGACACCTCTCCTGGTGACATGGGTGCTAATCCCACAGATTTCCAAGGTGGATATCATATTTTGCCTACCTTAGGTCTCTCCTCCATAAATTATGTTTCCAGGATGTACTTCCTCTCCTAACACACTGCTTAGTGTTTTGGTGTTCTGGTAACAGCACATTAGAGCAACAAATAACACTCTGGAGGTGAGGACATGCTCACAGTGGGTCTAAAACACTTTTAAAGGCTAAACTCCCATCTTCTTCACCAAAAACATTTGTTGGTGTTCCCCTCAGAGCTTTCCAAAACAATCACACATTTCTCAACCTTCATTAAGGCAGGAAAACCATTTCCACCAGTGACACTTGCTATTTCCACACCAGTTTGACACTTGTTCAGGAATCCCTGGACTAACAAGCTGCTGCACTGCTACCAGAGGGCAGAGCTGTGCTGTGCCAGAGCTGCACTCAAAGCCCCAGCAGAAGACAAGAGGTACCTGCAGCAATCCCAGAGCAATTTCTACAGGTAGCAGAAGCTCAAAAGAAGCTCACACTAAGCAGGTACTCAACAAGCATTAAACTAAAGCCTCAGGAGCACACTGACAGAAGAAGAGGTCTGCCCTTGGTAACGAACCATTCTGACTCACTGCTCACTGTTTGTAAGGCAGCTACTCACATATGGATGAACTCTGGAATGAAACCAGCAGCCTCTCCTGCAGGATTGCTTCACCTCATTGATTTTTTTTCCTCATTTAAACATTCTCTTCAAAATTTCCAACCCATCCCTCGTGAAAGCCAAAAGTTGGACAAGTTCTTAGCTTGAATATCAGCAAGGCCTGACTGCTGTGTCACCATTTGACACAGCCCAGGAGGCAGCCCATGTTTCAAGCCCATGTTTTGAGAGCCTAAAACTGTTCTATTTTTAAGGTAATTGATGGGACACATGCTGTGGCCAGATATTGGAGAGCCATTTCTACAATGTTGGCTTTCATTTTTTTTTTTGTTGTAAAACCCCCCACATTCACTTCCCTCTATTACTAATCCATGGCATTTCCAAGTGCAACTGGAAGGAGTCAGGGAATGTGCCCATGTAACATAACCTTGCATTACTTTTAAGAAACTCATAGGCTGATGGGAGTCTAAAATTGACAATCAGCAGCATACACCAAGCATGTCCAGCAATGCAGTGTAACCCAATACAGGGATTATAAAGGGTCAGATGATGGGATCTGAACAATAACAACCACAGAGCAATGGGAGCAGTCATAGAGAGACACCCTGTGGGAAAAACACCAAGGGGAAAAAAAATCACCCACCACACCTCCCAACTCTTCCAGATATAAACAGATTAAGTTTGTTGCTCAGGTAGAGTAAGGAGACCTGACTTTGGAAGTATTTGCCCAGGTCGCTTGAGAGGAGCTGGAAAGTCAAACCCTGTGAGAAGCAGCAGGCACAGCAGGCTGGGTCAGAGCAGGAGGGAGCAGAGGGATGGGGATATGAGGCCTCCACTGCTGCCCTAGCTCAACTAACCACATGTCACTGTGCTGAGATCTCTCATCATCTCCCATGATCTCTCCCATCATCACTGTGTTGATATCTTGTGATTTCCTCTGCCTCCAGAGAAACAAGCAGAGCTGCATCTCCTGTTTCAGTGGGACCTGGACGTTTCTAATTTGCTCCCCCCAAAAAGAGCTTGGTAATTTATTTATTTCTTTTCAGTTTCCATTTTTAGAGAAATCTGAGAGCAGCTACAGTACCTGTGCAGTAGGAAACAACCTCTGTCATTATCCACCTTCTTGATTACAGGGAAAAGAAAAACATTAACAAGTGTAGGGAAAAAAGGGGAGCATGGAGAAGACTTTGGTCATGACAGAAATCAAGGACAGAACATTTCAGCCTGGGGAAGAGCACTGACCACCCACAGTGGCCTGCCCAAAGCAATCCTGTAGGGAAATGTATGCCTGGTTTGGATCAAAAAGGGTTAAATAATCAGCCAATTGATTTCTAAATAATTTCAACTGTTTTAAGCCCTTTCAAAATAGCAAAACCCCCATGATTCTGGGGTAGGAGAGAGCCCCACATATGAATGTTGACACTGAGATTTTGCTGGTGGGGGTCTAGAGACGACACAAAAGGCAACCGAGCCTGCTCCTGGCAGTCTGGGCTGACCCAGGACAAACCTTTGCTCTATTCAGAGCCAAAACCTGTTCCAAATCTGACCCCCAAAGACTGACTTTCTGTACTTGCTTGCCACTGAACAGCACTACATCCCTGCCATCTCCCAGATCTTTTTTTTTACTGACCACATTCTAAAGAGGCTGGAGCAGCACCTCCAGCACAGCCAGGGGGGCTGCTCTGCACCATGCTCTGTTACACAGGGCAGTTCTGTGCCTACAGGAGGGAGTTTCTGCTCCCAGATATCATTTATAGCACAAACAGGGGCAAATGCTGAAACACTCAGCACTGGTTTCTGCTAACTTGGTATTTTCCTTTCCCAGCTTGTTTTTTATGTGACCTTGGTGAAGCACTTGTAAATACCTGAATGTTTTCATCCCTGGGTGGTGCTTTGTTACCTCTTCTTCCCAAAGCTCAATGCTAACAGCTGCCAAAGGGAGTAGAAAACCAGCCTGAGGTGAATAAAACCAGGTCTGCCAGAGACCATGAGTAATTTTGTTATTTTATGGGGAGAAGGCAATTCATGATGTTTGTTACCTGACCACAACTTCAGGGACTGAGCTATGGCTCTACCTGGGGCTTCTCTCCCATGGGCAAACCCAAAAGGTGCCCTGAGCTGCCTCAGTGTGGCTTTGCCTGCTTTGGGACAGAGCTGAGGCTGGTTATGGCCACCAAAAGGGGACACTGAGCCCTGCACCAGGGACTGCCTGGGGACAGAGACCCTGGGGCAGCACTGGCTCCTGTCTGGTGGGCACAGCTGGCCTGGACACGAGGCAAACACGGTGCTGAACCTCACATTGCCCATGGACATTGCACAGGGCATTTACCCAAATGTTTACTGCTATTAACAGAGGGCCTGCTTTTCCAAATCTTTGTGCAAAACAGGCTCAGAGATTCAATACTTACATCAGAAATGCAAGCTCAGACCTTGAGAGAAGACATTCATCTCCCTGAAAACTATGTAAGAACCTGTCTGTGGCAGCATGTGCAATTCAGCAATTATTTACTGCTAACTCTGCCTTTATTCTCACAATTTATCTGTGCTCTGGGTTTGCAGGGCAAAATAAAAAAAAAACCAAAAAAACCCAAACCCAGGAGTGACAAAAGCCTCATGCTAAAAGCAGTGGCTAGAATTAAATGTTAAAATGTACCTTCTCTTTATAGGCCAAATCTATATTTTCACTCCCAATGTTGCCAGGCAGCACTATTAAATCAGAACTGCAATAATGCAATGTCAAGGATTCTTCAAAAAGCAACATCATAACCTTTGCAAGGAGCAATCACCTCCACATTTATAAAAAACACTGAATTCAGCAAAAGCAAATCAGATGAGAAACAGAGTCATCCTAGGAAACAATGTCACCCTTCACACTGAAATAGGGTGTATCTTTCTCTTACAGCATCCAAACCTACCACAGCCCCACACCTTGTGTCCTCCTGCCACCAAAACCTGCCCACAGGCAGTGATGCTGCAAAGGCCACGTGGCCACCTCCTTCTGCACACATGGGGCACGTCCTCCCCTAACCTCAGGCTGGCAGCAGGTGCAAGGATTTCTTCTAGAGTTACTCCAGCTGAGCCCTGGCTGGCTGCAAACTCCTCTCCATCTGCAGCTCTTTGATGGCACTCTAATGATGAAATAGAAATTGAGACTCCTTCCTGCTGTGCTGAAGAGGGCAGGAGGTGTCCAGGGAGGCAGAGCACATCCCTCTGCAGTCAAGGACTTGCTGAGGGATTTATGGTGATTCCCTTCATCACAGGGGACAGACAGGGATAACCAAGGTGGATGGATGGCAAGGAGCTGCTTCTTGTCAGGAGTCCTGCTTCTCTGTCATTGAGGCCCTGACCTTTGTGTCATGTGTCCTGCTGGGCTAGCAGCACTGTTCACAACTCACACTGCCCCTTCTTCAAGGAGGAAATGTCACCTCAGGCTTCATTTGCTCCAGCAGAACACAGGGTAAAAAACTTTGAGATAAATCCTGCCCTGGGAGAGATTTCACTGAGAGAGATATCAGTACTCAGCAGGTGAGGCCCTACTACAAAACTGTCCTATACCTTAGAAATTAATTAAATATGACAGAAAAGTACAAAGGAGATGGAAGAACAGTGTAGAATGCAGAAACCTTCCTAGGAGTAGTGTGAACATAGCCAGACAGTGCCAGGCAAGCGCAGGGAGCTTCTGCCCAGGCTCAGGAGCAGCTCTCCTGCAATGATCCCAAAGCCCAGAAGATGGAGCAAACCTTCAGTGTTTGCAGGATTTCCTACACAGGTTTTGGGACGGGCTGGGTCATGGTGGAGCCTTCTCAGCCACCCAGGAGCTACAAACACTGCTGCTGCATTCTTCACACTTCAGCTGGGCAAGTCCAAGATCATAAAGGAGAAGTCAGCAGAAACCTGTAAGAGTGACATACTGAGCCACCTTGGCCAAAATGCTTTGTAAGTACAGTCAGGTGAATTTTAAAGATTAGTGATCCTAAAAGATTTTCCTGTGTTGGAGAAGGGGCTCCTGCTCTGAGCCTCATCCCTCCTGGTCCCTGCACTGGAGGAATGTCCAACACAGCCTCCCACAGGGCTCGTGGTAACTCCCATCAGTGCTTGTCCTCCCATATCTCAGTGTTTTTGTTCAAAACAGCAGAGAAGCAGCAGACAGTAATTAAAAATATCAGGCATGGCTTATTTTAGCTCAGTGCCCAAATTCCTTTTTAAGGATTCCTGGCAAGGACTGGGTCTTCTTTTTAAGTCAAAGCACTCAAAACCACTCCACTACACACAGATTTTTATTTCCCCTCCACACTCCCATCAGCAGCATCTACCTTCTGAAGAGAGAGATGTTTGTAAAATCAAACCCTGTGGGGGTCTGGTGTTTCACCTTGTTCACCTCTTGGCTTTGTTCTGATATTACCAAATAAGCATTTCTAGATATTTCTTCATACTGGAAGGGTCAGGGAGGATTCCAGAGGAACACAGGAGGCAGGACTGCTCCTCTTTTCATCTCTGTTGTCAGGCACTAGATGTCCTCAGTTATCCTGGTGAGGCAGGCTGTGGTTAAACAGCTACACAGAGATGAGATAGGAATTCAAACAAAGCACAGGCAATTTGTATTTCAGCTGTGAACAAATAAGATAATGATTACAAGTCTGTCTTTATTACCTCCTCAGCTGCAGTTGTTTCTGTGAACAGTTGTGCATCTGCATCAAAACATCACTCCAGAAATGCAGCAAAGCAAGCTCAGAATCTGCAAAGGGCAAAGTTAAAGGTCCTGGGGAACAACTGAGTGCAGCAGCAGCTCCCTTGATAAGCAGGAGATGCCACAGGGACATCACGCTCTCCCTTTCCCTCCCTGTGCCACCCAAGACTGACCCTAAGCAACATCTGAGAAAAGTTGGATATTCTTATTCTCTTCTTCTGAGCTTCCTTCTTCACTTTGTATTTCCACCTTTCCTAGAAGTTCCTAAAAACAAAACCCTTGTAGAGCCAGGCATGTGGAGAATGACAAGAGGGGCTTAAGAGCTACAGCTCCACCACCCCTGTTCCATTTCCAGCTCCTCTGCTCGGCCCTTGCTAAATTGGAAACTACAACCAGGCTCTGAACTCTGGCCCTAGAGGTTTTATACACAATACCCCCAAATATAGCAGACCATCCTCAACCCAAACCCACCTCAAATCCCCATCTTCTCAACAACTTCATCCAAAATCACCCTGGTTCTGTCCCAGCAAGCCAGGAGGCCAGGCTGAGTGCCAGGGTTGTGCCAACACGGATGTGCTGGGCTGAGCTAAATCCTGAAAGCTGTCACAAAAGCCAACACAGAGCTCTGTGGGTGCAGCATTAAAACAAAGGATTGCAAAGAAAGCTTGAAATGGGGAACAAGCCTTGTTACACATCTCGTTTCCTTTTTGCAGGAAAAGCTTTGATAGTGCCGATTCCGTGAGCTCTGGGTGAGGAACTGGACTTGGGACCACTCAGCTTCCTGCTCAAAGCACTGGTGGTTTGTAGCAGCAGGGAGCAGTCAGTGCATGAAGAACTTGCCAGCAAACCTCAAATGCTGCTTGGAGAAATGCAAAAGCACAGCATCATGGGGGTAATTTTAATGGGCACACCTGCAGGTTTTATTAAACACCTATTTTCACCAGCAACCTGGAAAAAAGAATAAAATTCAGTGGTGGTTGTGAAGTTTATGGACACCTCAAAAAGCAGGGAATGACAACTCTGAAGAGTAAAACTCAATAACCTCAACTACTGGATAACAAGGATGCAGAAGCAGTTGTACATCTGAAACCCAAGTCACCCTTACAGACAGGTGGGTGTCTCTGAGGCACCAACTCCAAAGAGGACCCAGCACTCGAGCAACACAAACCCTAAAAGCCATGTTCCCAATGAGAAAGGCTGTGGCAATTCCTAAGTGCAAGGACAGATGAGCAAGAAGCATTCTCAACAGCACAAGGACACCTCTGTGTCTGTATCACTGGAGGGATGCTGAGAGAGCCCAGCCTGGCTCCCTCAGTACAGCTGATGGAGAAGCAGAAATTCTGATCAGATATTCTGATGTTTGGGGATTTCTGGCCTGCCTGGGGCCAACCTTCCTCCAGATAAGACCACTGACCCTCTGCATCCCAGCCAACACCACAGGCCAAAAGAAATCAGAGCACGGTGATTTACTTCAAAGCCCTGAAATAACACTCACTGCACTTTCCCAAGCACTCAAGGAGAAACAGGAGGAATACTGAAGTGGTTTTGGTAGCACACTTTTTAGTTTATTGACCTATACAAAATAATAGGTCTAAAAAATTCAGGAGTAGTAAAAGAATAAGCAAAAAGAGCTTTCGCATTTCTAGAAGGCTATACAAATATGCAAAACCAAGGAAATAAGTTATTTTTTATTTTGTTTTTGTTTGTTTAATTCCAAATTGCGACTCTAATAATACAAACAACTAAGTACCAGCTTAACAAGTGTGTCCTTCTGTATATATTACATGCTCTGGAATACTGGTAAAAAACGTCAAAAAAGTTTATCAGAAACCTTTCTATTCACAATATGAACAAGGAGTAACTAATCTTCTGTATAAAAGAACAAAAGAGCACCATTTCTGGAATCCTGAAGCACAGCACAGCTGAGAAACGAGAGAGATTTTACCATATGCAGACGAGTCATCAGGAATCAGGCAGGATAACCCCGTGCCAGTTTGTTCCTACAGATGGATGACCTGAGGTAGGTTTATCCCTCCTAAATCAAGACTGCAGTCACGTGGTTTTTTTCCCTACACAAATGGTTCTGTGAAAACGCTGTTCTGTCACTCAGCGACTCTGCAATGCACCTGGCAGTTCAGGTGACCCGCAGTACAATCCTAATGCCCCTCATTTTAAGGCACCCACTCGGCTGTTTGTGTTTGCATCCACCTTAAAATACTGGCCACTGCTCCCAAATTGTTCCCTGGGGCTCCCCACTGTGGATCCTTGACCCACTGGGGCACAGCAACGTGTCACTGTCACTGCTGAACAGGGGTCACCGTGCAGCCACGGGGAAAATTTGCCTACTCCTCCACACAGTGAGGTTGTTCCATGGAAAAGTCATTAAATGGGCCGTTATTAATTAGGTTTTATCATGGAAAAGAGAATTCAAAGTTCACTGTTTCTGTTTCCAAATCCACAACTAGCTATTAGTTTTACATGATGTATGTGTCAGCAATTTTTTTTCTTTCCAGAACTTGCTTGTGGTGCTAACAAACACTCTTAACAACACCCCAAAAACTGGACAGACTCATTCAAACCTCCATAATAAAAAAACTCCAGCCTTCCTTCAAGTAATGTTCCAACACTGATTCAGTCACCCCTTGCCTCACTCACACACACAGATCTATCCTTCATAAGCCTATGAAACCTCTTCCAGGTCCTCATAAGCCATGGCAGAATAAATTTCATTTTTTTTTCTTCTTTCAGACATCAGACTTGTGCTCTTATAATTCCTGGTTTTTCCATAAGAGTCTCCTTTTCACATTTTTATTTTTTTTCTCTGAGGTTTGCCTTCAACACCTTCCAATCTTCCCAAAAAGTGCTTGCTAAATATAAATATTTCAACCAAGTGCTGCATCTGGTCGTAGATGAACTGTGGCTTGCCCTGGGCTGTATGGATTCACAAAGAAACGCAGTTGGTGGTAGGACTTGGTCAGTTTGCTGCAGTCCCTCTTCATGCTGAACTCCACCTTTCCCAGCAGAACAAACAGCCTGCTTCCTCTTTTTGTTCCTTTTGCAAGTTCCACCCGAGGTGGGCCCCGGAGTTCTGTGCAAGGCACGCAGGGGTAGGAGTGAGTGAGGGGCTGCACGGGGGCTACACCAGCGTCCCAGGCTTGGAGTCCTCGTGCCAGAACAGCCTCTGCTCACTGCTGGGCAGCTCTGCCTCCAAGCCATCCTCCTCGTCCCCTCCCAGCTGGCTCGGCTCCACGTAGGTCCTGCAACACAGACACAGCACCAGGATCAGCTGAGGGTCCTCCCCAGGCCCTTGAATCCATGCACCTCCCTTGGGCTCAAAGTTATGCTGTTTATTTGGAGTTTGCCTCCAAGCACAAACCCATTTTTTGGGCTGTAATCAGTAAAGTTGTGTGCAAGAGCAATCTCAGCTCCTCAAAACTGTCATAGTATCACAGACTGGTTTGGCTTGGAGGGACTTTAAAGCTCATCTTGTTCCAACATCCCTCCCTGGGCAGGGACACCTTCCACTACACCAGGCTGCTCCAAGCCCCATCCAACCTGGCCTTGAGCTCTCTCGAGACTGTTGGATGTATGATTGCTTGTTTGCCATGATCATATTAAAGTATAAAATAAAGCAGATGAACAATCACACAAGTGATTCAGAATGTGGAAAATTAATGGCTAATGAACCTCATTTAGATAAATCTGCTAATACAAGCAGAATTTTCAAAGCTCAATTATGAGAAATTTAAAAATTAGTAGAAACAGTATTTTTAAACACCGTTGCCATAGATATTTTAAATCACTTCAGTAAAACAGCCCATAGCACTTATGGAAAAAAAAAAGGACTAGCAGCAGCTTTTATGTATTCCCTTACACTTTCATTTATTTTAAAACAAACAGAATTAAAAATTCAGTATTTTCACACAAGTCGGTCTGGCAGCAAGCATAAACTGCAACCCACAAAGCAGGAGGCACACGTGGGGTACTTATTACACTGAGCATAAGTGTGTTTAAATGTGATGGCATTTGTGGGGGCAGAGTCATTCCCCAGGGCAGGAGCTTTCTGTCCTCACAGCCAAGTGCTCTGCAGTGGTGGGGGACACATCCAAAACACCCTGCAGAAGCAGCGAGAGCTGCAGGATTTCCTGCAAGGACCAAGCAGAGCCTGGGCTCTCTGCAGCCCTGGGGAGAGCCCCCACAAGCAGGGGGTGTCTGCAAACAGCAGCACATCCCCCATGGCTCCCAGGTTCAGCTCTGCCAAGGGAGATGCACTTGGCAGAGGGGGCACCACCTCAGACATGAGGCTGGAGAGGTGTTTCCTCTCCTTGTTTTTCCAAAAGTTTATCAGCACAAGCACTACAGCTTCAGGAACCAAACAGGACTGTGTCCTGGGAAATTGCTGATGGGTTCAGGAGAGCTCTCCCCACCAGAGGGACTGGGCTCACTGTGAGCTCTGCTTGCAACACTGCCCAGAGCATCACACCTACCAGGGAGTGCAAGATGTTTGATTGTCCTGCATCAACCACAGGAAAAAGTTGTGCAACCAGGGAGTTCATCCTGTGACTGCTCCTCACTTCCTTCACTGTTGTGCAACCAGGGAGTTCATCCTTCACCGTGACTGCTCCCCACTTCCTTCACTGTTGGGGTACAGTCAGTGGTGGTACAGCTCAACTGCTCCACACAAAACTGCCCTCACAACACCAATTTTATAAATACTCTTCACCCTGGCTTTCTGAAATCAAGCTGATTTGCTCAGAATATTTAAGAGCCTGTGGCATGCAGGAGAAAGGGCAGAAAATCTTCATATATTCTACTCACCTGCTCTGCATAGGAAGGTTGCCATAAACATTCCCATAACAGCTGGCATAGGAGGAATGAGACAACGTATCGTAGTCTGGAAGTCCCAGTGCAAGGGGGGTTCTCCAGTTCCCAGCAGTGTTTGTAGAAGATGCTGGAATTAAAAAAAGGATTAAGAAGAAAGATTACACCTTTCTTCAGCTAAATCAGCTGAGGCAAACAAGACAATTCTCATCTCTGTGGGGTTTTGCAGGACACAGGCAGACAATGCAAACACAAAATATGATTTACAAGCCCTGTAAAGGTGGTATTCTGGAGCTCTTAAAGCACTTTCTGACACATTCAGTGATGCTCACTGGGCTGTATTATGGAAGCCATCAGAGCCACTGCATTGACATGGCATGAAGCTTTGTACACTGCTTCTAGTTGCTAAATATACCTGTCAAACTCAAATGCTCTTTGTCTTTCTCTGGGTTACTGTGCTTACACAGAGCAAAAGGTTGATTTACCCTTAGGAGAAGACAATAACCAAGATCCTACTTGGCTCCTCATCCACATTTCAGGACAGAGCTCTGGCCTGACTGAGCTCTGCTGACTTCACTGAGGCAGTGACAGGGGACAGAGCTGACAGCACAGCGGGGACTTACAAAAACACTGGGCAGGGATGAAATCAGACATTACCCGAAGAGAAAGACGACACCCGACTGCTGGGCGAGCACGGCGTCTGCAGAGCAGCAAAGCCCAAACTCCTCTGAGATCCTCTGTCAGACTCAAAGCCTGCCTGCAGGCTGTGACCCTGCTCCTTCTGGCTGGAGGCACGCTGGTACCAGCCCCGGAGATGCTCTGCTACTAAGGCCTTGTGAATGTTTTTGGTTATGTGCTCCGTTTTAGCTACTTGCTTCCTGGGGAGCCTGAGGGTTGCGTAGGGGTTGTGCGGGACTCTGTCCACCTCGTCCTCGTGGCAGGAGCGGAATTCCCGGTACCGCTCGTAGCCGTAGTGCGCCGATGAGCGGTACGAGGGGTTCACGCTGTACTGCCCCTCCGTGTCGCTCTCGTAAACGTAGCCCCCGTTGTAATAAACATCAGGCTCAGTGTACGGGGAGTACCCGGGAATGTAGTAATTAGAGGAAGGCTGCTCCTGATTTTTGTGGAAGACACCAGTGCGGACGTCCTTGTGGGCCAGGTTTGGCATGCTTCCTGAACTCGCAGCGGAAATGTGGTGTTTCTTTGAGCGCCTTCGGCCCCTGGTCCTGTTGTCGAGAGTCTGAGTGGTGTAATAGGGATTGGGAGTGGGTGTCACGCAGTAATACTCTGCACTTGACTGGCTGGTGTAGGACGATCCATCGTCCAGGATCTCGGTGCTGCTGCTCCGCTGGGACTTGCAGAGGGAGAAGGCTGGCTTGTCAGCAGGAGCCTCGGACAGCAGGTGGGTCTGGGATTCCAGGCTTCCGCTGCGCTGCCGGCAGTGGTGTGGGGAAACATCTGGCCTAGAACAACGCAGATGTTGGCTGGTTAAAGGCAAGTCTCACACAAATAAACACACAGAGCATGCAAGGACAGGTCAGCTGCCTCCCCAGCCCAAGCACAACACAAATCCTGCCTTATGTTTCCACACAGAGTACTTGCAACGCACAAACTCAGTTTGGCTGAATTTTGTATTGGCTGCAACAGCAGGAGATCTGCCTTATAATAATCTGTCAGGCTGAGCAAGGTTAATCTGTGACAGGGACACACTGAGCTAAGGTCACAAACACACATTTGGTAATGATTTACGGGAGGACTCCCTCAGTCACCTGCAAACCGACTGCTATTGATGTGCTCCAGGGAGCTGTTCTAGCTCAAAGTGTCCAAATGCCATAGATAGACACAGCCAACAATAATGATGGAAGCTGTCTGAATCCCAGTAACTCTGCTTGTAAACAGAAAACTTTCCATCAGTAAACATCAGAACTCTCCATCTCCATTCCTTTCTAAAAGGAAAAGCTTACACAAGTAACGAGCTTGGAGCAGAACATGGGAAGATGGGTTTCCTTTGGATCTGTCTCTCAAGGCTGCATTACCCCACCAAACAAACCTTGAGCTAACATTCCTAGATTCTTAGCATCTTTCCTTCTCCACCCTAGATTGGCTTCTTAAAGTAATCTCTCTAACCAACATTCAGAAAGCAGTGGGAATCCTTACACTGGGTACAGCTGCTAGCACCAGATCTGACATGATCACGCAATCACCTGCTAACCTACTGCTCTTGATGTGCTCCAAGGAACTGTTGTAGTCCATAAAGTGCTCAAATCCCATAGATTTGGGCTGGAGACACAGCTGACACTAATGATGGGAGCTGTCTGAGTCCCAGCAACCCTGCTTTTAACAGAGAATTCTCCACCAGGCCCCACATGAATTCTGTCTGCTTTGACAATGTACCTGCTGAAATACTGATACCGACTGCGGGAAAACCGCACAGCCAACAAAAACCCTCTGCCCTCTTAACACCATTTGCTTTCCCTCTTGTGCTTCCCCAGCCAGGTGTGGCCCCCAAAGCCCAGGTCCCTTACTGCAGGTGGCTGCTGCTGTAGGCGTTGCGGGTGAGCACGGGGGTGGTGGGCATGCTCCTGCCGCCCTGCGGCGGCGCCGGCCGCTCCAGCGTGCGGAACGGGCTGCTGTGCGTCGAGAGCACGTCCCTGCAGCAAAGGAGACAAAGCCACTGGGGTTAAACGTCCCCCCACGAGTCACAGCACACCCACTACGGCCACCTGAAGTCTTGGAGATGCAAAAGGAAGGGTGGACAAATGTAAGGGGATGTGTGAAAAAGAGAGTGGTTAAATAGGAAGGAAAATGCAATCCCTTCCTGTGGGTAAAGGGAGGTCTTCACAGGATGAGCGGCAGGATAAGCTGCTGCCAAAGGACAGAACCATCGAGGAGAGACAGAGCAGGTAACAGGGAAGCAAATGAATTAGGCTTTCAAATGAAGCACATGGGTACATATGGCTATGATTTGACTTCTGAACTTCATGCAGAGGAGTGTTCCCCTAGTCTTGAGGGACAGATGAGAAAAAAAGCAAGATAAGGCATTGCTTAAAACTCTAAAACATTCTTTAGTGTGTCTTTAACAGCGTGCTCGCACAAGACAGTCCAAGAAATCTCAGGGTCAGTGGGAATCACTACACTGGGTACAGCCGCTAGCACCAGATCTGACATGATCACACAATCACCTGCTAAACTACTGCTCTTGATGTGCTCCAGGGAGCTGTTCTAGCTCATAAAGTGCTCAAATCCCATAGATTTGGGCTGGAGACACAGCTGACACTAATGATGGGAGCTGTCTGAATCCCAGTAACTCTGCTTGTAAACAGAGAACTCTCCATCAGGCCCCACATGAATTCTGTCTGCTTTGATAATGTACCTGCTGAAATACTGATACCATCAGGAGGGATGGGTAGGGTTTGGTGCTGCCTGAATCCACTAAGCACAGTCATCAGGAAAATGACAAGTTGTTAAATGAACACTGAAAAAACCCCCAGAAACTGACACAAAGAATGACAGCACAAACAACTCCTTAAATGCAGCCCTTGCTATTATATTTCTCACCCATCTCAAACGTCTTCACAAAAAATTATACTACTCTTTGGTTTGAGATACTGTGTCAACTGCTTATACACACTTTTGTTCCTGGCCAGGAAATTCAGCTCCCATCCCCACACCCTCTGAGCTCTGCTGGAATGCTCAGCAGGAACAGGATGCAGCTCGTGCCAGCAGGTGCAGAGTGCAGCAGCAGTGAGATCTGCCTACCTGGAGTGTCTGCTTTCCAAGAGCTGCTCGTTTATGGATGACTTCCTGAGATGAATTCTCTCCACGCCAAGGGACTTTGGTGGGGGAAGTCTTGGAGAAAGCTGTGCAGAGCTGGGTCTCTGTGCTGCTGCAGGAAGTGATTCACTGACTGTTGGAAAGGAATATGCACTTTGTTAGAGCAAATTCTGTGATATTTTTGCCCTGTGTGAAAATCTGTGGCCCCTAAGGAGAAGCACTTTGCAGTACAGAGACAATGACAGGAGCTGAGGATCTAGAAAAGATTTCCTGCCTGCACTGAGCTCTCACCACAGACAGGACAGTGAGGAGGCTCCTGCAGATCCCAGCAGCACTGACTCCTATGGAGACTACACCCAGCTTGGGGCTGTGCCAGATCACAGAATGCAACTTCCTGGGAAAACATCTGTTTGCAGAGCAATCCTTTCCAGAGCCAAGCAGACAAGCTCAGCCTCTGCAAAGGCCAGTTCCTCTCCCTCACCTTCCAGCTCTTGAAAATGACATTTTAAGAATTAGTTTTGAAACACAACCTAAAAGAGATTGACTTCAAAAGCAACTGAATGAGCAAAGACAACTGACAGACACATTTGGCTGAAGGCAATTGGGAAGATGCTGGTTTGATCCTTGTTCTTACTTTGCTTAGGGCACAACCAGGTCCCGACAGAGCCAACAGGAAACTCCAACTAATACATATAAATGCAGGACAAGCATCACAGAAAACACATTCACAAGCCTGGCTCCACTTCTGCTTGTACAAGCAGGAATCAGGTGCAAATGCATTTTATAGCACCACCTGGTTTGTACAAGTCTAAAACTGGGACAAACTGAGATGAGAATCAGGCCTGAACCGAAAAGTGAGTAATAATTTAGATAATGTTTGTCCCCAAATGATGAT
The DNA here is from genome assembly GCF_022539315.1 of Serinus canaria. NCBI lineage: Eukaryota > Metazoa > Chordata > Aves > Passeriformes > Fringillidae > Serinus > Serinus canaria. The sequence continues at coordinate 4,736,550 of NC_066326.1, read as the reverse complement.
TACCCAGTTTAAGGGAGAGGCAGGCCAAGTCCTTTCCACCTTGTGGAACAGGGTGTGAGTGTGTCTGTGGGTGTGTGTGTGAAATGAGTAAGCTGAGCAAACACCAACCCATGCAAGATGCAAGCTCACCAGGGAACAGATAAACGTAAATAGAGCGTTAGTATCTGTGACTATTCCACCTTTCTCTAAGTTTTATGGCAGCTGTAAGGGCAGAAGGGCTGGGCTAATTCTCTCTATTTGTAAGTCCTTCAGTTCCAGCCCAGGCCCTAGGGACAATGAATCTGACACTCAGTGTCCTCAGCTTGCAGGTTGGTCATGTTAAAACCAACTTCCTTCTCTAAAGATGACTCAGGTCAGCTCACAGAGCAGAAACTTTCAAAAACTAACCCATTAAGAGGAAGGACATTCCTGAGTAGCTTTTTTTTCCTCTGCTATAAAGCAATTTATCATTGAAAGCCACCAAAACTATAGAATCATACAATGACTTGTACTGGAAGGGACCTTAAAGCTCATCTCATTCCAACTCCCTGCCATGGGCAGGGACACCTTCCTCTAAGAGATTTTGCTCAAAGCCCTGTCCAGCCTGGCCTTGAACACTTCCAGGGATGGGACATGCTAAAGGACATTAAGTCAAAGAAATATCTCTGAATGGACAAACTTAATGGGGAAAAAAAGGATAAGCATCATACCATCATCATAGGTGGTTGTGTCTGACAGGGAGCTGCTCTCGGATGGAATTATATCATCTGTGAATAAAAACAATCACTTCAAGCATGAAAGAGCCAACATCAACTTTCAAACAACTTAATACAGTTTATTTTCTAGAGTTTCAGAGCCAGCTGATACTTGTAGCACTGCAATCCTTATTCTTTAGCCCCCACAGCCTGAAGACAGTCCTGGTGCATCCTCACCCTGTGTGTTCAGCAAGCGACCCAGGTAACTATCAAAGGAGATTTTTTTTCCTTTTTTTAATCTGCAGCAGGAATCAGGCCAAGATTTACAAAGGTGTTTTCCACCCCACTTCCAAGAGATCTCACAGGGTGTTTAGGTGCTTCAGTAGGAGTCAGGAGCCTACACAGACATGTAGATCTTGGCTGCTAGCAGCTAATCTCCTCTAGGTACACCTGAAACCCCACCAGGTAGGTACAAAAAGCCTTTTAAAATTTGGCACTCACTTTTGAACGTTTCATCAATATACAGATCCTGTTTCAATTAATTTAAGATCAATCCAGAGTAATTCCACTGATTTCTATCAAGGTATTGCAAATTCCATCAACACAGAAAACAGGAACTGTTGCATACTAATTTTTTGTATCTTTTACATTTTGTTGTTCACTCACAGCAGGTCACTGAGCCTGTCTCACCTTGATGCTACACAATGAGAAACAGCCTGTCCTCGCTCAGGTTTGGAGCAGACCACCAGCAGCAGAGAAATGAGGCTGAACTAGAGATAATTAACCCATGGACAGCTCAATTCCTAGGTTGTTTCTGACACTGGGGTAAAAAACCTCCATGAATCTTCAAGCACGAGGGAGAGGAAGCAACAAAAAATGAGAGTGGCAGCCACTCTGTGTATGACACCTGCTTGTGCCCCCAGCCACCATGAGCACGTGCAATGTGCACTGCTCCTGCTGTCACAGTTTGCTGCCAGGACAGCTCTGGTTACAAGAATGCAGCAAACAGAGCAGCTGTTCAAAACCAGCAAAAATCAGGACTGGCCCCTGCCCTGGGGGGACCTGTCAGACCACCGAGGATGGGCTGCAGCTCTGCTTGCAACCTGACACTGGGAAAAAGCTCCAGGGGAGCTGATTAAAGTGGATTTGACCACAGGGTGGTAAAACATGGAACTGGGCCCAGTGTGGGGAGGAACAAAGCCTGCTGAGGAAAAAAAAGCCAGCCTAAAGCTACAGTGCTGGATTCAGGGGGGGGTGCAACACTGACATATTCAGATATGGTGACATATCTGAATTTAAATCCCAGGTCTGTGCAACTCCCTGCAAAGGAGGAAGAAACTCTGGGCTAGAGAGAGAGGAAAGGGAAGAGAAAGTGGAACACGGAAACCAGTCCAGTATGTCCTTCACCTCCTATCCCTGGGGCTGGGATGGAAACAGCTATGGTTTGGTTCAATAAATCAGTGGGACTACTTAACATATTACTTCCAACAAGTAATTCCCTGAATTCACAGACTCAAGTGACTCATCACTGCTCAGCTTCCTGAAACCCAGACCTGGAGCTCGAGAGCACCGCTGGTGATGGTGACAAAGTTACACAAAAAATCAATTACTGAGGCAGGGCACAGCTCTGCTTCAGGTAAACAAATACAGAAATAAACAACAATGATGGCATGATTGGATGGGATGGATGGGATGGATGGGATGGATGGAGCTCTCAGCTCACCAGCCTGCCTGGTCATTACCACACACCAGGTGCCCAGGTAATACAGGACCTTCCACAATCAGTATCCAGACTGGTGAGCAAGGGACTGGAAAGAGATGTTTCCCCTCCCCTCTGTCAATCAGGAACAAGCTGGGCCACATTAAATGCTGATCATCAGCCTTTCAGAATAATCATTTGTGATGATGGATAGCCCAGTGATGCCATGGTGTGTCAGGGGTAAGGACCCAAAACTCCTTCAACTGGCATGGATACTAACAGGGTTTCACACATTTTCTACAGAGCAGCAAGAATCTCATTTCCCTAAGGAGAAACACACTAAGAATAGAGGCCAAGAGTATCTGCTTTTACTGTGCTCATCAGTGGCAAATGGATTTAGTCAAAAAAATCTGTTTGCTACTAATTGCATTCATAAACTCCTGAAGTTCACTAATGACTTCTGGGAAATCAGGAATTTTGAATCAAGAAGCAATGCCCTCCATCCTGCAGAACACCCTGCCTGCTCTGTTTCTGCTGGAACTGAAGCACCACGGCAGGGATGGGGGAGATGTTGCATGTGGCAGCTCAGATGTACAAGTGCACTCATCACACCAGGAATTCAGGCATCAGAAAAGCTGCACCCAAGGTGCTGCTGCCAGCCTTTCTGTGCACAGCACCTTCAGCCCATACCTGGTGCTGGAACATGCCTGTGCTTGCTCCTAAAACTGTGACCTGCTCTGCCCCCAGCCTACACCAGTGCCCTGAGTCTATCAGATGCAGCAGTTTCATCTTCTTTTTCTTATTTAACTGCCTTGGAGAAGATAAAAACCATATACAAACTTTGTTCACATCTTTTCTAAGAAAGCCAAATTGCTCTTTTCCCCTCCTGTTTGCATCAGAACATGGGGAATTCTCTCACCTGGTAGAGCCAGAGTTGATTTCTGGGTTGGTTTTTTGCCACACTTGATTCTATATTCATTTATGGAGTTTTCTATCTCTTGTAGCTTTTTTACAGCATCAGCATACTCTTGCTTTCTTTTCTTCTTCACGTTTTTGCAGAGGTCTGGCTCACTGGCAAGTTTCTTTGCAGCTTCTACCAGCTTTTGGTGTATGATAAAATTGCTCTCCAAGTCCTGCAAAGTAGGATCCTGCAAAATCATGAGAGGAGTTATTTCCCTGTACTCCAGAGAGAAATTATCAATGAAAATTATTAATAAAAATGGTGGTGATTAAGTGAAATTTTGAACACAAAATACAGAAATACCAAAGTTCATAGACAAGACAATCTCAGCATATGAAAGTCTTAAATCTTATTTCTGACTAGGGTACAATTTTGAGATCTCTTGGGCAAGGTCCAAAGTTCTGAAGACCAGACCTTGAACAAATACTTTTAAATTCAGGTTTGGGCTGCTAAACCTCCTGCTATGAGTCCAACCCTGAAAACATCGTTCAAAATCTCTCCCTACTTCAGAGAATATAAAAATGGAAATTGGTATCACCATACCTACGTAAGAGGGAGTTTCAGGCTTTAATTAATTGTTTGTAAACTAGTTTGAGAAGCTCAGATGAAAGGCACGGCAGAAGTGCTAAGCAACACGTTATTAAATCTGGTCAGCAGGATTTTGGTTTAATAGCATTAAAGCAGTCCACAAAATCACTTTGCTGCAGACAAGGAGCACACCAGCCCTGTGAGGCAGGGCAGTGAGTTTCTGGTGAAAGGCAGATGCCAAGTGCCCAACACCTACTTATTTGGATGATACAGCTTGTTAACAAATCTCACAAGGAACGAGGGGGAATGGAGTGTGTCCAGAAACTGCAAACATCTGAATTACTCTATCACTCCAGTCAGTCCCTGCCAGCAAAGCTCATTTTAGCTTCTTGAGCAATGCAGGGAGGTTTTGCTCAGGTGGAACCTTCATTAAGCCACAGGTAAAACTCCTCCTCCTGTCACCTGTCACAAAACTATGCTCACAGACAGATGATTTTGCAAGGGGGATAGAGCACACCCCTGCCCATTCTGGGTTCACCCACCATCCCAACAGGACAAAGTCAATGCTCCAGAAAAGCCACGGGCTGCCAAATGGCATGATGCACCTGATCTTCTCTAATTAGCAGCAAAATATCCATTAAAATTCATGCAGGGGTTCAGGCTGGGTGAACTTAAGGCCTTTAGGAACAGCCAGTTTCCTGGTCAGTTCAAAGCGTGGCTGAAAGAAGGGCAGAACCCACCAAAATTTCCCACTCTACACAAGCAACTGCCCCAGCTGCCTCCTCTTAAAAGCCCCAGGGAAGAGCTGGATTATCCACAAGAGGCTTTGGCCACTGGTCTGGCCAGCCCAGCCCTCTGTGCAAACAAGCTGCCGTGCTCACCTCCTCACTGGGGAGCAGGTTGTCATCCAGCTTGAACGCCGTGCCAACGCGCCTCCTCACCTGGGGAGGCTCCTCTCCAGCACCCAGGGGATACTCCTTGGGCATCTTGCCTGTCAGCTCCTGGGAACAACAGAGAGGGCTCCAGGTAAGGCTCAGAGGGAGCAAAGGGCTCCCACCTGCCCGAGCCCAGTGTCAGGTGCAGCTCTCACCGCCTCTCGCAGGCAGATTTTCTTCAGCTCCTCAACTTTCTGAAGCAGTTTTTCCTGAAGGAGTTTCTCTTTCTTCTTTAGTTCCATGATTTTCTCCTTCTTCTGTTCTTCACTGACCTCTGAATCCTGAGAGCCTGGAAAACACAGCCTGTATCAGAGGATTTCCAGGTAAAGGCCATTTTAATTCTCTTCTAGTCTCATTTCCCTTTTAACAAACATGAGTCCCATTAAACCTGGCTACTTCACATTTATGTGCAGTATTACCTGATGAGATCAAACTGCCATTGCTGGCCATAATAAGCTGGTTCTTGGCCTCCAAAGTCACCAGCTTTGACACTTTTGGAGTTCCCATCTCTGTCAGATCCATGGCGATATCATCCAAACTTCTGGCTGATGGAATTTTTGCCTGAAGGAGTTAAAAAAAAACCCAACAGCCTCATTGAGTTACCTCTAATTAACTTCAGAACACATCACAGAAGATGACATTTCACCCATCATCTCCCACAAAATTAAGGGCTAAAGCAACAGCATCAGACAGGTGCTTGTGGTATACAAGGGCTATGTGGTATTCCCTTCCCCTCTCCCCCAAAACCTGAACCATCTCCCAGCTCAAAATCTCTGCAGCTTTCAAAACAAACACAGGAATGGAGACAAAAGAAAAGGCAGATTAGACAGCCTGATATGGGAATTCCCTCTTCCATGATTACACTTCCATAGGCCTTAACTGCAGGCAGGCTAAAATGGATCAAATACCAATACCACCATAAGAGACTGCTCAAAAAGCTGATTAAAACAATCTGTAGTTTTTCCCTGGAAAGTAGTTCAACCATGGAGAAACACATGCTGAAGGGTGTTGAAACCCATGCTTGCAGTAAAATGCCTCATAACTTACTTTGCTTTGCTTCCTGTCCAAGTAGAACTGGTGCTGACTGATTGCCATCACCCAGATGGACTTGATCAGGGAAGTGTTTGCATACCAGGTCTGCACCACCAGCCCACTCTGACCAAAGGTCCTTCTCGACACTGAAATTCTGAGGAGGTGAAAAGAAGTGCCATTTCAAGACAGGTCTTTGAGGTTTAAAGTCCACAATGCCTCTCTCCTAACCAGGTGAGGCTCAGCCTTTATTTTAGGGATGCAAAAACTCAGTTTTCCTTCATCCCATCACCCAGTGCTGCTGCAGATTTGGCCATGACAGTCTTTCCACTGCTCCAAGAACTCCTTGAATGGACACACAGGAATCTGAGAGGATACCCAGAGCTGTGAGAGCCCCAGTCTGCCCCACCAAAAGCTGGATCAGGATCAGTCCCAAAGCCCAGAGTAAAGTCAAGGGTTAGCTCTGAGGCACCTCCCCCCATCCACCAACAGGTGATGATGAGTTCCCTCTGTGGGCAAAGATCAACCCCGATGGCAGAACCTCCTCAGCCTCACCTGCGGGGATCGTGTACCTCCACAGCAAACTTCTTCTCACGGAAATACAGATTTTCCAGCTGTTTCCATTGAAAGAGCTGGGAGAATTGGGAGAGAGAAGCAGAACATGGTCACTAAATCCCCAAACCTCTCACCCCAAGGTGATATAATTTCAGTGAATTAAAATTCCAGTGTATCCTCAGCTATGGCATGGACTGAGCAGTAACTACACTCATAACATCAATTAAAAGAAGCACATAAGTATAGGATGCCCCCTCCAGTAATTTCACACTCTTACAGACAATGTGTTGCAAATTGAGGATTTTGCCAGTGACAACATCTGCCTCCATCAACAGCACATTTAATTTCACTGCTGGAAGTTCCCAGAGCTCTTGGCAGGGCAGCTAAAGTAATTTTCTCTCTGATTAAATGCAAAAATCTCTTTACAAGTAATTGTACAGACAACTATGGTCCTACTTCCCTGAGTCAGAACATCCCCAGGAAATGGCAGCAGCCTGGAAAAACCAAGACCCTTCTCTTGTGAAGACACTGTGTGAGACATCCAGTGTGACACTTTGGAGCAGAGGTACAGCATGTACAGAACAACAGCAGCTACAGGAGGAAGCCACCCCCAGCACATCCTCCTGCTAGAAACCCACATATTTCCTGCAAAGTGCCAGCTGGGAGAAGAGATCAAAGTCAGTTGGGGCTTGGCAGCTGCACCCGTGGGATCAGAATTCCATCTGAATTCGCTCTCCTTTCGCAGCAGCACCAGCCCTGCTCATCCCCCTGAGGATGAGCCATCAGGGACTGCCTCTTCCCAGCCCAGCCTCACCAGGTTTCAGCAGCACCACCTCCTGCCCCCTCCTCCAGCAGTGCCTGGATGCACATGGGGACCCCCATGGTGTCCCCAGGGATGTCCCCCTGACCATGAAGGGCTGCAGAGGCTCAGCAGCATGATGGAGTTTACATCAGCTGCTTGCCAGAGCTGCAGCCCACACAGAGGTAGTGGGGGTGCTTCCACCCAGCTGGGCAGGCAGGGACAGGGCTCAGTGAGAGATCAGCCCTGGACCCCAGAGATCCAGCCACGGCACCCAGGCCCTCACAGCAACTCCCTCCTTCCCCCACTGGAGCTTTTCCAAAGCCTCCAAGGGTGCAGCCACCACACCAGAATGCCCCAGGACACACAACATTCCCGCTGGCCTTTGCCAAAACCTGACATGCCATGCTACCTCCCAGTACAGAACCACTTCAGGTTCTGTAAAAAGTGACGTATCAGGCTGTGATGCATCTGAAGCATTTGTAACACAACGAAACATAGCCCAGCACATTTGTGTTTCAGGGGAAAAGTGGCTCTTTCAGCAGCCTCTGCCTCCGTTTAATTAAAACTTTCAGAGGACTAAAACTGCCTATTAGAACCTGCCATAGAAAAAGTGAAGCCAAGTGGAAATGTAATTTACTAGAATTAATAAATAATTTTCTCCGCGATCGTGGAAGTTTCCCTCTGCTGCTTAAGTAAGTTTGTTTGTCCCACAGCCCTCCTGCCCAGCCACACCGCTGTCAGAAACGCCTCCTTACAACTCCGCACTGAACTTGGAAAATAAATACATTTACAAAAACACCAAAAGGAAACAACCCAAGCAGTCTGCCAGGACATTGAGCAATAGGCGCCCGTGGGTGCTCCAGCAGCGATCCCAGCCGGGATCCCGGCACAGCCCCGGCTGCCTCCCCGCGTCCCGCACTCACCTGGCCGCAGCCCCGATCCCGATCCCGATCCCGGCTTCCCGGCCCCGCCGGGCAGTGTCAGGGGCGGCATGGGCAGGGCACAGCCGTGCCGTCCCTCTGTCCCTCCGTCCCTCTGTCCCTCCGCTCTGCTTCGGCAGCTTCGCCTCCCACTGCTGACACACGCCTGACATCACCACCCACCCGCTCCGCTGCCGCGCCTCCCACACCCCTTTCCCCAAATAAAGGGAAAACCCAAGAGCGGAGCGAACGAGGAGGATTCTACCGAGGGGCTGCCCCCCTTGGAGCCCCCCGGGTGCCTGTAGGGGCCAGGGCCGTGGGGGCTGCCCGGGGTCCCCGCGGTGCAGTGTCCCGGCCCCGCCAGCCTTGACTCACACCCAGAGGCAGCAGGTTCAACCAGAAGCATCATCCCGGCGTTCCCGGCCGCCCGCTCCCACGCTCGTAAAAACCATGGGCGTGCTTCAAACATGACCTCTGGAAAAAAAACTGCCTCGCTGCGCCTCTTATCGTGGCGAGGGATGATTCCCCGTCCCCTTTATCACTTCCTTTGGGTTTTTCCCCTCCGGATGCGCTCGACATTCCTAAGGGTTGCGGGAAAACGGAGCACCTGTCCCAAGGTGAGGAGGGTCGCGTTTGCCAGGAGGGCAAAACGCAGCAGCCCCAGCACCTGGAGCAGCCGCCTGCCCTGGCAGAGGGACACGGGGGTCTGTTCAAATCTGACATCAGGATTTTCTCGCACTTCCAGTGCGAGAGGAAAAAAAAAAAGAAAAAAGGCGTTTCCATTTTTAAGAAAACCTGCATGGAACTGCCTCAGGATGTGGGTAGAGCTTTGCTCCATTTCCTCCCCACCCTGTGAGATCCATCCCAGCCCAAAAGGAGCTGACGGGCGCCCCAAGCATTCGCAGCTGGGTACATTCAGCACAAAGACATCTCTGCCTCCTTGCCCAAAGTCTGGGAGAACTGCATGCAGCTCCCCCCTCTGCTGCTCCACAGCAGCAGAGATGGGAATTGGCGTTGTACCCAAGACGCATCTTTGCTCTTGAAGACTAAAAGTGCCCTGTCCTCAAACTATCTCACTGAAGAACAATATAAGCTCCTCAGCTATCACCTCATCTGATAAACCCTCCTAACTCAGGTCCTTGTAAAAAAAGGCTGGTGATTAAATGAACAGCTTCAGAGTAAGTTGTGAGCCAGTAGTATTTATGCAGATGCAAATAAAAATAATCCTGAATGAAAGTATTGCACTTTCCTGCCTAACACACTTGGATTCATGAAGAGGGAAAAATGGATTCAATACAAACAAGGACAAAGCACTAAAGTAATAACTTTCTTCAACTGAAATTCTTCTAACTCGTGGCCAAAAGAGAACACTCAGGAAACAGTCAGTGCTCTAAAGATATCCTACTCCCTTCAAATAGTCTCTATCCTGTACAGACATGTTCCTAAATAATTCCTAATTTCAATCTTACCTAAACTATATGCATATTTAAAGACAAAAGAGTGGCTAAAAAAATCTGGAAATCTGGAACTGGTTTTTGAGGGCTGGAAGAACAATTAGGAATAATTAAAATGTTTTTGTGGAAGTTTTGCAATGTATGTTCCCTTTAACCAGATGATTAAGTCCACCTGAGCTAATTAATGTTTTCTTAATAGCCTTCCCCATCCATGTAGGTTGTCAGATCCTTAAATGCTCCTGAAAACTACTGAGCATCCCAGGGGCTGCCTGTCTGACTCTGAGTAGAACTTGGCCTGGTCAAGGTTGTTTTTCTGATTTTTTTGATTTTTTTGGTAGAAGGCGGAGGCGCAGCTCTGATCACATCTCATTACCCAGGCACCTCTGTGCACCAGCCAGACTCCTACCACCCAGCTGCTGCTTCTCCAGCCCACGAGTTTAGGCTTCCCTGTATTTCTGCTGTGATTCAATTCCAGATACCAGGGAGCACTGAACAAAAAGGAATCGCCCTCTCTCCTGCACAAAAAGAACCGTGATAATCTAAGGCAGCCCAAGGAGACATGGCATGCCTAAGTGCTGAAACACCTTAAAAGCAGCAGATGGTTTTTCACCTGGCTGATCTTGCATCCAGTTTTGAATAAAATGCAAGTTTGTCCTGGCCTGACAGCAGGAGCAAACTGGCTCAGAAGAACGGCCCTGTCAGGATTGCAGGCAGCAGCTGGCAGAGACCCTGCCCAAAGACACGTGCATGCAGGAGAGCTGCTCAGGCTCTTGGCTCAGTATTGCTGTGAGCCTGATGAATTTTGTTTAAAAAACAATATTTTAGTACTTTTTACAAAGTTTCTTTCTGCAACCAGGTGTAAATGCAGAGAACAGCTGAGTGCAAGGGCTGTGTGGCCACATGCTGCTGCACCAGCCCACCGTGGCCAGAACTGTTCCCAAGGTTAGTGACAGATTCTGACCAAGAGCTAAATGACCCAAATCTCAGGCTTTCCACCCAAAGGGTCTTTGGGTAAGGTCAGCATGGAAGTGCAAGCCATGCCACAGTGTTTGCAGCAGCCTTTCCCTCGGGAAGCACTTCCAAAGCACCTCGTGGTACGTGCAGTGCCTGCAAGGAGGCTCAGCAACCAGCACCTCAGGAACTGGCTGGGAACAGCAATCTGCAGACAAATCTGGCAATTCAGAGCAAGGAAACATAAAAGATTTCTGCCCACAGGAATGCACTCCACCCGATGAGGGAAATTACCACCCTGGCAGCAGCGCTGGGAGCAGGCTGTGTTTCAGCCCCTCCGCTGCACTCAGCTGTCTGGCACCCTGCCTTCAGCTGGAATCCTGTGTTTCACTGCTGCTGGGCCTGCCCATGGAGGGAGGCACCTGAGGAGATGGCAGCAGAGCCAAACTGCCCCACCTGCAGCAACTTCTGAGGGAAGGAGGCAGACAGCTCCCACCTGTGCCAGCGTAACTTGGCAGAGCTCACCTGCAGGCATCCTTCATCCTTTAAATATTAAACCAGTCCTCTAAAAACCTTTTCAATCATGTATTTTTTTAATACCTTATGATGCTTTTGTGCCTGGTCCTCAGCAGCACTTGCATCATAAGACTGAGAGATGTCTCAACATCAAAGTACCCCAAAACATTTGTGTTTTGCAGCAGGCGACGTTCAAGCAACTTTTTGCACATCTGGAAAGATCTGAATTTCAGAGCAGCCTCATAAAAACCCTGTGTTTTTTTAAGTAATTATGTGAATTTAGTATCTTCTATCTAAATCAATGGCTTGGTGAGAAATAAACACCATAAAAGAAATCTCTGCCTAATTAGAGCTGCCTGCTGAGAAGGCTGTTCCAATGCTGCTGTGTTCTGAACTATTCAGCAGAGCAGGACAGCAAATTTACATGAAGTAAATGCTCTGCAAGGGAAAACTTTCAGCATCAACTCTCAGCATATGTTGAATTAAGAAAGAAGTATCATAACACCTCCTCCTCAGAGCTCAGGAGCAATGCATCCCAACAAAGAGAAAGTAATGAAAAAGTGTCAGGACGCTTGCAAGGATGAACAAAGAGCTCCTGGACAAACTCATTCACAAAAAGACCCCTACAGAGGGAGGGAGAAATACAGAGAAATTGTCTGAGCAGCCAGGGGTCTGGTTTGGAAGGCTAAAGCCCTGAAATTGTTAAATCCAGCCAGCAATATTGTGAAGGTGCTGAGGCACTGGCACAAGGTACCCAGAGAAGATGTGGCTGCCCCTGGATCCCTGGAGTGTCCAAGGCCTGGTTGGTTGGGGTTTGGAGCACCCTGGGACAGTGGAAGGTGTCCCTGACATGACAGGAGGGTTGAAATGAGATGATCTTTCAGGTTCCTTCCAGCCCACACCATCCTGTGATGAACATTCCCCAATTCAAAACGAGTATATGCTAACAAAAACACTTCTGAGAACACAATGCAGTCAAGACATCAGGCAGTAGAAACTATATTCTTGGACATTTGAAACACCACAGCAAGATTAGTTCTTCTCTTCAGATAAGAGAGTTAATTCATCACGAGGGAGTCGCCCACAGAAACACAATGAAGTGGGAGAACAAGTCAAAGAGCCAGCAAGCTGCCTTCTGCAGCCCTCAGAGGATCCTCACATATTGGCTGAACGCAGAATAAACTCAACTCATGCCTTAATACACCCTCCATTAACAAGACTTACATTGTTTATCTCACCAGTGAGAAGAACAGGGTAGAGATAAAGGGAGATCTATTCTGGCTTGAAATGACAAACAAAGTCCTGGGACCTGTTTTAGGCTTTTCCTGATTGATTCAGAGGATACTGGGGACAGGATCTTGGCATGCCACCTCACAGCAAGCAGAGGCACTTCTCCAAGCAGGAGGTGACTCTCAATATTAACTGCAACTGAAAGAGAATATGTTTGCAAAGCAGCAGGACTGCAGAGCTAATCCCAGGTCTGAGCTCAAATCTGAACAAGAGTTGCCAAATCCAGTCTGTTTTAGTGCCCTGTGAGACTTCAGGATGATAATCAAGTGAGCTCAGTATAACCTCCAGCCTGTGTGGAGCCACTGCTTTTATCTACAAAGACAATGTTCATAAATGATACACAAAATAATTCTCCCTTTTCAGTCTGTTAGAGAGCTGGAGCACAGTGCTTCCCTCAGTGCCTCAGCTGGCAGTCCTGGGTGATGGGGAACACTTGGGCTTTTCCAGAAACTGCTCCCAAACCAACACAAGCTCCCAGGAGTGACTTGGAGCAACCAAACTCCCTTGCCCAAACCATCTCAGGTTAGCCAGAAAAATATTAATAGCTGGAGCCAAACCTCCCCAGCCAGCTCTGCACAGACAGACAGCCAGGGCAGGTTCTCCAGGTCCAGCCCCAGTCACACACCAGGCTCCCCTCAGCCCTGGCAGGGCTGGCTGATAGGGATCTGGAGATTGCTTCACCCAGGAACTCTCCTGCAAGTTCCTTCCTGTGAGGAGCTCTCAGCCTTGGACTCCACACACTGGTGTTGATCCAATAACAAAATCTTGGGATAACCACTGCGCTCCAAGGCTCGGATTTAGCTGTCTTTGCCTGAAGACCTACTTGGATAAGGCCAAAAGATTTCACTTTTTTAAGAGGGTGGTTACATTTCTTTGGATTTAACTGATCCTCCATTAAGTGGTGCAACTAACGTAGATTTTATTTCTATTATTAATAGTAAAATTTTATTCTAAATATGGACTTGGCTCTTGCAAGATGCCTGTGATTCTGTGGTGAAGCAAACACACCTGACAGCACTGCAGAAAAGACAGAGAGCAGAATAAATCCCCCTGATGTGAATTCACTGTGGCACAGACACCAAGTCCTGTTAAAGCCTCCCATCCAAAATGCTGCAGCTTTCCCATCACAACCAATGTCAGAGAGGTTTGCACACTCAGACATCATTTGTAGCTTTAAAATTCAGGAAGGCCAACTTGGTTTTCATTAGACTTGGACTCAGCCTTTCCCTTTTGTTATTCTCTATTTATCTATCAGCTGCATGTATATTTAAACATCACCAACTGGAGAAGTGGAGCACAATGAGGATGCTCTTTCCCAGATGGCTGGGGATAAACACAACAGCAGTTTTGATCCCTGGTATAAACAGCTGGATAACACCAGCACACGGCAGTTGTGAGTTTGGCTCCATTCCCAAAAAGCAAAGCAAGAAAATTCTGCTAAATCCAGCAAAACTAGCACTGCTGCTCCAAAAGACAAAAACAGCTCACATGCCTCTTCCCCTCCTGCCTGCTGCTCCAGAGACTCCTGGGAGACTCAGGCAAGCTGTCCATACTCTTCTCTCTCTGAAATAAATTCTGATGCATGCATAAACATGAACAAACAACAACACTGATTAAAAGGAACTTCTATTTGCTGCCTCACAGGCAGCAGGGCTGGAGTTACACTGAAATAAGCAGCAGTATCTCAGCATTTTAACTCCAAACCCAAGTCTGGGTGTGGGTACCCCTCTAGACCTGATGTCTGCTTTTCCTCCCAAAAGTGATCTGATTCCAATCCCTTACCCAAAGTGCACTTTGTATTTCAAACCCTGAAACATTTTTCATATATTTGTATATTTACCCACTTGTTAAAGGCAGTCATGGCTCAGGACAAGCTGTGGCTTACATCATTTTTGTCCCTTTGCACTGACACCAGGCAAATCCTTAAGGATACTACAGCCATATCCATTCCCACAGTTTTAATGAGCTTAATGTAATTAAACCTTCCACCTGCATTTAGGCTCCTCTCTCTCACCTTCCCTTTAAATCTCTATCCCCTGTTGTTTAATTATAATTTCAGTGAAGCCAACAACTATTCTCATTTCCACTGTAATGCTTCCACTGCAGAGATGACCTCTGGTTTTTATTTTATTTTTCTTAAACACAACTCCTGCTGCATTCAAAGACAACGCCTCATAACTAACTGTAGCAGGGTGTGACTTGGTATCTGGGCCCTGCTGACCTTAAAAAATTTTCTTAATCTGCCTGGTAGATGTTGTAAACTGAAATCCCACAAGCATAAAAAATGCTTGGCCAAGCAAAGCTTTCAGCCAGGCAGGCTCCATTTTCTTGGAGAGCACTGCTGGTCACAGCTGGACATCTTGGCTGCAGAATGATCTTTTCCTGGCTGGAAAATCTTATAGATGTTGCCTAAAATCAGGGAAGTGCTTAAGGGCAAGAGGACCTCCTTGATGCTCTCCTTTGACATTCAATAGCTTCATCAAGTTGACTTGATTTACAAAGGGTCCCTCCTGTGTTAGTGTCTTTTAGTACAGGCATAGGAAGGGACACCTGGGATAAAACTCTGCATTTTACTAAACAAAGCAAAGGAAGGACATGAGAGCTCCCTCTTGAACACACAGGTACATAAATACACCAAAAGAAACCAAGTCATAGCCTGCTCTGGAAAAAAAGAAGATCAAGCTGGAAGCTTGAAGGGGGGGGATTACTCTTTAACAAGGAAATTTTGTTAAGCTGTGATTTTTGGCACCAATACACTAAACAATATCATTTTGCAAATGTAAAAATTCCCTGGCAGGGAGCACAGCTTCATGTGAACTCCTGCCCAGATCATTCCTGGGGAAAGAAGAACAGCAAACTCCCAGGTCTCCATCCCCTCATGGCTCAGATGTTTTAGTGAAGACACACTGGGAAGCAGTGGGTTGGAGAAGGAGAAGAATGAACTCCAGTACTTGGCATTTATTCTCAATTTCCCCTTAGAATTGATGGAAACACACACTTCAACAAGCCTTCCATTTCATGCAGTTCCCCTCATATTCTGCCTGTATCAGTGGAGCCTTTTATGCTTCATGCACAAAAAAACCACCTACAAAAGTGAAGTGAAAACACTGCCTTGCAGAAACTCAACTGCTTCATATTTCTGTAGTTATCCCTGGGGGCTGCCAAAATCCCCATCCTGAGACCACCAAACTCAAGACACACGAGCCAAAGCTCCCAAAGGGAGTTTCCACTATCTAGGAGAGGGAGAGATTTACTGCCTCAGTGCCAGCAGAAATCTCCTTCTGCCTCCAGCCTTTGGTCTTTTGCCCACCAGTCTAATAAGCAACAGCTTAAAAGAGTATATTCTGACATGCAACACCATACCATGTTCCCCCCCACAAAAAAATCAGATGCAAAAAAACTTACTTTTCTGGGCTTAACTTTGTCTTGTAAGTCGTACTGGCCGATTCCTTTGTAGCTTATTCCAAGCCACCACGGGATTCCTTGTTTATCCTGAAAAATGGGACGTCTACGTCAACCAAGAGCTACTTAGGAATGAGGCAATTCCAAGATTACAGCCCTGTTCACTCTGTGACAAGTACAAGTAGGTACAGAACAAGGAATTTCTGGCAAACAAACTGAGGTGAAGTGGATTGCTGGGGTGAAGGTGGAAGCTTCCTCCCTCTGCCTTCTGAGGCAGAGGCACAAACCCAGGTGGTGGCTGTGCAACGTGGGCAGAAAAGCAAGAGTGCTGCTGAAACAACCAGGTGTCACTGCTGGAGGAGTGGCTGTGAAGGGGAAGGACAGGGGACAGGAAAAAACTGTGGCCAATGACTGCTACTACCACTGAATTCAGGCATGGACAGCCACAGGAGGAGACACCAGCACAAAAAATCAGCTTCTCAGGTACCACAGTCATGGCCATGACTCAAAAGTAAGGAGACATCATCTCTGCTGAGCTCTTCTGCACAAAACACTGTGGCCCCGGGCTCTGCTCTACAAGTGGGAATAAATGGTGCATTTCCATCACTCTCCAAAAGTATTTCTCAGCATCTCCCCACTCCAAGCATGCACCACTAATCACCTGCCACTTAGGAGGAGTCTTTTCCACATTCTATTTTTCTAATCTTGATTAATGTCTCTGGGGAAACTATTAACTGCTTCAAGTCTAGAAGTGATATCCAGTTTAATTAAGATGATAGGAATTTAGCTCCTGATAGGATTGCATAAGGTTTTACAAAGATTCCTTTCTGCTGTCTGGAAACAATTTTTAAAGTACATTGAATGGGGAAAAATTACAGAGGTTGAAAACTGTGGGGTTCCATACTGATAGGAGGGCACTGAATCATGCAACTGCTCCTTTAGGAATGCAATCCCTCATAATAAGCTCAGCAATCACATTATCTGTAGTCAGTTACTGACCTTTACTCCATAGTAATGAACTCCATATGTTGGCAAAGCTTCTACCACTTTCATGTACCTGCAGACAGATTTATAGCATATCAGATTATTTTCTTTGGAGGAAGTAATATCTATTAACAGATTTTTTTCACACATGCATCCAGGACACGTCATTTATCATCTGCATATTTTGAAGGCCTTAATAGCTGAATGCCCATATTTTCAGAAAAAACTTAGCATCTTGGCTTGGGGAAAGATGGGGTACTTTGGCCCAGCTAAAGCAAAAGGAAAATCTCTCATACAACAGAAAATTCAATCTTTTATCAGAAGATCACAGAACTGAAAGCAAAAATTCTGAACTGAACATGTGAGCCTTTTGGGAAATGTTGGCAGTAAAGATCTGCCTATCATTATTCCATTATGAAGCTCTGGTTACAAAGGACAGGCTCCAAATGATTATGTTTATGCCATTGTACAACTGTTTCATGAGGCAATTCAGAAAACCACTGAACAGACCATTTTTCCCTTGCTTCTACTGAAAAAAGACCACAAATTATTGGGACAGATTTACAGGCACTGAGGTACGTGAGAAAAGCTGCAAGGAGTCTGCACTGTGCAGTCATGGCCATCATCTCAAACATCTCATAACCCATCCCACTGCAGCTGCATGTAGGAAGAACAGTAAATATTAATGGTAAATGAAAAATACAATTCCACAGGCTCAGTGGGCAGCTTGGAAGACCTTGATGTTTTGAAAGCCAAATTCTGAACATTTCAGAATTTCTTACAGGACTTAGGGTAATATGCACCCTTAAGAGTTTGGAGTGGAAATTAATTGATGGCAGGCAGGGTATGGAGAAGAATCTTCCAATAAAGTAAGGTCCAAACAATTTATTTTGTATTTGAGGTACCCAAATGACTGCACAAATGCTGAACTGCAAGCCTGTGAAATGTGAGACTTCAAATAATTCCACTTTGCAATGTAACTCAATAAAAAGAGAACCTGACAGATACACACGACATCATTTGCAGGCAATAATGACCCGAAGAGTCTGCCTTGCCATTTCTCAACCAAAAAAGAACAGGAGAAAAGTAAAAATATCATCTTCACAAATTAACAAGTGTCATACTCACTGAACAATGGCTTGTCCTCTGGTCAGACCTTTAATTTGTGTATAATGCTCAATTACTCTGTCCTCACTGCAAACCAAGCACAAAACCCAATTTAGAGGCTCAGTGACTTTGTTCATGTGCGAAGACATCTGTCGAAGCTCAGCCACCTGCTCAGCATGCAGAGAAGGGTCACCCTGCCTGTTCCTTGCTCCAGTTTGCATTCTGGTTCTTGCTGATTTCTTTCCCACCCTTCATTAGGCAGCATGGAGCTGCCTGGCTGATCCCCACCATCACATCCTGCCTTCCAGACTCATTAATGAGCCATTTCAGACCAGCCTGTTCTGCTGCAGATGCTGCTGCAGAAGAATGGTGCTAATTGTGGAAATTCATCCTAATGTTCCAAAGGACCCAACCTTCAAAGGCTGGTTAATGCTCCATATGTAAGACAGAAGAAGTTCAACCAGAGCTGTTTTCATTCTCGTCTATTTTCTCCCCCTGACATTTCATAGGTGAAAAAAACCACACATTTGTCAGCAATGACCTTTTTGCATTTTTCCTGTTACATATTTCAACATTTTGTTTCGGAGGAATGTGAAATAAAATATGCATTTCTGTGTCAAGACACTTGAAAGCAAAGAAAAAACCCAGGAGTATTCATTCAGAGACAAACAAATAATAAGCAAGCATGGTACACTTGAAAATCCATCACGTACACATCAAGCATTAAAAACCAAAACAAATGAGGAGGTTGAGTTTGCACAAAGGGCATAAATTCCAAGGAAACAATATCACTGATTCATCCTAAATGCTGTGTTCCTTGACAGCAAATTCAAGCCCCAGAGTTGGAACTGTCTTTCTCTTTCTAGCCTTTCTAGACTATTTTCTTTCCCTGTCCTGTGGAGAGGAGCTGGGTGGGCAGCTGGCAGCCAGCAAAGGTCAGCCCACCACAAAGGCTCCACTGTGTGACAGATGAAGACTGAGGTGCTCTCTGCAAACCCAGGCCTGGCTGGAGTTCAGACTTCAGCTCCTTCTATTGCAGGGTCCCCTCATACTCTGATCCAGCAGTTTCTGACACAGCAATTGAATTTGAGCAAACTTTCAAGGAGGAATTTGCATCAGATCTTGCATAATTTATAATCTTCTAAAAACTGGAAATGCTTGAACATGAGCAAATAACTCCATGTCCTGGGCTGAAAACTTTTAGAGGCGTTTGCAAACTGCTTAAAAGTGATCTTGTTATCATTCATAGCAATGATTTACATTTTAAATTAAACAGCTCACCAGTAAGCAAGTGATGGATGCTCCTGCAGTGTCTTGGTAGGAAAGACAGGCAGTGTCTTCAAGTCTTTTCTAGTGTTCTCATCACTGAAAAAGCAAAAATGGCCCAGAGTCAGTGCTAGTGAATCAGAGATGGACTCATTAGTTTGGGCAGAAGGAAGGGCTGTATTTGCTGCTCACAAATGTGGAGTGCTGCCCCATGTCAGGCTGTCATGGCAACGTAACTCTAGATGCCCTCTCAGATGGCAGTGATGGATATGGTGTCATGCTCGTTATACACACACGTGATGCTCAGGCCACCACCGTATCAATATTTATCTTGCACACCCTCACTCTATTTGCTGAGTGCAGAATGAGCCCTGAAACAGCTGCAGGAAAGCCCAAAAGTAAGGTTTGCAGTGCTAAGTTCTGCTCTGTCTTTAACAATACATTTCCTGAAGCAGCGTGGTATTTGTTAAATCACAGAAGTTTTACAGTGATCTGATTCAAAACAAACGGTTTCAGTTCATACACTTTCAAATATTTCCAGTGAAAATGGTTCTCCTGGACTGCCTATTGTACAGAAAGTTCAAATATTCTGGACTCTAGGCTCAACCTGAAATGAAATACATGGGGGGCTGAAGTACATGAATGCAATTTGTCACCACAAAACCCCGGCAGAATATTTAAAACTTATTTACAGGCCTCAGTAAAATGGTTCATATTTTCTCCTCACACGGTCCATTAGTTAATCAGCTGAAACCTGCACGCCCCATCTGGGCAGGATTTCTGCATGCCTTCAGCACCAGCAAGCACCAACACGACTTTTCTATGCAAAGAATGCACCAGTCACGTCCATCAGCATCTGCCTCAACTTTGCCCAGGTTTTCCTTGAAGGTGTTGTTCTGCTCCCAACCTCTCTTCTTGTCAGACTGAGCTGCCAGAGTTTTTATCACAGCTACGTCCCCCTTTGCCATGGGCACTGAGGATGGAGCTCTGCACAGGAGGACACAGCAACCCCCCCTCCCACCTCTCCATCTCCCAGATGCCACGTGGAAAACGCAGGAGATGAAAGGTTTTTTTGTTTTGTTGTTTTTTTGTTCCTCGGGAGCACGGGCTAATCGCTCTGCAAGGCTCTTCCCCAGCCCTGACAATGAGCCTCAGCCCTGAGTAAGGGGGACCACCTCTGGGGACAAGGAAGCAGTTCAATCAACAGCCTATTTATTCTTCAACTTCTTTGATGAAGCTGCCAAGAAGGGCTCAATTAGCACCGAGGAGTGCTGGTTGCTGCACTCTTCTGCCAGGAATATCCATTTTTCTTTGCAAGCTGGCCAGCACCCAAGTGCCACAAACAGAGACAGCTGGGTAGAAAATCAGGATCTCTCCTTCCAGCACTCAAATACAGCCAATGCTCACAAAAGCTGAGTTTTATTCACCCCTAGCAAACCCATTTTGATGGGATCAAAAGGCTGCAGGACATCTCAGCTTGCAGAGAGAAGGCAGATTACCAGGGGTTTGTAGGGTCACATGGAAAAGCAGACAGAGAGCAGGTCTTCTGAAGCCTCAGAAACCAGAGCAAAGATTAAAAAAAAAACCAAACCAAAACACAAAAAAACCAACCAAACAAAAAATCCCCAAAAAACAAAAAACCCAAAACCAACCAACCAAAAAAGAACTACACACAAAAAACCCCAAAAAACCAAAACAACAACCAACAACAACAAAAAACTACAACATGGCCTGAACTCCCTCTTAAAACAGAATGACTTGGCTCTCCAAGGTCCTGTCCAACTTCAATCATGGACTCACAGGGTAATTGATAATTAAACCACAATTTTCCTCCTATTTTTAAACCTGATTATCACTGCAATGGCTGCTCTAGCAGGCAGAGTTGGCAGGGAACCACAGAGAAGGAGAAGAGGTTTTAGAAGGAAGTACTAACAAAATAGCTAATTTTTACCAAACAAAAGAGCTGTTTCTGTAAATGTAGATTCTCAGCCCCATATTCATAATCAGAGGCTTAATGGGTGGTCATTACACCCTTATTTAGTGACCTGGTTTTAAGGGCTGAGGCAGTAAGCAGGCTGATGCTGGGGAGCCAGGGCTGAGCTCTGGCAGAGCAGGGGACAGCTGACACCCAGCTGTCACCACTCCGCACAGGTAGAGAGGTCCCAAACTCTCCTTCCCCATCCATTACAGGGCCAGGAGCCTCCCCATCACTGAGAGTCTGCAGAAATGCCACAAATCCTGGCAGCTGCATCTCCCATGCTCTGAAATGCCACCTTCTGCAACACTTGCAGCCTCCAAGAGCACTACTCGCCTTCCTGTTTGGTTTTCGGGCCCCTTGCTTCTCCAGATGTGGCTAAACAGCAACTTTATCCTCATCAATGCCAAAAGAAGGGTGCTAGTTAAGCCTGAGTGATGAGTAGCAGCTCATCAATATGGAAATGTCTACCACTGAATTTAAATTTTGAGGGCCAGCCAGCAAAGCTGCCTCCAAGGAGGGCCTGCAGGCTCTGAGCTGGGGCATGCAGAGATGAAAGGGCTGTCACCAGGTCTGTGCCATGACAGGGGGCACGTCCCTGCAGCACTGACCCAGAACCACAGCCCTGCTGCAGACTGTCAGCAGGCAGGGGCCACGGAGCTAGGACAGCTTACAGCAGAGCTGGGCCTTCTCTCTTCTTCTGCCAGCCTACAAACCCATCCAATTTCTCGCAATAACACTGATTTTATGAGGCAAAATTGGCTCCTGGGACTTGTCTTCCTCACAGGACCCAACTTCACACCCTGAGGTTCAGACACCATCCCATCCACAAGCACTGGGAGAAGTCCATCCAAATGGACTTATAAGGTCTGAAACTCTGAGAAGCAACAGGAGGATTTTTTTCCCCCTGCATAATTGTAAGATCAAGCATGAAACAATCCTAGAAAAATGTAAAAGACCTGGGAGAGACAGGGCACAGCTCCTGCAGGCTGGATGCCTTCAGACAGTGCAGGCTGGCACGCAGCAGCCTGGATCTGCTGACTGCACGCCCCAGGATTAGCGTTTGGGATGATTCACGGCTTCAGGGATAATAAAAGCCTCAAATGGTCCTCCCCCTCCTTCCACAGAGTCCATTATCACTTCATCTGCACCAAGCAAGTCTCCCCTTGACCTTCAGGATCACTTTCCCAAGCCCTCTGAGACCCAGCTGTTCCCCAGAGGTGACAACTCCCGATAGCAGGAGCGGCGGTTTGAGTTATGACCTGTTCCTGTTTGGTTTCACAAGGACCACGAGATGATAGAGCAATCCCAGGGCAGACAGCCCCGGCTCCAGACGTCCCACCAGCCCCACTATCTGCCAGCCAAACACCCAGTGCTGTATCTGGCACGTCCATGGTGGGTTCCCACCAGGAGGAGGATGTGGCTGTCGGGATGGGGAGGCCCAACTTTCATTTAATCTGACCCCTGCTACAGAGGGGGTTTCTGGACTGGTGGTTTTTTGGCATAATTTCAATACATAAACTGCCCAGAGTCAATGGGACTGAACATTTTTTGGCAAAAGGTTTGTTTATTCCCCAGGAGGAGAATATAGGAAACTCTCAACTCAAGTATTTTTCCACTATGGAGAAGAATTAAACAAAAGCAGCAGACAGACCCTTTCCTTCCTATTCCACCCTCTAAACAGGAGTTTCTCTCTGGCAGATACAAACTGAATTGAATCAATCTGGGCAGTGCAAATGGAAATAATGAAAATCTGCATCAGAGCCTACTCAGACTGAACCTCAACTTGCACTCCTGGTACTGCCCATAATTAATTCTCTGTCCCAACATGATCAAACATTGGGCAAGATGCTGTCCCCAGCACGCCCTGCTCGTCAGTGCTAGCTCTATGGAGAGGGAGCTTGACTCTAAAATAACCCAATAACATGATTAAAAATATTTAATCATGTATCATAGTAGGAGTTCCCACTTGAAACTCCAGCAGCAAAACAGGACCAATCTCAGGAACTTCCTACACCCTGCTGATGTTACAGTGAGATTTTTGGCATCTGGCTAAAACCCCCACCAAAAATCCATGAAGGAACCAAGCCAGACCATTGTGGCATGCTCTGCCTAGAGCACATTACTGAAAATTAAAAAAGAGTTACATATTTATGCCCCCAGAAAGTGCATCTTGACAGCTTGTAATGGAATGATACAACACTCCCTGCCAGGCAAAGATTTACACAACTGTGCTAATTAGGACCATTTGTCAATAGGTTTCCCTGCACCTACTGTCAAAAACCAGCTTATGCCCCTTGCTAAAGCAGGTAAGAGCTTAGATGGAGTAAGATGTGGTTAATGAGAGTAACAAAACATGAAGAGCAAGCAACACACCCAGCAGCAAAAGGCATATATGGGACTACAGCAAGGAGGCTTATCAGCCCACAGATTCTTTGTAAATATTAACAACTCGATGAGGACAGGACTTCAGACAACTCTTAACTGACTAAAGCAAGGGCAGGTGTGTCTGCCTCTGCTGAATTGTGTTTATAACATGTTATAAGGTACAAATTTATCACCAGGGAAAGTGCATTGTAGAGCAACTTTATTCTTGGAGTTCCTTGACCTCACACAAATACTTTCTCATGTTGCTACAGGATCATTGGAATAAGTCACTCCCAGGTTCTCCTGAACATCTTAAGTTCAGTAAATTCTTGAAATGAATTTTAGGCATAGCACAGGTAGAATTTAGAGAATTTTGAGAGGCTGATTTACATTTTCTACAGGCAAGGCACAGGCCTTGCCTGTAGAAAATGTAAATCAGCCTCTCAAAATTAACCTGAAAGTTATTTCATGGACCCCTAAATATCAGCAAATTTGAGAATACATATGAGATTCAGGGAAATGTGCAGCTGCATGGCAACAGTATGAAACACTATTACCCTACATCATGAAGATGATTCAAAACATTTCTATCAGGATTTGTCACCTCACTCTCTTCAAGATATTTGGAGCTAGCAAAATAAATACTCCAAAACAGCACAAAATTAGAGCAGATGCTTGAAAGCTTGACAATCAAGAGTTTCAGAGGATCAGATCATTCAGCTGATGTCAGTAACAGCCCTATTTCTTTAAAATGACCACCAAATTCCTTTGCACCAAATTGTACAAGAACACCCTGTGCTGCTCCTCAAGTGACTTCCTCAAGTGACCAGACTCAGAGAAATGCCACCAAGGTCTCCAAGGTGCTCCCATTCCTTACCCTCAGAGATGAGAACCAGCAACATGGACCATCCCATTGTAGCTGGGCTGCTGCAGCAGCAGGTGCCTGCTCTGTAGGCTTTGGGTTTGTTGTGAAATAAAGAGCAGGGCAGCCTCAGGGACCCGTGGAGGCAGCTCTGCCCTTCGAGGGACCACGAGAAACAGGTGTGAGGAGCAAGCAGTGAGGCAGTGGAGGGGAAAAACATGAGCAGGGTTAAAAGTGCAGGAGAAAAAAAGGGGAGGGGGAAGGAAGAGAGAGCAGGGAGACATGATGGATTTAGCAGCTTTCGAGTATGCCAGAGCAGCAGGATCTTGGCAGCAGGATTTTGAAATGTGCTCTCCGACAAATCCTCTTTTGTGACAAATGCCAGACGTTTCCCATCATTTCCCAACCTTTCAGTTCATGGTCTGCTGGTCCACTCAAGAAAGTTTTTTTTCTATTGAGGGGAGCCCAGGATGTGGAAAGGCCACGAACAAGGGGCTCCTGTTGGTACAGGACTGCCAGAGCCCGACCTTTCCTGTAGCCAGCAGGAGCTTTGCTGGGGGCAGGGTGCAGAGGCTGCCACTTGAACAGCAGATAGCAGCCGCCTGCTCAGAGAGGTATTTGAAGGGGCATTTAAGAGCCTTCCAACCCCATCTGTGAGAAGGACCCTGATAAGCAGTGCAGATGGATTTTTCAACCCCAGCTTGTTGGAGATTTAGGCTGCGGCTGTGCTGTGGGTTCCCACCTTGTGCAGCTGCAACAGCTTTAGTTTCACAGCTCAAGGAGGAGTTGCACCAAACACAAAGTGTGGCTGGGACTGGACAACCATTCCCCACACTTGGACCAGAGCCTTGGACTCCCAGGCCTGACCTTGAGCCCCAGTCCTGTTTCCTGAGCCAAATTTCTCTGCTTCCCAAGCGCTGCTCAACTGCTGGGCAGAGCAGCAGCACCTCCTGATCTGCTGGGGTTTGGTGACCCCATGGGCTTTTGGAGGATGAGCCAGGAGCACCAAGGAAAATGCAACATTTCTCCCATCAGTTGTATGCACACACCTCTCCATACGAGGACATGGTGAGCAAAGAGGAACATGAGCCTTTCCCAGAGCCACCTCTGCAGATGAGACAATGCTACAACTTCCACTTGGCAGACAAGGAACAGGGTGCCAGGGAAGCAGCTCTTCATGGCTAGGGAAAATCTGTGACCTGGAGCTGCCCTAAATCCTCAGGTCTTCTTTTACAGCTCTTGATGTGAAACATGAATATTCTGAAGACAAACCCATTTGGTCCTTGGACCTACCACCTACAACGGGTGGTGGATCCCATCCCACAGAGCTGCTATGATATATCAGTATTTAAAGAGCTGCTTGCTCATACCCACAGCACATGCTAGCAGTGCTCCCCTAACAGAGCAGACAAAAGCAGAATGGCTCAGTTTTACCTGGGGATTTACTGCCAAGCAAAGATGGATATTCACAGTTGATACAACGCTTGAAGGATCCCAAGCCCTTCCTCACAACAGCAGACTGTTATTTCTGACATTCACACTTTCTTCCTGCTCACACAAAGGTCAGCTTAGCCATATTAGCTGTGGGTTTTTAGCATGTCTGAGTACAGTAGCAAAGTTTAAAGCTTGTTATCACAGCCCGGCTGATACATGGAGATACATGGAACCACAAGAAAAATAAAGTGTCCAAATAATGATAAAGACCTGACAAATCTGCAAAAGCAAAAAAGCTGTCGTTGAAAAGCTGTCACTCCATTTCCTCAAAGCACAAAACACACCTCATGTGATAGTTCTCAGCCACCATGGGAAGGAAAAGCCAAAGATTTACTTCTGCTTTTCTAGAGTGAGGATGTTGTTAGGACTCAGACCAGCTGAACCTCACAAAGTTTTCCAGATATTAGACAAAACAGAGATGAAATGTGATTTTTCACCATGAAATGGGATTTTTACAATAGAAAAGGCCTCATGTTTTAATACTAAACCTGTACTTAAGGGAATTTTTGGACAAGGGAAAAAAAGCATCTTTTACCTATGGCCGTGGATGTCATGATGCTACCCCATGTGACAGCTTCTCCCCTGCATGGGGGACAAGCTGGAAGATGCTGAATTTCCTTGCACCTTGCTCGCCTTGTCTCTCATCTGTTTTGCATGCAGAGCACACACAAAAGACCTCTCTAGGTGGCTGGGTTGTACCCACTCTAGCTCTGCTCTCTGAGTTAGAAATAATTAAAAAAAAAAAAAAAGAAAAAAGAAAAACCAAAGAAAAGAAAGTACTGTGGAGGGACTACTAAAGAGGATAAAACACAGTAACCCCTTTTCTGCCCCTATGGAAACTGTACAAACATCATGCATATAAAATCCAAAAATTACTGTTCCTTACCAAACTGCCAGAATTATGTGTGAATATTAAGAGCTACATTGCTATATACAAGTAGTAAATCCCATGAGATCAGGTTATTAAATTACTGCAAACATCCTTTTTTTCCCCCTCTTCATCTAATCCTTTTTGCTCATTTCCACCCACAGTGCTTCCACCTAATTAATCTGCTCCATAATAGGCATTCTATACGAATTCCCTGAGAGTCCTTACAGAACTGCTTTAAAATAGGAAATTGTAAAAAACCATTACAATGACATCATTGCAGACTGCATATGCTTTAGTCTGCCTTGAACTGGATGAATCTACAAGTAGCACCAGTGGAAAAAACCCTGTTGCTATGAAAAGTCTTTACAAGAAATGGCATCTTAAGTACTTTTTCTTTGTATTTGCACCTGGTTTACATGAAAAATACAACACCAGGAGAAAACAATGTTTTTATTTCATAATTGCTGTATTAGTGTTCAGGGAGATGAAGCTCAGCAGTTCCCTGCCTGGCTCCCCTCTGCCTGCTGCCTTCCCTCAGCTCCTGCTCCTTATGGCAGACCTGCAGGGATTCATCAAGGAAAGCAAAATTTTCACCCTGCTAGAGAAAAATTACTGCAGTCTCCAACCAGCTTTCTTTGGAGAGGGTATAAAATTCAATTAAGCTCTTGGGAAAGTGGGTATCTGATATCTGTCAGTAGGGGGATCATCATCATTGTATGAAATATATATGAAACATGACTTTCCCTAAACTTGCTTATTTACTACCTTGGTTCATAAGATGCTGCCAAATAAAGCAAAATAAATAATCACCCCCTCAACTAACAGGCTCTGAGTAAGCAGATCTTTGCTCATCTTGTCCTAAATCAGCTGTTTATTGAAAAAGAGGGAGCTGAGGAAAGCACACGGCTGGGTTTGACCTAGAGAGAGTTAATGGTTCAGAGCCAGTGCCTCACCAGGTATTTAAAGAAAAAGTGCTGGGAGTCCCAGCTGAAAGGCAAAGCACACAATGAGTCACTGGGCAAACAAGGGCCAGGAGCACAAGGGGCACAAGGCAGCGCCAGGGCTGAGCACTGATTTACAGCCAGGCAGACACAGCCTGCAAAAAGGCTCAGGATATCAGTGCACAGGCATGTAAAAAGTGCATCTGCATGGAAAAGAACATCAGAAACCAAACTACAGTGCTGCTACAGGCACCAGATGGGTGTTCTGAGAGGGAATCCTCTGGTGACCCACCAGCTCTTTTGTATCACCCACTGACACAGGTGTGAGGAAATAGCTGGGGCTGAAACAGGATCCAGACTGGGCTCTGGCCAGATGAGATGTCCCCTTGTAATTCATCCCCAAACCTGTCTTCCTGCTCCAATCCCTGTCCTGGGCGTGGCCACACCTGGAATTTTTGGTCACACAAACCTGGCAAAATTCCCAGAAACAGGCTGGACAAGCCACCTCCAACAGACCTCAGGTGTGTCCTGGTCCTGAGGGTACCTTAATCTTGGGGTTAGCGGCAGAGTGAGCAGGTGCTTTGCTATCAGACAATTATTAACTCCTTTCCAACAGCTATTTTCTAGCACTGCCCACGTTACCTTTCCCACATTCTTTTCTACCAAGAGATCCTCCAGATTGCCTGGCAAAATATTCAGCTTCTCAACGAAACACTACCCAAAAATCTCACTCTGAGCACTCTTAATTAAGAGCAAATTGCTAATACCACTTTCTGCACCTAGATCAAGAACTTCACTTTTTTCCAAGCAGGATTTTAAAATTCAGGACCTTCTGAACCAATTACTCCATAGCCTCAGTTGCAGGGCTGTCTCTCACCCAAACCTTTCCCTTTTCCAAACTGCTTTATCAGCCCCATAATGATAAACCTTGGTGCCTCACACATGTCATCTATCAGGAATTCATTATTTTGTCTGTGTTATGTTATACCAGTCGGGAGTTATCTTTGCAGCCCACAGGCCAGAATCAAAAACGAATGTGTCAGCTATTTAAAGAAAATAGAAGCCCTCCTCCAGCAATTTAATTAACTTCCAGGGAGCACGGCTGGGTTTCAGTCCTGGAAATGGTACTGGGGAAAATATGGTCCAAGATTACCAGTCAGAAAATAAACTTCTTTTTTTCCCCAAGCTGCTTTCCTTATATAGTTGCTGTAGCTAATCTGATTTTGATAAACATTTTTCCAGTGCCAGGACAGCATTTAGGACTTCTCAGTTATAAACTGTCTCTCTCATCAAGCTACAAAGGAAAATAAAAGTATATAATATTTTACAGGATTTCTGAGGGCAGATGCTTAATTTGTAAACTAAATACAGCTAAATTATTTATTTCCCAAGGAGGACAGGCTTTATATGTTGCATATCTACAAGATGAATAATTAACAGACTGCCAAAACATTGTCTCTTTAAAATTCAAATAAAAGTCCTAAAATAAACAGAATATGTATGCTTTTCCCCCAAAACTGAGCCATGCCAGAAGCTGCAATTTGAATCTAATTACCTTTCTAAAAGCTTTGCAAAGAGTTTAGAAACCAAGATTTCATAAAACCAGGCTTGCAGATTTTTCTGTTCCATTTGCAAACAGGAGAATGGAGAAACGCAATTAACGCACGCAGAGTTTCAAAACTCCAATCAATGACTAATGCTTGCTTGGGGTTCCTATTGCAGGAGCTGGGCAAAAAGTGCTGGGAACTCAGCTAAAACACAGGAGCAGTCAACTGGAAGCCACGCATGAGTCGTGAAAAGCAAACATGAGCCAGCGTTACATCCTTCCTCTTGAGCAAAGCGTGCCCAGCGCTGCACAGGAAGGCAGAGGGGCAGGAACCTGCAGCATCCCAGCCCTCCTGGGGACAGCAGAGATGCAGGACTGTCCTCCAGCCCTCCTGGGGACAGCAGAGATGCAGGACTGTCCTCCAGCCCTCCTGGGGACAGCAGAGATGCAGGACTGTCCTCCAGCCCTCCTGGGGACAGCAGAGATGCAGGACTGTCCTGCTCTGAGAGGGACAGCTCATGGAGCATCCCTTTGACATCATCACACACAGCAGGGAATTATCCTGGCTGGGATCACCAGTTGGGTAAACAGGAAAAGGAAATGGGTACATGGTGGCCTGCTGCCACCTCTGCTCCTCATTCCTCCTGTGTCCCCAAGCCAGTAGTGGCTGCCTTTGAGAATCTAGAGTTGTCCAAACCAGGACATGCTGGGGGTGCAATTCTGAAGCACGCACTCTAGTTTTATTAAGATGTCTTCAAAACCAGGGTTCTCTCAAAGTGAGATATGGGTGGTTCATCTTGTATAAAGTCTCTTCCCAAATTATAAACATGTCTTCAAAACCAGGGTCCTCTCAAAGTGGGAACTGGGTGCATCATCTTACATAAAGTCTCTCCCCAAATAATAAGGCACAAACTAAATGATCTTTAGGAACCCTTCCAACCCAAACCATTCCATGATTCTGTGAAACCCCTGTCCTGTAAGAAGAGCCCAGCTCAGGACCTTGGGGTCCTACTGCAAAGCACCTGCAAGGACCAAACCCCAAAGTCCCTGCTATTCCCATGCTGCCAGTGCTACCAGACTGTGAAGCCCCTCCAGAGTGACCTTGGTGGTGCAGAAATCAAAAGTTTTTAACTTTCTCCAAGCGCCCACGTGTCAGGTTTGCTCACTGAAAAGAAACAGATTTCCAAGGAATGCGCTCACCCACTCAGCATGAGGCAGGGGAGGGTGTTTCTCAGCAGGCTGCTGCTCCCTGCCACCAGGGTGTTATCTGGGAATTTGAGCAGAGGATTGGGAAAGAGGTTCCTGTAGAACCACAGGAGTGTGCTGTGTTCGGGCCCTGGTACGGAGCTGACGTCACTGGGAATGCCACGTGGTGACCCCACCACAGGATGTGTCCCCATGGAAAAGCTGCCTAGGGGATGTGTGTGAAGAAATCAGACAGGAAGAGATCTCCAGCATTGCCTGGACTGGCCCAATCCTCACTTCCACAGAGCTAATCTCCAGGACTTCAGGCAATTCCTGTATTCACCCGTGTTCATTCAGCACTAATCCAGGATCAAAAAAATCAACCTGCACATTCTCACGGCAGCTGAGGTGGTGCAAGAGCCACATTCCAGAAGGTGATTCAAAGCAGAATGGCCAAATGACAGCGAGCAGAGAACACTCAACTCAAGGCACTGCCAAGGGAGGCAGATCCCACTGCACAGGGACACAGTCTGTGCAGCACAGCAAGCTGCGCAGCAGAGGCCAGTCCTTTGGCATCCTCGTTAAGATATGCTGGTAATTAAGCCAGGGCTTTATCAGCACTGGCCCAAAGGACCACTTGTGATATGTGACATGGAATTCCTTCACTCCTGGTGTGCTCACTGGGCCTGGGACAGCTGGCTGTGTTCATTTGCCACGGGGGCATAACATATGTTCAGTTTAACAGAGGAAACAATTGCTGCAGCTATTTCCATGCAACTCTTGGCTGCATTTGAAAATCAGTCTTGCAGCAGAGTGCTCTTCCCTACATTTTCTTTAAATACTTCTGAAGGTAACCACGGGCAATCCACTCCTTGCAACATGTCCATGGAAAACAGCCACAGACAGTTCCTGGGCTTGTGAAGACATACTTACAAACCTATTTATGGCAAATGATAAGGAGGCTGTGTTGAGTTTAAACCACATAAGGGAGCTTTTCACCACTAAGGTGGTTTCTAACATTAACCCCTGCTCTTGAGAATCAAGAAAATTGTGCCACCAGTTGCTACAGCTTAACAAGTTACTTATTGTGGAGTCAGCAGTGATTTTCTGGTTATCTGTGCCTAACTGAGCTAAGCTTAGGGCGTCCCTGTAGAGATCAGGCAAGATAAGGAGTCTTTCTAGAGAAAAATGCAGCATATTGCAGGTATAAGCAGCATACTGGGGGTCACAGAGCAGGTCTACAGCATGGACAGGAACAGAAATGGTCTGCACAGCCAGCCCACCCAGCTGATCAAAGACACCTTTTTCTCCCTGCAGGTGTGACAGCATGCCAGCAAACAGGAGGAGGAGGTTTGATGGACTTCACAGAGCGTGTCCTTTGGCAGGGAACAGACAGGCCTTTGAAGGGAAGGGGTCTAGGGACTGGCACTGGCATTTACTTGACAACTGCCCTCTCAAGGGAAAACAGAGTCACTGTGGCAGTCAAACGTGACTTGGTCCCTGCATTTGGGCAGACAGGTCTGTACTGAACACTCTCCAAATCTGTTGTAGCTAAAGCATAAAGCACACCTCTCCCCCCATTTGGAAACTCAGCAAGCAGTAAAATATTAACGTGATCAAAGCCAATCTTCTGAATCTCTATTTGCTCAGTGAGCTGCTTCTAATGGAAGGTCTTTCCCCGTGGCTCCAGCAGGTCCAGATGACCCCACCTGCTCCCCACAGCCTCTTATCACAATCAGAGCTGGGTAAGCAGCACCTCCAAGGGGAAGCCAGACCTGATGATGCAGCTTTAAGCAGCTAAAGCAGAGCGGGGGGGGGTCTCACACCAGCCAGAACACAACTGTTGGGTCAAGTGTGGGGAGGGAGAGGCCCCGGGGCAGCTGCAGGAGAACATGGCTCATTGATCCCAGGGCAGCTGGTGGCTGTCCCTGCACGTGCTGCCCCTGCACGGGCAGGGCTGTGGGCAAGGTCACCCACATGGACCCAAACACAGCTCAGCAGAAGCACAGGCAATGGTTTGCTTGGCAAAAGTTTGGCAAAGCACAGGTTTTCCCAGCAGGGAAGTGTGGGAGCTTTCCCCTTCTCCCACTGCAGCACCCACACTTGGGAGGGGAGCACAGCATGGTGGCCTCAAACACTGTTTTGACTCAGAGCTTGCTCACAAAAGGCATTACTCACCCTGCAGACTCAGATTTTATCCAGCCCAGCAGCACATTTCACTTTCTTTGGGCACTGCTCGCAGCTGGACTTTACCCCCATTTGTGATTGTTTGCAATACAATGCCAACACAGAAAAACACATCCATCAAGCACACCAGTATTAGAAAGGAAAATGTTATTACCTGGAATAGTCCCCTTTAGCTTCCTACAATTGAAAAACAGTGACAGAATTAAAACATGATCTCTTCAAAACCCTCGGTTTTCCCAGCATTGTTCACTTCCCCACTCCCACAGCTCTGCAGGCAGATCCTGACCCCCACCACACTCCCTGCAAAACACAGAGCCAGCCTGCATGTGCTCAAGAGCTGGACTTGGCCCCTCGTGCTCCCAGCTGTAGACAATCCACCCACAGCACAAATAAAACTGCTTCCAAAAGGGGGATGAGTTTCACATTGCAAATCAAATGTCGCTTTTACTGCACAAGAAGTGAAATACAATTCTCCCTCCTCTCCCATCCAGGCAAAGGTTGGCTGTACAGTCAGGTCAGCAGTTGGGAGGAATTGTGCTCACTCGAGATGAAAACAACTGTTCAGGCAGACCAAGCTGCTGCTGCTGCAGCTTTGCTGTGGCACTTTGTCAGTGACAATGCAATGGGGGGAAACCCCCAATTTTTTAAAGGAAAAATTTTATTTCATAGAAAGTGGCAAATAACTGGAGTTTAAGTCTCAGTAGAACAAAACTAGATTAATGAGAAGGAAAACTGACACTGTATATTTTAACATAACAGAGGTATCAAAACCATATGCTTAGAAAAGAAGATTCACAGGCATAATACAGCTGATTTAGCTACAATATTTACACGTTCCTTCCCAAATCTCTGGAATGTATTTAAATTAGGGTTAAGTGATAAATTGAATGGAAACCTGCCCAGATAAATTACTTCCCTTGATTAACTTTTACTCTTTCAATTTAAAACTCCTCAAACAAATATTTCAAAAAGAACTCCTATGTGTTCCAGCTTCCTCTGAGCTCCCCAGCCGCGGAGACCACAAACATCCCTGCGGGGGCTCCGTAAGGAGCGGGGTGAAAAACTCCGGGAAAGGGAATACCCTGAGCCAAACCGAGCCGGGGGGAGACACTCACCTGGAGCACCAGGGCGGCCAACTTGAAGACGGTCTCGCTGTCCACCTCGATGTGCCCCTGTTGCGGAGAGAGCAGAGCGTGAGCGGGGCCGGGGCAGAGGGAGGGGGCACGGCGGAGGCGGCGCTGCCGGAGCGGCGCTCCCGCCCCGTGTCCCCCGCTGCCACCGCCGCACACACAGCCCGTCCTCCCAGCCCGAGCCCTGCCCTCCGAACAAACGCGGCTCTTGCTGCATTTCACGGGATGCTGCCCCGGGCTGCTGCGCCCGAGCTCAGCGGGACGCGGTCCCGCACGCTGCCAGCCCAAATTTGCCATGCAGCAACCGAGGGATCTGAATGCACGCCCAGACCTCAGGGTGAGGTGCACAGGTCACAGGATCAGACTGCTTTGGGTTGGAATCAGAGATTGGTTGTGTTTGGGACCTTAACAACCGTCCCGAGCCCCCTGCCATGGGCAGGGACACCTTCCTCCACACCAGGTTACTCCTGGCATTCAACACTTGCAGGGATGGGGCACGGCAGATACATGGTTGGATGGCACCCAGGAGCACATATCAGCTCCACAAATAGCAATATTTGACAAAATCTAAACCCCTGACACCATCTGCAATAAAACTATTTATTTCCCAGCTCATTTCTGTGCTCTCCAGAGCACAGAAGCTGAGTTTGGGTGCATCTATGCCCTGGGATAGCCCTGGCCCAGCCAAGAGAAAACCACCAAGGAATTGCATCCATCTCTCAGTAGAGTTTTACTCCTTACAGTTTTAGGGCCATTGCTTGTTTGCTGTGATTGTGGTACACAGCCCCTGATGCTAAACCAGCCATACTGATTAATCACAAGGGCAGCATAACTGAGTCCTTTGTCCTGCTCAGCCTGCATCCTACAGCTTTTGTTTCCTCTAAGTCTACTGGAGCTCTAGAGCAATGTTCAGAAAAAATGCAAGGACCCCATGCTGAAAATCTCCTGTGCCTTGAGCCCACCCCAGAACCAGCCCTGTCCTACACTGTGTACTCAGAAACTCCACAGGTGCCAAAGCATCAAAATTACACAAAGATCCTTTTTTATCTCCTGCTTACAAGCTTAAGTACAAACTTTCCTGGTTAGTTTCTTACCAGGAAAACCCCTGGCCTTGGTTCTACTCTGGGATCAGCAGTGACACTGGGAGAGCAAAGGAGATGCACTGACAGTTGCACTCTTTACTCCTTCTGCATCCTGCAAACAGTGGGCAAAGCACAAAACCGAGCCTATGGAGCAGCCCAGGAACACAGATTTTTCTTATTGACCTTCTGTAAATGCAGATAGTGGACATGATGCCTGCCTCATGTCACTGAGATCCCAACACATCCTTAGCCCCCAGGATCTGTTGGATGAATGAGGAGACAAAGCAGACCAAAAGCTGAAATAATGCCAAAACCAGTGCAGCAGCAGGATCTACAGAATTACATACAGATACAGGGAAATGACATCTCAAAATATATTAGGGCACATCTGGAGCTGAGCTAATTTACCACAGCTGCAGATCTGGCCCACAGAGACTAAATTCAAAAGTTGAACAAACAAATAATTCAATTTTCATGGAAAGGAAGTGTTTTTGCCAGCTTTGTCAATAAAACATTCCAGCAGCAGCACTCCCCCAGGCTTCTCTGACAGGCAGACCAAGAGGAATTTCCCCTTCCCAACAGGTGTGGCACCAGCTATGCAGGAGTAGCCCCCAAAGCATTCCCAGACATATTTTATTAGAAGAAGAGGAGGGGCACATCAGAAGTTCAGAGAAAAAAATAATAGCTTGAAGAGCATCCTTCCTTCAGATCTCTTTCATGCTGGTGCTTAAGAAAAGAGGCAAGATTGCAGCCCAAAAACTCCTCACGTAGGTGCAATTTTAAGGCACTTTGTTACTTCCAGGTCTGTGTCAGGTTAGTCTTTGTCATGCACATCTGAGCTGGCTTTTTGAAAGCTTAAATTGCATCTGCCCGAGCAACCTCTGATGCCAGCTGTGGTGGTGAGAGGATTACAGGAGATCAGGTCACCCCAGCACCATGGTGTCCTTCACCAGCAGACAAAGAACTCAGATATGAGAAAATGCCATCACAGGGAACCTCAGCTCAGCAGGAAAGGTGAGATCTGGCTCAGCAAAGCTGCCCTGGATCACAAAATCAGGGAAAACAGGGACAGAAGGGGCTTTAAAAGCTCACCAAGACCATTGCCCTGCCCCAAGGCAGAGTCAGCTACATGGGGCTCATTGCCTTTTAAGCCTACAAGAAACTCCAGGAGATTTAACTCTCCAAAGCCCTCCTGATTTATTGCTGGCTCCCAGATAAGCTCAGCAGCACTCGATGAGCTGCTGCTGCAGAGTCTCACACAGTCTGACCCACAGCAAGAGCTGCTGCTGGCCTTACAGGGGTATTTGGGACTTAATAACCAAGCACCCCCTCACTTCTCATCTTCAAAGCACCTCATAGCCATTAACTAATTAGCAAGAGTAATTAAGAGGCTGCTCTTCTGTGTTTATTTGCTTTTTCCTAGATGCTGGCCTTAAGAAACTCTGGTCACTTTACTGGCTGCTATGGCATGGCCACAAGTGTTAACAGTGATGCCACAAACCACTTCATTTAGGGTTTTAGGAGACGAAGGAGAGCACAGAGGGGGACTGGCTTCTCCAGGTGAGGAAGTTTCACTTTGCTTTCAGAGTGAGGCATTTGCTGTGCCAGTGCCCTCAGTTTCAAATTTGCTTAGAAGTTGTAAAGAATGACAAGGCAAGAGGGCCCTCCCTAACTTGACCTCTTTAAGATGTTAGAGGTGTCTTGACCAAGCAAGGGGACAAACAGATCACCCCAGGGGCAGGGCTGCCATCAGGTCTCTCCAGCTGCTGCAAACCTCAGAACAGGGTGGACCAGCCCTAGTTGTTGCCCACACAGTTATTGTCACCACACAGTAACAGTGGCAGGAGACTGGGCCACTCTAAACAAGGCTCAGGAGGAAAAAACCAAAAAAACAACCCAAAAAATAACCCACCCTTTAAAGGGACTAAAAATCACAGAAAGGGAAGTGAAGGGATTGCCCTGAAGTCCTGCAGTAGCTAAGCAGCAGAACAAGGATTTGAAGCAAAGGATGCCAAAGCCCAGCTCAGCCTGTATTTGACAGACTAATGCTCTCCAAGTGACAGTGTCTTGGACAATTCCCTCTGAGCATGGAAGTACTTTTTTCATCATAATGTAACATTATTTGCCATCTGGCTCACCAATTGGCCATTGCTGTAATGTAATCCAGCTCTGCTGTCATGGAGTTTGGACAGCCCTTGGCTTGACACAAATCCAGAGAGTGCTATGTGCTGTTCTGAAGTGTAGGACCATGACTCTCCCCACTCACTCAGGCAATATTTTGATTTTATAATCATCCTTCAGCCTGGAGGTTGGCAGATGGGGGTTTCTGTCTTAGTATTGCTTTATCAGCAAGGTCAGATTTCAAAAATAGATGAGGAAAATGACTGTAAGAAGATTAATTTGCATTGCCTGCCATTGCCAGGGTAATTCCAGCAGAGACTTCAGTGAGCAAGTGGGGGGCCCTGAGAGGCAGGGCAGCCAGTGCTCCCACAACCACATGTTGAAGATGAAGGTGGAAGGTTTTCCTAAATTTATCCAAGTGGGAACAAGGTCACCTGCACAAGGTTAAGTAGATGTGTGTCATTCAGATAATGGAATCTGACTCTTCTACATTTGAGATGTAAATGAGTTTAAACAGACTGGTGACTGCAGCTCCAGGGAGGGGATGAAACTGATATTTTTCAATTAGAGTTTGCACAGGGCTGATCATTTTAACCAGTGAGATACATTCAGCCAGAAGAGCACTGGCTTATCTAAACACTGAACTTGGTCCAGCAGATTCAGGTGGTGGCTTTTGTCATCCTGATAAACATCAGAGTAATAAAAGGCTGCAGCAGGTGTCCAGACTGGTTGGGAATTACTGTAGAGGAGGAGTACATCACTATCTCAGCATCTGGTTAAGACCAACTCAACCTTCAGTGCCCATGGGCAGAATTTAGCCCCCGGTTCAGATAGGAGCTCAAGTCTTGCTGCACACACATAGAATGTGATAAAAATCACAAGCTTGGTCATGAATAGAGCAGTGAACCCTCATTAGACACAGCAACAACACCAGAATTTACTGCCATAGAGATACAAGTCTGAAATCCTGATGAAAACTCAGATCAAGAGTGATGATAGTCAGATGAGCATTAACTGTGTTAAGCAAATCTTTAGGCTGTAAACTCAGATTAAAGCAGATTTTAAAAAATATGCACACACAGGAACTGTCATGTTTAACTCTTTAGAGCCAGAGCAGTAAGTGGAAATGGACATGGTTTGTTCAAACCACATATAACCTCCAGAGGTTAAAGGCTGACAACAAAATCATTTCACCTGCAGATTTAAGAACTGAGATACCAACACGCTTGTTCCCTCAAACTAATTCCTTAAAAATTTGTGTTAGCCAAAGACACCCCCAAAAATGCACACACCATGATTGGATAGCCTCGAGACAGCCACAAGACTGAATATAATTACCAGTGATTACCGAAAGGTGATTTAAAAGAAGCTGAAAGAAGGCTGCAATTAGTCAGAGGGAAAGAAAGGACCCAAACTGTCTCCAAGACGTCCAAACCGAGGCAGGCAATTAGCTGGGTGTGGACCCAGCACAAGTGAACAAAGCAGTGCCAGCACCCCTGATCCAGCGGGAGGGGATTCCCACCAGGGATGCAGAATCCCTGCTCTGTGTCCTGGCAGCCAGAGAGATGGGCTGGCACGGCCCAGCAGGGCCGAAAGCTTAGCAGCTTTTCAGTGTTTAAGGCTTTTTTTTTGACAGGCTGGGGAGGGCAGTGGGTGTTGGCCACAACCTGTTCCACCACACGAGCTGTGCAGGAGGAACTGGGTCAGGCAGATCCTGTCACTCGCCCTGCCGGGGTGGCTGCGCTGGGGAATTAATTACTGCACAGGGACAAACACTGGCAGCACATGGGTAACTCCAGCTCTCAACTGCCTGTCCCAATTACCAGCACTCACACCCACGGCTCAGCCCTGCTGGTGTCAGCTGCTGTTCACTCTGCCCTGCAGTGCACTGCAGGCACCACCCCGCTCCCTCCTGCATCAGCTGCACCAGGCTTGGCTGAGCACCTGAGCTGGGACTCTGCTCCCAAGGACAGAAACTGAGCTGAGAAAAAGCACAGCAAAGCAAGTGTCTGCCTCCAGCACCTCAGGGAGGTAAAGCAAAGCACAAAAGCAGCAGAATACGAGCTGCCATAGGAGCAAATGGCAGTCTGCTCCTCCTGACCTTCCTCGGAGAAACGCTCCAGATTTCCACTTGTGCTGCATTTCCCCCACAGCCTGGGTGGCTCAGAAAGCCTCACAGCTGCTTCACAGCATTTGGATGGTCCATGATAGCTTCTATTTCATGCATGGAACCCCACAGCCTTTCACAGCAAGCACAAGGGAGCACAGGCTGAGACCAAACACAGCTCAGTGCATGTGCAGAGGCTCTTCCCTGGCCAGACCTGCTGCTCCCCACCTCAGGGGCTGAGCCAACCCAGCTCAAAAATAAAAGCTGCTAGTCCCTCGTGGTAAGGGACAGCTTCAGGTTTTCCTGTTACACCCTTTATTCTGCTGTTTCTGCCAGCCACTCTCATCCATTCCCTCTGCCTTTTGTGCCTCAGCCAATGCTTAGATGAAACTCCAGGGACAGGAGCAGCTACTCCAGGACTCACCTGCACAGTGCAACAGGAACACATTTACTGCTGCCTTCTTCTCATTAATACAAGAGTAAAAGCAGAGAATGGGGAAAGGCATAAAGACTTCCCAGGGTCCATAGCAAGTGTTATTAGCCTTAACATAATCACAGCCTTTTGCTTTCCTACCCCACCATCACGGTGAGATATCAACACACAACAACAGAACTGGCTGAGCTGTCACAGCATCTTTGCTCTGTGGCCAGGACTTCAAAGGTGCAGGACTCTTCATGGCAATTAACCCAGTTGTCAGGCCCAGGAGGAGGTGACTACAGCCAGAGATGTGAGGAACAGAACTCTGGCTGCAAATCAACTCAATCTTCCTCTGCAAAGGGCCAGCCCAGCTGGGCCACAACCTGCACCTCCCCAAGAGCCTCACAAGTCCCTGGGGCACCCTTCACATCAGGACCTGGATCAACCTCAGCACTCTCAGGAGGCCCTGGACTGTCCCCACACCATGGCCAAGGCCCTCCCCAAAGCCACCAGCACAGCCCCATGTGAGGTCTCTGGGGGTACAGAGTGGGGGGCCCATGGAGATCTGCCAAACTACATCAGCATGAGGTCCTGCCTCCCCTCCTGTATTTTATTCACAGACTCCATCCTCCTCATCTGCTGACATGAAGGCTGGGCCATGGAGGTGGCTGCCATGGCAGAATCCACAGGAGAGAACAGCCCTGGAGGAACAAAAAGCCAATTGCTCCTGCTGCACCTCAACCTGGGCTTCCCACATGCTGTCCTTGGGAGCAGAACAGCCAACTCAGGCAATGGACAGAGGGTGTTTAACAGCCCTGGCTAGGATCAGACTGTGTTACAAGTCTACATGGGAACGTTCCCCTCTCCCTGGAGGTGGGGGAGAATTAGGAAATATCCATTATAAAACTTTCGAGAGCTCTCTGATATATGAGCACTTTGCTCCCCAGGAGCTGGGGACCAGCCAGACTTTATGCTCACACCAGGGGTCTGTTTCCACAGCTCTTCTTGGTAAGCACTGGTCTCCAGGCTGCCAAGTGCTCACAAGCATTGCTGTTCATGGAGCTATCACAGACTCCTCTGAAAACTTAAATTTCCTTTGACTTTTCCTTTTTTCCCTTTTTTAAAGCAATTCTTACAAGTCCTTGAAACAAATGGGAATTTAAATAAATCCCCAACACCCAGAGATACAGAGGAAATGGGGAACACAGCCAACTTGACCAAGATCTTGGTTTACAGAACATATTTTAAGGCCTGGCAAAGACTCAACTGTATGGCTGCAGAGCTATATGGAGGTTAGCCCTAATGCATAATAAACTTGACAGTGCTTTGCTAGCCAAGTAGGGTGTTATTTTTCCAAACTTGGCTGTTTCAAAAGAAGAAAAGACTAATTTATCTTTCCAAATTTATCAGCAGCATGTGCGTGACCAGTTCTGACCCACCTCCCTGCAAGCATCCCAGCTATGGTCACGGGCTGTGCAATAACACACTGAGCACGTTACAGGGCTCCCTGTGCAAACACATCCATTTCAGATACCCACTGCACCAGGCTGCCACTCTCCTAAATTCCAGCTGTACAGCAGGTTTCAGACAGCTATAAATCTTAACCCAGCTTCTTGAAGTCAATGATGGGTGAGAAGGCTTTTAAACTGAAGTTGTCACCACTGCAGGTTCTCAGGCAGCGATACTCAAAGCCTTGGAAGAGAGAGGCACGTAAGAAAGGAGAGCCCAGATGTACACAAAGCAACTCCAGACTTTGCATTCTCCCAAAATGCATGGGGATAAACGAGTTTTTAACCAAGTCACTGGAAAGCACTTCCAGAGACCTGGATATATAATTATCACCAGCTCCCACCTCCTGCTCGGTGGTCCAAGCTGTTCCTGGCAATGGATCTGACTTCTCCAAGCTCCAAGAGTGTGGATGCTGGAGAGCAGGAGCCAGGCAGCTGCTGGGACCACACAGCACTGAGAGGGCCTGGGGACTGCAGCACCAGAGAGGGGGCACCTTGACATGGCAGGAGGGCAGGGTGAGAGCTCTGGCAGCATTTGCTGTCTCAGCTGGATGCCAGGGTCTGTGCAGTGAGGGGGCACCAAGTGCACCAGCACAAGTTGTGCTCTGTTCACATACAAAGGAGGCCTCACAAAAGTTAAAAATGAGGTCTCAGCCCTCTTGTGCCTCAGGCAAAGGGGTCCTCCCCTGCTCCCCACAGGCAGAGGAGACTGCACAGAGAACAGCACAGGTCACAGAGGATGCACGAACCTGGCACGTGCCAGCAAAGGGCCCAGAGGCACAAAGGAGCTTTGACTGCCCAGAGGAGCACAGAGGTGGGGGAGTGGGTGGGGAGTAGAAAGAAATACATTTTTGGCAGCTGAGATTTTATTGCCTATCTTGTCCCATCCTTGCCAAAATGTCTACAGAGATTGCAAAATGCACAGGGCCCAGATTTCTCCAAGTCCTGGCAGGGTAAAAGCAGTACCTGATTTGCAGAAAGGAACAGAGATTTGCAAGAAGGAATGTGGGGTTGAAAGGTGAGGAAGAGAATCACGGCTGTGCACTGCAGAACACCAAGCAAGCCTTCACCCTTTCCAGAGCTGTCATGCAGGTTTGGATTTCATTATTTATTACTCATAATCATATTTTGTAACATATTATGTAACCAAGAATATAATATGCTATAGTATTTACCCTAAATTTTTACTCAGCTGTTACAAGACAGCCAGCACACACTGCCCAGCAGCTTCAGCCTGACCCCAGAGGTGCTGGACTTCCTTAGGGAGATTCCAGTCTCTTGAATTAGAAACAGCCCCTTACAGGATTTCACACACAGACATCTCAAAGAATACTCTAAATACATTTCTGCTGCAGCCTCTGCACCTTGTAAGCCAAGGATAAATCCCCTCCACGGGAAGGGCTGGCACAGAGCTTTGCCATTCTGCTGGCTGTGCTTGCCCAAGCCTTTGTCTGGCTCTCCCGGTGTGCCCCACGTGCCAGCAGGAGCACTGGCATGCCCATGGCACATGCAGGGCAGCATCACCCCCTCCCTGCTCAAACATCCCTGTCCCCTAAGGAGAGAAGCCAAGGGAGCACAGGTACCCACAGTGCTGTGCTGTCAACACATGCCAGGGCTCAGGAATGTCACAAGAACACTCAGGCATCAGGCATTTGCACCACCCTGGATTTGGGCTTCCCCCATGGGGAAAAGCTGCAGTGAAAACTTTGCAAACACCTTTGTGAAAGCAAAGAAACACGACTGACTTTTAAGCAATCTTATCCCCACAGGCCTTAGCACAGCCCAGGTATTGCAGCACCTATCCCAGTCCACATTCCTGGCCCACACAGAGCACAGGCTTCATGCAGAGATCCAGGTCAGGATATTGCCCTGGCAGGGCATCCTCTGGCACTGCCTGTGCACTGGGAGCTCTCCTGAGCACATGGGCTGGGTGGGGGCTCCTGCTTTTTGACACACTGGGGTTTCCTCACTCCAGGAATACAACAAGGAAAGGAAAGGAAGGGGAAAAAAGGCAATAACAAAAAGCCAAGCTGAGGCAGGTTCAACCTCCTGGAGCTGGATTAAGGACTGAGAAATGGCAGGGAATATTCCTGGCTGTCATCAGTGAGCATCAGCCACTTCCCTCATGGAGCTGGGGGTGCTCCTGTTCAGGCATCCCCTGGCTCCTTCCCCACCCCACAAAGGAGCCAGCAGCACCAGGGGAGAGGACAGGCTCTGGGAGCACATTTGAGTGACCTTTGTGCATCCTCCTGTCCCCATCCCAGGGCTCAGGATCAGGGCTGGCCCCACGTGCCCTTCAGGACGACCTGAAGCTTGGAGACTGACCCCAAGTTTGTCACGTAGAACAGAATATTTTTACAAGAGTTAATTGGAAGGTTAAAAGCTACTTGAGAGCAGATGAACTGGCTCCTGCTGAAGGAGCCACAGGCTTGAGCTGGGCTGTGAAATTGCCAGCACAGAGAGGGCTGCAGGCAGAGCCAGGCCTCCCCAGCTTTCCCTGTGTGCTGAATCACCTGGAGCTGCCCAGAGATCCTCCTCTCAGGAGGAAGTGATGCTCCTCATCCTCATCCCTCTGCTGCCCACAGAAACTGGACACAACAGACAGCCCCTGCTTCAGGCAGTTTTGCTTGCAGGAACAGGGATGCCACACTTTGGGTTGCCACAAAGAGCACACACTTTGCAAGCCACAGGTAAAAATAAAAGAGCCAGACTGCCTTCAAATTTCTTTTTTTATGCTTCTCTTCTCCTTTGCTTTCTGATATGCTTTGTACCTACACAAACACATACAGTGGCACCCAAATGTGTTAGCATTGGGTAGGGTTTGTTTCAACAGCAGTGGCATTTTCCACATCCCATCCCAAAACCAGACCCATTTTCCAACTCCAAAATTATTTGTGCTGTCTTGTTAAACTGCTCCAGTTAAGGAGCAATTTAAGGATGGCTACAAGCTGCCAAGACCCTTCATTTTAAGTGGCAGATATGTCAAATGGAGACTTGCTTTT
Organism: Serinus canaria; assembly: GCF_022539315.1. Lineage (NCBI taxonomy): Eukaryota > Metazoa > Chordata > Aves > Passeriformes > Fringillidae > Serinus > Serinus canaria. Next base: position 4,692,681 of record NC_066326.1, on the reverse strand, counting down.
TAATAACCATAACCAGTGAGGCCCCAAGTTCTTCGAGCATCTTTCAAACTTCAGCACGATGTAAAAATGCACCCATTTCCTTCACTCTTCCAGAAAGCAATTCCTGTACAAAGCACAGTCACAGCTCTGCCATCAACCACTTCCAGGTTTCTGTATGCTTTCATAAAACAATGGACACTGGATCCTGAATAAGAATCCTCCAAAATCTGAAGCACATTGAAGGTGAAAGCTTTGGCTGGCTACACTGAGCTCCACCACCAGCTGGTGATACAGGATTGTGTCCCAAGGAAAGGCTGTAAGAACCAAGTGACCCTCTCAGACTGATTGAACCATGAGTGAAAACAAAAGGCACCAGAGTTTGACATTAACTGGAAAATCCCAGAAGCATCAGAGCAAAGTTCACTGAACAGCAGCTGTGTGTAGGGGCAAAGTTGGCTGTCACACCACTCTTATTCCAGACCTAGAGTACCTGCAGCAAATCAACCTTATTTAAGATTTTCATTACCACATCCTGATGTGCCTTTTAAAAACATGTATTTTACCAGTCTGAGTATTTTAAGAAAATAGTGGAAGCTATTCAACCAGAAAGTAAATACAGAAAATATTCCAACAGCTGGCGGTGATTGCTACTTGATAGGATTTGCTATTACTATTTACTGTTACTTTACTATCTCACTGAATTAAGGGAGGAAGTAAAGGAATTGGGGACCAAATCCACAACACAGGACCTTCCTCACAGGCCTTTTCTTCTTAAGACAAGTTTGATTCAAAGCCAGTAAAGAGACACTCACACTGAATGTTTGCTATGCAGACTGTAGGAGGATGTGCCATGAGCAGAGCCTGCCTGGGAAGTTACAGCCCAGATTTCAAGTAACTTAAAAGCTTTTGAGTATTTCAGACTCACTGTAGAGCACTGAGCACACAGCAGGACTGGGAAACCATCATCAGCCTCACTCAGGGGCATGAAGCATCAGCATTCAAGGCAAGGAGAGAGTCAGCACGCTGAGATCTCAATACTTCAAAATTAGTTCTAGAAATCAGACACAGCTGCTACCAAGTTCTCAGGACTGAGCATGTGGCAAAAGAGCAACGGAAGAAAGATGCACAAGCAACTCCAAGTCTTACCTGGTGTACACAGGACTTGGCATTCAGAAAAAACAGCTCCACTGTAGTTTTGTCCTTGAGAAAGGAAATGCTTTCAATGTAGAACCTGAAAATTAAAAAAAGAACCAAGAACATGAGTTAGTCTCTTGAATAGGTTTCATCTTCCTCCCAAGTAATTTTATTTCCTCAGTGTTTTGTTCTCTGGCAATAAAATAGCACAGAGGAACTATGAGCTACTGCACTTAATTTCCTGCCTTTTAGGAGGGAACAAGCAGAAATCACAGCCTGACAGCACACAGGGAACAGGGACTCCTGGTTCAATAGATCCTGGATATCTGATGACTTTTCAAATTAGATGAAAACCCTGTTGAATGCTACAGGAGCAAAGCCCATCTCTCCTCTGCAGGTAAAGTCACAGCAGTGGAAAAAGCCACTCCAAACATGTTGCAGGTAGGGAAGCCAGTCCAACACTCTGCTGGAGAACAGCCCTGGGGGTGCTGGCAGCCCTGCAGGACCACCTTCCCTCCAGGAGAGCAGAGATGTCAGTAAGAACCCCTAACTTCACTCCAGGTCCAGATGCTCCCCCTAAATGCTAGGCAGGAGACACAACTTCTTTCTAGCCAAGCAAAGACCTGGACCACCAGTGCCTGAGCAATGCAGATCACCCCAGGGCTTCCCAATGTCCTGTCCTAGAGAGCAGGGGGGCTGGATGACCCACACAGGGCAGTCAGAGCCAGACCAATCTCTCCCACAGCCCTGTGCTGCCTTTGAGGCTCCTGACAAGCTCCTCGAGCTCCATCCCCTGAATTCTGACTGCTGACCACCTTGCCATGGATGATTTGTAGGACATTGGAACAAGCCCCCAGCAGCAGCACAGTGCCAGGGAGCAGGGAAGCTGGGACCTGCCACAGGTGTCAGGAATGCTTGCAGTGTTTGTGCTGTGACTTCTGCAAAGTGAGACATTAAATAGTAATTGCTTTAATATTTCACATTCCTGCAGCATGTTCCATCGAATTAATTTTAAAGCACTCTCCAGAATTGCTCTGCAGATAATTTACCCATTTCACAGGCATGCAGCCTGTCCAAGGGGCAGCCCAGCAGCCTGCCCCAGACATCTGAAAAGCTGTTCTACATTTCCATGACTCACCTTTCCCCATGAACTCTACAAGCCACAGGTATTTCCACCTTCTCTTGATCTCACCTGATATATTTTTTTCCCCCAACAGCTTTGCTAAATTTTACTTTAAATACCCTTGAGTGTTTCTCTTCAGAAATGCAGAGTAGAGGGCAGGACCCACACTCTTCATCCTTTCTCAACCTGCTGCCAGACCAGCCCTTCCCAGAGTGGACCTTCCTCAGCCTGCTAAAGCCATCACTGCACCCTGAAGTGATTTTCCTCTGCTAGTGACCTCATTTGCACTTCCAGTTTCTTTCAGCCAGGGTCAGGTGTGGCTGACTTACCCTCAGAAGCAGGACAGTTCTGGTTCTGCAGAGAGGCAGCTGCCAGTCACTCCTGGCACAAAGCTGCCAGTCACTCCTGGGCTCTGTGGATTTAGGGCACAGGGGGCACTGCCCCAATCCCAGCTGTGTCCCTGTGCCCCATTTCCCCCATGGTACAAGCTGTACCTTCTTATCACCCCAGTACAGATGGGGAACACTGGACCACAGAGGTAAGGATGTTCAGGCACGTTTGGGAGCACCATAAAGTGCACATTCTGCTTCTACTTTCAGTGCTGTCAGCGTTCTTGAAACTAAAATGACATTTCTGAAAGTCCTCAATCTGCATCACAGAGCCCTTCAGCTGAGTGTGCCATCCCAAAACCTCTGTAACTGGACTGAGTTTATGCCAGCTGGCAATAATTAAAATCTCAGAGGATTATCACATATTTCCTTATTGAACAGCAAAAGTTCAGGGATGAGAAGAAATTAAGAAAAACCAGGAATCTGGAGACTCCTCCATTTCCAGTAATGCAGCTGGAAACAGCAGGTTTTGAAGCTGGCTTTTCTGCTGGAACACCTATTTTCTATGGATCAGGCAGTTTCTGTAGTGCTAATTATTTCTCTATCTTCCTCCTCCTCCTCTGCATCTCACTGCCCACCTCCTTGGTTATCTCTTTTGGACCTCATGACCCCAGAGCAGTCAGGCTTAAAATTCCCTTCTGAAAGTTGATCTTTCCAAGCCCACTCCTCACACATTAACTCCTGCCTGAGTCTTGCACACCCTGTCCTCCTGAGGACCATCTTGCAACAGAGAGGGCCAAAATGAACACCATGAGCAAACAGCATAAATTCCAACCAGAAGAATGCTCAAGCTATAGGATTGCCTTCCCAGCTTTCTTGGGCAGCCACAGGTTTTGGCCTCCCAGATCCTGATCCAACACTGTAATCACAGTGAAGAGCCCATCACCCCTTTATAAATGGAGCTTTTTCTTTCTGCTAAGTGTGGAAGAGGAGCTCTGGACACCATCACACCCCAGCACGTATTCAGGCAGAACAAAGTGCCACTTGTTTGTCCCATTCCCCTGGTGATCAGTGGGGAGGCACCAATGCCAACTGACCCAGCTACACAAGAGGCTCTGCTCTGGAAGTGCTTCAAATAATTAAGCACACCAGGCATAAATTTACCCAGATCTGAAAAGCAAATGAGGTCAGTCTGCTCTCACGTTCCCTCACAGACTGCAAGGAAAACAAAGACTCCAACAATATTAAGAATATGATGCTTGATCTCTTCTGCCAGCACAGCTCTGTTTCGTAGGATGTGGGGTTTTTTCAGGCCCTTAACCAGCAGAGCTTTGCCAGCAACAGCCCTAAAGTAATGCAATTACATTGGCCAAAATCATCATTTTGCCAGGGATTTTATTCTTTCCTGAGGACTGGTTAAGCTGTGAGCAAAACAGCCATCAGCAATCCCTTTAAAGTACAGACAGCCCTTAAGTAAACAGAAGGAAAAAGTAAGTAAAATTGTTTGAATAAACTGTGTTGAAATTTGGCACATTCAAAGAAAAGTCAGGCAAAGAAGATACTTAAAACATGAGGTTTTAAACAAAAAACAAAACCCAAACCCACGCTAGGAATCATGTCCTAATAAGAGTTTAAAAAGTAGCAGGTTCCAACCTACTTTATTTCATAGTTACATACAAAAGAGAGCAGCACTTAGCCAGGGCCTAATCTCCTTCTAAAAATAACACATTGCTTTGACATTTATTTCCTTTATCAAATCTGTAATCAGTTCCTTTAAACAAAACCCCCTGGTGATAAATAAACCCAAGTGGCAATGTTTGCTCAGTGGAAACAATTACTCACCTAACGGCAAAGTACAAAGTTGCTGGCCCTGGTTTCTTGGGCAAGTCATGGTCCAGGACACGGTGATCCAGCTGCAGCCACACACTCTGACCTCTATGGAAACAGGTTGAGGAGAAGGTTAAAAACTGGGATGGAAAATGCAGAAATTGGTTATTTTCACTGCTCCCAATTACTCCAAGTGTTACTTTAAAAAGTTCAAGCCTCAGCCCCAAGGCAGGCAAACATCTCATAGAATGAGTTCCTTTTTTTTTACCTAACCCTTAACCCTGCAAGGCTGAGCCATGGGTGCCCTCCAGAGGCCACACACTCCCTCCAAGCACCCAGCCCTGTGCATACACCCAGGCAGGCCCTGGAATCCCACTGGAGTTTCTGGGGAAGCCAACAGCTTTCAGATAATCCCCTGGCAGCACTTTAAACCTCACCGTGACTCAGTGCCAGCAACCAAAAACATCCAGAAGAATTTCATGGCAGCTCTTACGGGGGAAAGAACAAGCCAAGTACAAACAGTATCCTCAAGGGATTTACAGAAGAGCTGGGGGAAATACTTTCCAGCAAGTGAAGGACAAGGATGTGGCAAAAAGATTCCAGGGATGGCCCAAGATGTGAGTGGCTGGTAAAAATAACACAGTGCTGGGGTCAGGGCCCCAGAGGGAGCAGCTCCCAGGAGCTCCAGGGTGTCCCCAGGGCCACTCCTGCACCTGCAGGTGGGATGTGCCTCAGCAGGGTGGCCCCAAACACGGCTCTGATGGGATCTGTAGGTGGAACCTTCCATCCAGGGCTGCATAAAAAGTGGCAATGGAGAGCAGCAGGAAGCAATGTAATTCCCATTAGACAAGAGGTTTATTTAGAGACTGTTTTAGTGCACAGCTCCACATCCCCACTGCCCTAAGCACCTGTGCTCCAGCTTTTTGGGGGAGCTGAAGCTCCTCTAGACAGGCTGGCCCTGCAGCCAGCAGATGTGGGGAAGCATTTCAGTGCCCTGCAGAGAGATGAGCCTAAGCACCAGGTGAGCCTGCAGCTAATGAACCCAGCTGACTCTGGGTTAATGCCATGGAACAGATCTGCCACAGCATCACAGCCAGGCTCAGAGAGAGGAAAGTGGTTCCTGGGCAGGACTGACTTCACAGCTCCCTCTGCTCGGGAAATTTGGGGTTAAAAGGCTCAAAAAAATGTTTGAGATTCAGGTGCAAAGCAATTCATTTTGGAAATAAATGCAAAACCTTTTTGTTGTTACTAAAAGTGCAGAGCAGGAAAGCTGAGGGTGCTCACATGGGGAATTATCACTGAATCAGTTTTTTCACTGTGTGAGACAAATATGAAATGTGAAATCATCAGGAAAATATTTCACAAGGATTCTCTGGTTTGTGCCCAGAAGATATTTTCCAAATATTTTCTATTTTGTGCCTTCCCCTCTCCCCAGCCAAGCAGCACAAGCACAAGGTAGGAAACTCTTTCTTCTTTGAAAGAAAAAGAAATTTTTCCATCACGCCAAGCTGCCACAGTATCAGAGATAAGATTTTACACTGCAATAATGACACAGCTGTTTAAATAAACAAACACACTCACGTGTCATCGATAAATGTTATCCCAAAATACTCCTTTTCTTTCAGGTTGAAGTGTGAGGCCACCAGATCCAGTAACTCCCGAGACAAAAGTTTGGGCTGTTGAAAGAATAAAATTTATTTTATTCATTTCAGTCCAGGCTTTTAATAAAATTTTTTTTCTGTGCAAATATTGACATTTAAGTGCTCATGGCCATGCTAAAACCCTGCTGTACAAGTGAATACAAAGTGATATTTCAGACTCAGGGTGTCCCAGTGGAGCTGTGTGGGATGTGTGGAGCATGGAGAGGCAATTCTGTGCTTAATCCATGACATTAAGCTGAAGGGCACAGACTGAGTGCTGTTTTCCTCTTTCTGGAGGACAAGGCAGCATCCAGGCTTTCCTGCACTTATGGCAGGAAGGATTTCTCAATTAAGAAAATATTGTGTAGTGGAGGATCTCGTGCTTTGAGTTCTGTTATGGGGAAAAAACATCCTCAAAACTACAGAGTTTTCTTCCCATCTGAATGACAAAAAACACCACCACAATGGGTGTGTTTAATATCCTGTATGAATTTTGGTGAAAGCAAAAAGTGAATGCAGAACTGATGGCAGATATTTTGCCCACGATGCGAGGGGAAATCCTTCAGCAAATCAGAAGAAGCACACATTGCCTCAGCACACCTATTCCACTCTGAGTTTTTCTAGCACAGCCTGTCTTCAACCCTCACTTCAGCCCCCAAGAGAAAACAAGCAGAGCAGCCTGGCACTGGCTGCCAGTCCCCAGAAGAGCGAGGTCAGTACCTGAACCAGCAGCTCCAAGTTCCTGTCATCGAGGAGATGCACCTGGCAGTGCCGGCCCTCGGTCATCTGCAAAGACAGCAGCACAGCCTGTCAGGAAGGGCAGCATTCCTGCCTTGCACCAGAGCATGTGAGGCTTGGGGACAAGGGCAGGGTGAAGCAAGTGTCTGATTTTGATGGGTAAGGGAATTGACTCTGTACCCAAGTCCTTCTCCAAGGACTCCATCTGGGAGCTGCCTCAGCGCTCGCAGTTCCTGTCAACTCCACGCTGGAATTAAGGGTGCTTAGCAGCACTCAGGATCAGATAAAATCCCCATAAATGCTGTGAGAATTAAACGTGAGGATGAACCAGCCTGGCCAGTGCCACAGCCCTGGGCTTTTGCTCTGGTGAGGAAGAGATGACCAGGGACCCAGGAAACCCAGATCCATCCAACCCTCCCTGCAGATGGGTCAAGCCCAGATCTGGTCCACTGACCTGTGAGTCTCCACCAGCACAGTCACATTTTCACTTGGGCAGCTATTGAAAATCATCACTTCCTTGGGATTCTTACACAGGAGCTGCACACAGCAAGAAGGTGCTTGAACTGCATCACTAAGAATGGGATGAGCTTTGCAGCCCCTGATGCTATATCTGAACCACCTCCTTCATGTCACATTTATCTCCTGCAAACTCTCTTCCTCTCTTTAGCAGGCGAGCAATTCAGAAATAGCTGCCCATTATGCCCTTTTAGTATCTGCCCTTTGAAATCTAATATATTTCAATGAAAGCTTTTACATTATTTAATATCTGTTCTAATTCTGGGCCTTTCAGCAGCTCCAGTGAGGACCAGCTTTGCAACACTCTCCGGGTGAGAGCTGGTGAAGGAAACCTGGCTCTCATATTTGTTCTCCCAACCTCAAAGTAACTCATTTTCCTGACAGCACAAGCTTCCAGCCGACTATAAATTGTGATCTGTGAGCAGAGGCCGGGGGTGTTTGCTTAGACAGCAGCTCCCAGAGGGATTAAACAGCAACATGCAATGGTTTCCCCTTACACATCCCTCTGGCTCTGCAGGGACAGGGACAAGGACAGGGCTGAGCTGTAGTGCCATCAGCCCCTCTCATCACCTCCTGCTCCTGTGCACGCTGCACACCCGAGCCTTGCAGAGACTTAAAAATAAACACAATTTCCAGGGGATCACAGCAGAACCGCAGAGAGCTCGCAGCTCTGCCCCCGCTTGCACAGCCAGGGCTGCCGAGACACTGCTGCCTGTCACCAGCCAGCCCTCTGCCCCCAGCACCCACAGCAACAAAGCTCCATTGTCCCAGCTCTTTGAGCTCATTTGGACCAGCAGCCGAGAGGGAGTGCCCTCCTGAGGAGCTCTGCAGGCAGGTCAGAGATGAGAGTCTGCAGGCACAACTGCCTGAAGTGTCCTGGAAAGCTGGGCTGCAGCACTGGCAACTTTGGGCACTGCTGAGCATCACACCGCCCACCAAAACAGCAGCACTGGTACAAGGACTGCTTGCAGAGGACAGAAATCCCTTCCTTTGCCTGTCTTACTGCTGCAAACATGAATTTGTGCAGAGGTGCCAGATGAGCAGCGACACACTGCACGCAGCAGCTCAGAGCACAAGGCTGCTCCACCCCGGAGCCAGCAGTGATCTCACAGCTGCATCCCCTGGTGCTGCACCCTGCAGAGCATCATCCCCCAGACCCTGTGCTCCCAGCAAGGTACCACCTCCAGCAATTCATCCCTCGGTTCTGGAAGCAGAGCTGCACCACCCCAACTCCAGCTTGCAGCACAATCCCTGAGATGTCTCTGCTGCCCAAACACAGCACCCAGAGCCCTTAACCCATTATGATCCACTCCCAGCTCCAGCTGCTCCCCAGAGCTGAAGGGCTGCCATGGCAGGCTCCTAACTAAGTTGCCTATTACCATCAATTAATCATGTCACCAGCACACCCCTCAAGGTGCAGCAGATTTCTGGCTCTGACACTGTTACCAATCTGCCCCTGTTGCGAAGTGTCGGATCCAATACTGTTTTTAAATCATTCCCCATCTGTTGCTCTCAGATAGCACAAGGGTTGCCATTATTTAATTGTGAGCTGCTTCAGCTTTCACCCAGTGAAATCACATCAATCACTTCTGACTGTTTTAATTGCCTCAGTTGTCTGTTTTTAAGAAAAAAAGGTTTCTGTTAGAGCAAACACATCCACAAAGCCTAGTGCTGAGGAGAAAGAAAGATACCTGGAAAGATTAAAACATAAAAGAAATACCAAGCATCATCTGTGCTTGAATTCAGCTATCCAAGGCAACTGCAAAGCACCTTAAAAGTAAATAAAACTCATAATATCCCTGAAGATAGGCAAGACATAATTATCCCTGATTTTATTGATGAGACAACATAAGGAAACAGTTTAGAAGTCTCATTTACAAATATACACACAGAAAACATTTAAACCTGAATCACCAGCAATCTTTCCTCAGAAATCACACATCCACTTCCCAGAGTGCAGGAAAGCTCAGTGAAGAGGCTGCAGAAGATGCCAAGGTGCCCAGTGACAAAGCACTGTGAAATGGCTTTGCTGTGACAAACCTGGCAGCCCTCACCTGCAGCCCCAGAGCCCTGTGGCCACGGGCTCGTGTCACCCCAGGAACACTTGGGGACATCATCACAAAGGACAGTGGTGCCCAGAGCCATGAAATGCCTGCAGGTATAGCTCTGAGAAGAGCTGCTAGCACCCCTCTGCACCCCCCAGCCCATTCCTGAAAACCTGAGGACCACATTCCTGCCAAGACACCTCCTCCAGCCAGGATGAGACACAGGGATACTCACTGTGAGCCACCACAGCCTGCCCAAGGAACACAGATCTGCTGGTGTGACCATCAGCTTGGCATCTGCAGGCTCCAATCCCAAAACAAAGCCTGGACAGTCTGAGCCCTTCTCCTCCTCCTGCACACCCAAAGCTTCAGCCCCAGCACCCTGGGTCCTGCAGCTGTGCAGGAGCTCACTCCAAGTATCCCCACCCCATTCCTGATGGGGCAGAGAGCACATCACTTGGCTCACCCTGTCCTTACAATGAGATGAAAATCACTCCAAAATACTACCACAGGGAAGCACAAGCCCATCCTACACCAGGAATGTCGCCCACCAGAGAGGTCATCTCCAAACACAGCTCTCTCCTCACATCAGCTGCCTCCCTGTGCAGACAGGGCTCTGAGGTACAGGGCAACACTCACATTCACAACCCTCTTCTGTACGGGAGGTGGAACCAAAAGCTTTGGAAGCTGTGGCAGCTGCAAGCTCGCCTCACAGGCTCTGGAATGTCAGTCCCCAGGTGTGACATGACTGCAGCACAGCAATGCCACAGCACAGTCACAGGTACCAATAACCTGGTCCCATCCTCTTGCCTGGAGAAAAGCTGGAGAGCTTCATGAAGGGGCTTCCATCACTTTCATCCATGGATTTTGGCCAGGGAAAGGTGCCTCCAGCTCAGCAGCTGAAGACTCTGAGCTCCTGGAGCCAGAGCAGCAAAGGACTCCTTTTTAACTCCCCCAGTGACACTGGTGGGATTTATTTGATTTATTCCCCACAGCACATCCCCCTGCAGGTCTGTTTCCTCAGGCTGTGGGAAGGGACTTGTGCTGTGTCCCAACTCCCAGGGCACCAGGCTCCTCAAAAACCCAGAGCCCCGGAGCCCTCACTGATACATTTTCTTTCATCTTTAATTCAGGATACCCTGCTAATCTGAACAATATAATTGATTTTCTGTGTGTTGGACCAATCCATCACGAGATGAGCACAGCTGTCTGCCTCAGTCAAGAGCTGCTGTGAACAGTCTTGAGATATTTATACACACACACATCTGTTTTCAGCTTATTCTCATTGATTTGGCATTGTCTGTACAAATGAACAATTTTTGCAACATGCCTCCAAATTGGTCATCTTAGCAGTTATTTTTAAAAGCCTGCTAATATTTGAGCTATTATCCAGTAAAAGAAGTAGCAGCATAAAATTCATGAAGCATCTCTGTGTCTCATCTCATTCCCAACAGGAAATTAGGAGAGAGACATTACACAGCCCTATTTTTGGCAAAACCATACTGAGAGACTGGGAAACAATAAAAATCCAGCATCCCAAATTCAACTGTATTCTCTGTACACAAGCAAGCAGCAAAACCTCAAAAACTGAGAGGACTGAAAGGAGACACTTTCCACTGTAGAAATACAGTTACAACAAAATACTGCAGCTCTCCTAATTTACAGACCGTCAGCAAGAATCTGATTCACCCAAATCTTCAGTAAAAAAGGCAGATAATGAAGGGAAACAAACAATTCTCAGCATATTCATGTGTGGAAATTCAAGCATATGGTGAGATTGTAGCTCTACGTAGAAAATTAGCATTATCATAAAGGTTTCATTAGCTGGGAGGAAACAACATGTTGTGCTCTCTTTTTGTCACAAAAAAAAAAATATGACAAATTCTCCACCTAAAATCATCAAAGCAGATTTTCCAAAACATCCATCCTTTAAAAAGAAAATCAGCAAGGCAGAGAAGACAAAACCTACTTCTTGGCTACTTAGACCAATTCCCTACAATATCCTAAGCCTGAATGTTTATTTGGGAAAAAAGCACATGCAGGATATTTATGCTATTTCTCTTGGCCAGAAACATCCTCCTTATGCAAAGCTGGTTGTTACATGTAATATTTTTAGACATCCATGTGTGTCATCCCGTTAGGGAAAAAATTAGAAAAAAGAGTAATTAGACAGGGTATAAACAGGAAATCTCAAAAAAAAAAAACCCCAAAAACACCCTTAAGCCAAAAAAAAAAAAAAAAAAAAAAAGCTGTCAGAATAACACATCTCCTGAAGGGAAGCTTAGGAATGGAGAATCATGGAGGGTCTGGGGCAGGAGCAAACCCCAATGTGCTGCATTCCCTCCAGGTCAGATCTCTCCCTCCCAGAACTGGACAAGTTACAAAGAAGTCACTTGGCCATTCTGTCACTTACTTCTATTTTTAAGCCTTTTTTAGTTTAAGGTCTAAAGAAAGAAAATAAAGGAAAAAAAAAATAAAAAGAGCCAACAAAACCCAAACCCTACAAACTCTCTGGCCAAAGAAGAGAGGATTACACGTAAGCTGCACATAATTAAGACAAAACTGGGAGCTGTGTCTGCCAGTGATGGGCTCAGAGCCCTGTCCTGCATCCCAGCTGCTCTCCCTGGGGATGTGCCATGGTCTGGACTCATGTGTGCACACACAGGGACAGAGTGGCTGAGCCACCTAAATACTCATCAGCAGAGCTTTAAAACCACCCACATCCAGCAAGGCTTCACACCTCTAATGCTCTGAATTCCATGAGAAGCCTTTTGGACTCTCCTCCCCAGTTCTCCTCTTTACTCCCTCCTTAGATAAACCCCTTTGTTCAGGCCTGGGTGCTCCTGGAAACATCCCAGGGTGACACCAGGGACTTGGTCCCAGGTGCACTGAACTGTGCATGTTCTTCCCATGAGCTCCTGGCAGAGTAACTGTGTGAAATTAAACTTCACTGGCAGGTGAATAGCTACAAAAGATATTTTATAGGCAGGAAAAAGTCACCTGTACTGATGCATCCAGTGATGAGAGAGAAAGGAGAACCATTTTCACTACATAAATGGCCAGCACACAGCCTCAAACCTGCAGTTTGAAAAGTGAGAAACTGGAGTGTGGCACATCATTAGTACACAGATTATAAAAACTGGCTCATTTATCCTGAAACAGGCACACCACAGCAGCTCAGGCAGTCAGAGCACTGGAGAATAATACAGATAACAAAAAGCAAAATTCCCTCTCCCAGAAGGCAATGCTGTCCCTTAGCACAGTGACTTCACAAAGCCTGTGCCAGGAGAGCATCCCAAAATGCCTCCATCCTGCTTTGGGCAGTGGCAGAGGCAGCAGCTCTGCCTTCCAGGTGCACAAGCCTACAGCACCAGCCTGGATCTTTAAAGGATTCCATGTCCAAATCCCTACCTGAGCTGTACTCTATCATCCATAAAAGCATCACCAGTAATTTCTTTGTAAGGCTCTTGTTTTTTTCTAATTTTTCTTTGTAAAGGCTCTGTTTTTTTTAATCCAAACTTCTCTTCTGTAACTCATAAGCCTGTAAGAGATTTCAAAGCTTAATACTGAAGCCCCCACACTTGAGGTTTTCATTGGCATTGAGGTGGGATTTTCCTTTGGTTCTGAAGGCATTTAGGATCAGCTCCTCAGATCAGCACTGCTTCATTGACTTGGGTACAAGCAGCCAGATTATGTCTGGCCCTGAACGTGCACAGCCTGATCAAAATGTGAAATCTCATGCAAGAATGTCTTGCCATAAGGAGCTGCCCTAGGCAGGCACATCTCAGGAAAATAAAAGCCTCTGCCTGTCCTTCTGGAAGGAAGGGGCCTGCATGCAGCTGGGGGGAAGAGGGAAAAAGTTATAATGGTTGAAATGACCTCAGAGTTTCCTGGTGTGTCTGTTGGGAGAGCAAAGCTTCATCGTGTTCCAGCACTTGGAGCCACTCAGAGCTTGAAGGAATGAGCAGGAAAATAACAGACAGAAGTTTGGGGCTGTACCAGCATTGCTGTGGAAGCTTTTTAAACAATCTGCACAGGCCTCCAAAAACACCATGATGCACATTCTGGGGAGCCTGTCTGCAGCCCACAGGTCTGCCCTGACCAGTGTGGCTGCCACCACTCAGCGTCCCATGGTGGGAGGTGCTCAGGGTGAAACTGATGGATGAGGATTGGAAATGCTCCACTCTCCCACGAGTGAAGATCTGAGGAAGGGAAGCACTGCTCTGAGCCACTGCCCCATCCCACCCCACTGTGTGCCTCTCCACCAGCTCCTCTGCCTCAGAGCAGTGCAGTGCCCTCCCCTCTGGACTCACTGATACCTCCTGCAGTGCCCATTGGGACAGCTCTGGCTCCAAAATCTCGAGTTTCCCCAGTCTCTGCCCACACCAGCCAGTGGGTTCCTGTCACACCACCAGAGTCTGGCTCACACAGACACAATAAACCTGCAGTGATCCCTTGCAGGGCAGTGGCAGAGCTCCCCCCAGCTTTATGGGAGCAGACCATGTCTCCAGACATACTGCCTCTCCTTCCTAATCTTCAAGTCATAAAGAAGCCTTTAGCTGAAGTCCTGTCTCCAGTGCAGTCAATTAATTTGCCATTAATTTTAGTAGGGTCAGGGTTTTGCCTTAAATCATTTGTTATCTCACTATTAACCTTTAACAGAAGCCACTATCTGCCTAATGTTAAATAGCCAGTGATGCTCCACAGTGGCTGGCTACATCTTTCATGCCCTGTGCTCTGGCAAACCATCCTGTAGGACCAACCAGGTGACTCCAAGAGCCACCCCCATCCCTCCCAAGGGCTGCAGAGGCCACCTGGGCTCTGCACACTCATCAGATGTTCACCCACAGCAACTCAGGGACTGTGCAGAGCCATTCCCAGGCCTCAGGATATTCTCTTTCTCAGCACCAGCCAGGCAGGGACAGACACTTAGAGCCACAACTGAATGACAGGCACAGAAATGTTTTAAGATGAGACAGGCCAGGGAAAAGTGCAAGCTTTGCACTTTGAAGCCCCTTTGATGATGCTCTACATGGAAATGTTGGCTCTGCTGAAGCTTGGCAATGAGCTGGAGATAAAACAGTGCCTGGAACAGGGGGCTGAGAGGCTGCCTGGGTTGCATGGCACCTTCCTAAAATAGCCATGAGAGCTGGAGATAGGATGAAAAAACTGGCTCCTGCAGAGCATCAACTGACTTTCATGTAAGCCCCACCAGCTGAGCCAGTGAAAAAGTCTGGCACAGGAACAGCCCAAGTGCTCTCCCTCACTGCAGGCACTGGGGCTTTGCAGGGCCACGTGCCAACACACTTCCCATGCAACCCTCTTCTCCCCATTTATTCTATTATTCCTCATTGCAGGGGATGGCAGATCTAAGGGACTCTTTCATTCACTCCACTGATGGCTTGTACAGGATGACAGGCACGGCCTCTCGGGGTTACTAGAGAGATCCCACTCACCAGAGCAGGTTCTGGGGCTCTAAATCTCATCCTCTTCTCTCAAAATCCTCAGAAATAATGATGAGCACGCTGTAATAAGACCCCCAAAAACTGAACAAAACCAAAGAACTGCAATGAATTAAAACCCAGGAAACAAATTAATTCAATCTTCCTCAAAATGATAAATCCAGTAACCCAGCCAGGAGTTAAAGTCCTTTGCCAAGAGCCAAATATAAGCAGCAAAATTACAGCTTCTTGCTCCCAACCAGGAGTGTGCAGTGTAAAAAACTCACCCCTCTCCTCCCCAGGAGGAAATCTTGCAGTGTGGCTGCCTTTCCTGATGGCTTTTTCCTGTTCTTGCCTTAGCTCCATCCCACCTGGGGCTGCAGGGGCTGCTCACTGTGCACCAGCACAGCATGAAAGCACTCAGGTGCACAGGCAGCAGGAGGCAGAGGGAAGAACTGCACCCTGGCTCTGCTGGCCCCAGACTTTCCAGCTGCCAAGCAGCACCCAGGCAGCATTTCACCTGTCCTGGCACTGCCCAAGGCCACAGGACCTCTCTGGCAGTGTTATCACAGATGTGAATCCCTCTGACAGAAGGGAGAGGTTGGCCATCCTCTTGAAGGATTAGCACCTTTATTGCAGGAGAATTCTCCTTAAAGGTGTCCCAAGCTGAAAACTGGACAGGTCATGTCACTCCAGGGGTGCTGACATTCCATTCCTGCCACTCTGCAGTGTATTTAAAACAACAGGGAGAAAAGAACAGGAAGGCAACTCTACACTAATGCTATTAAAAAAAAAATCTGGAAAATTAATAGGAAACAATCAGTAGAAATCTGCCACAAATATCAAACCCATGAAATCCAACATCTGCTTTCCTTGGCAGCACACAGCCAGTAAATTTGTGTCTGCTGGAGACAAACTTATCACCAGCATTGCTGAGACACTGCAGGCAGGTCATTACTGCACACAGCCCACAGAGGTGGTTTGTTCCAGTGCAATCTCCTGGGAATTCAGGGGAAAAAGGTCTCCTGTGGGATCAGAGTGCTTTCCTGCTGCTACCTGACACAACAAATGCAGGGGCTGCCCATGAAGGAGCTCTGCCTGGAGGCAGCAGCATCCTCTGTCCCTGAATAAGCAGGGCCCACAGTGGGGCAGGAGTGGCCACCTGCCCTCCTGTGACCTGTCCTGACCTTTGCTCCCCAGCCAGGAGGCAAAGCAGCTAAGCTCCAGCTTCTTTGCTTAAGTCTCCACAACACCAATCTCAGGGTTTGTTCTGTGCAGAGATTCTGGGAACTCCTGAGTTTTACCTCACCCCAGAAGCCATCCCTGACCCACTGGAACAAACTCAGCTTTCCCTGTTACAGAATAGTTACAGAAGATTAAAAAATACCCTTAGAGAAGAGTAGTTTCACATCCCTGGGGACCCACACCCTGCCCTTGATGCCTTTTTGCCTCTCCCCTGCCCTGAAGCTCTCCCCCATTCCTGATGGCTTTTCACAGGATGCTTCCTCCATCCCCTCCAGCCCCTCCCTGCTCACCCCCAAGTTGGGTTTTTGAGGGAAGGCTCCCAAAGCAGGAGACACATGCAGAGCAAGCCCTGACCAAATAACTGCCATCCCCTCCAGGCAGCATCTCATCCTCCAAAGTCATCTGGAATCTCTTCTTCTCCTGCCCCATCCAGGTCCCTGCACCCACCATCCCCCCTCTGGACTTTTCCAGCCACTCATGCTTGGCAACAGCCCCTCAGGAACCCAAATTATTTTTCGTCTCCTCCTTACCTGATGTCAGCTTGGGACTGACATCAGGTAAGGAGGAGACGAAAAATAATTTAAAAAGAAAGCTAAAGCACAAGTCCTTTAAATCTGCAACTCTTTAAAAAAATGCAAAGAGCAAATAATTAAAGCAAGAGAAGTCCCAATAGTGGGTATGGGCTGGAGCAGGCAGCCAGCAGTGTTTCTGTGGGGGCAAGGAGCCAACATTGCCAGTGCCAGCAGCTTGCCAGGCACTCAGGGGGCTCATCCAGATGGTTCCACATTTCACTTCTAAAGCAAAACAAGTGCCTTGGATCAAAGGCTCTTTCTCAGCAGCCGTTACCCCCCAGCTCTGTGTGCACTGCTGCATCTCCAGGCCACCTCTTCCCAAGGGTTTTTTAGGGGGTGAGAGAGGAGGGGACCTCCAGGCCACCTCTTCCCAAGGGTTTTTTAGGGTGTGAGAGAGGAGGGGACCTTACAAGGAGATATTTAACAGTTGCATGCTGAAAGGAGTTCCTGTACCAGGCGCCGACCGCCTTTGCTCGGCACTCATGAATCTGTGCTTTGTTCAGGTTAAATCATATCTCAGAGCAGCCCATGAGGGTAATCTCTGTATAGAGGTTTCTCTCTAACCAGAAGTTAGAGATCTCTGCTCCAGCTGCAGCAAAGTTACCAGAATCCAGTTTGGATTTAGCCCTTTGCTGAAGAAGCCAAGGCAGCATTTACAACAAAGGCAGGAAAAAGCAGCTGTAAATGCTGGGATAAACAAACAGCCCCTTATCTCCTCAATGGAGTGCCAAAGACGCACAGAAATTTTTATGGACTGATCCTTCAAGGTGAAGGGAAGAGCAAGCAGAAAGGTTTCAACCTACCCCACCCCAAGCTTTCTCTGCTCTGTGCTGCTTCCTGGCTCTCCAAGGCTCACAGCTCCGAGCTCTGCAGGATGTTTAACTCGGGACACACTGCAGGAGCACTAAATAACGTTATCTGTCACTGCTAAGCATCAGAAATTAAAATACAGCCTCTTACCTCCACATTACACAGCCTGCTGGTTTAAATGGACTCGAGAAGCCCAAGGAGTTCTCCCAGTGTGCATGCACTAAGCCTTCATGTTTTCTGTACATCTGAGCTGGGGGAAGAAGGGAGACACGAGCCCGGACTTCTTCCGTTGCCATACAATCTGAAGGAAGTGACCTTAGTGTTTGTTGCTTTGATTACAGATTCAGAAACAAAAGCCCTTCCAGAGTGAGTCAGGGGACACAAGGGGTTGAAATGGGATTGTTAAAAATGGGAAAGCATTACAATTGTGGGCTGGTTTTGGGTTTTTTTCCCTGTCTGTGATATTAACCCCTTAATTATAAAACAAAACTGAATGAACAAGCATTAGTGACCAAAGGTGGCAGTCCTGGGGCAGGGAGACACCTTGGTGTGGGATCATGGTCCCTGTGTCACAGCAGTGGCTGAGGATCCCCACGCTGGCAGCTCTGTGCTCTCTGGGAGCTGCTCTCACCCCTCCCAGCTCCTCCACCCCACACACTCCTATGGGGGGACAGGAGGGGCCTTTGTGTAAAAACTTGGCACAGCACTAAAACTTCAAGCCACCCCCAGTTTGAACCCCTTGGAGCAAGGTGGCAGCAGGGACCAACCCATCTGAAGGGACACAGGGACAGAGATAACCAAGCTTTCTGCTCAGCACAGCCACCCTCACCCCCCATCAACTGATACCTCCACTGTCCCTCCCTGCAACAGACACCCCCAGGTACAGCATCCCACTGACTTCCCAAACTGCTCTCCAAAGCACAGGTCTGCTGCTCTGACCTGGGGGCTGCACTCTGGGGAGGGCACTGAGAGATGGACACAGCCTTGGCCATCCATGTGAACTTGCTCCTGCTCCACAGGAGTGCACTCTGCTGCTGGCAGAGGAGTAAATCATCCACCTGCTCTTCTGCTGCTCCTCTGCAGGCTGCTCTCTGTGTGCCAAACACTGAGCTCTGCTTTGATTCCCTGATTCCTTCCCCACTGGGGCACCAACCCACAAGGCTGCACACACTGTGTAACTGTGTCAGGCAGAGCACAGGAGTCACACAGGCACTGAAACAGCTCTCCTCAAAGAAAACTCAAACAACTGACACTGCTTTCACTGAAAATGGAAAAACCAGAACAACAAAGAACTGTGCACCCAAATTCAGGAAGCTGGAAGCTCCAGAACTCCAACCTGACCTTCAGGCAGGTACAGAAGAGGCACAAAGTCTCACATCTACACATGCAGTCACTTCAAAAATCTGAATGCTCTTATTCAGTTATTTATGCTCTCAACTGAGCAGTCACGATGCACACAGAGGACAAACAATGAAGACTCTCCCAACCCAATTTTTAAAATAAAGGGATCTATTTTAATAGAAAAATAATTAAGTTCAACACCTAGAACAAACTACCTTGCTTTTGCCAGAATGAAAATGGGTCAAACTTTGGACAGCACCACCTTAGACATGTGGCTCCCTCTCCTCAGAGGTCCTGAGGCCCCTTGGCCCAGCTGAAGTCCCCCAAACAGGAGGCTCTGTGCCCAGTGTTTGAGGCCAACAACAGTTCCATGCAGCTGCAGAGCACTGTGTGAGGACAGAGCCTTCCCAACAATGCTGGGAGAGCATTCTCTCACATTCTCCCTGAACAACCATCAATCCAGACACCTCCAGGGGGCAGCTGCCCCAGACACCAGGATGCAGCGAGGTGCCAGAGGTGTCTCACCCTCCTTGTTTAGTTCAGAAGAACCAGCTTTGATCAAATAACCACCCCTTCAATAGCTGCAGACAAAAGAGTTGTCTTTTTTCCCCAAGTTACTTTGTAAAAGCCAACATTCTCATAGTCATGAGACTACAAAAGCTTTCCACTCCATGCTCAATATCACAGGTTTCATGAAAAAGCCATAAGCTGGCCCCACATCAGGCAGGAGGGTGCCAGGTCAGGTCCAGCCAGCTGGTCCAGACTGCACCAGCAGCCTAAGAGACAGTTTTGGGAGGGGATTTCAGAGCAACCAACTTGTATTTGTCTCCAAAACAGACTCCAAAGCCCCAAAATAAAGATGGAAAATAGACAGTGAGTCATGTTTCCTTAGAGAAATGATGTGAAGGTTACCTGGGTGGTGCCAGCTTCTGCCCTGCTGGGATAACCACAATGACAGGAATAGCTGGAGGAGGGAAAGCACAGCTCCTCAGAGGATCCACAGCTTCCAAACAAACACAGACCAGAGCTGTGTTGCTTTTTTTTTTTTTTTTAATTCAGCTGTACAGAGAACTTACTTTAACTGAGAAAAATTAGAGTTTAAATGAAATACAGCCCACCTGTAAGAGGTAGGAAGCTGATGGAGTTGAGCACAGGGAAATTCTGCAGCTCTGAGGCACAAATGAGCTGGGTTTGGGGACAGCAGTGCAACAACCCTTCAGTGAAGGGTGACCCCACAGGGAATGCAGCATCCCCCAGCCCCCCCCAGCAAGGTGAACAGATGCACTGAGCTTGATATAAGAGAGGAGTTACTGCCACTTTCACTATGGCTTAACAAACACCACCCTGCTCCCAACCCCACACCCTCTGCCCAGCCCACATCTCCCTGCCCAGAAACCACTGGCCCAAGCAAAGGTGGAGCCAGGATGCTCAGGAAGCAGCACATCACCAGCAGTGCCATGGGTGGAAGTGCAGTGAATTCTCCAGCCCCATTCCCATTCTCCTGATGGCCAGCAGGGAGATGCACACTGGGGCACCCATCTCCAGGGTAGCACCCACCCCACATCAGCTGGAAAAGCAACAAACATCACAGTCTTAATCCTAGCATTGCTTGGACTATCAAAGATCACTTTTAATGGCTAAATCCAGCACATTCAAACTTTTCTCAGCTTTTTCATGACACTTTTCTCCCCACCTCCTTCCCCAACACACCCCTGTGCATGTTTAAATGAATGACAGATCAGTTAGTGGGGAAAAGTGTACATGTGTATTTGTGTGTGGGAGGGTATTTAAGCTAATATATTCCAGCACTGATAGCTTTATCCTCTTTGCAGTCTCTGAGAATGAACTGGCCTCCATCTGTACAGAAGATTAGTAGAATTGCTAATCACTAATTATGACTCAGAGGTTTTAAGAGCAATGCAGACTGTACCAGGGGTGGCCTGATTTTCAGAAAATGAGGGGACAAAGATAGCACAGGGTTATTTTAAGCACATGGACAGTCCATCCAAGATCACAAAGCGCTGCCGGCCAAAAGGGGTGACAGAAAGACAACCACACAGGAGGATGAAAATGAAGCTTGGAAAAACCAGCATGTGCCTGAAACACTTTTTATTTTCCTTTCCATACAGTTTGTGTCCAGTCAGAGCAAGCTGGCCTGCCTCTCTGCAAGGGCCAGAAGGGAGATTGATCCAGGCAGGCTCATACAGTGACACCTTTGTGCAGGACTTGCTGCCTCTGAGAAGCGGCGCCAGCGACATTCGAAATCCAACGTTCTCTGTGAGCTGCGTCACATCGAGGGGGGAAAATATTTATACAGGCCCAAGTGGTTTGTGAATAGAAGGCACTGTTGGAAACTGGCACCGTGACACCCCGAAGGAAATGAGATGAAGTTCACAGTCTGGTTGTGAAGTTTGTCAGTGAGGGAAGAGGGAGAAGCCATAAAACAGAAATCATATTTTTGTTTGAATCGGCTCTCGAACAGAAAACGCTGTATCACGAGCTCAGATGGAAATGGAGCTGGCAGAGAGCTCTGGAAAGCTGCTGTTGGGAGTGTGCAGAGCCAAGTTTAACTATAAGCTGTCAGGAGGCAGTGCCCTAAAGTCACAGCCATGGGGACAGCTCCCCATGCCAGCTCTGGACATGATGGGAGTCTCAGCAGAGCTAAAGCTCTGCAGGTGACACAGGAGCAGCATCACTGCATTAGATCAGATCCCTTCACAAAGAAAAACAGCTGGATGAAAGCAGCCAGAGCCAAGCTTTTCCAGAGTAACCAGTAATCCCCAGTGCACAAGTTGAAATCTTTGAAGGAACACAGACACATATTCAGTGTCCCCTAAAAAGGTTTTCAAGCTCCCTTTGAAAAGCCCTGACCTGTAAGAACACCTGAGATGCTTCTGCTGAGCATCACTCCTGGGGTCTCTCTGGTGTGGAACAAAGTTCTGCCCTGACAACACAGCCCCAGCTTTGTGCTCTCCCTCTGCTCCTCTCTCCAGCACTGCTTTTCATCGTTGTGAAAAGAGAAATGAAAAAAGGCATCTCAATTTGTTGTCAGCACTTTTCATAATGGAAAGTTAAGGTGTGGCAGCAGAGGAAGCATGGTGCTCACTATCCAAACCAACTACGTTAGCACTGGAGGAAACAGAAGGCAGCCACTTCCTCTCCCACCCCAGGTACCATGGGCCAGACACACAGACAAAGCTGATTTCTTGTGCTTCATCAGCAACATTTTTCACCTTATGCAGAGGAAATGACCTTTCAGAGGTTAAAAAGCACTCTGTCCAAAGACCCATATGAAAAGTTCACTCTGTTATGCCACAATTTATCAGCTAATTATCAGAGCAATTGGTAATTTCAGTTACTCCTAAACTGCTTAATCACAGAGATGCTCCCATATGTGGCTGTACATCCAGCAGATCAATCACAACGTGCCATTGTATTCTGCAGGGAGTTGGGGAACAGTTTTCCCAATTTTTTTACCACTTTGCATGGAGCAGGCTGACTGACACACATCCAACCCTGACCCTAAACCACTCACTTGACCAGTTTTTACTTTATAAGAGTTAGCTGCATCATTGAATAGACTTTGATGCCATGTCCCATTCCTGCCTAACCACACTGAGGAATCACTGTGTTATGGGATGTACTGGTGGCAACTGGCATTGATATCCCAGAGGAAAACTTCGTGTCAGTACCCCAAGGAAAACCAGGTAATGTAGGTAACTAAACACAGGATAAATGTTGATTCTAGAAGTCTTTGGCTTTGTAGCTGCTTATTAACCTCATTTATTTAAAATTTCACTTGGTTTTACTGCCCTATAATTAAATCTAAGGCAGGTGGCCTATAAAGCCAGCATGTGGAGGGTCCTGCAGAAAGCTTTCTTTGGGAATAGCATCAGGACATCTAGAAATGCCTTGCTGTCCCATCTCAGGCATCAGGAGGGGCTCTGGGAAGACCCCCCAAAGCCACAGCACTATGTGCCAGAGCTCCACAACAAAATACAGCCCTCAGTCCTTTCTCTGGTAGGAAATGGGAACCCTGGAGTAAAGGTTTCTACGCCAAATTCTCCTCCAGGAATTTTCCCAAGCCCTAACAGCCCCAATAATTCCTACTGACTTGCTGCTGTTAGAAAAACTACCTGTGCCAGCTTTTCCATCAGCTGTCTCTGTAAATCTGTTATTTCCAGGACAGGCTTTAAATGCTCCCTGCCATGGACAAGACAATGTTCCCTGGCACACAACCCAAGGGCTCAGAGAATCAGCTCACACTGTGCAGCCTCTCCCCTCCTGGGGATTTGGGGTTATTTCAGAGTGAAACGGGAAACCCCAGCAGTGCTTTGGCTCACAACCTCCTCCAGATGAATGGGCTCTGGGCAAGCAGGACACTCCTTCTCTCCTGGCAGGTGGGACAGATGATGGGAAGCATCCTGGAGCAAGGATCAGCTTGGGGAAGTGCCTGGGCTGGGGTGAAGTCCCTGTGCCAGTGCCCAGGTGAAACAACAGGTAAAACCTTGGAAAAGGTTTCCCACATCCACATGCCAGAAACACAAAGGCTAAGGAGAAGGTGACTGACAAAAGCTGGTTTGTGCTTGCTGGGGTGGGTTTTAGTTGTGCTTAAAGCTGCTAAGGCAGGTAAGGGCTTTGTGCTGGCAGAGAGGATTTGAGCCTGCCCTGTGACTACCTCTGCACCTGCCAGCTCCCAAACACAGCTGGGACCCTGCTCAGACACACAAAGGTGTTTGTGGCTTCTCTGTGCTGCAGCTCCAGCTCTGCTCTCCCACCAGGGTACCAGGCAGTTTGTATTTTAACAAGACTAAAAATCCCCCTCACCACAACAACACATGCAGCTGCCCAAGGAGAAGGAATCCTGCCCCAAGGAGAAGGAATCCTGCCCCAAGGAGAAGGAATCCTGCTGGCTTTCCCTTCTCCACAAAAATGTACTGGTGATTAAATAGAGACTTACTGGCAGCATCCAACTCACACAAAAATAGCCACTGGCCCACAGAATGTGACCCTCAAATACTGATCAAAGCAAACTGAGGCTTCCAGGGCTGATCAGCAGCACTGAGTGCCTGTCACCTCACCCTGCCCTGCTCATCCCCTGCATGCAGCTCAGGGCACTGAGTTCTGCCTGCTGTCCTGTTCTGTCACATCATGCACAGTCCAGGGAACCCTCAGAGAGGGGGAAAGCCCTTGTTTAGCCAAAGGAATCTCTATATGAAACCCATGGTATTTTTCACATCTGGAATATGAATGCAAAGGAGCTGCAGAAATGTGAGTGCTCTCCATGAAGACAAGGTGGGAAATGTTTAAGCACCTGTCCAGGAGTTAATGTTAATAAGAACACAGAGCAAAAAGGTGTTTTCATAACTACAGGACTTCTGGGGAGAACTCTAAGAGGACAAATAGCATCCCTGGCAAATAGGAGTGCTGCTATACCTTTTCCACAAAGAACAGGGGAACACAGGAAAACAATTTGCTCAAGACAATGCAGGACCTGTGATAATGATGGGACAGAAAATCTCACACCCAAGATTAGAGTCCTGTCCCACAGACACTGCAACATCCACTTCCTCAGAGAAACAGCCCCATGGAGTGCTCTGCACTGCTTCTGTTGCTCCTGTATTGCTCCACTGAGCCTGAGGTGAAGAAATGCAACCCAGGGTGGCTCAGAGTCCTTCCCTGAATGCATTCATGGGTCACTCAGCCACTGTCTCTAGCTATTTCCATAGCTTGAAGTACTTAAAAAATTAAGAAAACCAATTTGATTCCTGCAAGGCTCTGATATCTGAGCAGCTGGGTGACCTTTAACAGTGCTCAGTCCTGCACTCACTGCACTCAGCCAGAGGCTTGAGCAGCTGAGAGCCAAGACTTCAGCACAAAAAGCAAAGTGTTACACAACCCAACAAGGAAGAGCTGCAGGGCTTTCCTTCAGCCATCTCACTTTAATACACCCCAAATTACCACCAGCAAATTCCTGATGTTAAAATGTGAGAGTTGCTTTGCTCCTGCCAGGTTTCACCTCCCAGGGAAAACTCTCAGAGCAACAGGTGAGGAGCAACAGGTCCCTGCCTGTCCCCAGCAGGAGAAGTTATGGGCAGAGGGGAAGGGGCACTCCCTGTCCACTTCCCTGGCTCAAGGTCTGCCTGGTAGGATGAGAGAAGAACCAATCTCCTCTTTTCATCCATTTTCACAACCCCACTTTCAAATACTGGCACAGGTCAGTGATGCTTTTCATAAAGAAAAAAACAAGACAAAGCAACCACTAGGACACAGTAAGAATGGGCAGAAATACAGCTACACTTTGTATGGAAAAAAATCTCTTTTCACCTCAAGCCAGCCATCAGAGTATGATGAACAGGCTGAATACAGCTGTTGTCTAAGCTGAGTCTTTATTCCAGCCCTGGAGGGATGGGGTTTTACCTCCATGGGGATGCAGTGGAGAGGGAAGGCAGTCTAGGCTGCATGCTCTTTATGTGAATGGACCTGAAAACAACACCCACACAGCACAGGTGGAGCTGGATTTTACTTAGAGAGGAAGAAGAGAGTCAGGGCTGCATCCCACCACATCCCTACAGTCAGTAAAGGTGGGCAAAGAGCAATGACACCTTTACTCCTGCATTCCCTAACTAGTCATGATCCCTATATGGATCCATATGGACAGTGACACCTGTGTCAGACACACCCCACACCGTTCCCATATGTGACCTGCCCAAGGTACATGCACCACTGCAAAGCTGCTCTCCCACTCCTGAGCCCTCCCTAAAGCTAAATACCAGCAGATCGCTTTAGGATTAAACGGGCACAGATGTCCTCTTAGCATGAGGACTTTCCCATGGAAGTTGCATCCTGGTGGCTCTGGAGAGCTGTTTGCTACCAGCTGTGTCATTCCCTGTATTGCAACACACCAGGGAGAGGGGAGAAGCTGCTTTGAAACATTCACCCTGGTGTAGCAAACACACACAGTGAGCCTGAGAGCAGGCACGCAGCACAAGTTCACATGGGAGACAGAAATACAGACACACAGAAATAAATAACTGCCAGCAAAAACAGACTGAGAAAGAGTGGCACCACCCTCACTGCAACTGGACAGCACAGTGGCTGCAAGTACAGGGCTGTGCTTAAGGGGAGCCCCCCAATTGCCATGCCAGGACCCACTGCATCCCCCCAAGCAGCAATCCATCTGCCATGCACAGGACTATCACGTTACAAGCTGCCGCTATTCAGTGACACAAACACGGCAAAAAAAGCCACAGCCAGTCTCTCCCATGGGAGAGGGCACAGGCAGAGAGGAGCCTCCGGAGCTCTGCCCCAAAATCCCGAGGGCAAGGATGGTGACAGCAGCAAGAGGGGCTCCCAGAGGGTGTTATATGGGGGCAGCTGGCTGCCAAAACACTTGTGGATTGACTGACAAAACACACTTGGCACAGAAAACATCTCCCCCAACCCCTGAACGCAGGCACAGAGCCGGCACTTCGAAAGCAGCACCGGGACCAGCTCAGAGCCAGTTCGGGACCCTCCGAGCACCTTCCCAGCGCCACCTCGATGCTCCTCACCCCATCGCAGCCACCTGGCACGGAGGAGCCAGCCCGGAGAGAAAACACGCACCGGGACAGGTGCCGGGATGCTGTTGCAAGGAAAAGCTGTGAGGCTGAGCTGGGTTTTTTTTTTTTTTTTACCTGGTAGACATCGCGGAGGCCACACCAGGCTCGCAGCGCCTGCCGGCACGCCCGCAGCCGGGCCGCGTACCACCGCCGCAGCGCTGCCACCGTCACGGTCCAGAGCAGGCGGCTGCCGCTGAACAGCACATCCTCCACGCCGCACATCAGCACCGGAGCCATCGGCCGCTCCGCCGGGCTGCTGGGGCTGCCTCGCTCAGACGCCTGGCATCAGGCTGCTGCCCGGCTTTATTCTGCTGCACAGAGCCAGGGTCAAGCCTTCAAACAAACTCCTCTTTCACGGCGCTTCCTGGGCAGATTCCCAGGCATGCCCCGGCTCCTGACGCCCAGCCAGCGGCTGCAGTAGCTCAGCCCGACCAGCAGCTCACACAGCAGCCTTGTCCTTAGCAGCTTATATAAAGCTCCGTTAAGCTCCACTAGCTACCACGATGTTTTCTAATTAAATGTTAACCCTTTTGCCATATGCCCCGACAACAAGCCCATTTAGATGCTGCAGGAGGAGAGGAAGGCGCTCGCCGGCGCTCAGCGCTGCCGCACTTCAGTGAGCTGGGCAGGCGTTGCACACACGAATCCCGAGCTATCTGCCTCCAACACCTCATTATCCGCTATACAGGGAACAAAGCTGTCATCGTTTTCTCGCGGCTGAGCCCGTGCTCAAATTATACAGCAGAAATCCTACTTGAAAAAGGCACTTCTGGGAACCAGCAAGTGGAGGGAAGCAGGGAGGGGTAGGAGGGAAGGGTGGCGAATAAGTCCTGCAGAAATAGAATAGCTTGGAAGAGACCCTAAAGTTCATATTGTCCCAAAGCCCCTGCTGCTATGGGCAGGGACACCTTCCACTAGATCAGGTTACTCAGAGCCTCATCCAGTCTGGCTTTGAACACAACTTGTGCCAGTGCCTCACAGAAAAACAGATGCACTGACTTCTCTTCCAGCTCTAACCGACAGCACAGAGCCATCCCTCTGTTCAACACTTCCCCCTTGGTTGTTGCATCATATGGGTAAAACACTCAAAACGTGTTTAAGAGATGATTAAACTCTACTCTTAAACTAACTCCATTAACACAGCAACTTGCTACATGAGAAAAACAAAGCTGGGTTTGTAGCCGAGCTCTTCACAACAGCCCGCAGCAAATAAACACTGCAATAACAACCCTCAAGAGACTCCAGCCTTGCCTCGAGCCAGTTTAAAATTAAACTGCACCCTGCCCTCCTGGGGCTTAAAGTGTTAAAGCTCCCAAGCCGACCCTTCCATTTGAGCACTTTTCCCTATTACAAGCTAAGGGAGGGCGGAAGACAAAGGATGGTTAATCTTTTTTAACCCCCTCTCAAAGGATTTGACACTTTCTAAGCTTTTTGGGACAGAAGCTGTGTGCAAGGCAGACCTGTAAGAGCAAACTCTTGTGCAGTGCAATGAATGGGAAGGGGCAGGAACAGCCTGCACACAGGCTGGGTGGGAGAGCTAAATCCCAAACTTCCCCAAGGGCATTGCCTGCCCGTCCCAAATGTCCTCACGGGAGGAGCACACCTGTGTGCCCACGGCACAGTGGAAGCATTCACAAACCCCACTTCATTCCATATTCATCAGCCTGCTCCCAACTGCAGGAGCGCGCACGCCGTGAGCGCTGCCGCGGCAGCTGGGTGATGTAATTCTGCAGACAGATACCTGCCTGCCTGTTTGAGACAGGCTTTGGACCTGTGTCTCCAAGATCTCCCTCTTCCCTTTCATGCATGACAGAGTGGAAGCAGCCCTGGTCCTCTGGGCACTGGTATCCCTTGGCTGTGCTGTTGCCAGGGGGTTCTGGTCACTCCAAGCCTTGCTTTCACATGGAGAAAACAAGAACCATATTTCAAAAGGGTAAGAAGCTGCTGCAAAGTGAGTCCAAGCAGAGGAGGATATGGCTTCTTGTAACAAGAGACAAGCAAAGATTTGGGTTCTACACTGAAACCCAGCATCCATATTTCCACTGCAGGGGTTTTATCATCCCCTGGAATTACTTAGAGCCTGTAGCCACTAAAAAAAATCTTCCTCTTTCAGTGCTGCCCACCATTGTGTTTGGAGGACTTGGACAACAACCCACAGGTACTGAACAGAAAAGATTTCCCTCTTCCACTGGGAGAGAGTGGTGACAAATATCCATGGGGTTATTCCAATACCCTGAGCCAGTACCAGGGCCAGGCTGGGCACTGGAATTGCCATTCCCTCACAGAATACTGCTTTGGAGAGGAATCAGCCAGGAAAATCTCCCATGGCTTCCGTTCACAGTGGTCAAGTCATATCCAAATTTAAACACAGAGATAAAAAAAAAGATATAGTTTTCAAGTGCCATTTCTGAAAGAAAAGGACCTTTGTAGCTAAAGAAACAGTGCAGGGAACCATTCTGTGCCAGGAAAATCCAACCAACCCACTAGGAAAAGTTTACGTGGTTTTCTGCTGTGCCTGCTGCCCTCAGTGCCTTTTTGTTTTGCCTTTTTTCCCCCCCATTGCCTAACTAGATTGAAAAATACGGGTGATGATTTTCTCTTTTAACAGAGCACAGCAGATTTGTGCTAGGTTGTTTGGGTTTGGGTTTCTTTGCATGTTTGGTTTTTTTCAATAGCTCTATGACCCATGGTCTCTTTACACTGAACTTACATGCTCTGCACAGTTATTCTTCATGCTTCACAAGCTCCTGTGAGCCTCAGCAATGGCCTCAGATGGCTCCATCTCAGAAGGCAGAACCACAGGTACTCAGGGCCTTCCCTCCTCACTGTTCCCAGCTGCTTTTCCCATCAATATTCCCATCACCTTGTGCAGGCTTTATGTTCCTACAGCAAAGTTACAGCTCCATGGTATGCTGGAGCAAGGCAAGAACCTTCTCTCCACCCTTATTCTTCAAGTCCAGTCTCATGAACAGAAACTTCACCAACTTCACCCATTTTCACATCCCTAGGTGATAAAACAAGAATTAAGTGCCATCTGAAGTTCACCTTCCCAGCTGAGCCAAGTACAGGAGTGCACTGTCCCTTGAACCTGGACAGTGTTAAACACACACAGAAATAAAAAGAGCAAAGGAAGTTTGTGATGCAAAGAGCAGCTAAATGCAATTTAGGATAATTTGGGTGGAGTTTTATGCAGCTGATGAATTATCCATTCCCATCAGTCTTAGTCTTTTATTGACTTTGACTCCAAGAACCTGACTGCATGTAGGTTAGTTTGAAATACCTAAATAATACCCAGGCTCCTTAGAGTCAGAACAGAAAACAAAATTCAGCAAGGGAAAGCCAGCAGGATAAATACCCAGGTGGTTTCCAAAGGCTGTACCATCCAGATTTCCATTCTGTGAGGAGAAGGAGGGGGAGAGAGCTCTCAGAAAATGTCTTTGTAGATCCATGTACCACTGTCAGGGGAGCACAAGAGACAGCTACTGCAGGTCTGTTTGATGTGCAGTCATATGAACTACACAGCACTCATTGCTGATAAGGAATAAGCCTACACAACAGTGATCTAAGGAGAATGTCACTTGAAAAGGCAACAGAAGATTTGATGTGTGGCAGACTCATGCTTCTCCTCACATTATTGACTGCAGATCCAGAATAATGAGTAATAAAAAGAACAAAGGTTTGCTACCAACATAATAGGAAAAGATGATCCCAAGTGGATTCTCAGGCTTCCTTGCATGTTATCTTCTATCCCAAAATTAATGGAACCAGGCTTAGCTGAATTGCTGCTCCTCTTTTCAAAGTTGCTCATATGAAGTTCACATGAATAAAGAATTAATCTGCCTGTGAGGCCAAAGGACAAGAGCATCAATCTGCCTTTAAATCTACAATGCAGTATTGCTCCTAGATAGGACTTTTGATTAGGCATACAGGAAAGGACACACACACACACAAAGTCCCTGGGGATAGCAAATGAAATTAAAGCTTTGATCATTTTCAGTCTCTGAACCTTCCACAAAAAAAGGTCAGTTATTGTGCAGATGCAGTAAATGTCTAATTCTGCAGGCTCACAGATGTCTGTCTTGACCAGAGCTTTAAAACATGCTCTAATCCATACTCTGCACTCATATTGATCACCCCGATTGCAGCCAATATTTGTTACATTCTGTACAGCCAGCAGGAAAGTTCAGGGAACACAAAAAAAATCCCACAAAGAGCCCTCACCAAGTTATGAGAGACAGTTCTGTTTCATGGCACACACCACTATTGACATCTGCTGTTACCTGCACTCCAAGGGCCCCAGCCCTGAAGCCCTGACCCCCTGGGTGGGCTCAGGGCAATGAGAAGCATCACTGAGGTCTGTGCTAGAACCCAAAAACCTCCTTGTCCTCTGAATTCCCACCTGGAACCAGCTGCAGCCCCACTTCATCCTGCTTCACCCAGACGTGCTTCTCCTTTCTGTACAAATCTCTGTGCAGTTCTGCATGAAAATCTTCCCATTTGGCTCAAGTTAGAAGCCAACAGCACACAATTACACTGCCTTTAAAAATAAACTTAAGCACAGCTCAAAGGTGCTGTTTTGTAGGCGGTTTCATGAGCATGAACAACAGGATTACTTGGGAATTAGGACTTTCAGACAATGCTGAAGGCTGTATCTCCCTTGCAACTTTATTTTTTAAATTCCTGTCATGAACCAAGCCTGTCAAGCTGTGAGCATTAATGCAATTAACCCCAAATAAAGATGAAGCGGCTTTTCAAAAATCGGTTTTCCTACACTCTGGCCCTTAATTACCAACTTAAACATAAAGTGAAATGCAGACATTGGGTACCCCCCCTTTGATGTTCTAACCTCTCAGTACATAAGATGCTTAAGCAGCAGCACCAGTGCACAGGATAAATCTGTAACCCAGCCTGCCCTGATCGAGAGCTTCTGATGGAAGATTCAACTTCTGGTAAAAGTGTTTGCAAGTCAATTTGGTCCTTTGAGATTATCAAAAAGAATTAATCATATTGTGCCTCTAACTAACCTGCTTAATCCTTTGTATAGCACTAATTTGGGGACCTCTCAAAAATTAAGTCTACACTTCCACACAGATTTATTCACTGTCATTCACATTATCAAAATTTAATTTAGAAAGAATTAAAGGGCCATGCTACTCTCTTTTAAGGCTAACAACAGCATCCAGTGTAGCCATTTATTTGTCAGTAATTTATGGGAATTTCAATTCCCAGATTTTGCCCACTGAACTGCACCTGTGTCAAGTGCCTGATGAAAGCCACAGCTACACTCAGAATGATCCACAGCTCCAGACGGAGGCTGATGCCTAATGCTCTCCTCTCTGGATGAGGGACAGCCTCTAATAAGCTTATTTAACATCAGCCTTACTTATTTCTAAAGGAGGTACTGCTGTTTTCCCTCCTCTCACAGAGCCTGGGCTGTACTATATTGCTCTACACTAACAATATAAACATAACACCGTGATGAACACATTTTTAAAAGATGAACAGCCACTGTGCCAGAAACACAAATTTCCTGCAGTCTGGATTCCATAGTAAACTAATTAGCACTTCACATCAGAAATGAAGTGCCACAGTCTTTTAACTTTATAAATGATTAAGCAGCTGCTGTCTGATTCCTCAAACAGCAAATTTCATACCTGCCATACCCAGAACTACAGAATCAGGTCAGGTTCAAAACAACTAGGAGATGCTCCAGTTTCACGAGTCAGGGTTTATCATCTTGCACTACCACGCTATCACCAGCAGAACAACATCACCCAGTTCTCAGATCATAAACCCAGTTCCTCCATACCCTGTGGCCAGTGCAGCAGGGCTGTAATTTAGCACAGCTCCACTGGCTTCAGTGAAACCTCAGTGTCCAAACAGCCCAGCAGGTGGGGATGCTCAAGGAGGCTACGTGACATCTGGCAGCAGGGAGCAGGACTTCTAATGCAGGTCACTATTAACATGTACCTACACACAAATTGTGTTTAAATTTTTATAAGCATTTATTTCTAAAGTGGGAGAACTTTACAGCCTCAAAGTCAGTTGGTAACAAAAAGATACCTTAGCAGGGAGAAACACCAGACCTGTGGGGAAAGAAGGATAAGGAAATGGGAGAAGAGAGTTTGATCTCCAGCTGAAAGAGGATTTGTCTCTATCACACACAACAGAGCCTGTGAATGCTTTCCAAACACAGGTTTATGTCCTTCCTCAGCCCCATGGGTGATGGCCAGCAGAGCAGGATGGGGACCAGCAGGAAGGCTGACACCTACCCAGCCACCAGCACCACCATCTGCACCTCTCTGGCCACAGAGACCTGCCCAGGGACACAGCACAGCAGCTCAGGATGTGACACTGCCTTCCCTGCTCCAGGGAGGGGCAGGACCCTGGAAAACCACCCTCTTGTTCTCTGCTCTGTGGGAAGGGTTTCCTTCTCAAGGAAAGCTCCTTCAGGAGGGGACAGTCCTCACCAGTGACATGGGAAACCATCCTGCTCTTGGTTCTACTCCCAGGTCACATCCGGAGGAAAGGAGAGATCAAATGGCACAGGGTGGAAAGGTGGAGCATCCTCAGAGCTGCAGAGACTGGCACCACCAACAGAGAGGGCTTCACCCAGAGCCTCCCTGGGACAGAGCTGCCAGAGGAAACGATTCAGCCCCACCAGCCCCCTGTGAGAGGCAGGACACCCCAACCCCCAGCTCAGGGCTGTCCTTCTGGGAAGCATCCAGGGGAAGTGACAGCACAGCAGGGAGAGACTGTGGCTGCCTTGGCAAGCTGAGGCAGGAAAAGCAATTTCTCTCCAAGCTGCTGATTTCACCTACCTGAAGGTGCAGATCTCACCTCACTGTATCATAACTAGGTCCCAGCCCAGTAGCAGGTCACTCTCACTCCCATTCAGGCTGTGCTGTGCCTCCTACCCCAATACCAGCCCTCAGAGATGGTCCCCAGGTCTGAGAGGGGACAGGAGCCTCCAAAGAGGGACTGAGACCCTGCAGAGCAAAGGGCAAGCAGCTATCACACACCATGAAAATAAATTATAGAAAGAGACAAACACCCTCTGCACCTCCAATCTCAGTAGCCTTGTACTTCTACCTCCCCTAGCCTGGCAGTGGGGAGTAATAAAATGCACAAAATACTTCCAACATCCTATTTTGGAGGCAAAACTGTAACATCTTCCGTGCACTCACACACCATGCTGACAAAATATCTACCTCCTGTGCCCAATTATTCAGGTGAGTCAGTCCAGTCCCTTCACCCCCAGCCAGCCCTGCTGCAGCAGCTGGAGCAGTGCCAGGTCCCTCTCTGTGCCTGTCCATCACCTCACTGGAGCCATCAAGTGCTTCAGGGCCTTATCAGAGACGTGGCAGGTTCCAGGTCTGGAGGACCAAAGGGTTCCAGGCAGGTGACACATCCAGCCCCACTGGTTTGTCCCTGGCTGCAGGAGGGGCTCCTCCCCAGCTCTGGTCACTCAGGTGGACACTATGCTCCCTGACAGGTGCCACACCTGCCCAGCTTCCCTCAGGCACCACACCATGGATGCTGCCACTGCCCTAATGTCCCAGACAAACATGGGGCAGCGTCCCCTTCATTTTGAGTCGCCAAGGAGTATTAAAGGGAGCTTGGAGAAGCCAGGTAATTACTTCTGGATGAAGTATTTCACAGCAGATAGAAGTACGTGAGGAGCGTGGAAAACCAGGGCTGCCCCAGCTTTATGATTATTTTATAGCCTCATTAATCTGTGGCAAATGGGGCAGAATTAGTACATAACCTAAATTCTGGGCAGATATCTACAGCTCTCTAAGAGGAAGCATAAATGAGATAGTAAAGTTTCAGCATTCTGCATGATATATATGGACACAGAGACGAAAATAAGAACCCAAACCTATGAGCTTCCTGACAAGAATCTTTTAAAGAGTGAGAATAAGTGATATCTAACTCTTATAATTATATCCTCAGTGCATTCATTCTCTTAGGATGAGTAACTCAGGATGCTGCAGCCTCCAGAAAAATCATGACTCAGAGCAAGGCTCTGCCCTTGATTAGACTTTATGGGTCATGCCTAGCCCAGGAGAGGTGTACCCAGGAAAGGACTTGCCCTTCCCTATGTAGCAGATGACAGATCACTGCACTCCATCAAACATGAAGACAACACCTTGGATGCCTTTGTGCTTCTTCTCCTTCTCCCCAGTCCCAGGTCACAAACCCAGCAGAGCAGGATTCACTTCTGTGTCCATTCAGCATTTGGCAGAGCAGAGCACCAATACTGATACAAACAAAATCCTTATTTAAAGCAGCCCATCCCCACGGCTGCTGGCTGGCAGGGATGAGGGCAGCAGCACAGCAGCTGATGCTCTCCCAGGGCCATCAGCACTGACCTCACCTCCCCCAGGAGAAGAGATGCCCAAGAGAATGATCCTGTGGACATTTTTATCTGGGACTCGATTCTGCACCACCTGAAGACAACAGATCTTGTTGCACCTGCTGTAGGTGAGGTCAGTCCAGATCCTCTGAGGCAGAGCTGTGCATTTTCCCAGCCAGGGGAGAATCACTAACCAGGGGAAAGAGAGAGCACTTGTTAATAGAAGAGGCAAAAAGAAATTGGTACTGTAAGTCCATATAACAAATTGCCAGCACTTCTGGTGCTATGGACTGATGTTTTCTGTGAGCACAGGTCTGCTGCAATTGCACTTCCAGAGCTGGGAAACACAAAAACAATATTTCACAATGGCTCATCTGTTGCTACAACAATTAGTGCTTCATTTTATTAACAAAGTACCTGTACAGTGCTCATTTGCCAGCTCTGGACAAATAGATGGGCAATAACCATCTAAAATTTGAAAGGAGGCAGGTTGGGCTGTCTTGTTGTTAGACTAGATGAGGTCTGGTGTAAAGCATCTCTTGAAGGTGAGCCTGGCTTCAGGGTGGCTGAATTTGGCTGTGGAGAAAGAAACAAGTTGAGCAGCTCATGGCATTTTCCCAAAGAGGGGTCACTCTGTGGCTGTGGGGTGCAAGGAGCAGCTGATCCAAAGGAGAAGGAGAAAGAGCAGCCATTGAAAGGATGTTTTCATCCTCACAAGGCATCCAAAACAAACAAGCAGCATGCCATGGGCTCCATCCAAAGCCCATTGAGAGCAGTGGAAAGCCTCCAGCTGCCCTCAATAGGCTCACGGGGAGGCTGGGCATGCCTTGGGAGCCCCATGAGCTGCCCCACCAACAACACACTGACCCCAGTGGGGACCCTTCACCTCCTGCAGCTCCTCCTGCCACTGCTGTTCTGTTCTCCTCAGCCCCAGGAGGCATTCTGCAGTCATTAGCTATTCAAACCACCCAAGCTATTCAAGCCACCCTTACATTAAATATACTTCAAGTGCATATTAAATATACTTCTATAAAATTTAATTTTTTTTCTACCCAGCCTCAGGAACTCATACAGGTCGTGAATCCACTGCTGATGTAGCTGTGGCCCACAGGACCTGCACCAAAAACCTGAATTCTGCTTGTGGCACAAAGTTCTTTCTGGAGCCCACACACAGCTCAGTCCTCCCCCAGCTGCCACCCTTGTGCTTGCCCAGGAGCTTGCAGCAAAAAGAAATCTGCCCTGGTGCTACAGAAATCCCAAGTTCTTCTCACCAAGACAGGTCAAGTTTAGACAACACATTTTGCGCGTTCGAGCTGAGCAAGCCTCCTTTGAAACCTCGAGTCCTGATGCAATTTTCCCTCCTTATTTTATGAAGGAATCCCCAAGAGAAAAGTCTGACGCCAGTGGCACTATCAGACGCTGCAGGGTGGGAGCAGTGACGTGGGGAAATGTCAGAAACACAAACAATGAGAGAGGAAGAGGGAGGGAAAGGCAGAGGGGACAGCTGGGGTGGCCACGGGGGCTGTGGCAGCCTGTTGAGGTCAGCAGGACCTCACCCCTGCAGGAAACAGGGTGAGGAGCTGGGCATGGAGCCCTGTCCCTGCCAGGGGAGGTTCACCCACAGCTCAGCCCCTTCTCACAGCCCCACCAGGCACAGGGGGCACAGCAAGTCCCCCCTTGCCAGCACATCTGTGCCCACAGCTGGTGGCCATGGGCAGATCCACAGGAAAAACCGTGCAACCCCTTATCCCAGCACTTGAGGAGGGTGAGGAAAGGGTGCAGAGGCACGGGTGTCACCTCAGCCCACAGCTCAGTCACTCATTTTGTAGTTAATTGTGGAGAACAGAAGGGGAGAGGCAATGGTAAAGCTCATTCTCCCATTTTGCCAAAGGACTGTTGATACAACAGGCTGTTAAAACTCAATATACTTCGGATCCAGTGTTTTCAACTGCTTTTAGCTTCTCCCTCCTCACCTTGGCAAAAAGGGAAGTGCTGAGAGTGGGGCTTTAGCCCAGCCAGGCTCCCCAGTTTCCCAATCTCTCTTCTGGCCATCCTGGAACAGCATGAACTCCCCAGTGGGGGTCAATCTGAGACCATTCATACACTTTAAAAGTTATTCCTGCTATAATGGGCACAAATGAGAATTCTGCATTTGTTAATTATCCCAGCCAATAATTTCAGTTCCCCCTCATTTCCAATGGAAACAATGCAGACTGAGTAGTACCTGTTAGCAGAGAAATTTTTTAAATTAATGGATAAGAGGGGCTAAAATGGCTTCCTAAAAGAAGAAATCCCATTGCTTGCCTCTCCCTGCCCCATTGGGATGTAAAGCCGACTTGCAAACTGCCCTTGCCATTATCAGAGCTGTGATTCAATCAGCTTTTCACGGTCCTAATTAGCGGGTGTTTGTTTTCATGGGTGTGATTCCTCACTCGCCAAGACTGCAGAATTATAATGCATTTCTCCCTTCCTCCTTGGAGAGGACATGAGACCTTAGCCAGGGAAAAAGGAAGCCATTTGGAGCAGGAAGAGGATGCTTGGAAGTAGAGCTGGGGTGCTTATATTGGGCCCTTTCGGAGGTCAGAGGATCAAACTGACTTTTTTTTTAAGTCTGCTGTTTTCATTCACATGAATGGGCAAAACTGTAGCACAAAGGGCCCTTTGCCTGCCTGTCTGAGCAGGTCGCTCTGTCCTGCCCAGCTGGTCCTGGAGGATGCTCCCAGACACCCAACTCCCATCCTGTGCAGGTGCCTGGAGAGGGACAGGGGACATCCAGCCCAAGGAAACCAGAGCACCTGGTCCTTCCCTCCCTACAGCTCGACATCAGGAGGAAGGAGAACTTCCAGCTGCTTCTGACTGGACCCTGCTGCACCCAGTTTCATCCCCTCCTCCCCAAATACCTGTTCCTCAAGGCAGGTAGGAGCTTTTGGGTGGGAACAACTCCAGGACTGGGGTTTTAGAAGGTAAAGCACAGCTGAAATGTCCCACAAGCTGCCTGCAGAGACAGTAACATTGCTCCTTAGGGGCACAGGTAGAGGGGACTGTCCCCTCATCACAGCCCTGTCCTTCCCACCCTCCCCAGGCACTCAGTGGCCTTGGCAGGGACATGGGGATATCTGTCACTTCTGCAGAGACACACAATTCATGGCTAGAATTCACACAGGAGAGGAAAATAAATTCTGGAGTTCAAAACCAAATCCAGCTGGTGCTCCATTATCAAATACTCAGGGAGTTTAAAAAATATAGAAAGAATTACATTGAACATCCTTTCCCCCTTCCCCTACTGCTGAATGTTAAATCAAATAATTCCTCCTCCTGCCAGAACACAGCAGCCACAGGACTACAACTCCTGCTTCTGTATTGCTAGTGATGCACTGGCCTTACAGCAGGTAAAATTGTAGCACAGCACCATCTGTTTCCCAATATGCTCGCTGCCAGCTTCCATTGCAGGGATTTACTCCCACAGCCCTCCCAAGGCAGAGCATCTGTCACAAGAGAAAGGGATCTGTCACCTGCCCACTGCCCATTTGGGACACAACCTACTGAAAGGTGGGGACAGAACATTTATTTTCTGTCACACAGCACAGGCTCACAGTGCCAGCTCCAGTGAATAGCCCTTGATGATGCTACACATCCTTAACATATTGCAGGGGAAGGCACATTTTCCAGCTGTTTGTGCCTTGTGCCAGAGCACATTTAGATCAGCAGTTTCTCTTCTAAATATTCCGGGGGTTGCTGCAAATTTTCCACTACGATTAAGGAGAAGAAAAGCAGCCAGCAGTTCCACATCTTCAGATTGAAATTCAAGGGACTTGTACACAAGTACTGGTGAAAGCCTCAGATGTCAGTCAGGCAGCTCCCAGTCTCCTGTATGCCATGGTTTCAGATCTCCAGCAGCGACCAAAGCACCAGGGAGCTCAGCACAGAGCAGACCCCAAGGGTGACAGTCCCCAGGGGGAGCTCAGGGGGTGCCAAGCCCCAGTGCTGGGGGTACAGAGCCCTCCCAGGGCTGCCCCATCTGCAGCTCCCTGGAGCCACTGCTGGACAGACTGGCAGGCAGCAGAGCAGAGCCCACACTCCAACTCGACCCAAATCCCTGCTGTTCTCCCTGCAGAGCAGCTGGTGGGGCTCTGAGCTCAGCAAGGGGAGCAGAGCCCTCGGCAGCTGCAGCAGCAGCAGAAAGTGTTCTGGGGCTGTGAGCCTCCATCCCCTCAACACCCATGGTCCACATCATGTCCACATGGCCAGCTGACCCAGCAGCCAGCCCAGCATCAGGAACCACGCCAGGAGCAGGTCTGCCATGAGCAACAGCCATGCAAAATAGACTTGGGAGAACCCTCTGAATACCCTTCATGCTTGGTCCCTTCTGCCCCAAGCTCCAGAAGCACCTCCACCAACCACATCCCCCCAACTCCTAGGGTGGTAACAGCCTCAACAACAGGCTCAATCAACATCAGCTCATAGAAGTTGCTCTCACCTGAGCCTCAGGAGTCAGGCACCTCCTGGAAGGGAAAGCTGCTTGCACTCCTCACCCTCTGCCACACGCCATAAACTCCCCTGGATCCGGGTCCTGATGCTCCTCTCCGTGCCCCACCTCGGCCTGGCTCTTCTGCACAGCTTGCCCGGGTGGCTGTCGCTGGCCAAAGGCTGCTGGCCACACACCAGGGCACCCGAGCTGGTGGCTGCAGGCAGGGGAATTCCTGCAGCACCGGGAGGAGCGGCCAAGCACCTCCCAGGGCAGCCGGGACAAGAGAGCGCCTGTCAGCACACAAAGCAATGAGCAAACTGGTTCAGCCTGTTGCTGCCTCTGCTGAGGGCCAGCTCGGCACGGGAGGTGTGGAAGTCATGTGGTCTCTCCTGCCCCAGCTTGGAAGAAAAAAAAAAACAACCCCAAAAACTCAAGTGGTTTCGTAGGATTTAAGACTTTCACCTAAATTACTTTCGAAGAGGTTATCTGATGACTGAAATAAGGCCAAAAAAAGACCTAGAATTTCAATGCCAAAATTGTAGCAAAACAAACCCTTCCTCCCCCCAGATTTTGTTTTACATATAAGCACCTCCTCTTCTACAGCCCTAATTTTACTGTTCAGTCAGGAATGGGGAGTCTTGTTTCCACTTCTCTTCCCTCCAGCCCCATCAATGTCCCAGGCTGTAAGAAATCAAGACATTAGCATCACTTTACAAACAACCTGCCCTCATCTCCCATGGAAGGAATGGAGAGGAGCCATCAATGCTTCAAAAAGGTCCAGCTGATCTGGAAGTACAACCTGTTTGTTATACTCTTCTTATACCTTGAATATATCAGCTCCCATGGTTGCAGGTTTCAGCAGCTGCTTTGTTGCCTAAGGGATGCACCACATAAATGCACCAGAACAGCTCTGAGCCAGCACAGAGCCAAGGGAAAGGCTGGTTCCAAGCCAAGCCAGCCTGGCACAGGAGCCACTGGCCCACCTGTGGCTGTGGGACTCCCCCTTGATGCCATCAAGACAATCTCACTTCAGTTCTTCAAGAGAGCCACAATGAGCCCAGGTCTTGGGATGCTTTTTCTCATTTCTCCCAAAAAAATAACTTCCAAGAGAGAAGGCATTGGGCACCTCATCCTTCATCCCTGCAGCACTGTTAGTGCCTGTGCTTTGCTGCATTTCAGCCCCTTGTGTGGGCAGAGATTGACCTGCTTCACTGTGCATCCCAGAGGCGTGGGTAACATCAGCATCCCCAAGGAGACACTGCCCTGCCTACAGCATCCAGAATGCTCCACATGGAGATTCTGACATTCAGGATCTAAAGCATGTGTGCCTGAGTGTACTTCTGGCCTGCTGTTGGACTGCTCTGCTGAGAGAAACCTAATCAATTTATCCTCACAGTTCTCCATCCTCAGTTCTATACACCATGTATGGATTTCATCCTTTTCATTATTCCACTATTTTTGCAGTATCTTTATGGGACACTACAAGGCAGAATGTCTATTTTACCTTGCAAAAAACCTCATGCATCCTAAATGGAAACATTTTTTTCCAGATTTTTACCCACAGTCACACAGGACCAACCTCCATGTCCCAGCCTGTCAGAGCAGACAGGGATTACAGAAAACACCAGGGACACAGCCAAGACCCTGGCACAGACTGAACCACAGCAGCTCCATGGTGACATTCCTGTGTCCCTCAGCCCAGCAGCCACTCCTGCTGCATGCCTTGGATCAGTCCAATGCCAACCCCTCCTTGCTTAGCATCTTTTAGGTTCATCTCTGCATAATCCTCCCCTCCATTAGGCTAATGAATGAAATGTTTCCAAGGAGCAGAAACACAGTTGTTACCAAATTACAAGAGTCAGGCTGAAGCAGATCCTTTAAACCAACACATCCTGACTAAGCTCTTCTAACCCTGTTTACCCAATCTCCCTCCTGCAGCCCTTGGGTATCCCCCAAAAGCAGCAGCAGGACCGGTCTTTCCATGGCCCAGGGCACTGGTGAGTGTTTCAAGCCTGCCTTTATGCAAGGAATCTGTCCAATTCCCCTCCTGGGTGAATTCTGCTGGGCTCCCCTCTTGCATCCACACACCTGCTCTTAGACAGGGCAGCTCCAGCACTAAAAACATCCAGCACTGCCAAAATCTCCTGCTCTCCCTGGTTTCTCTTCTCAGCAGCTGCAGCATGCATGGATTCCAGTTTTGGGGGCCTCACAAATGAAACTCAAGCCTAGGGGAGCTGCTCACCCTTCTTGGGGAGTCCCAGTCCCCAGGGACTCCAGGGTTGCCAAGCTCATCTCAAAAACTACATTTTTAATCCCAAGGATCACAATGATCATGGTGGCAGGACTTGCACCCTCCCCACACCACAATTACTGCAATGTACAAACAGCCAGGGAAATACAGGATTAAAAAAAAACCCATCCAAAAGTATTTCAGCTCTATGGACACGAAACAAAACCTTTCCCAGGGCTAGCATAGAGAGATGCCAGCACACCAAGAGGAACAGGGGGCTCCCAGCACAGGGCACACACTGCCCCAGCTGTCCAAAGCCTCCCCACAACTTGATTAAATTTCATTATACGGGTACCACAGGCGGCTCTTGAGCATCCTGCTGCGGTGATGCTCTCGAGGAAAGGCGAATTTCCCCCTCCTTTAACACCCACTAATGGGCCGAGAGGAGATTCCCACCGGGAAGGCTGAGCAGCACCAGGCTGAGGTTCCAGGGATGGATCAAAAACTCGGGGATGGAGAGCGGCGATGGCCGGGCAGGGATCTCTGCATTCATTCACTCATTTATTCATTCGTTTATTCATTTATTTATTCCTGCCGGGCAGTGCCTCACTAGAGGGCAGCCAGCACCAAAGCTCCGCAGCTCAGAGAGCTCAGCACAAACGGCACCGAGCGATTTCAGGAGGGACAGTGGGATGAGGGAGGAATAAAACACTTTATTAACCTGTTCTGTGCCTGTGGTGTGGCTCTGACAGGGACTCTCACAGGTACATCGCTTGCTCCCAGCGCCCTGACTGCTCAAATCCCCTCACCAGCTCCAAGATTAAACCCAGCTCTTGATGGTTTTCCCCATGAAAATGCTAATATTTACTGAACAATGCAGGTTTTTCAGCAAAACCTCTAAATTTGTCTCCACAATGCCAGGACAAAGAGGCAGAGAGTTATTTGGCTACCTACAGAGGGGAAACACAGCAATTCATAAAGAAATTCACATACAATTCACACAGCAATTCACACCCACACCAAAAACAACAGCAACAACAAAACAACAACCCCCCCCAAAAAAAACCCAACAAAAACAAACAAAACAAAAAAAACCCACAAAAAACCAAACCAAACAAACACATAAAAAACCCAACAAACAAAACAAAAAAAATCCCCAAATAAACAAACAAACATTAAAAATAATCCAGGCCCTAATTTTGTTTTATATATCAGACAAATATAAATCAATGAACCAACAGCAGCACAGAAAAGTTCCCCTTTCCCATGGGAATACCCAGGACCTCACCAGCTGAATTCCTTCATGCCAGAAACAGGGAGATCAAACCCCAGTGCTGGGAGACCTGCTCTGCATTTTAGGTATTTACAGTAAATGCTCACCATGGTGTTACTGCCTTTGTATGGCAACAATACCTTGTCCTATTAGGAAATATCCTGGGAACAGGGATTTAAGGCAGCTAGTGTAAATTCTCACCAGGATTTTAAAACCTCCACTGGGACTGATTTGCTTAGAACAATAGCAAAACAGATCAAATATTCCCAGGGGAGCCTTTTCTGATGGTGTGTTATTTCTGTGAGGGACCAGCAATCTGATCCAAAACTTCCTGGAGCCTTTCCAGGCTGGGTCAGCCCCTCCAGTGCCAACAGATGGTTCTGGAGGGGCCAGAACCCAGCCCAGCCCTGTGGATGACCCCGTGTCAGCAGAGACTGCCCTTCAGTCAGTTCTGCTCCACGTTTTAACCAACCAAATTCAGTTTTATTACAGATAAAAGTCTTCACAAATTGATCTCTCTTAGAAGAAAATTGGTTTCGGACTAGAAAGGAACATAATTTAAGACATACTGCCAAAAAGAAAATCGTTTTTTAAGAAAAGGACAACTTTCCTCCTTGTAAGTTGCTCTCAGCTCTTCAAGGCCGTCATGGTCCCAATTCCACACCCAGACCCCAAATGTCTCCTTGCTTTACATATCCAAGAATTCCCCTGTGAGCAATCAGTCTTACCCATAGCCACCATGTAATTAATGTTTTCCTGCTCTCTGTATTCTAGGAGAACACTGTCAAGCTGGAATTTGTTTCATACACATTTTTTCCACCTGAGCTCCTAGCAAGATGACAGCACAGAGGTCACCCTTCACTCTGTTCCTAGAAAGTGAGCCACTGTGGGAAAGGATCTGCAGGGCAGCACATGAAGTCACTG
This sequence comes from Serinus canaria, assembly GCF_022539315.1. Taxonomy (NCBI): domain Eukaryota; kingdom Metazoa; phylum Chordata; class Aves; order Passeriformes; family Fringillidae; genus Serinus; species Serinus canaria. The sequence goes on along the minus strand of NC_066326.1, from coordinate 4,649,086 downwards.
CCTGAGACACCTGCAGCAGCTTAGAAACTTGGACAGAATGAAGAATTAGCCCTTTTCCAGGACTGCTGAATATTATTACTCCTTTCCTTGAACAGGGATTTTCACTTATGGACATTTATGTATACACCAGAAATGAGAAAGCAAGATGGCTTGTATTAAAGACCATCCTAGGACTTCATAAGCCATACTTACATGCCAAAACCTCATATTGGATTTATTTTTTTATTTTATTCTCCAACTCCAGTAATTTAGCAGCACATATTGATTTTGAAAGACTAGGCAAAGCTAAATGAGCAGGATGCAGGGGCAGCCAGGAGTAACTGCTGAGCCAGAGAAAGGACTAAAAAGAATAGGAAAGAAAAATAATATCACTTAATCAAATAAGATTAAAGAGAGTCCACATTTCCCCCTGTTTGAATGGCAAACTTCCCATCAGATTAAAGAGACCACTTAAAACCAGATTGTCTTCCATCAGAAGTCTGGGTACAAAAAGGAAACCAGCTCATTTTGTCCAGAGGCTCAAATGTTTTTTCAGATTATTCTAAAAAGAGAAATGTATAAAAAAAAAGACTATATATATATATTTTCTTTTTCTTTTTCCTCAACTAAAACAATTTTCTGGCAGAGCCTTCCTGCCCAGTGCAGGAGCACAGGCACTGCTGGGACTGACAGGGGGCTCTTGACCCACTGTGGAGGGAAATTCCCTCCCAGCAGTGCCAGCCACACTGGGATCCACAGGATCAGCCCCTTCACCCTGCCCTTCACACCAGGAGAGGCTGCAGCTCAGGCTCAGGGCATCCTTTAAGGTGAATTTAAAGTTCTCCACGTTCTGGGTGGGCTCCTGGGAAAGCTCCCACCTTCCCAAAAGTGAGCTGGAGCACAGGGCTAGGGAAAACCTCCCCAGCCCTGGGGACAAGGGGACAACACAAGCTCCCCCCTCCTGTTACACAGCACAAGCTGTCCCTCCTCTCCTTGAGCAGAACTAAAACCAGGAGAAACAGTGTATGGGGACCAGGATTAGTGTTCAAAATTAATTAACAGATAATGCCCCAACAAATGAATTCCATCCCAGTTTATTCCCTCCACCCCAGAGGGAGAACATCCTTCTTATCAGTGCAGCAGAGAAAGTGAGGACAAGCCTAATAAAAAGACAAGCTGTACTTCTGAGAGTTGTTATTTTTAACTAATTCTCCCTGTTTTGTTCCATGTTTCTTTAATTAAAGAGCTGAGATTGTGGTAAGAGCCCAGTCTTGCAGCAGCACTAATCTGCAGTGCCCCACAAGGCATGGAGGGGTTTGGCTGAAGCTGCTGAGCACATTTCTCAAGAGGCTGTTTTCACTCTCAGCTGGGAGCCTGGGCCATATCACCCAGGAAAGGAAGAATCCCTGTCCCTGCAGAGATCCCTGTGACTCTGCTCTGTGTGCCAGGGGGTGTTACATTCTCCAGGTGGTGCCTCCTGACCAGGCACCTGTGCAGCAACGGGGACCTTGACAGCTCTTCTCTGGTCTGTGGCACCTCCAGAGGTAGGGGTTGGGTAATTTCTTTTGGGGTTTTGGCAGGGGTGTTTTTTAAAGAATTTTTTTTTTAATTTTTCTATCCAGAAGCACTCCAACCAAAGCATTGGTTAGCATCTGCTGTAGCTGAATAAAAGCTCAGGCTATGCTCAAGATTAGATCTAGCAAAGACTCAGCAAGAGAAGCTGTTCCTGAAGGCCCATCAGCCAAAGCCAGGACCAGGGATTGTGAGAAGATGGCAGTAGGGTCCCTGTCCAGCACACATCCATATATACCCTATGATGGGCCAGTCTGCAGAGTACCACACCCAAACTCACAGTTACTGGGGCAAAAGGAAGGAAAACATTTAGAGAGGAGTGCAGAGGTTCAGCTGGCAGCAGGCTCCACACCCAGGCTCCCACAGCATCAGGCACTTCAGCCTTAGAGGCACTTTCCCCTCCAAACACAAATCCAACAATTTCACTTCATCCCTGCACCAGCCAATGAATCCCTGATGCAATCCCACCGGGCTCCTTGTGATTTTCCAAGGAGCAGGGCTGGCGAGTCTCCAGCCCTGAGAGCCTGCAGGACCCTTTGCAGCACTGAGGGTCCCCCCTGCCAGAGCCCTGGAGCAAGAGTCAGGGGGACCTTGCTGGAGAAATGGCCCTGTGCTGAGGGGTCTCAGCTTAGAGACTTCTGTCTCCAGTTTGGGTTCTGATCAATGATGTTCTCAGGCAATAATCACTAATTCTGCAAGAGGAGCCCTCCATGACAGCAGCAGTGAGTCATCCCCCTTGATATCAGTCCCCCAATGCCTTCTACTCCTCCTTCCAGGATTTGATTCAAAACAGCCCCATCTGTTTCCAAAGCTTCTTATCTGTTTGCTTTAGCCTGCAGCTTGCAAGTTTGCTCTTTTTCCCCTTCCTTGGGGAAAGGCCACGTACCAGCGTGGGCAGTGGGTTCAGGCAGCCTGAGGAATGAATGGATGTGGCTTCTGTAATCACTGGTCTGAGTGATCCCTGCACCCTGAATCAAACTGCTGAGCCACTCTTTGCAAGTGTTGTCCTACACAGCTGCAGCTGAATCCAGCCTGGAAAAACATCTATTCCTTTAACCACCTAAGAAAGCTTATTTCCCTTTAGTATGAACCATTACATGTAATACAACCTAGAAAATGACAAGCAAAAAAAAAAAATTAGACGTGTTTAATTAAAGTCCAAAATATCAAAAAAATACCAGCTGTTGGTTCTGCTCATTTTCTGGGACAGGTATGGTAAAAGAAAAGGATCTTGGAGGAATGCATTCAAAGCTTAAACTGAAAGGGAAGGTGTCAGGGGCAGCAAGCCCCTCCAGCAGTGAATTACTCAACCATATCACAAATGCAAATGTGGACAATCCTGCTAAACAGGCTCAAAGCTATTGAGTCTGGTAGTGAAGTTCACTCAAACTACAGGAATTTGCCCTGGAAACCTTCCTTCAAGTACCCATGTCTGCACTTAGAGATCATAGGAGGCATCTAATAGATAAAATTATCGACCTTTGGAAAGCTCACTTTAAGCTGCCTACAGGGAATCACATAATTATGGGATGAAAGATAAAGCTTTGTCTGGGATAAGACAGCATAAAGCAGTGAGAAATGCATTATACAGTTATCATCATCTGGGCTTCTTTCCATCTGCCTTCTGAGCTTCCTCTTTCCAGGCTCTCCTCAGCTGCCCTGAGATTCACAAACCAACCAAAGGGAGACCAGCTACTGCAATAACAACACTCCAGAAGTCTGGACTTCAGGATTTAAGAAAAGAAATCTCAAGAAAAGGGCCACAACCCTTTAAGAGCTGCAAAATCATGGAAATCATCATTCCCCATCATCTGTGATCCCTCATTCTGTGATTACCAGGAAGGGCTGGAGTTGCAGCAGCATCTAAAAACACCATGGGCAGACAGTAAGGGAGCAGAAAACCTCATTCTTAGGGCACAGAACAACCACTAAATGACAGGGGTTAGGGTAAAAGCTTCCTCCAAGGACTGGCTCACCCATAGTTCTGAATCAAGATGCAACTGTCAGCTGGCTCCTGTCCCTTGAAATTACTTCCATCTGCCTTCACCCAGCCAAGCTTCTGGCATAAACAAAACCCTCACAACCAAACATGCTCCCCCTCCACACCCCACTGTGCATTCCATTCCGGGAAGAGCAGATTCCATGCTGACCTGCAGCTCTGCAGACAAGCTTCAACACTCCTGGCCTGACTTCTTTTGGAAGAGACTGGGGGCAGGTGTCTCCCAAGAGAATCTTTCTTGTTTCAGGGGAACAAGTAAAGGCTGGCTGCTCCCTGTGTCCTACCACCTTCCTTCAGAGACAAAAGGACCCACAGCAAAATTTATAGCAAAGCTACCAGCACCTAGCAAATCCCAGGCTTTTTCCATGCTGGACCTGCTTCCTTTCCATCCCATCTTCCTGTGATCCTCTGGGAGAGGGGAGCTTTGCCCACAACACCTCCCAATGCACCCCCCAGGACTTGCTGTGTGTTTTGAAGCACTCAACAGTCAGATTCAGAAGAACAGAATCCATTCTGCTCCAGGATGGCAGTGCTGGAGTGCTGGACTTGACATGTACTGGCCTGAACACAGTGATATTCACTGCTGCAATGCAGAAGACCACATTAAACTTGATAGATTTTGCCATCTTCTCACAGATCCCACTCCTTTATAAAAGGAAGTGAAGCACAGACCTGGCTGCACACAAAAAGCCAATTCCAGAGCTTGGAGCACAGCTACATCCCAGCCTCATTCAGAGCTCCATCCCCTCTACCAAGCAGTCCACTGCACTGTCCTCAAGCATACAAAAAACCAAAACAAAACCAAACCACCAACCCTGCAGGAATCCTTCTTTTGCCTCTTTTTGTTTTGGTTTTGTTTTGTTACTGTATGCTCCAGTTGCTGTTGGAAAGCAATTTCTGATTCAGGCTCTAGGTCCATTTAACAATTCAGCTAATAATTGTATTTTATTTCTCAGACTATTAGCATGTAATGGAGCAGCAGCAGCCTTGGCTCCTGCTGTCTGGGAAGAGAGAGAATTTGTGCCAAGGGCTAAGTGCATTGCCTTGGGTCAGCTGGTCCCCCCAAATCCCAGGGTACATCATCCTGGGAGTGGGAATTCACCCCACTCTGCTCTCAGCAGGAACTGGAGCTTCCAGCTGCTTTTTAAAAGATGAATATTAGTATATTTCCTAGTACTTTCTCCCCTTCTGTACTCCTCCCAAATAATAGAAAGCTACTTAAATGAGATGTGCACACTCACAGAACAAGTTAATTAATGGTCTCAGCCTGAATTGGTGAAACCAGCATGCCTTGAGCAGTGATTTAGCACTTCAACACTGGCTGCCAGACTTTCACCTTCCAAGCAGTCTTTAATCCCCCACATTAACATTTAGCTCCCTGCTGAGGGGCCTCTTCCAAAACCCAGCTCCTGGGGAGCCTGTTCTCCAGACAGCAGCATCCCAGGTTCCCACTGAACTCAGGAGCTGGAGTGGGGCTGCAGAGCTGGGGGGGAACTGGCATTGCAGAGGGATGAACATCTGCAACATCTGCCCAGCCCCACAGCAACTGGCAGGAGAGTGGGCATGAGATGAGCTCCTCATCCCCAATCAGACCAGCCAAGAGCCTCAAAGTTAAAATTAAAATTCCTTCCTGCTGAATGAAACCTATTCTGTTCCTGCTCCATCCTGCCAGCTTCTTCTCTTACAAGATGTATTTTCTTTATGATAGAAGAGAGCACAGAGAGGAGGAAACACTTCTAGGAGCTGCAGAGCTGTGTTTATACAGCACACTCAGGCTCTGGTCTGCAGCAATCACTGTACCCAGCACCTGCTGCACACACTGGAGTGGACTGGGACTGCTCTGAAGACCCAACCAGGGTCAGTGACAGCCTGGGACAGGCTCCACAGAGCAGAGGTGACAAGGACAGAGAGGTCTGAGCTGTGCACCACTCTCAGGATTTGTAGAAGTCTTCCTTCTGCAGAGGCTGAGCCCAGGCTGGGCTCGTGGGCAGCAGGCAGAGAGAAAATGCAAGAAACTGGTGGAGTCCTAATCCCTGGAAATGCTCAGAAAAGATGTGGGTGTGGTGCTTAGGGATGTGGCTCAGGGGTGGAGCTGGCAGTGCTGGGACAATGGTGGGGCTCAATGGTCCTAGAGGGCTTTGCCAGCCTCAGTGATTCTGAGATCAGGCTGAGGGAGCAGAGGGAGCACTGGAGCACAGCCAGGTCCTGCTCACCCCATGCAGGGGTGAGCACCTTCCCCTCTTGCACAAGACTTGTCTGACCCCTGAAGATGCAGAAACAGGTGGGGAAGATGAAAACCAGGGCTCTCCCCACTCACCCACCCCACTCCCTCTCCAGGGAGAGCAGAGCAGGCACCACCCCTGCTCTCTGCCCAGAGCACAGCCCATCTTTGCTGGGACACAGCCAGTTAAAGCTGGCTCAGGCAGGGGACATGGGGACAGCAAAGCCCAAGTGGTGGAGCAGAGCATTTTGGCACCTCTGAGCAGAGCCAGCCAGGGAGGCAGGCACGGACAGAAACCCACTCCAGCACTCCCCAGTTCTTATCCAATTATGACATAATTCTTTCCTTCTCCGAAAGGATTAAAGCAACAAAGAGGGAGCACAAAGAGAGAGGTGGGAGGACTGCAGCAGCATGAGGGAGATGGGAAACCAGGGGCTCCTGCCTTTGATGTTTGGATGATCACATCACTGCAATTACTATGTCAAGGGCTCTGCAGTGTCACTGGTAAATAAATCATCCACGAAAATGAAATGTGCAGGGAGCTTGCACCACTAGTTACAGCAGGTAAAAATGAGAACAGAGAAGTAAAAGCCTTTCAAACAGAGGAAAAACTCCAAAATGCCAGGAAAACAAAGTAACATTTCAGATTATTTCTATAACAAATAAAATCTGTGTAGGTGCCTGTACAGGGAGGATAGAGACTAGATTCATCTGCTGTTCTTTAGGAAATGAAGCCATTATTTAATCATTTGTAGTCTTACTACAGACAGAGAGAGGATAAAGAACTCATTTGTCTTGAACAGGAAAGAATCTGGCACTTGATACCTGTCCTGATATAGCATTAAAAACTATGCAATACACTAATTATTCTCCTTCATCACAAAAAACACCTAAGTTCTCTCTTCCTCTCCCCTGCTGTCACAGTGAGGGGGTTTGTGCCACACCACAGTAACACAGAATCTCACACCCCACTCTGTTTCAGGAATGATCCAAAGTAAAATTCCACCCCAAGTTGATCTGAGTTCCCTGCTGTGGCTGATGCTCATTGCCCAGATGAGCAAACAGATCTATACAAAGATGTTTGCTCAAGATCACTGCTGCCAGGAGCAGGCAGAGCTTCCACCCACCCTCCTGAGCCACAGCTCCTCAGAGAAACACCCCAAACCCCCCTCAGCAAGGGGAGCACTGCAAACATCCGTGGCAGCACCTGAGAATGGATGGGATGGAGCAGGGGTAAAGCCTGACTGGCAGAGACATTCAGCCATTCTCTCTCCTCTCATTCAGTCTCTCCAGGCTCAGCCAAGTCCAATTTCTTCTCAGCTGTTTGCCCTAAGCTGCCTCATCCTGCCCTCCATGCTCTCCCAGCCCAGAGGGGCAGCTCCAGAAATGCTTTCTAAATGCCTGGTTTGCAATTCAGAACATCCCTAAACTGTTCCATCAGCTCAGTATTTGCCTGTAATCCCCTTTGGATCTCAAGTGTTTATACAGTATTACTTGCAAGATTTAACTCAAAGATAATTAATTCAGTTTTGTGATTTTTGGCTTCATTTTGATTTTAGGGCACCTAAAGGAAACCTTTGCTTGAATCAAAGCACTTAGAAATCTGACAAACTGATTTACTGTTCTGAAGAGAACATTTGTTTTAAAATACAAATTGGTTCCTCTTTTACCCACCCTCATTTTTGTTTAAACCCACCCACAATGGTGGGAGCACAGATTCTATAACCAAATGCTTAACTGCTGTATCATGTTTATTTTAATCAGAACCCATCCCATTCCAGCTGCAAGTCTTTAAAGCCCTGAGCTGGAGAGAGGAGCAAATTAAAGTCAGAAAAGCAGTAGAAGTGATGGCAGCCACCAACAGGAGCAAGCACAGCCCATGGCACTGCTCAGGGAATGACTTCTGAGTTAGGGCAGGGCTGAGAAAAAATCTGAGGCATACTGAGAAAAAATCCTTCCCTGTGAGGCTGGGCAGGCCCTGGCACAGGCTGTCCAGAGAAGCTGTGGCTGTCCCTGGATCCCTGGCAGTGCCCAAGGCCAGGATGGATCAGGCTTGGAGCAGCCTGGGACAGTGGAAGGTGTCCCTGCCCTTGGAACCAGATGATCCTTAATGCCCCTTCCAACCCAAACTATTCCATAACCACAAACCCACTATCTGTTGGCTGAGGTTGTTCACAACACACAACAGAGACAGTTCCCTTTCATTTGAATTTGCCAACTGAGCTTCTGATCATTCAAGCCATGCTTTGCTGTCTCCATGCTCCAAGTCTGAGAGCAGCCTTTAGCTACTGCAGGTTGAAGCACCTCTCACCCAGCCCCAACCTCCTCCACTCCCCTGCTACCCTTTCACATGAAACCTGACACTGAAGTGACATCTAAAGGGTCTCAAACTGCCCTTCAGCAAGAGCTACCAACACCACTCCTTCCCTGCAAGAACTGTTTAAAATTGCTGCACCTCTCATTTCTCAGTTGAGAGTGTTCCCACCCACACGACCCCGTGTAACAGAATGCTCCTAAAAAGTAATTTATCCTCACAACAGAGTGAGGAAAAGCTTGCCTGACAGAAGCCTTATTGCATTTAAACTCAACACCAGTTGCATTTTCACAGCTAAAAGACAACATGATTTCATCTCAGTAACAGATCACAGACTGCTTTACAAACAATCAGTGAATCCTCACAGATCAAACTAGAACAAGATAATGATCCATTCAAATCTAAAAGAGTAAAACACACCTGACACAGGCCAAGGGAGGCTGTTTCAGATTACTGCTGCCCCACTGGAAGCAATGGGTGGGAACTTGTTCACGGATTTCTCCAGTCCTTAGCCCAAGATGTGACACAAACCAAGCCCCTCACAAACTTTACAGGGTGACCACACTGCACTGAACCTGTGTCACACCAACTGAGAGCAGCTCAGCTTCAGGACCAGCACAGCAAGACAAAGCATCCCAGCTGGAAAACACACTAAAAGCTCCAAAACCCTGCAAATGGCCTTGATCAGTTTTCCCCAATGGGACTACTTGTGCAGCAAAAAATAGATCCATTATTTATAGCAGAGAAGAAGGTGGCTGGCTGCAGCTGAGGATGCCACTTTGGATTTAGCAGATATCCTGATATGGTGCATTATGTAAACAACACCTACACACACGAGCCCCCTCTCCCCACAGGAAAAAGTTTTCCCTGTTTTTTGTAAGGAACAAAAGCTTCTCCCTTTTAATTTCAATGGAATCAGGGTCTGGATTCTGAACTGATTCTGATGGGTGACAGCCAACTTTGGCTCTCTCCATCTGAAGTTCTCCAAGCTCTGTGGCCCACACTCCCCTGTCTGGCCACTTTCCTGTCAGTGACCATGACTCTGATTTTTCACACTGGGTGGCCAACATCCTCAGATTTGCACTCCCACACCATTTACAGTCAAGGGACACGAATCCAGGGCACACACTGTGACAAGGGGCTGTCTGAAGTAGGGCTTTGTTGAATAGTTTAGAAAACTGGGCACTTTAACCTCTCTAGGACTTACATGAGAGTTCAAGCTGTTTATTTGCCATTAGCAGGCACCAAGCCATGGTGCTTTGCCTTGGCTGCTGCACTGCCTGTTCTGCTATTTTTAACACTTTCTTTGCTAGGTGACCAAAAGCAATTCCCTATTCCCCAGGGATGCCTGACCTGATGTTGCTGGACTTCCAACATCACAGCTCAAAGGTTTTGCAAAGCTTGTAAAGTAAAGGCACAGGAAAAAGAGATAACATGAAAGAAATTGAAATGTAGCTTTAATTTTTTTTGTTTTTAACTGTATGCCACAATGAGGGTAACACAAATAGAACTGCAGTACAATGCTCCTGTGAGCAGTCTTTGGGAAGGGGATGCTCTGAGCTCAATCTCCATTTTCTGTCCAGATAACTGCAGTCAGGCCCAACACTTCCTCCCAAATGTTTTAAATGTTTGCCCCAGCGAGAAATATGGCACATGAATTCAACACAGTGTTTATCCTATTCCTCTGCCAGAGGAAGAGAACCAAGAGAAAGAGCTTGCTCCCTGTATTGCTTTTATGCATCACTGTCAGCAATTGCATGGTGAGACAAAGTCCTTTCAAAAGAAAATAAAATCCAAATGTCTATTTTGGGTAATTCTCATCCATCACATAGCATTAGAGATACTCAAGGGACTCTGGCTTTATGTGATTTAACATGGAGATTTACACCCCACCCCACCTCCTTATTTTACAGTCTTTGGTGGCATTATGCTTTGAGGTTCAGTAGCTCCAAGTGGGGCTTCTATTTAAAACCATCTCTACTGCAGGAAATTTCGTTACATGACCTTTTTTTAAAAATATGGTTTTTGGAAAAAAGGTATCAGATGACTGCTGACTTCTGAGACATGCAGATGCAATGAGCAAAAAGTATAAATCCTACTGGTTTGACTCAGAAAAAGGCAGCCTCATAAAGCTGAGAAATACAGAACATCAAATTGTAGAGATGAAAGAATAGTTTAAATTAAAATACTAAAAGTCCACATATACTGGCAAAGGAGCAGGGGGAAAAAGACAAACTTGACACGTGGTAGGACAAAGTGGGAAATTCTTCCTTTTAGCTTACGTGGGTAGCATTAAAATACACACACACATAATTAGACAGATTTTCCCTTGGGAACCCCAAATTTATGCCTGGTCTGTACAAGAGGACAACACAGCTGTGACAGAGAACAGACCTGTAATTACATCTCTGTTGTGCCATCAACAAGCCCAGCACTCACAAACACACATCCCCAGGGACACGAACCCCCTGCAGACACAGCTGAGAGCTCTGCATCTCCTGCTTCCAGCCTCACCTTCTCATGCATTTCATTTTGGGCTTGGTTATTAGATGCCCACAAGCACCTATTAAATAGACAGAGAAACCCTGGTAGAGCAAATCCCAGCCCTGCTGTCAGACAGGTCCAATAACCCAGGAACAAAGAGCGAGGCAGCGCTCGCTCCACGTGCTCCTGCCGATGCAAGCAGGGATCCGGGAGCAGGGATCAGGAGCAGGGATCCTGCAGGAAATGGAACTTGCAGGGATCCTGCAGGAAATGGAACTTGCAGGGATCCTGCAGGAAATGGCACTTGCAGGGATCCAGGAGCAGGGATCCTGCAGGAAATGGAACTTGCTGGCCTTGGTGGCACACTGTCACTCCAGTGGCACTTGTTCCCCACAGTTTTCACTAGAGGTGCAAAGTGTGGGGCTGTTGTTGGGCAGGGGGTGCAACACCCAAAACAAAATGTTAAAGGGACAGCCCAGGCAAACCAGCCCTCCTGAGTTCTCTCTGGAGGGGAAAACAAAAACCCACCTCTTTGCAAATCAGGGGCAGGAAAGCACAACTGCCACAAGGAGCTGGAGAGCAGTGCAGCAGCAAGCGAATGTCACAAACTGTCCAAAGCAGGGGGGAGTCCTGTTGTCCCCAGGAGCTCCTGTGGGAGCAGAAATGGGCAACAGCTGATGCCTGGCGAGTTGCTCATCTACCAGGGCCAGGGACACACCCCAGGAAAAAGGGATTGTCCTGAAATGTTAAATCTCCAGGGCAGAGCACCACAGACACCAGAAGACACCATAAAAACAAGAAGTGTATTTTCTGCAGCACCATCATATTCCTCATTTCCTGCCACAGTGACCTGCCTACTTGTACAGGCAAAGGACCCCCACTACCACCAAACCACAGCAGTAATGAGCTTTCTGTCCCAAAAAGCACACCTAGCCACTCAACAGAACAGCCAGCTGCAACATTTCTCTGCTGCTTTTATTCCTTACCCTATCCTAAATGAAGGAAAAGGCTATGAAATGCTTTTTTGGACATGTCCTGCAATATGCAGGCACTGCTCCTGGGCCAAGGAGATGTCAGCAGAGGGCTGACCTGCTCTTCAAGTCCACTGACAGGGGCAGAACACGTGCCACAAACATCCTCATAAAACAAAACCCTTTTGGGAAAACCAGTGCTTGCTGCTCCTGTCTGCCAGCAGAATATATCTTACATACCCCTGCTGGTTCCCACTGCATGGCTATAAAGTTTCACATCCTGCAAATACACAGCTAGACATGAAAATATCAACTCATTTCGTGTATCTTCTCACTCCTCCCTTTACAGCCAGTGCCAGCACCATGGTAATTCAAACACTGACTTGGGATTCCTTCCTGGCAAGTGCCCACACTAAATTTAAATAAGGCAGGCTTGGCCTGAAGCCAGCCTACAGAAGGTGGGTTTTCCTTTGTCTCAGTAATGTAGGAAGCAAAACAGCCATAAAGAGAGCCAGAGACCACATCACGATGAGGATGAGGAGGTTGCAGGGGGGAGAAGAGAGAAAGAATAATCTGAAAATACCTTATGACAGTTTCCAAAACAGAGAGCCTTAAACAAGGAGGGAAAGTTGGCTTGAGAGCAAAGATATAAATGGGAAGATTTCCAGAAAGTGGATCACTGCAGAGCAGCAGAGCCATTAAGGAATCTGTATCCCCTGAGCTGCACTCCCCATGCCCAGCAGCACCAGGATAATGTGGCTCTAACTCAGAGAAGCATCAGCAAACAGCAGTTTCCCTGCTCCCTGTATAATTTAGCAAAGGCACAGACACTGCTCTGTCACATTTCTCCTCCCTCAAAGCAGCAGCATTACTTGTTCTGGGCTTATTTTGGTGCTGGTTTGGATTTTTAATATTTTTTTTTTTTCCTTTAAGAGAGTTCTCTGCCTGAAGCAACCTTTTTATTTAAATAGCAGCCCAGGTTCATTGGTTCAGAGCAAGCCTGAAAGCCAGATAGCTCCAAAAAGTGTCAGATTTCAGTAACAGCTTCAATGAGAGCACCTTGGCACACAGCATTGATGTGCCTGGAAAGCCTTGAGAATTAATACCCCATTGAACACTACCAGGAATTTAGTGGTCACCTTTCAGAAATACAGGGACATCAGAGGATGACAGTCTCCCTGCAGACAAGGCTGGGCCACCAGCCCAACCACCTGGATTTGTGGGAATTCCTGGAGAGCAGCTGTGCAGTTATTCCCGCACACCCATGTGAGCTGTGCACCTTCACCTGGGACACACCAACAGCAGGTCTTTGCCTAGTCAGAGAAATTGCTTTTAAAGTGAGGCAGTGAGAGATATTGTTAGAAAGTTCAGGTTTAATCCTGGCTCAGGGCCTACATTTACACCCCTTTTTGGAAGGAGAGAACTGAGATCAGTAGGTCTGCAGCTACAGAGCAGCACAGGACAAGTATCTGCCTGTCAGCTCCCCACAGCCATGGGGATTCCTCCTGCATCTCCTCCTCTGCTATTTGCATTCATTTCATGCAGCACCAATTCATCCCAACCTCCTGCCTTACCACACTCTGAGCTGGGAGCTGCACCCATCCCATGGCCACCTTCTCCCCAGGGCCAGGTAAGAGCTGCCAGCACCTCAGGAGTGCTGGGATCCCCCAGGAGAAGCAAGCCAAGGCTTGCCTGCCAGCTCAGAGCCACTGGAGGAGGCCATGTGCCCAAGCTCCTGGCAACACCTCTCCTCCAGGATTTGCCACCTCCCATCTCATTCTTGGCAAGCAGGAGAGCTGCAGAAGGAGGGAGCTCAGGGGCAGCACTGCCTGGCAGTGCCCATGTGGGCAGCCCAGGCTTTCACCCTGACTGACACAGAACCAGGTTTTCACCCAGGAACACAATTGTCAGAACGAGGGGCAGAAGCTGTGTGCACTGCAGAGCTCTGCAGGCATCTCACACACAGCCAGCCTGATGGCAGCAGGTTTTCTTCTTTACGTGCACCTTTAAGATCCAGCTGTTGTTTTAAACCAGACCCTCCCTGCTCACAACATAAACCCCCAATAACCTGCACAGCCAAAACGAGAAGGTACCCAAGGCTGTTTTCCAGAAGTGGAGCCTCAAACCCTCCCACAGTCAGGCAGCTGCTTTCTGGGCAGGCATCTCAAATGAGCAGCCCCCTACTCATGCAGAAGAGCTCCCCTTACCTCCTGTGCATGCACCAATTTCATCCTCCTTGTGTGCACAGACAGGAATCAAAGTGGAAGATAAGAATGCCCTGGCAGGGATATTGCCTGCTGCAGTTATTCAATAGCTCTGTGAGCCAACTTGGGCTTTGTTTGCTAAGCAATGACAGAGTATTCAAATTATGCTGATTAAAACCATTCAGTAAAGACATTATGCCTTTAGAAATACTGTTTGGTTTATGTTACAGCTATTTTTCCCCCCCTCCCTGAATTCAGCAATTCAGATTGTTCCTCCAACAGCAAACACACAGATGATTAAATTCTTGCACCTCCAAAGCATAAAGGCATGACAATATCTGGCCTTTTCCAGAGCAAGGTCTGAATAAATTGGAGTTTTACCAGGACTCAAAGCCACTTGGATACTTTGGACACAAGCCAGTTTCTAACCAAGATGAGAAAAAAACTTCTTGGGAAAAACCATCCCAACACACAGAACTTTTGAAAATCAGCTCATGAAGGAGATGGTGCTGCCAGGAGATGGGTATTAAACAACCCAATTTTTTCAGATAATTTCTACAGGCTTCACTTGAGACTTTGCATTTTGTATAAGCTTTCACCACCTTCACAGTGGCAAAGCTGAAAGGGCATTTAACACAAGAATTTCACGGTAGTGAACAGCAGCACAGGGGCACTAAATCACAAACATCACAAGCCTGTTAACCCTCCCAGGCAATTGCAGCCACTTGAAGGTGCTTGTTACTCTCATTCAAACAACCCCTGTGGTTTTATTGTCTGGGAAGAGGAGTACCTTGCTGTGGGACAGCAATTTCTTGGGAAGGAGTGTCTCTGACTGGTTCTGTCCCACAGGTAAAGCCACCCAGATCCTTCTCAACAAGGGACCTTGGCTCTTCCCCACTTGCCCTCCAGCCACCCCACTCGTGGTTCCAGCTAGCTGCTGGATTATGTGCATTAAGATTGACCATAAATCCCGTGGTGGCAGTGTGCTCACCCCTCTGAGCAGCAGCTGAGGGGACACATCCATCACAATCCTGGAGCAGGGACAGGAGAGCAGCCCCTGAAGCAGAGCCCTGCCCTGACTGAGGGAAAGCCCCATTTGGGTTCCTCCAGCACCAACAGAACCATCTGTCAGGGCTTTTTCTTGGGAAGAAAGTCAATTTAGTCCCAAACTAAGGAATTATCCACTGCTTTATAACAGCTTCCCATTTTCTATCATCCAGCCAATTGTTAATAAGGGTTGTGCAGCAATCCAGGAGACAAGTAATTTGAAATATTTGTGGACTAACTGGCCTGGGACCTGTCCAACCATGACAGTCACATCTTGCCTACACGAGAGCCTCTGACCAGCTTGGAGGGGATTCCTGGAGACAGGAGGAGAAAAGCCAAACAGGAGCAGGGCAAAGAGCTACTGGAAATGCTTTGACAACAGTTGAGAAGCACCACACTCTTGTTTTACCTTTAACAAGTTTCTCTGAGTCAGCTCCCTCCCTTCAGCCTAGAGCAATCCTCACAGCTTTTTTTCCTCAAACACAGCATTCCCTATAGGCTGGAGCTAATTAATGGCAATTCATTAGGCTGTTCTAACTCAGGCAACAACAATTCATGCTGTAACTTTCTCAAATGAATTCCTCTCAAAAACACTACCCCACCCTGGCAAAAAGGTAATTAAGCATCCTTTTACCTGCTCTCTGAAGATCACAGGGCAGATGCTGTCAGACAGGTTTGCTTTCTGTTATTACCAATTTCAGCAGCAATTCACCTCTCCTAATCCCATTCCCAGTGTCAGGTACTCACACAGACATTAAAATGAAATAAAAAGGATTACTGTAACCACCCAGGTAGCAGCATTAGTTGGGACAGAGCTTGCAAGACACAACTGAATGTGTGAGGATGAGTTGCCCTCCCTAAAATCTGGAGGATGTGCTGTTCCTCTGAAGCCCTCCTGGACTTCCAAATATTTGCTTGAGGTTTCCTTTAAATGCAGAGTTTCCTAGAGGAATGGTGAGCATGCAGAGCACATTCCTTTGCTAAGTGTCTTCTTCAAAATTGGGGTAAATACCAGCACATTCCTGCCCAGCTCACACAAACAGTTTGGATTCTCATGTCTGAAACCACAGCTATGGCCTTGCTGCTGGTTTTCACCAAAACCAAACACACAACTGATTTTGTGCTGTTAATCAATATAATTAATCTCCCCCAGTGAACACGTTTATCCCAGTAAATGGTTGCTCTAAACTGTATTATTTAGACAAAAGGGGAGTTGTAACCATGCCAGAAGGTTCTTGCAAGTAAAAAAAGTATCCTGCATGAAAACCAGCAATGGTTTGTGGTAATGAAGCCATTGCTAATGTTGTATTAGTGTCATATTAGTCCTGAGAATTTACTGGACAGTGGTAAATTTGAATTTAATTAAATTTTTCTTCCTGTCTTTCCCCATCCTCCCTTTGGACATGGGTGTCACAGATGCAGAGAAATTGCTGGCTTGAAATAATTGCCCAGTGAAAAGGCAAATGCAAAACTTTCAAAACCTTTTGTCCTTGAGAAGGGCACAAAGCACCATCAATAAATCCCTTGCAATCCTTCCTCCCACCAGGATAAGGTGCTATGCCTTACCCAATATCCTGCTTAGGCACAAAAACAAACCAGTGCCAAGCAAAGAAAGTCACCTTAGCCCAGAAGCTCAGTGCCACGTGGACCCTGTTACAAATACAAATGTATTTCTTACAGCCCAAGACAGTCATCAGGACAGAGATGCTAATGTTGAGGAATTGCATTAAAACTACAAAAAAGGTTCACCCTTGGATCCTGTCAGTATGGCTGGGCCAGGATTAATCTGCATCAAAGCCTCTGCCCTGCCCTGAACACCCTGCTGGTTTTTCAAGCCAAACCCATGCTTTTTTCAGGCCATCCTGGGGCCTGGCAAGGATTTTTAAATCTAAAAATTCTCCAGCACAACATCCCCAAAGCTTGGACCTGCTTCCTCAGCTCCCTGTGCTGTCACTCCTCCTCACCCAGACCAAGGAGCTCTCCTGCCTGCAGCTTTGCCCCATCCAACTTTTGTCATGGGTTTTCTGCACTGCCCTGTGCAAACCCCCCCTTTCTTTGATGTTCATCTGCACCCCTGGCCTGTGCTGTAAAGAGCCCCTCAACTCAGAACTGCAGCCCTTAAACTCACTTATTCTGAGTTACTGCACAAGCTACAAGAACCTGCTCACAAAACCAAGGCAGCATTTCAAACAGATCTTTTCAACTCCTAAAAAAGATTTTGCTTTGTTTTTAGCTTTCCATGATTTTGCTCCCTATGCACAAATATATTTCATATTCCAAGCAGAACTAACCTCTGAATTTAAAGTCACGGGCCTTGGGGACCACCTCTCACATTCCACAATCAAAGGCAAGGCTTGCAAACTTGCAGAATTTCTCAGGATAAAAAAAAAAAAACCCACTCCAGAATTAAGATGAGCTAATTCCAAAGGCCTTTCTTTCTTTTTCTGGAGAGTAAATGATGCTAAAGCAACATGACAACCAGCATCAGGACTGACCCTGAGAGCTCCAGAACCCAGATAAAACCTGCCAAGAGCCAGTGCTGTCAGAGACTGAAAGGGACATGAAAAGTCTCTCCAGCCTGAGGTGATGGGCACGGCTCCCAAAAGCAAATCTTCCACCTGTTTTAGCCCCAGAGGAAGAAAGCAGACTACACACAGATGTTATCATTCATCTGCTACAAACTTCCTCATCACACACCACCTCCTCCTCCTCCCAAACCTTTCATTCTTTTCCAAAAGCATTATCAGCTGCTTTGGGCAGAGCACTACCTAGAGTGTTATCAGACATCTTTTTCTCTAAACAGGAATTTCCACTCCTGGCTGCTCTGGGAGGGGCAGCAGCCCTGAACCCCCTCCCCAGGCTTGGGAGAGGCCCTGTGGTTTGCTGGCCCCAGGGCACAGGACTGGGAATGCTGGGTGGAACAGCTGGAGGTGATGCCAGGCTGAGATCCCCCTGCCCTCCATCCAGAGCTCTCACACCCCTGCAGCACAAACCCTGCAAGAGCACAGCCCTGCAGCACAAACCTGGCACCTCCTGAGGCTCAGCACTGCTCTCAATGGTACCCAGAGTGATGCTTTAACCCCAAGAAGTTTTGCAGAGGGAGGTGACAGGCACAAGTGATAAATAGCCAAGGAAATCCATTTTAACCACTTTAACCATTTTATGATCTTGGCACCCTGGTGAAGCAGCTCTGGCAGCCCTTTAGTACCAAATATTGCACAAGGACACCTGGTTGTAAAATACACCCTATGCCCTGCTGTCCTGTAGGATGCTCAGAGGGAACAAATATCCCATTTTCCCCTTATTCTCTCCAGTAAATTGTGTAAAACAATCTACTTGACTCTTTCTTTCAGTGGGGTGAACAGGCTGCTGCAGGAACATCCCCACAGCACAGGCAGATGCTGTGTTAGACCCACCAGTGTGCTCTAAATGGAGTTCACACCTTGGCTCCATCTCCTCCTCCTGATTTCAAGACTAATCCTGTGAGAAAGGAACCAGGATCTACATTTTTGCAAACAGCTTATTGGCCATTTCCTCTTGACTTCTGGCAATTCTGCACAGCCCCACTTGGCAGCCTGAGGATACAAACCCATGTGGGTAAAGGGGAGCTCATACCTAAAATCTGGGGGGGTGAGGGCCAGACCCCACTGCTCTGCAGCTGGGCAGGTGTGGGGACAACACAGATGGGTCAGGCTGTAGTCTCTGACCTTCCTCCTCTATTCTGCTTCCTCCCACCTCCCTGCTGAGCATTGAGGGCACTTACCTGCTCCACCACTGAGTAAAGTATGCCCAGTGTTGTTTAGCTGTTACAACACACCTGGCTAGGCCAACACACCTCAGTTATCAGGGACTCCAAGCATCCAAGATTTCAAAGGCTGGACTGCAACTGAGGAATTACTGACACATTTTAAAAAAAATTAAATGCAACTTCTGGCACCTCAAAGCAGAGGTTTGAGCCTGCAGCCTCCTTAAGGCACATCTCTGAAAGACTCATCATGTAGGAGTTGTGTTGGTGAGCTCTCAGGAGCCAAGTCCCAGGCTGCAGCCTCCCACCCTGGGCAGCCACATCTGTGCCTGCAGCTTCCACAGCTGAGGGAACAGAACACCTCTCCCAAGCCCATCCTCTAAGGACAAGGAATGGCACAGCTTTCTGTGCTGATACAAAGAGCCATAAAAGCAAACAGCTCTCTTCTCCCCAGCCCTGCAGCAGCACTGCACCCTCTCAGCACAACAATGGCCAGACTGGAATCTCAGGTTGCCTTTCACTCACCTGGACTCCCTGGGTGAGTTTCTAAGGGTGCAGTGCCAGGCAGTTCATTCCCTGGAGCATTTCCACCCTGCTGCTCCCCACTGAACACTGCTGGCTTTGCTCCCTCCTCTGCCTGCTCTCCCCAGCTCAGTCCCACCCATGGTTCTTCTCCCTCCATTGGGTTTTCTTGTGTTCTTTTTTTTTTCCCTTCCACCACAATTTATTTTAGGAGGACAGGACTACAGAGCACCACCAGTCTGCAAAAACAAAACCAAACAAGCACAGCTCTGCAGAGGAAGTGGCAGACACACAGTCTGGCACACAGCACACCCTGCCACTCTGTACTCCAACAGCAGAGCTGGAGACAACAACTGCTACAGCAAGCTGGGAGTCTGACTCCTGGTGCCACTGGCAGCCCACACAGCTCTGCTGGAGAGGAGAGCAAAATGACACACTCAAATCTATCTGAATAAACATTTGTGTCTCAGCTGCTGCAAAGCCCAGGCTTCATTCAAGTATCTTGGAGGAGTTTGGAGCAGGGAAAGGGATTTCTCAGGCAGGGAGAAGATGTGTAGCTTGCCCCAACAGGCATGTGATGCTCTGACAGGGTACAACTACTGAAAGACAAGATGTTAATGCACTGCTAACAGAACTTTCTGTCATTAAGCATCAAAGCTGCTCACACTGGCTTGAAAAAAGAGGTTCAGGCTGAGAATGAGTAGGTTAAAATTAGTCTAAACACCAGCTCCCCTGTGTGTAAAGTGGAAAGAACCGAGTCAGCAGCCAAGTTCACTCCAGACAGCAAGAAACCTTCAAAGTACTCCAAGATAGGGTTAAAGATGGATTTATCCACACACAGCAAAGACCCTTCTCCTCCCTTCCAAACCCACACACAGCTTTGACCCACATCCTCCCTTGACTAGGGGTGGACAATCAAGAAATCTCCCTCTCTAAAAACCACTCCTAGTGCATCCAAAACCAACACTCCTGTGTGCAGTACTGAAGCAGTGGTCACTAAAACCCTTAAAAGTGAGCAAGGGCTGCACAGGAGAAGCAAGGTCTTTTGTCACCCCAGTAACCCCCAGTATGCCCACACCCCTCCTCTCCTCCCTCCCTTCACTGTCAGGCTGACTTGATGAAGCTCATGGTGTTCTCTCCTTCCCCAGTGACAATCTGGGATCATCTAAGGGATAAACTGAACAAACCTTGACTCTGGTGTGTTTATCAGGTTCATGCCATCACCTACAGAAACAGCTGGTCAAGTTTCCTGGTGTCTCCTGAATGGCCCAAACCAACACAACGTAATTACACCTCAACTTCATTTCACCCTCTGATTCATGGAAACTCATCATTAGATGGCTCCTCTCTCGTTTCCAGCAGATCCTCACAGTGATTTTCTTGTGAGTGCAATGAAGGCAAGAACACAGGAAAGGAGTTCTGCTGCTGCCAAGAGAGGCAGGCTCACATGGTCAGCACTAGGAAATACTGACAGATAAGCACATAGCTCTGTGCCAGATAATGCATCAGCCTCAAGGCTGCCAAGCAGACACCTCCTTGGAGCTTCCCACTTCTGCCTCCCATGTAAGCAAAATCAGGTGGGGCTGGAGAAGGGTTTAGGAAAGCTTGGAGAAGTAACCTTTATCTTCTACACAACAGTACAGACCATTAAACCAGAAAAAGATGCAATTGATTTTCAAGGTGTTTGAGACAGCAGCAATATTAGAAGAAATTCTGTTGCCTTGGTTTAAATTTTTTTTTTTTTTTGGAAGTGAGGAGGATGAACCAAGTCCAGGCATTCAGAATCTGCATTAGCTACACAATACATCCACATCTCTCCAACCCACTAACAAGGATGCTTACAATCAATGCCAGTTGTGCTTTAGCTGCTAAAATGTTAGATTCTGCGAGCTCTCTGCTAAGCTTTTTTGACAGTGGAGCAGAAACAAGCAATTTGAAACACTTGGTCTATTTTACCATAAAATTGAGTAATATGGTCCCCATTAGAAGGATTCCTACTGCAGTACATCCCTGTACAGTTCCCACGCTTCTCAGTTCTGCTCCATGTGCAGCTATCCTAGGTGGTGTAGTCATGTTACTGGGAGAGTTTATTAAGATTTTGGTCATTTAAAATTTGCTTTTAGCCAGGCCCTGCTGTCAGGCAGCATTCCTGCAAACAAAGACACTTCCTTGGTATTATGCACAAGAGGGAACTCGGTGTCTGGGGAGTTAAATATGCTTAAATTGCTGGATCTGCAATCCAGAGGGGCTTGCAGTTTGTTTTCTAAATGAGGAACAGAAGTCTAAGCTAAGACAGAGTAGGGATAAAGTGTGAGAAGAAAGTAAGAAGCACTCTCCATGCACTAGAGGGAAACTGCAGATCCTCCTAAGCTCCAGACACACATTTTCCCATCATTATCACCACGATAGAGCATGTCAATGTTTAATCTCAAACATGCACACCCCTACTTTTTTCCCCTCTTCTTTTGATTTATAAGACATTTTACCTTTACAAGAACTGCCTTCTTCCCTGGTTGGACTCAGCCCCTTGCACAACAGCTACCAGATGTGTGCATCTGCTTTCCATAACATCCAAGCAGGACTGTGAAGATGGATGGGACCTGTGTTCCCATAACCTACACATTTAGCACTGCAATGCCTCCAGAGGAATTCTGTCACACAGAACCCCTCAGTGTGCTGTGGTCTCAGCCCAAGGCTGCATTTCAGATGGCAGCCTCCTTCTGTGCCATGCCCAGTCCATAACAATGACTCTGCCTGGCTATTGGATTTGCAGGGAAATGCCCCAACCAAGGCAGGAATTATGTATCTGATTCCATGCTCTCAGAAGGCTAATTTATTACTTTATAATACTATATTATATTAAAGAATATTACACTAAAGAATACAGAAAAGATATTTACTGAATGCTAAAAAGATAATAATGATAACTCCTGACTTTTCCCTGTCTCGACACAGCTTGGCCCTGGCTGGCCAAAGAGTGAAAACAACTCAAAGCAGAATCCAATGAAACAATCACCTGTGGGTGAACAATCTCTAACATAATCCAAAGGGGCAAAACACAGGAGAAGCAAATGATATAAGAATTGTTTTTCTTTTCTCTGAGGCTTCTCAGCTTCCCAAGAGAAAAATCCTGGGCAAAGGAATTTTTTTCTGAGAATGTGAATGCTACACCTACTGTTCTCCTCTCCTTTCCTCCTGTTTGTCTAGACCCTTCTCCATCTTTCCAACCTGAGTTTTCCTCCTGTTCCAAAGCATCCTCCCACTACAGCTATCATCCTTATGTTAAACCCAAGCACAGAATGCAATGAGCATGACCAGGCAAAATTATTCCACAGGTTCTGACTACAAATCAACAGCCTCTGCTCTTGTGTTCTGTGTTGTGTTCTCAGGGCCAAGGCAGGCTGACTACAGTGAAAGCACTCCCCAAAATATCCACATATTATTTTTATTACTTTCAGGCTTCTTTCTAAACTGGACAAAGGGGTCTCTGTCCCCAAATACTTCTAATGTCTCTCCAAGTGCTTCTAGGACTGGCTGGGAAAGAAGGGAAAGGATGTCCAACTTCTGCTGATCTGTTTAACATACTAGTTAAAAATAATTGAATATTCCAGGCATCTGTTTCCTAATCTTATCCTTCACTTCAAAGAGGGGGAAAAAATCAGCCAGATCATTTATTCATAAAGCTGGAACACCTGGCAGATGGTATTTCAGTAAAACTGCAATTTCATATCTCTAAAAGCACATTAAATATAGTATTCCAGTGAGGTACTGCTTTAAAACTCCAGGCCAAATTCTGGTTTTAAGATTCCCATTCACACCAGGAGGGTGAAGATTTTGTCAATTTTGCATCTTTTGTTGCTTGATTTTCCATAGGAATTTTCAGGACTGAAAGCCTTGAAAACCATCTCTCTCCTGGAAAGTTCTTTGCAGACAGAAACCTTCTATGAGATCTTTTATTTTGACACCACACAGCAATAATAACCAAGACCATGCAGAAGAATGTGTCTGTGTAGGTGCTTTGTTTCTGCTTTCAAGTACACTGGGTTTGTTTCCAATGCAACACAAGGTAAATGGATTTATTTCTAAACCATCTCTTCCCTACACTGGGATCTGAAAAAAATAAAGGATTAATTGTATGAAAGAGATTTATATACAGGGAGATTAACCAGCCCATGGAACTCTCTTTCAAAGGAACTAAAGATAGCTCAGACATTAGCATGAGAAAAACTGTAGGGCTACATTTCTTACATATATTAAAGGGTTTTAGATGCCCATCTCCCACTGGGAAGGCATGGCCACACAGCAGAGCCTGGCCAGGCTGTGGCCACTGGAACTGATCATTGCTGATCAATAACTGCAGTAACTGATCACCTGCATTCTCCAAGGCCAACAAGTAAGAGCTGAAACGATTCTTCTGGCTCAATAGCTCCACCACACCACCTCAACACATACCTCAAGGGTCTGAAAAAGTTCAGCTTCAAAGTTGAAGAGTGTAGCAGTGATCAATCCTGTCCTGGCAGAGGAATGAAGGACCTGGCTGGTTCAGGCCTTCATACATTTGAGTTCTGGGGCATCTTGGCAAACACTCTGGGACAACAGTTTTCATAACACTTTGTTAAATTGACAGATAACCCCAGTAGAACTGTATTTTCTTCTACCCCTTCAGCATCCCCCTTCTTCTGCACTGAAGTTTTGACAACTGTAGAAAATCTGAAGCTGCTCTCAGCTCTACATACAGCTGACCTACTGAGAGTTTAGGCTCTAAACAAAGAGGCCATCACATGAAAGAATTTCCTTTCCTGACACTGCCCTGTAAATAGTCCACACAGAAAACAAAGGACCAAAATTACAGTTTGCATGTATTCAATGTGCACTCTATGTTTTTCAAAAATTACTAGAATTCTGAAGGAATCATGGTTTAAATGTTTGTTGTGTTGCTCTAAATAGCAAAAGAAAACAAAAATCCCTCCTTTCTCTAACCTATATCATTTAAGCACAGAGCAGTTAACCATTGCTGAAAGCACTGATGCATTATGACTTGGGGCAAGAGGAAAGCTTAATGCTTTGAAATGGCTGCAACCAAACAACAGCAGCTTTGCCCCTGGGTTTTCAACATCACATTGGAGGCAAATTGCTCAGCCTGTTCAAAACATAAGATATGCACGCTCCAAACTGGCCAAGGAATTGTTCCTACAACTAAGCACTGTCACACATTGTCACTACTGGTGACATGCACAAGATAAGGATGTAAAGGATGTCCAGTGACCTATTTCCTACCCTCCCCTCTTGACTGAGTCATTCTCAGCAAATAGTTTTAAGTATTGCCCAATCTTGCAGCATATGGCATGTGCTGGTTTATCTGAAGCCTGATTACAAATGTCAAGGTGCCAAGCCCAAGCCTCCCATCAGTCCTCCTTGTGATGATATGGTGGTCTAAAAACCTTGATCTTTCTTTATCTCCCTTGCAGTGGGGTGTGCTCTGCAGCTGTCCTCAGCTGCTCAGAAACCCTTAAATCAAAATACAGCTGCTTTATGAAAGCTGTTGTCTGCAGGCAACTCTTCACAGTCACTCTGCAATCAGTTTTCATGTTAAGCACTAAAACTGTTTCACTGTGATAATCCACTTTGAAATAAACACAACAGGAGTCAAAACATAGTATTAGCCCCTTAGAGAATTTGCTATTTTATTCTTTATGTTTTGGTATATAATCCAAGAGGAAAGGTCTGAAATGTGATTTAACCATATGGTTCTCTCAGCAGACAAACTCAAGAAGAGCTGTAACTTCTATTGTCATGCAACCAAGACACACAATGCCTTTCCTTCTCCGTGGCACCCTTTTAAGGGGTGACCAAAGCTGGCTCCTGTCCTGGTGTGCCACTCCTCTGGGCTGGCTGTGCCACCCAGCTCAGACTCAGACAGGCAGAGCCTGGTGCTGCTCCTGAGCTGGACCTGTCCCCTGAAACCAGCACAGACTGGAGGGGGCACTGGGCAGCTCCAGCCCTGTCCAGGAGCCAAGTGAGCAGGAAAGGTCTCAGCCCCTCTCACCCATGGAACTGGACTGGCTCCAACCAGTAACTCAAATATATTCCCAACTGGAATGAAAACCTACACAGAAAAATCCAAAAATTAGTGGCCTGAGCATGATCTCATTGTTAAGTCAGGCACTTTCAGTCAGATGAATAAAGTCAACATCCCTTTCAGCTTTGTTCCTCTGGGTATTACAGCCAGGCCAGGCTTATAGAAAGCAGTGCCACCCTCTTGGGGATGCCACCTGACAAGCTCAGGACCCAGAAATCATTCAACACAAATCATAGCTCCTCTTTTACTGGCTTTCCCAGGTTGGGCTGTGCCACACCACCTCTAAATAAAAGTGTTCCCTGAACCCTGGGATCGAGCAGCTCTGCACAACAGCCAGGGCACTCAGCTGTGCAGGGCTCAGTGATCACCAAGTCCATGGTACCCAGTCCCAGAAGACACAGGAGTGCAGGGTGCTAATTCAGAGCTCCCTTCCTGTGCCCAAAATCACACATCAGCCCACTCTGGGGAGTACAACCAAGGTTTCCTTGGTTTCCAAACAGCCACCACTCCCCCCTCCCTTTTTGCTACTCTTCATATTCTTGTAACTGCTGTAACACAGCATCCTGGGAGGGGAAAAAAAGCAAACAAAAGACATTATAGCCAATTTGTATGGAAAATCAATTAAGTTCAGACATCTCATTAACCTTCTAACCTGCTTATCCCCCAGCTTTAATTTACACTACTGCTTGCAAATGGATTTGACACATTGGCCCACCACTTCCCTGGGAAGGTGTAACAGGCACGAACTGAGTTCTTGGATCCCAGAATACTCCATTTATCCAGGTCCTTCCCTCCCTCCTCCCTGCCATTCACTCAATGCTAAGAAGCACTGGAGGAAGAAAATAGAATACAGAAAATATGCAAGAGCCCTTTCAGAATCATGTGAGCCCTGCAGTGGGCCTCCTTTTTACCTTCTGTTGCTTTAATTACCAGAAACTACGAGCAGTATTGCCTGAACCAAGAATGCCCAGCCATGGCCACATCAGCAGAGTCCCACAGTGGTGGCAAAGCCACACTCACAGGAGTGTTCTCCCACCACACTTCACTTCCACACTGTCACAAGACTGAGATATAAAACACACGTTGAAAAATCAGTCACAGGTGGTGTGTGGAGTTCTGGTTTTTTATGTTATAGCACAAAGTCTAGGAAAGAGCCACTATTTCTGTAGCTGAGATGCATTTACAACCTTTACTCTGGGGATCTCTATAGCAATTTCATCTCACTGCCCAGAAAACACCCAGCTTCAGAGAGCACAACCCCAGCATTGCCACAGGAAACCACAGAAGAATGGTCACCTGCATCTTAGACCTCAGTAATTCGTTCACTCCTGTCATGTTTTCATGATTATGGAATTCCAGGGCTTGTTAACACACTGAAAGGTTTCTGTACAATCTCTCTGGACTAAGATGACATGTATATTTCTAATGGGCTGAGGAACAAACTTAACAAGGGCTTTTACATGTTCAGTACAGCAGAATCAAACTAAAAGGATCAAGTCTGATGCAGCTGCACCCATGAAAGTCCAAGGGAATCAGCAAGATGAATCTCCCTGTAAAACAGCCCAATCCTTGAAATCCATGCTGGTGCAGGAAAGAGAAATCTAAGGCAAGCACTGGTAACTTCTGCAAACAAGCTCTTCAAAAGAAGGAAAAGGGGCAGCTCCAAGAAAGTAATTTTTAAAAAGCAGAGAACACAAGTGAAATTACATACATTTTTCTAAACATATGTTCCTGCCTCTGTATGAGGCAGGCATAACTAAAGCACTGCAGTCCTCCCCAGCTCTCCAGCCAGTGCCCCTGCGGCTGCTCAAAGATTTCCCAAGTTACAGCCAAGTAAAAATTGATTAAAGCCTTGACTGCTTCACTGCAGCTATTGGGAATCCAGCAAAAGTTACAAGAATGAGCTCAGCTGCTCTTTGCTTCCCATTAGGCAAAACTCTAAATAAAGGCAGTGCTTAAAGAACACAATCCCCTAAAGGAAAAATCAACAGCCCCCCTGGCAGCAGCTGTGCTCTGCCCTGTTCCAGCAGAGACACAAATACTTTCCTATGGATCTGTGCCTGAAAACCAACACAGCACAGAAGGTGAGGGCTGGACCCTGTTGGAGACACTGTTCTAACAAGCTCCTAACCTGCTCTCTTCCTGCATCTCACCCTCTGGCACTCTCAAACTTGTTTCCAAGAGCGATGCATTCAACACTAGCAGTTTTCAGCTGCATTCAGCAAGGCTGTGCTCGTTTAGCCAAGGACCCACCTAGTCCCACCTAAATAAAAAAAAGGCAGCAGTGAGGTCAAAGGTAAAGTATTACCTTATTCTATATCTTAGCAATGATAGGTTAGAAAGCCCAGTCTGAAAGCACACAGTGCTCAGTGTAATTGAAACGGGTACCAAGTGCCAGGCAGCCAGAAATCTCATCCTTGTTATGCAGCAGGTCCTAAGTGAAGTTGATTTCAATTTAGTTCAAACCCATGGAATGCAAGCCAAATTTAAACACTCATGGGGTTAAAAAAGAGGAGAATTTTCCCAAAATAGGTAGATCTGGAGTTAAAAATGCCATGGGGGAGAGGGAAGATGCCTGTCAGGGTATCAGGTCTGCAGAGAACCCGCGGGCGGAAGAAGGAGGCGAGAGGAAACACACGGAGAACAATACTGGGAAAGGGGCTATTCTGGGCAAGAGGGAGAACGCGAGGCCAAGCCGGGCAGGGAAACAAGTGTAACAAAGGCAGAGGAAAGGCTTCCTCGCCCGCAGGCAGGGATTTCTGTCCGACTGCCTGCCCGCATCCCTGGCGGACCCTGTGCCGGGGCTGAGCCCAGCGCTGCTCGACTCCTTTCTCCAGAGGAATGAAGGGGCAGATGCCCAGACCGGTGTGTCTGCACTGCCTGGCAGGGTGAGAGACACCGGGGATGCTCTCAGCCCCTACAGCCAGGAGCTGGTCATCGCCCCAGCGAGAGCAGCTCCCCTCGGCGATTCTCAGCCCATCACAGCATCCCACTGGGAATTTCACCCTCCCCGAAAGACTCCGGCTTAGCTTTCCTGGCGGTGCCGAGCTCCTCCAAAGCCCGAACTTGAACCAGGCGGTCCGCACGGGGATGCGCCCGCTCGCACCGCTACGGCGGGGGGACCCTGGGACATCGCTCCCCATCCATCCCTCCATCCATCCATCACCCTCCGGACCCGCATCCCGCTCGGAGAACAATGCCAGCGTGGGTATTCCTGCACCGCCCTTCCCAGCCTTACCTTGGCGGGGGCTCCAGCCGCGGGCAGCCCGGGAGGGGGCTGCCGGCCGAGCCCAGCCCGGCCCCGCCGCCTCTCCCCCGCGCATCCACCCGCAGCGCCCGCCCGGCGGGGCAGGGCTTAGCGCCGGCCCCGCTGCCCCCCGAGCAGGGGGAGGGCGAGGGCAGCTCCGCCCCGGCCGCGGGGGGACCGGGCAGGGCAGCCGCTCCCCGCCGGGCCGGGGTGTCCCTGTGCCCCCCGCTCTCACCCCTCGGAGCGCCGCAGCCGCCTCCCCGCAGCGCAAGGGACAGCGCAGGGGACACGGCAACTTAGAGCATCCCGGTCCTCAACTTCGGCAGGAGCCCGCACGGGGAGGGACGGTCCAGCCCCGCTCGCCACCAACACGAGTGGTCACCAGCGGCAGTTCCCTGGGAAAGCTCCCCCTGAGCCGCCGCGGATCCTCCCCTGCCTTTGTTTTGCTCCCAGCCGCAAGCCACAATACCGACACAAGCCGTGTGTCATGTCCTCCGAGGTGATGGATGGTGATTTCTCCGGGGCAATGCTAAAGGGCTGGATTTGCCTAAACGCGGCTACCTCTGCTCATAAGGAGCCTTTGTCATCCCCGCGATGTGAAGCAGAACAATGAGATGAGTTCAGGAATACCCATGCTGGTATGTTACAAACGGGCTCCTAATTACCGTATGGAAATGAGCTGCCTAAAGTAATGAATCGCAGCCTGGCTATTGTTTGGGGGGTGTCAGATCAACTGGAGGTGTTGGCAAGCGGTGCTATAAACCAGGCTCGCCGTTTGCAATAAACAGCAGCATAGCGAGTTCTGTATATGCCACAAAACAAATCACTGCAGCTAAAACAGCACTTTTGTAGCAAAGAAATTCACTCAACATTTTGCAATGAATGAGTATTCTACTATTCGTGGAGAAATCACACAAGTCTTTGTTCATTCATTATGACCAAAATTAAGAGGCTTACAATAGCCTCCTAGGAAAACGAGATTTTTTTTCAGGGCAATTGAATTATATCAAATAATGGTTATTAGCCCCAGAAACACAGGGTCTTCCTATTTGTCACATCTACAGACTGCAGTGCCAGACTACCTGGTGCTTTTCTGAAAGCAGAGCAATAAACACAGCTTGACTCTCGAATGTATTTTGCATTCATCTCCATGGCACAGCATTCCCTGGCTGTGTCTCACCCATGCCATTTTACAGCAATGATCTCTCCGTGCTCTGCGGGTACTCCTGCATCAATCATGCTAATGATGCTCATTCTCTTGCCTCTCCTCCCTCATCACTGCTTGCACCCCAAGGCCCCAATGCCTGGGTTTTGCAGCCATCTGACTTTTCTGGGGTTTTCCTTCCCTTGAGCTCCTCTGGGGTTGTGGTTTGGGCACTGAGAAGTGATCCCAGGTATTTCCCACTGCCAGGAAGGTGACAACGTTTGCCTCTTCTGCTCCAAACTGGCACAAGTCAAGAGCAATGCAAGAACAGCTTTAGGTCATCAGGTATTGTACATCAACACCCACAGCTTTCTCCTGTATTTTCTGCACACTGCAGTTCCCTTCTGCCTGTTTTACTACAAGTTTCCTGCACATTCATGGGATAGAAAGTTTATCTTCTCCCTAGAAATACCAGATTATTTTAGCTATGAATACCTCTGTATCAGTAGTCTCATCCCTGTCTGATTTCCAGATACCATCAACCACCAACTCCCAGCAGGCTCTGTACTACAGATGAACAACTACTATGCATTATCCCTAAAAAGATTGTTCTATATCACAAGAAATCACTGCCTACTACTTCAGCCACTACTTCCTGCATCTAATACTTCGTTAGGGGAAATTACACTGACAGATATTTTGATGTGATGTATGCATCCATTTACCCTCCACAAATAATCCTAAATCAAAATCTAGAGGCAGAGGAGCAAGCATCCTCTGAGCAGAAAAGGTCAGTCAGTATTTATAGTGGCTGAAATAAATGCTCTTTATCTGGTTTATAGTTGTATTATAATAAAACCAAGAGCTTGTAGAAAATACTGCTGCTGCACCTGAACAAAGCACGTGCAGGAAATGAGTGATAGCAGTGCACAACAGCAGAGAAGACCTTCCAGTGTGATTGATGAAGGGATGCAGGGCAAAATTCTCCAGCTGAGTAACCTCTGCTGGCTTTGCACTTGACCCTGAGACACCAACCCTCAGCAGAACCTCACTGTAGGAAGTGTCTGACAAATCTACAGCAGCTCTTGCCCTCAGGAGCAGAGAGCCAGAGACACAAAGGACAGAGAGAGAGAAACCTGAAGATGTGGTTTGCCTGGGGTCTCACAGCAAAAAAAATTTCTTCTTCTCTCAACCAAGCTAGCTCAGACTACAGCTCACAACAGCTGCCTCAGGTCTGGTGAGAAATTTCACTTCTGGTCCGTAACGGGGAGCAGAACTCAAAGTAAGACTCAACAACAAAGTCCTTTTGCCTTCCTTGTCCAACAGCTATTTACAGAGTTCAAAACTCCAGAGACTGAATGCTTTGCAGCACAATTAGTCAACACATGTATGTATCTGTTTCCTGAGGGTTTGCAGTCTGAAACAGAATCCCTGCGTTCCTAGCCGTGAAACATTTTTTTGGATTATCAACTCCCTAAGTAAATCTCTAAAGGCTGTGGACATGAGTCAGACTGGGGAAAAGAGCTGAATTTTGCTATCCTCCTTATGTGAAAGGCAGACCCAGCTCTGACCATACCTCTTTCCAGATCCCTTTACAGCAAGGAAGGAATATTAATGTTTTAAAAGGTACTTGGCCTCTCTGCTGAGATCCTCCACTGCTGCTAATCTGTACAAACTGTCAGAGTGGGTTGCATTTATTATTTAGGATGAACAGTGCAATGCCAGGCTAAGTGAACAGCTAGTCCAACCCATCACAGCATTCTTCTGGGAGACCCCAGTCAAGACAAGCTGTTTATGTAGCCTGGCACTGACATTCACAGATCCTAAAGTGAGGAATCACTTGAGGAATGGTGAGGCACAAGCTGGCTGTATTTCATGGCCTCTGCACAGCCAACGTGCACCCAGCAGGTACCCAGTTTTGGGGGGATGTAGGAGGAAGAATTGCTGTTTTGCTGACACCAAAAATCATCTTTCAGGTTCCTCTGGAGCTGGAAAAAGATGATAATCACTCCAGCAATCAACTACTTGCCATGACTGGAGGCCCCTCTTTGCAGCCCAATTGAAAATACAGAATATACTCGCAGACAAAAATCACCCTGCTTAGCTCCAAATGCTTTTATTGCTGATTTCAGCTAAGCTGGCTGATTTTATCCTAACACCAGGATGATCACTCACATGCTGGAGCTGTGCTGAGGTGGAGCACAAACCTCCTGAAGAGGATGAGAGCAAACAGCTTGGATGGGATATGGGATCCAAGTGGTGGCATTTCAAATTCATAAACCTTTACAGTATGGGCACAAAACGTGTTAGAAACAACTCAAGGTAGACTGTGGTCAGCTCCAAATTCCCACAGCCACCTCACAGGAGCTCCAAGAATGCCACAAGCCACCTGTTGTGTTACAAATCTAAACCAGAATGTGAAGATCCTAAAAGCTGCTCAATCCCAATTAAAAATTTGGATGCTCTCATCTAAGATGTTTTCCCAGTTATAAGGTTTTTCCCTCCCTGCCTTTTAAAACAGGTCTGCTGAGCTGGGCAGCAAAGTCTTAGTTTTACAATATTTCACTTGTGCAAACTGGTTTCCCATTTTCCTGCCCCCAGGACTGGAGTAAGAGCTTCAGGTGGCTGTGCAGAGCTCAGTGGGGATGACAGCCTGGTCACTCCTGGGCACAACCCTCCCTCCATTCCAAAAGGAGATTAAAGGAAAGCAGGAAGGATGGGAGGGGATTTCCTCTGCTTCTCCAAAATATCTTTGGAGAATCCTCCTTGATTCCTCATCAAGACCTTCTGCAAGCAGAATCTGTTTGTGGGGTGTGATGTAGTTTAAGTGAACATTGTAGGAGACAAGGGGTTGCTGGCTTTTCTCTGTTTTCAGATTCATATCACTGAGTAGTCAAATTTGTGTATTTTAGAACAGGAAATGAGGTAAATAAAATGCAGAAAGATAGAGTAAAATGATGTCATTTACCTTAACTGCCAAAGCACACAAAGTGGTGTTATAAAAATACACCAGCAGCTCCAAGTCCTGAGAAGCTCTTTGTAAAGCCAACTTTAGATGTCCTGATTCAAGTCCAAGGTCCAAATTCAGCAAACACATTTGTTAGATGCTTAATCTCAGCTTTCACTGGGGCACCAGTGCACTCCTGATATCTGCACCAGCGAGGTTTACAGAGCCTGGCACAGCTGAAGTGTCTTCCTCCATGTCTGCACCATTATCCTGCTCTGTTTTCAGGTGTAGGTTTTTGTGTATTGTCCACAATAATTACCTACATTTTTCTGATTGTTTCCTTTTGGTGCTTTAAAAAACTCCTAGGACAAGCTCACATATATTAAATTATAAATTCAATATATTAAATTAATTTTTGAGTTATCCTTTGCCTTAAATTTACATACATTGATGTCATTCTAAGGTATTAAACTACATAAATACATTACTTAAATATGGGAAAAAACAGGGTTGCTAATTATGTCCAACAGTAGACCTCTTAAATATTGTTGTACAATCTTTACTTTTCATTTAAATGTGGCACTGTTCACAGATATTCTTCTCAAATACTGTAAAGGCAATTAGAATTGGTAATGACTGTAAACACCATTAGTCCTGGTAATTTGTTTTCTCCTAGAGTCTGACACACCCGAGGTCCCACTGCCAGTTTTAGTCTCCCATGTTACAGAGAGACTTGTGATGGTCTTTTCTGGCCTTTACCCAACTTTAAACACCTAAAATGTCAAGACCCAGCTGGACGGAGCTCTGAGCATCCTGGGCTAAAGAAAGGTGGTGGAATGAGTGGATCTTTCAGCTCCCTTCCATCCAAACCCTTCTGTGATTCTATAAAAATTGGCTTAGTGAGTCTGAGCTTGACCCATGCCATCACCCTGCACCTCCATTCCTTTAGCTTTCCATAACCTGTTCCATCTCCCCATTTTTTGCTGGTATTGCAAATGAGATCCTGTCTCCTACACACAGAATTGAGAACAGCTGAGCTCAGAGACTGCAGATGAGCTCTACAAAAGGAGACAGAGATTTTTTCCAAAGTTTAGATTTCTAGGCCCCTAATTTCTCCAGTGCTTCTCAATAAAAAGCAGTTCAGCCTTTCAGGAGAAAAGGATAAGAAACCCAGCCAGGTCCTACACATGCTCTCAGAGACCTTTACTCTGTGTTCAGCAGTAATGCCCTCATTGGAGGCATGGCTGTGGCTCCTGTTACCACTAAAATTGTTCTGACAGAAATGAGGCTTTTTCTGATGGCTGACAGCACAATCTGCTGGGCTTTTCTTGCATTTCTCTGAACTTCATTGTTCAGCAATCCTATT
This sequence comes from Serinus canaria, assembly GCF_022539315.1. Taxonomy (NCBI): domain Eukaryota; kingdom Metazoa; phylum Chordata; class Aves; order Passeriformes; family Fringillidae; genus Serinus; species Serinus canaria. The sequence goes on along the minus strand of NC_066326.1, from coordinate 4,615,245 downwards.
CCTGATTCCATAGAATTAAAGGCAGGTTACCAAAGGGAAAGAAACACAAAGTGGCTCCTTACAGCCCTTCAGTCCAGCCACCCTGCACTCCCCCCACCACAGCATTGCATCCAGCAGTTCCTCAGATTCTGCTTCTGAGCATTCCTCTGCAGCTCTGGGTATTTATTTCTAATTGGTAGAAAGATTTTACACTGATATTCCTGACAAATCTGTGCATTCAGAATGCTTTGAAGTATTCATTCGTTTTTTAAAGTTGCCCTTAAAAAACAATTCCCCAATTTGTTCCCTATCCAAACAGTTTAAAATCTGGCCTTCTAGGGCCAAGGGGATCTAGAGACATCACCAAGTATTAAAAAAAAAAAACCAAACCACTGCTCATTTTTCTCCTCAGGAGATCCAGAAGCACATTACTAAAATTATACATTAGTATTAGCAGCTTCCCTTATATTTTATAAATGGAAATAGCCAAAGGTAAGAAATGGGAACAGTCTGAAGAGCCAAAAAGCTGCACTCCTGAGTCCCACTCCTCCTCACAAATCCATCCTCCCACACAGATCCCCTCTGTGTGTCTCCAGCCCAAAATACCTCCAGGACTTGACTTACTTTCCTTTTCAGTCCTTGCTAAGCTTCATATTGTGAGCATCACCTGCGACCCAAACACCAACAACCCTCAGCAAGGACTACAGCAGTAGAGGAGGCTCAAAAAGGAGAGTCTGGTGGGCTCTTCATCAGTCCTGAAGCACTGGTGAGCTGGAGGCTCAGCTCTCAAGGATGGGCAGGGCAGGATGCAGGGACAGCCACCACACACAGGCTCAGAGGTAGTTCTGGGTTGCAGGGCAGAAAGGATCCTTCCAAAATGCTCTTTATGCTCTCAGCACTTCACCTCAACTTCTCTTTCTACAGAATATTTCACAATGTGCACAGCCCTGTTCTCCACCACTTTATTGTCCTGTGATTTTGTTTGATCACCAGGGAAGGGCTGGCAGGTTTTTTCCTGATGTTTCAAGAAAAGAATTGTTTTACCCTTATTTTGGCTTTCATGTATCAGAGACAGAGCTTGAGGCTTCTGCAGAAGGGCCATTTGAACTTGAATCTCCAGGCACATTTGCCAGCCATAAACCAGAAGCACAGCCACTCTGCCGAGTGTCAGACACATCTTGATGGCTGCATGGAGGGTTTATGTGAGGGCTTTTGTTTTGCCTTTCCACCAGCCAGTCAAGGAAGACACATTAAGATAGAAAACAGTGTAACACTAGAAGCATTTAACCAGCTAAAAATATTACCAGAGGTCAATGGACATAATTCTGACAAACAGAGTCCTGCTTGTTGGATCCTGTTTATTTGATCATAAGAGCTGAAACTGCTCCAAAGGGTTTTGTTATGGTGGTGTCAAGGAGAAATAATGACATTGAGCCCATGAGATTTGCTCTGTCTCTTCAGTAATGCAACCCAGCTCAGACTGTGACCCATTGAAAATGAACTTACTGACCTTCCCTCAGCTCTCCCAGCCTCCAGAGTGCTCTTCAGGGCTACTCTGAAATGACTTCTGGTGAAGGAGTGAACTCTACAATTACACTCACACACAGTCTCAGCCTCTCCACATATCAAGGGACAGAGCCCACAGACATGTCCATCGTGCAGCTCAGCTGATTCTGTGACTCTGTCATGTAGCTCCATGAAGACAAAGCCATCCATTAAGTGTAAAAAAACCCAGTAAAAATTACTAGAGAAAAGCTCCCATAACCCCCAAAAAACCTCAGTAAAAACTCCTATGGTAAAGCTCCCATAAGCCACACTTAAGCAGCATTTTTATCCTCTGGTTCAAATCCCACCCACATAAGCCACACAACCTCAACAAAAAACCAAGGCTTCCCAAAGAAGCTGAGCTCCTTGATGTCTCCTGACACTGCATCAGGAAGACATCATCAAAATTTCATTTCTGCACTGCAGTGGTGGCAAAACGCTCTACAGAGGCTAAAGAATAAACCAGGACAGTGTTTGCTATGGAAAAACATGGCACAGGTGATCTTACCTTTGGCAGAGAGAACATCAGGGAGCAGAGAGGGCCAGCAGGTCCCTGAGGATGGTGCAGAGCATCACACCACAGGAGCAGGGATGCTGCCAGCCAGGGCTTTGCCCTGGGGTACCTGAGCCAGGCAGGGCCACAGCCAGAGCTCAGGCAGCGAATTCACAGAGGAGATGGAGCCATGGTCAAACAGGGAGGTGGCTCCCTGTGGCAGGCTCCAGGCACAGCTTTGCTCCTCCAACATGGCTGAAGAGGAAACCTGAGCCTCCCTGGCTGGGTTTAAATGGGCTCCTGGCCCACGGGAATGGCTGGAGCACTGGGTGGGGCTGCTGAGGGAGGTTAAGGCTAATCAGAGCCCTGCCAGAGATCCTTTAAACCAGTTCTGTGTCTCTTCCTAATGGGATTTAAAGCCTGTTCCGCAGCAGGAATAAAGTCCGCACTTTCTGCAAATATTCCTCTCTACTTCATGACAGTGTAGGCATCCCCAGGTCCATCAGGTTGGCAGAAGAGGTCAGAACAGTGCTTGGCAGGGAGGATTTAGACAATACAGAAGATGTCTGTGTCTGGGAAAGGCAGGGGAACAGGAGACTGCATCAGGCAAAAACCTTAGAGCCAGCTCTGATTCTTAACCTCTGACTTGAGGGCACTGTAAGTGCTTCACAGAGCTGGGAGGCATCACAGGGAGGCCACTTGAGTCAGTCAGCCTTCTTTTCTTCTCTTCCTGCAATTGAGAATAGTGCTTGAAGCCAGAGGGAAGTTTTTGTTGTTTTCTGGCTTGTGCAAGTTAGCACAGAAGACTGGTTTTGATGGATTTTTATGTCTGCTTTTACACCTGTACACCTTATAAAACAAGCAAAATCTGTGATTAGACCACAACAGGTCAGGGCATCCAGAAATTACCCACAAGCATCTGCCTCATTAAAAACTTGAGTTACCTGGGCTCCTGCACCTGTAAATTGTAAATTTTGTAAATCCCACCCTGCGTATTCAGAAAACTTTATCCTCTACCAGTATAAAATTTGTCTGGGAAGATGCAGAAGGTACACAGGATCTCACAGCAGCAAGCCTTTAATTACCACCTGGTAATCACCCCAGTGATTAAATTGTCATCAGTTCTTTGCTGGTTCATCTTTAACCTCCTTTATCTGCACCCATCATGGAAGGAACCTGGACCAAAGGACTAAAAGTGAGGTGGTGACTCACTGTCCTTCATTTCAGGGCTACAGTTGTATTAAATCAGCTTTAATTCTTAGGTGTGCTTAACATGTTACAGTTTAGAAAATGACAATTTCATGTGAAAGCATTGGAACAATTTGGGTTGTGTTTAGTGAATGCCATCTTAGATCTACATTTCCTGCTTGCTTAGGCTATAAAAGGTTCCCAAATGCAGAGTTCTTCACACAGAGCCATTTATTCAAATCTCTGACTAACCCTGTCACCTGTGTGCCACTTTGCTACTTTTTCCCCATTAATAATTGTTCACTCTCCAGATATGGAAATTTTTGTATCTTGATCTTAACTGCAACTTGATTTGTTTTCACCAGAGCAAGTGGATAATCCACAGGAGCCTGTGTCCAAAAATTGCTGCTAAAATCAGGGCAGCCAATGCAGAGGGCTACAGAGCAAGGGTAATCTCTGGGTGGGTTTCATCCATTGCCCAGTTACAGAACATCCACTCCCACAGGAACCAAGAGAGGCATAAACACACAAACAAACACAATAAATTGGATACCCAGCCCACCAGCAGATTAAGTCAAGAAGGAGTATTAAGTTGTTTGGGTTCTCATTTAAAAATAAATAAATCGACTCTCCCAGTCAATCTGCTTAATGTCTGATTGACATTAAGTAGATAAGCAGTGATTTAACCTTATGGGGTGGATTTCTTCCCATGATGCAGAGGTCGTGTCACACTTGGAAGATGACAAAGTGAGTTTTTTAATTTCCTGTCCTACCACAGGCCAGCTCTGTCTGTGTTTGCTGGGAGATGAGGGTGCTCCTTGTTTTTGTGTTTCAGATGCTCCTGGGGCATTCTGACAGGGACCAGCAGAGTGGAAACAATGCTGTCAATGGCACAGCAGTGATGTAAATAATTCCATGCAGGGAAAAACTGCCTCATTTCAGGCAACATAGAAAGGTTTAATGTGGGATAGATTCATCTGGCCATTCAGGATTTCCCATTCCTGGGAGCCACTCCCCACAGCTGCTTGCATTGCACACCCTCAGTGGCTCCAGGAGTGCCAGCAGAGCCCAGAATGCCAAATGATCCAATGCCCCAGGAGCCCCCAGGTTTTCTGTGCTGTGTTTTATTGTGATGATTTATCTCTCCATTTCTTACAGAGTGATTGAGCTCAAATTGGCTCGCACAGCTGAGCTTCCCCAGCCACTTGCCAAGTGGGTCTGCAAGAGGTGATTTTTCATGTTGTGTTCACATGTCAGTGCAGGTCCCTGCCTTAACCCCTGCTCCCAGGGGGTGTCCACTCAATTCCTGCCAGGACTGGGCATCTCCTCTACCATCCCTTGCCCCTCCATGCAAGATTGACCCATGCAGCACCCTTTTCTCATTAGTTTTGCCTTCTTACCTCTCCCCTCTCCCCTCACTTCTGAAATTAATAAGTGCTAAGCCCAAACAACCATTCCAGTTGTCATGGCCTTGGAGCATTTTGTTTCTTGGGCCACAATTTTCTAATTTTGTGACAGAAGGTGTTTTTTTAGTGCTGTTGACAGCTCTACCCACAAAATCAAAGCACCTTAAATACGTTGTTAAGATTTTCCTTTGTTGACAGCTGATGGCCCACGACGCCAATATAAAGGGATCAGCACAATCCAGTTCAATCCATTAACTTATTTAAATTGTCTCTGGGGTGGAGGTCAGGCAGGCCAGGCACCCTCAATGCCTGCTGGGGGAACTGCCAGGACACTTGTGCCATCCAGCTGTGCTGATAATTCCATGAATTATTGGGATTGAAGCAGGCTGGTATTTCCATACCTTCCAAAGTTTGAGCCAAACTAGTCAGACCAAAGCTGGGCATCAGCCCCTGCCTGTGCTGGGAACTGAGCTGCAGCATCTCCCTCCTCGTGCACCAGCACTGACACCAGCCCAGTGGCAGCAGGCTGAATCTTATGGCACAGCTCCACTAAAAGCATTGGAGTTAAGTTACCTTACAGCAGAGAAACATCTCTGTGTTTCTCCCCCAGCCCCTTGGAAAGCATTCCTGCAGGAATCCCCAGTGTGGCCTCTGCTGTGCTGCTATCTTTCCTCCACAGAGTAGTTTTTCATGGCATTGAGGAGCCCTCCTGCTCTCAGCATCCCCCAAGCTTTGCTGGCTGATGTAAACACCCTTCCACTTCCATCCTGCCTTCCTGGCTCAGCTGCCACTTTCCATCTTATCTTAAAGCCTTTTAATTCCAGTGTTATTCCCTCACACTCTCCTGTAATTCATTTAGCACACAGCTGCAGAGATATGAGTCCCTGCTCTCCCCTCTCACTTGGCTCTGCAGATAGTAAAGGTGTTTTACATCCTGACCAGGGAATGTCTCTGATTCACTGCCAGGTCACCTCTGCAGCCCCCCAAGGTCCCCCTGCTGCAGGCTGCTCATGAGCCAGCTCCTGGGAGGCTGTGGCTGCTGACACAGCACTGTGCAAACCCAGGGCACTGGGAATATTTCCCTGTCTGCTCTGGGGTGCCCTGACCCCCAGGGGAGCTCTGACTTTGACACTCATCCATGGAGAAAGTTTCCTGGACTTCAAGATAGACTGGAATCCACAAAAGTGTGAAATAGATGATAGAGAGCAGTGCAGGTGTGTCACTTGGTGAGAAATTGAGGTTTTGGGGTTTTTAGTGTGTTGTGGATGGAAGCAGGATGGAAAGCACAGGGTGTTGTCCTGAGTTTCTTCTTCATGCTTCTTCTTCCTTCTCCATGGGTTGGGTGGCAGTTTGTAATAGGGCAGAACAGTCCCCATTGCAGCTCTGTGGGATCAGTTATTGGGTTAAAAGGGAAAATAATCCAGGTGTCAGCCCTTAATTGGACAGTTTAGTCTTGAAAGCCCTTGGAACAAGAGATTGTTGGGCATTTGGTGCCTTCTGATGAAAAGCTGCAGAACTCCCAGCAGTGAGACTGTTTTACTGATAGGAAATAATAAACACCTGAGTCCCTACATGAATTTCTGCCTCAAGTGTCTTCAGCCCAGACCCAGAGAAACCCACAGCTGGTACTGCCACACAGCACCTCAGGGTGCATCAGCAGCCTTTGGGCTGCCTCAAAAGTGCTGATTTAGGAGCTGGCTAAAAGATCTTCTGCCCCTACACTGCAAAGGGAAGCAGGATGTTGGGGTATGCTGTTGTTTCTCATTCCAAGGAGCCCTAAAAATCCTCTCTGTGCCATTTCTCATGGAGCAGGGATTGCTCCTGCAATTCCCAGCCCTCCAAACACCAGACATTTGGGTCAGTGAGGTTCTGAACCTCACACAGCCTGGAAATGACTCCTAAACCCTCCAGCCTACACTCCTGGGGAAGCAGGAACATGAAGTGACAGGGGACAAGGAGCTCTGGGGTGTGGAGAGCACAAGAAACACTGTGGACATGCTTTGCTTTAAGAGGCAGTGATGGAAAATCTGGGAGAGGGCAAAAGAAAAGCTGTTGTAAGAGGAGTTCATTCAGGCCTCATAGGAACAAAAGTCATAAAACATAGAATCATTTAGGAGCAGATGTGCCTAATTTGGAGAGGGACAGCAGTGTACATGCCTGCAGCATCAGCTGGATTCCTTTGGGATGGTTAGGGCTCCATCAGGACAACTGCAGCAGGAACCTGAGGTGTGCTCAGCCAGCAGAGCACAGGTCTGCTCCTGCCATCTGTGATCCCCTCAGAAGGGCTTGGAATGTGAATTTCAAATGTCTACAGTGACTGGGTCACCAGGAAATTACCAAGCAAGAAACATTTGTGAAAATAATTTTGTAATGTTTTAACAATCACCATAACATTTGGGTAAGAACTCAACCTGTTGTCAGGCAATTTGCAGGTGGAAACTGATGAATAAATTATTCCCAGTATTTTTATTTTTTTTTTTGCCCAGACTATTTCACAGCTGTTATCTGAAATTCCAAACCACTTATTTTTGTTTAACATCCTAACAAAGAAATTTAATTCAGACTTAATGCCTCTAGGAAATGTGTCCTGTGATGAACCTCTTTTGCTGAAAAGCATTTGATGAGTCTTCAATCACCCAGTCTTTGAATGGAGAACTTTTGCTTCCCAGTAACTACAAATATCAAGAGGAGAATTTACTCTGGATAAACTTAACGAATCAGGGATGAATTTCTTTTTCTGCAACAACAAAAAAACCCCTTTCTTTCTGTAAAAGTTCAGTTGTTTACAATGTCTTGAAGGCAGCAAAGCCACAATAAAGAGCAAGAAAGAAAGCAAGGCAAGTGTGGAAATTTCCATCATAGAGACAAGTTCCCTTGGACAGCCAAGGACATGATTTGTGGCTGGTTGGAAAAAATACTTTGAGAGGAATCACAAAAGCTCTCGACTTGCATTCTTGAGGAGCTGAAATTGCCCCTTTCTCCTCCCTCTTCTCCACACTGTACTTCATACAGTGTTTAATTTCAAAGGTCCTGCGGGGCCTGGCCTCTGGCACCATGACTAAAATGAAATGTTCTGGCTGGGAGCTGGGGAGGGGGAGCTGGGAGGGCTGGAGAACAAAGCCCATGGGGAGAGGCTCCCAGGCTGTCACAGGACCGGCTGCAGACAGCTAATTAACAGTAGACATGAGTAATTAACAGCTGGGAAGCCAGACAGCATTGCCTGGGGAGCTCTAAGAAGCTCTGAGTGGGGTCTGTGGGTGCGTGATAAATGCTCATCCCAAATGATCCAACCTCTGTCTTACAGGGCAGAGCTGCTCCTGCCAGGATGCTCATCACCAGCAAAGGCCACTCTGGTGTCTGTGGACACCAAAGCTGGTGGAGATGGCACAAATCTCTGCTGTCTTCTCATGGTTTTTCTATTAGGTCCCTGCACAGGTTTAAGAGGTAGAAATTCCTCCACTGATGCAAACAGGGAGTGGGTTTTGCTTGTGGCAAAGAGTAACACAGGGGAAAACCTGTGATTTCTCCCCAAAAGCCAGACATGGTTTATCAGTGACCACCTGAGCCTGTTGGTGGCTGTCTCCCTTCCACACACCCAGGTGCCTCAGCAGATGGGGCTTTCTGTGTTTGTGGCTTTGATGGTGCCGTGCTTCAGTGAGAAATGTAAATAAATCACAGCCCTGTGACACAGATGGTGTTTGGTTTTGATGCTCCATAGTGTGAAGTTGTGTCCTTAAAGCTTTGTTCATCCAGATGGAAGGAAGCTCTGTCCCTGGGAGGGCACCCAGCAGGTTCAGCCCTCCATGAAACTGCTCATCCTCAAATCCCAGTGTGGGGGCCGTGCTTTTCCCTTCACTCTCCAGTGAGCAGGACAGGACTGTGATGAAGCCAGATTTGCTGCCTGATCACCTGGCATGGCTAACAAGGGTGTGTGGCTGGAGCAATTTACCCAGAGCTGAACGAGCTGAGAACCTCCTGGTTCACATCCCTGTCCTTGGCTGGCTGTGCTGGACAGCAGAGACACACAAGGTGTGTGTTCAGCATCCTCAGAGACAGACAGAGTCCAAAGCCACAGCTTTACCCTGCAGACTAGCTACAAAATAGGGACAGTCATCAACACAGACCGTTCAGCTAGGGAAGGGAATGCTGCCTTTAGAATACCCTTGGGACTGACTGAAAATGCAGCCTTCCTCCAGAAATCTTCATATATTCATTCATCTCTTGGCCAGGGGCAGCCCAGCTCAGGGTGGGACTAAACATGGACTCTGCAAATCACACAGGGCTGATAAAACAGACCCTGAGATCAGAAATCCACAGTATCCCCACTGAAGTACAAATTGCTCTTTACATGCTCCGTGATCATATAATGCAGAAAAGTTCATTTTCATTAGTTTGCAAATAGCTTGTAAGAGCAGACATTTCCTCTTGCCTACTGAATACTTGGAATATTTGCATATTTAGGCAATGACAATATTTTTTTATGCTGTAGCTTTGCTTGTGGTCATAAATCCATAATCCACTTCAAGGCTTTATTGTCCCCCAAAATGTGATGTACTTCAGTTTTGCCAAGTTATGGGCATGCATCTGCAATTCATTAAGCAACCGAACAACACATTTTCCGTTTCACAGTCACTATCTTTGTATGACCTCTTTGGTCTGATGACTCAAAGATATTTCATAAATTATTAACAGAGATTACATTATTGAGAGAGGAGCTGTGTAATTAGCTGAAAGAGTGCTCAGAATTGGGGTTGTGGGGATCTTCTGAAATCAGAGAGGGAAGGCTGTCAGGAAGACTTCACAGGAGGAAGAAAAAGAACACAGGAAATTTAAATCCAGAATATTTTCAGATAACTCCCCTCACATTTTCAGGAAAAAAAAAAAAAAAAAAGAGCCTTGCTTGCAGCTCATGACTCTTTCTGTGAATTTTAGCTGTCAGATGCCTTGGAGACACAAACCTCCATCTCTCTCTGGCCCTCTACAGGAAACAGAAGTTTTGAGGGAACTGGGACTTCTTTGTCCAATGCTGTGAAGGTGCTCCCTGTGCATGGGTGCAAAGGTGGCAGGTGAGAGTGAAGGACTGGCAGGGGAGTCTGAAGGACTGGCAGGGGAGACTGAAGGACTGGCAGGGGAGACTGAAGGACTGGCAGGGGAGACTGAAGGACAGGTACCCCAGTTTGGGATTAGCTGGTCCAGTTAGAACCTGCTGTCTCTGCCCTGGTGTCTGCAGTTTCAGAGTTATCTCAATAGCTGATTTTCTTTCTTGCAGTTTTCATACACTTTGCCTTGCCCAGCAGCTTTAAATGTCTCAGAGTAAAAGGTTTGCTGAGCCCATGCAGCTCCAGTTTTGTCTAAATCTAACCAGCCAGCTGTAACTCTTAAAGTAATAAACATTATTGGTGTTCTGATAAACGAGAGCAGTGTGGCAGAAAAAGCTGTCCTTTCTAATCCATGGAAGGGCTCAGCTTCAATCATATCTGATTACTTTCAGTGTATTCAATCTTCATCTCAAATCATTCAGTGGCAGTTTAATCAATACATCAAAATCATGCACAATTCCTGCTGCTTAGGGAACAGCTCACATCAGAAGGGGTTTCTGGGTTGTGTTCTGGAATCAGACAAATAATTAAATCAAAGAATGAGTGATAGAAACACTCCTGAAGGAACCTCATTGTTTTCTCTATGATTTATCTGAATTTCCTGGCCACAGTTTGTACATAACACTGAACTCCAAATAATCCCTCAAATCCTTTCCACACATTAATTCTGAAGGCATCACTGCAGTCCAGTTAAGTGCTAGAGATATGTCTCAGAGCAGGTAATCAGAGCAGGGAGAATGGTCTGGTCACTGCTTTATTGGTTTTGCTGATTTAAGACTGTAAAATCTTACCTGAAATTCAGGTCTTAGCTCTTAGCTTATTCGAGATCATAAATCAATGGGCTGCTTTGAAAGTGGTGTCATTAAAAACATGTCTAAGTTCCAACACTAAGTTGTAAATGGTCCTGGACTCCAGAATCCTTTTTCCTTTTGATCAAAATAACATCTTGCTTTTCTCCCAGCTCTCTTCAGGGATATTTTCTCAAATCCCAGTTTCATCATAGTCAAAATACTAGTTTTGCTGCCTGCTTTTCTTGCCTATCTATTTCTTCTAAGCAAACTGAAGATTAGGAGCCCTGTTTTATATAAGGGTCAAAAATAATATAATCAGTTGTGGGAAATAGTTATTTGGAATAAAATAAGTAAATAGTTATACATTAATTTTATTTATTTAAAATATTTATTTATTAATATTTTAATGAAATAAATAAATAGTTATTTGTGATTAAATAAAGGGTCTTTTTATTTCATGTATTCATTATTCTCCTGTTCTTACAGAACGGTGTATTGTCCTGGTGTGATCTCCTTGTAGCTGTGTTGAGAAGCCACTGAGAGCAACTTCACACAGGAATGGAGAAGAGCCAGCCCCAGCCTGCACTGAGGTGTGACTTGGTCCAGCATCCCTCCAGATAAAAATATGGGGAGATGCACATGGAATTGCACTCAGTGGAGCATTTAACCTTGGATTGGATTTGAGGTAAAACAAGCCTGGTCGAATTTTCTTGGTGAGCTGAGCAGCACTGATGGGGATCCCATGAGGCAGCCAGGGGAAGGTCCCCTCCTTCCCACAGCATCCCTTGACTCCTTCAGACCACACCTGCCTGGGGCTGAGAGCCTGTTCTCATCAAGTGACTGAGTGCTGACAAGCAGGCAAGGAAGGCAGAGAAGCAGCTGGAGCAGGCAGTGCTGTGGTGCCCCTGTGGCTGTCCCAGGAGCACCTTCCAGCTCAGACCTGAGGCTGCTCCTCAGCTCCAGCCCAGCCCTGGGTATCAGCCTCTCACTGGAATTCATGGAGCTGTCACTGGCTTAAAGAAACTGCCAGCTCTGCACTGGCTTCAGAGGGAGATGGGCTGGGGCCAGCCTTCAAGTTACCACCAAATTACAATAATCCCATTCTCCTCTTGATCAGATTTCCCCCTGTGTTTTCAAACACAAGTACCTGAATTCTTCTGAGGTCAGGTCACTTGCTTGAAGTAATTTTTTTCTGCACTGTGTGCATTTTTTCTTTTCATCCTCAAGGAAGAGCACTGACTTTTATTTTTCTTTTCCCCCAATACATTACATGTTGTTTTACATATCAAGTTATGCATCCTAAGAAAGCTTAGCAATAGATCTTGTGTGTGAGGCACAGGTTGGCCTCCAGCTGTGACAGCATGTGTTAGATTCTACATTATAATTGTTTTCTGCTCTGATATATTACATAGAGAAAGAAGGGCACTATCTCAGAAGGCACTGATGTGGCTATAATGTGCTTAAATTGTTTTTTGAGAGCAACAAGGCTGCTGGGGCAAGGGGTTGGTGTATTTGGGGCTCTGCTTTTGACAGCACTGTAGGAAAAAGGTGTGTGTTAGCCTGTTGTCTTCAGCTCCTTCACCTCAAACAGTCCTCTTGGGCTGCACCAGATGGTACAGAAAAAAACCCCACAGACATTTCTTTACAATATGTATGCAAAAAAAAAAAAAAAAAAAAATCAAAGTATTTGATTCTAAAACGCTGTGATAAGCCTGATGTAGCCTGAACACCACTTGGCTTCACTCTCCTGTGAACTGGGATTTTCACTAGGCTTCCTGCAGCTGGATTTTCAAATGGAATTGTTTTAGTTGAAACCATTTTCAGTTTTCATTTCAAACACTATTTCCCACTCCCTCTGCTTCCTTCAAGGAAAGCCTCTGGGCTCCTTCCCCATGCCTGCTCTTTCTTGACAGTGGGATACCATTATCCAGATACCCAAACAGTGCATCCCTCACCCTTCAGCCCCAAAAGGATGGCTTTAGTGGGATATTTTATTCTCTGGCCTGCAAGGCCCTCCTGGGGTCACATCACGAGCTGCATGAAGGTGGCTGAGTGTGTTGGGTGCAAGATCAAAGCCATCCCATGGCCCTGGGAGAGCAGCAGGTGCCAATGGCCTGGCTGTGCATGCCGTGGCTTTCAGCAGGACTGGGGTTGTCAACATCCTGCTTTTCTCCTGAGAGCAGAGAACATGGATCCACACTCACAGCAAACCCTCAGCACCCACTGAGACCACAGGAGGAGGAATTGATGGGAAGGAAATGTGTATTTTGGGACTACAAGATTATTTTTAACCTTGTCAAAGGAAACCAACAAAACTGAGAGGAGCACAATGAAGAGCTGCACAGCTCCCAGCCCCACAGATTATGTATGACCACTTTGGCCATGCATTATTTATCACATCTACATTATTCTGGCTTTCTGTGTTTTGCACAAGTCTGACTTACAAAAGGCTGGCATAGAAGAGCATTGTTTGTTCCCTGGGCTTTGCTGTGGGGAGAGAAAATGCTAACATGTGGTGGGATCCTGCATAAAACACTGATGAAAAATGAGCAAGCTTGTCACTGGAGTCAGAGCAATGCTTTTTAAATGAAAACCAATTGAGTAGTTAATTTTTAAGTAAATTGCCCTTGTTTCTCATATTAAGCCATTTTGACAGTTGTGTTGACAGTTACCCAATTAAATGTGAATATTTTGGTGGCATTTGAGTGCAAACCAAGCCAGGTGTTTCAAGGGCTGCACAGATCTAATTTCTATTAAGGAGGACAGTCCATTCCCCCCCAGGCATCTGAGTGGCAGAATTCCATTATTTTTTGTAGAGGAAACCTGCACTGCAAGCAGCAGCTCATGATGTTGCCAGAGGTGGTATGTGATGTGCACCAAGGAAAAAGGTTATCTGCTCCTGCTGTAATCTTTTTATTGCACAAAAGCAATAAAAATTTTTTGAGCACTTTGTGAGGATTTTTAAGCCTCCTCCTTGGCCAGAGGGAGGGTGGGAGCACAAGGACATGGATCCTCTCTGCTCTAAGCAGCACCAGGGGGAAAAACCCAAGCAGAGAATCCAAATAGGAGGAAAAATGCAGTAAATGGGGAAGGTTTGAGGGTGGGAGGATTGTTTTGCTTTAATATGTTTTGCTTTAAATGATAATTCCCCTCTCTGGAAATCCTCAGGAAGGTGTGGAGTGAGAGGAGTTGGCCATTCCTGGCTGCAGAAGTGCTCATCTGCTTTGTGTTCACACAGCACCAGTGGGTGCTCCAGCACAGCAGGACCTCTGTTATCTCCAACATAATGCTCAAAAAATCCTCATCTTGGGAAGCTGCCTGCCTCTGTCAGCCCCTTTATGTGGAAACAACCTCTTTTTTTTATTATTATTTTTTATTTCAAAACATAAAAACCAACTGGAATATTAAGTCCATTTGCTGAAGATGCCAGGAAATATCTGTCCAACTTTTTATTCCTACTTAAGCCAAGAGGATTTCTTGCAAATGCAGCACAAATATGTACAAGCAATAATTTTGACTCATGTGGGGCCCTCTGGCTTATCCACTTTCCTGGACTCTGGAATCCCATGTGGGAGTGAGAAGGGAAACAAAGCTGTTCCACTTTGGGGGAAGGGAAACTGAGGCAAGGAGGTACCAAACCCATGATCTGCCTCTCACTTGAATCCTTCAGGGTGCAGAATCTGAACCTTGTGCACCATCAGCCTCCCACCATCTCTGCTTGAGTTTATTTAGGTTTGGGGAATTATTCTCACAGAATAATGCAGAAAGTTGAAATAATGGGACCAGAGACGGTTTGTTCCTGTTGCTAGTGGCCAGTTGCTATAGGAGATTTCAGCTTTCCCCTGCTCTGCTGGGGGAGATCTTTTCATGTGCCTGAGGGATGCATAAAGGATTTGACTTTCCAGGCACAGTTTTGTGCTTAAAATCTCTCCTAGCACAGATTAAAGTACTTCTTTCTGATTTAGCAGAAACCCCTTGAAAGGCTGGATGGAACACAACATGGTTTTCATCCAGCTTCAGCTGCCAGGCTCAATTAGGGGAGAATTAGGAGTTTGCCTGATGGGAATTTTGCTGACTTAAAGGCTGATTTTCCCTCTTCCATTGGTGGCTGGTGGACGCTCAGCCCCCATCCTACTCAGATATACTTGAAATACAGGAGGAGAAAATAGCATCAATCCCAGCTGGAGAGTTCCACTTTTGTGACTTTGCCATTTTGAGGGGAAGTGGCTCCATCCACTGGGGCTTCCTCCCTCCCTGGGTCACCTGGGAGGAGCAGAGTTCACTTGGAACCCTGGTGTGAGCCAGAGTGTCTCAGCCTGCCTGGAGCCACGGGCTGGCCTGGGGCCACACTGCTGAGTGTGCAGCTTGGGGAAAGTAAATAGACATTAATATGGCATTTATATATATAAAATATCGAGAAGGATGAGTATTCTTTGCTTAAAACCTCTTTGAAAATTACTTCTGTAATGCAGAGACATTCCCAGCTGGCCCAAAGGCCTTTACATCAATGCAGCCACACTTTGAACTACACCAGGAGCTCTTCTACTTTCATAGCAGAGTATTGAAAAGCACCTCCAAAATGTAAGTGAAGGAGAAATAAATGATTTATTACTTAAAAAAAAAATAAATTAGCTTCTTCTTGCTCTGTGCAACCTGTCTGCTAATGTGTTAAAGGACTGCATCAACCCCTCAGACTGTATTAGACTTGCTCAGGCAAACCAAAACCCCCTAATCTTGCAATACATTATGACTGAGCATTTTTATGAAAGAAATGTAGAAATTATAACATTTTAGGGTGAATAAGTAATTTAGCTGTCCACCCTGAACTCCTAGATGCTTCAGGAATAAGGCTGCTCATTCCTCTGTTTCTCCTTTGTTGGGATCATCTTGTTCTGGCAACAGGCAAAAAGAAATGTTACTGAAGAAATGATTTTGTACCTCTGATGCCAAAGTGAAGGAAGCTCTGGCTGTGGTTAAAAGTGTTGCTGCAATGTAGAAGGTGCAGATCCTACCTTATCTTGTATTACTGCTAGATGGCATAAACCAGCCACTTTTATCCACTGGGAAATTGAAAATGAATTAATTATTACTTGCAGAATAGAATAATGGAGAGACAGAAAAATAAGGTGAGAATAAATGATAAAAACTATAGAAAATAAACTATAGAAACTAAGAACGGGGCCCAGCAACACATATTGCAGGTCACAGGTAATTTATAGCTTTAAATGGTATTTTAATTTTATGAAATTCCTGCCTGATTTATTCCTCTGGGTGAAACAGTTTTTCCCAAGCAACTCCACATTATCAGTAGCATGAGAGGTAATACAAATTCTTTTGGCAGGAGCATCCAGTGATGGAATAGCAAACATTGCATTACTAACCCCAATAATGCAGGGAAAACATCTTTCTATTGTGCAAGCAGACAGCAACAGAACACAGAATTTCCCCACAGGAATAGATCGAGCTCTTACAACAAAAGCTTGTGAAAGCCTTTGTTCTGATCCCTCAGGATTTTATGATTGTCACACAATCTATGTAGATCAGCCATTCACTCTGAGAGGCAGACTTTGCATTTCTGTGATAGCTGGCTGCTGTTTGAATAGCAGAAATAAAATAAAATAAAATAAAATAAAATAAAATAAAATAAAATAAAATAAAATAAAATAAAATAAAATAGAGGTGCTTTGACCATTTTGAGAAATACTTTTTTTTTTTTTTTTTTTTTTAAAGGAAGAAACAAGAAGAGGACTGAAATGCCCAGCTGGATAATGTGTCCCTGACTGACTGCAGCTAGATGTCAAGGAGGTGTAATATCCTGAGTAGCCTCTAAAGATCTATATACAGCTTTTGCTAGTGTGTTTTGTGCTCCAAATCCACTCTGTCCTTAGTTGAATCTTTACATGGAGCCCATGTCCTGATTAGGTTTTACAGAGATATGTATCAGCATCCCAAATATTCTCTGTGCTAATACTTGTCACACTCAGTGATCACCATCTGATTGAGATGTTTTCTCTCTCCAGGCAGAGAACAGGAAGGATACTGCTGATGCTGCCTGTGGTTGTTTTAGAGCACTGAGTGTGTGTATAATGTTTATTCCATGCAAGAAGTCTGCACATGACCATGGCCAGAATTACTGGAGCTACCATGGTGACACATTTTTCAAGTGATATTTGCCAAAGGTGTTTTTATAGAACTCAAAAACCAGGATCCTGAGAGACACAGCACTCAGCAAGTAGTGTCAGTGGATTATAATAATTCATAAGTGATGGCTTGCTGATCATTGGGAGAGTGATCTGAGGTCATATTTGTTCAACTAAACCTTATTCCTTCAATCTTGACACAAATGGACTGCACCTTGCAATGGTTTAATACATGAAATTAATACTTAAATGTCTTTTACTCCAACAGGGTGCCCAAACTTGGGCTAAAATAGTAGGACCTAAATGGGAAACCAAACCATCAGGATTTATACTTGTCTGCATGCAGGTTACCTCTCCTTGCCATCAGGTACTTTATGAAGTGCAGGACTGGTGTTTGCCACTGCTGCTCCTTTCCCTCTCCCCTTGTCATTAACATTCCCCTCCTGTGCCAGCTCCAGAGGGGAGCTGCAATTAAAATTCAATCTGACAGAGCATGTCAAATGCAAAGGGTCCCTTTTGCACAGAGTCTTTGCAAGCTCCTGCTTATTTTGTGGTTGCTCAGTTCAGTGCTGCTTTCTAAGAACAAATGGGCAGGAGGAGGTTGGGCTTCCACAATATCCTACAGCAATTTTTGTTTAGGTCATTTTCTTGACCATTAAATGTCATGCATTTATTGGCTCTTTCTTGCTTATAAAAGCGAAGCAATAATCCATGAATTATTTCTCTTCAGAGCCTGGATGTGCTCAGTGTAACAGAATATTGTCCCTGGAGCAAGGGCAGCTCTCTCAAGGCTGGCTCTTTTCAGCTGCCACTCCTTGGGGATGTGCAGGGAGGGAGGAAAGAAACCAGTCCAGAGCAGAGCTTCCCAGTGTGGAAGATCTCCCCCAGCTTCACCTGATCTAGGTGACAAGAAATAGATGGCAGTGCTTCAGAAAGAGGGCCTTGGGGTGAGGTTTGTGTTTGAGAAGGGCTTGCCAAAGGTGTCTGGGGGTCTGATGGATGTGGGGCTTGGATGAATGAGGGGAATTGGAGACTGGCAGTAGCCCTGCACCAGTTCAGCTCCCCCCGACCACTGAAAGTCAGGAGATCTCCCAGAGGGGACACAGGAGATCCCAGCAGGACAGGGACAGGCAGGGAGCTGTGGAATATGAGGAGGATGGAGCAAGGACCAACGGGGCTTTTCCCTGACAACAACGACAGGACTCAAGGGTGTTGTTCCATCAGGGAATTCTTTACACCAAGTTTGCCAGTGATTTACATTTGCTGATGAACCTCAGTGAATCCCAGGGGTCCCACTCTGCTGTGAACCTGTCAGTGGTTGCTCTGACCTCATTACAGGTGCCACAGTAAAACCAGGGATGATCACTGTGGGCACGGTGCCTGTAGGTAAAGAAAACTTTAAAGACTCTTGAGTAAATGTCCATGAAAGACTAGGGCAGCAATAAAACCTGTAAATCTAGAACAAAACTCACACTGAGAGCAAAATTGCCAGTGAAGTGAGGAGGATGTTGGAGTGTAGCAGATCCACACCATCATCATGGGCTCTCCCTGGGCTTCTCAGAGCACAATAATACTGCTGGAGTGGGTGGGCTAATCAAGGCCATGATATCTCTGGAAAGCTGGGACATATCAAATCTATTGGAATGATTATAGAGTTAATGAGAAGAAGCTGTGTGTTCTCCCTGGCTGGTGCTGAGGGCAGGGTATTTAGGCAGGCAGGAGGGGGCAGAGCTCTCCCTGGGCTGTCTGAGAGTGCCTGGGAGGGGTTCACTGCAGAGCTGCAGTTTCCTGTAGCATGAACATCCCTAGAAGTCTCAGCATCCTGCATTGTCCCTCAGGAGGAGCAGATGAGTCAGGAAGAAGAGAGAAGATCCAGCTGGGATCCCCCTTTTGACCTGTAAGCCAACCCCTGGGGCAGCTGTGTTACCACACGAGGAGTGTTGGCTTAGCTGTGAAAAGGAGATTATGGATGAAGTGGCTGTGCTGCCAGGCCTGAAGCTTTTGAGCCGAGTCACTGTGGGAGCTTAGGAAGCTTCCCAGCAAGCTGAGGGTTTGTTATTATATATTAATGATGGAAAATATAACATCACTTTCAGGATTAGTTCCTGGGAAGATTTCTTGACACTTGGAGCTCATTGAAATCCATGAGCATGAGTCCAATGACTTAATTGTGTTTTATTTTATCCCTGGGCTGCTGAGTTCTGTTTCTGTGTTAGCTACAGTGCCCTGCCCTGCATGGGCTGTGAGGGGGAACACAGGCACCTTCCCCAGCTATGTCCATTCTGGGATTTTCTTCTCTGGGCTCTCCTCTTGCTCCTCCTCAGCATTCCTGGGGTACTTCCAAAGAGCAGCTGCATGCCTGGTGTGCCATGGCTGTTGGCACCCACTTGATCTCAGCTTTGTGTCCCAGGATGCCCCCAGTGTCTGTTTGTACTGTGACTTACCATGCCTCTCTTAGCACTGGAATATTTACCAAATGCCATCCAAAATCAGTGGTAGGGAGGTTAAGATTTTAGAAATCTTGGCCAAGTTTTAATTAGAGCTGATGTACTTAGCACTTGGACTCTGAGAGCACACACATGGAGCTGGTGGTGAAAGCTCCTTCTCACCCCAGTATAAAGGAAGGAGACTTGCTCTCAGCCTTAGTCAGCAATGACCTTTTCTTCTTTGATGCTTAGCTTATGAATTTTTTACCATGTTTGTGCAGGTGAAGCACAGAAAAAGGCCCAAGAAGCAGATGGGGTTGTAAATTGGATGTGTGAATCCCTTGATGGGAAGAAGGCTCTTCCCCCTCTACCTTCCTTCTCTTGTGACTTAGCAGGAAGGCTGTAGAGCACAGGAGAGCTCTGTTTGATTTCAGGTGGCTTGGTCCCCTCCTGGTTACTGCCTGAGGGCCAAGGAGCACTGGAGGAGAGTGTTGGAGTGTGTAAGGCATGTGCACTGCCCTCCCCAAATCTTCTTTGTTAAACAGAAGAAATCATGTTAACTCTCTGCTTGATGCTTCTCTGACTATGATCCAGCATCATTCTACAGGCAATAAAACTCGGTGTCAAAGCAGCAAAGTAATTTCTTTTACCCAGTCCATCCACGCCCTCCTACTCAGGATGGAATAATGCACACCAGCTGTACTTTAGAGCCTGGCTGGCTTTGAACATTACAAAGATATAAGCTAAATTCAGGAAATTACCTTGCTAAGGGCTCATTGAAGATTTCCATATATGGTGCTTATTACTGTTATTACAAATGAATTCATGGGAAATTTAATTAAGTTCTCAAAAAGAAACAAATGGGTTTCTATCTATGAAGTACACTGGCCAAGCTTACTTTTGGCATATTTCCTTGTCCCATAAAGGTTTTCAGAACATTACTTTTCTCTGAGTAATCTTGTTACTAATTTAAGCCCTGGGGTCAGCACCAGCTCGCTGTCTAACATGGGAAATGCTGATAACTGCAGTGTGCTGCACCTGCAGCCAGGGATGCTTTAAACATTGAACTCACTGCTCTCAAATAACACTCACAGAGGGCTCACAGTTACTTTTCCTGCCTGTGGCTCCTCTGTATTTCAGAGTGGATGTGTGAAAACAGCATCTTCAGTTCTAGAAGGAAAGGATGGCTGAAGGGTGGCTTTGGGAAATATTTCCCTCCCCCCCAGCTGCCAGGACAGCAGCTTGAGGCCACTGAATTATTTCACCCTCAAGTTTTCCCAGCAGGCTGCTGGGAAGACCTACAGATCTGGCCAGGCTTCTATCAGCTGGACCAGGCACAGCATTCCTCCATCCCCTGCTCTTTTGGGGCAGCACACCCTAGGCAGAGAGGCAGAATCTCAGAAATAAGGTTCCTAAGTTAGCCAGATTTCCAGGGAGCAGATATAGCCTGTTGCATGCAGTTTGATGGTGGTGGGGGGACAAAGATACCCCAGCTCTGCTGTGTTATGTCACCAGATGATGCCATATGTGATGGTGATTAAACATACATATATATACACACATAATTACATTGCCCAAATTAACCTTGTGCCAGAGAGTTTGGTGGAGGGGACCAGCCTGGGGTGAGGCTTGGTTGCTGGAGTACTGAAGCAGGCTAATTTAAAAGAACATGTTTCATATATTTGCTGCAGATCTCTGAGGACACGAGACAGCCATCCTGAGTTTGGAGTTACACCACAGAAAAGTGGGATTTGCTGATTGGTTGTAAGGTAAGGCTTCTTATGAATTTAGCAACAGACAGGAAATGATGTAATGCTTGGTCTCTGGTCTTTCTAAACCAGCTGTACACTTCTCCCTCATTTATTATTTAGAGCTGATATGTTGCTTTATGTGGTGAGGAATTTATGCTCTCAGATATTGATTTGGTGAAAAATCATAGAGCCACTTTGGGTATTTCTGTTTGAGCTTGGAAAAATAAGCTATTGTCAACTGTGTGGAGGCTGCAGCTGCCCCAGGACATGGTCTGATCTCAGGGTGATGGAGCAGGCCAATAATATTAATAATATTTCTAATACTAATAATAGTAATGAAAAGGAGAGAGAGTAATAAAACTCAGTCACTCAAACTACAATTGCTCACCACCCACTGGCCAATAACCAGCCCATTGTTGAGCAGTGATCAGTGGTTCCCAGTTTGTGTCCTGAGTGTGACATTCTCTGGTTTGGAGCATCCCTTTGGCCTCTTTGGGTCAGCTGTTTCTGCTCACTGGCAAAGCATGGGAAGCTGAAAAGTCTGACTCTTGTGTCAGCCCTGCTCAGCTGAAACCTAAACCTAAACACTAAACCACCAGTGTGTTACCAATGTTCCCACCCTAAATCCAAAACACAGCACTGTACCAACTACTTGGAAGAGCATTAACTCTATCCCAGCCAGACCAGGACATTATGGATAGCCAGCCCATCCCCTCCCAAGGGACAGGGATTCAGCTCTGGTAGTGTCAGACAGAAAATGAGCTGCTCTTGTAGCATCCCTGAAAGACCTCAATCCCTGCTTTCACTGGGAAGAAAGGGGTGCCCTGATGAATTTTGGGCAAAATCTCTGACTGGGAATTTGAGTTAGGACAAAAGTAATTCTTTTATTTAGGGTGAGATCCTAGGTGTACTTATATCTATGTAAGATTCCTTTTTCACTCCCAAAACGGATTATGCCCATCAGCAAATAAAAGGTTGCACCTATTTTCATTGACTTATCCTAAAACTTACCTGGGCCCAGCCTGCCCAGTTGGAGACTGGTAAGGGTGTAGCAAGTGCTGGACAGCCTTTGGAGGGTGACAGGCACAGAGAAGGGTGGGAAGGGTGTGCTCTGGGCCCTTTTCCCCAGCAGGATTGGCTCCCGGTGGCTGCCTGGATCTCCGGGCAGGGTGGAAGCGATGCTGGCTCCCGGCGAGTCAGCAGCACCATCTGCTGCAGGCGGCCAGAACGGCAGGATTGGGAATTAAATGTGGATTTCAGGGCTTAGATGCTGACTGCAGACCGCGCTGTAAATCACACAAACATTAGGCTGCAGTTGCCCAGTGAACAGCAATGGGCTCAGCTGGTGCTCCAAGAGAAACACAAACTCTGATGTAAATCTGCCTTGCTAAAATAAGAAATGTCAAGTTTGCACAGAGCCTTTGAGGCATTTCACATGGAAAGGAGTCAGGGGAAGCAAGTCTTCCCTAATTATAGAACTTGGTCAAAACCTCTGATTTAATCTCAGAAAAGGAGGAAGTTCAGCTGTGACCTCTGTATCTGAGAGCTATAGGACAGAGCAGTTTTGGGACAGTAGTGGCACTTGGTGAGGTCATTAAAGGAGAGGACTGACACTGCTGTGAGAGCTGTTTGGAAACCTCTCTGCTGCCCTTTTCCACCCTATTATTGGTCAACTGTTTTCCTGCAAAGAATGGAAAATTGAGCAATGTGCTGAAGGCTTGATCCAAAGCATATTGGTTTCGAAGCCCATCCCAAAACTTCAGCTGCAGGGGAATTCAGAATGTACTCATCCCAGTAAATCTTCACTTGGAATGGTAGAGAACAAGTTTATTTTTCAATAAACATATAGGAGGTTCCAGACAGATGCACCAATCACCTGAAAATGTGGGTACCACATCTTGAACTGATCTCAGCAACTGGAAATGCTGTGGAAATGGTGTTGAACTGGGGCATTTTACCTCAGGGACCTATAAACATGAATAACCTAGAAACTGCTTGTAGCTCTATATTGTGTCCTTGAAATCTTTTCTCTGGGAGGAGTGGAGGTGCCCAATGACCAGGTCCTTGGCAGACTGATGAGCAGGTTAAGGATTTTGAGGGAGCTCCCCTGGGCATGGCAGGATGTCTGACTCTGAGGCTGGGGATGCTCTGGGACCCTTTGCCCTGCTCCATCTTGCTCAATGCCCAAGAGCAAAGCACAGAGGAGTGTAAGGAGACACCCCAAACAGCCTGGCTGTTGCATCTGTTTTCCAACAAGGCTTGTTCTGCACCCAGCAAGGGCAGCCCAGGGCTGTTTGGCCTATCCAGGAATGTGTGTTTCCAGTAAGCTCCTCTCATGAGAGGAAAGCATGTTCAGGAAACCCAGAGCAATTTTATTTCCTCATTTCTAGACACAAACAAAAAACCCCCAGCAAAACCAAGAAATGCTGTCAGAAACTCCCAGCAGGATAAAAAATGCTGGTGGGTGGAGGGCATTGGTGAGGAGGGGCTTTGAGATGGTCCTGTGTGACCTGGGCCAAGGAACCCCCAAAGCACCCCAATACCAGGAGAGTGCTTGGATACCCACTACAATATCATGCCACTACCTGAGAGAGTGCAATTGCTGGGGCTTTGGAAAGCAGTGTCCAAAGCATGGATAAGAATTTCCTAAATTACTGTTGGCTTTAAGAGCTGCATCATAAATAAGGGGCAAAAGTAATTTTAAATGCCAAGTTCTGCCTTAACCCTGTACTTTGCAAAGCCCTGTTGATGGTAGGTAGAAGTTTTACCTCAATCTCAGTCCCACCTATCACATTCCACCCCTGATGGCCGTGCTGGAAGCAGGGCTCTACCTTCTCCTCCAAGTGGAAGGTACACAGGCCTCTTAGAGAAAGCCCCAAGTTCATCCTCTATATTTATTTTGGGGACAGGCTAAGGAAGGATCTAAGATCCTGACCTACAGTTACATCAGCTTATTCAGCTTCAGCAGCCAGAGCACGTGGCTATTAGTAATCTAGTGAAAAATGTAACAGCACTTGCTTAAAAATAAACAGCCTACTCAAAAAAGGAAGTTACAATAAATAATCTGCATGAGAGGTAGCAATAAAAACTTCATGGCTGGAGTCATAATTGGCTGTAGAAATAAATGTCTCCAGAGCAGGAGATATTGAATATTTCCCTCTCTACCTCTTGCCACTGAAATTTCCCCAAGTGGAAGAAAGCAATGCTTCCAAGCCTGAGTGCCTGGGAAGGAGACATCACTGTATTTAGAGTCACCTCGGTGCCTCTGCCCACACAACTTCCTTTCTTCAAGTCACGCTGGAGAGAGAAAATGTTTCCCCTCCACTTGCTCAACAGAGCATGGTGAGCTCATGAGCAGGAGACTTCAACTTTCAAAGGTTGAACTCGGCCGAGGGCTGATTTCCCTCGTTATTTATGTTTTCTTCAGCAGCTCCCCTGAACTGAGGCACACTCTGCTAAACTCATATTCACCAGCTTTCACTCCTCCTTGTCTGGAAAAGTTGTTGCAAGTGGCTGTGGTCGGCCTGTGAGTAATCCTCCAGAATTACTGCAATCCCAGATAATCGGGACTTGCCAGATGAGACAGGGACAGCCCAACAGGGGGGTGGGAGAAGTTGCTGCTTACATCTTCTTTTTGGTAGTTTTGAGTAATTTTAGCTCAAAAATGAATTGCTCAAGAACGGCTCTAAAATAGAGTGGTAAAAGCAGACAAACTCCCACCTGGCTTTGTACCACCAGATCCACCAGTCAAAGAGAGGACCCAAATCCTATTTCCAGGGAAGAGACTGATCCAGACTCCAGTAAAGCCCTGGCAATGCTGCCAATCTACTGCAGCTCTGACCTGACAGAGTTCAGAGAGTTGTTCTTAACTACAACATCCCACCCTGTGTTGCAGAGATGATATCCTCCCACACATGTTGATATTGTTCTCCAGAAGGCGTGTGGTTTTTTATTGTGCTGGTAGAGTTAGATGAAACTAATGAGTCAATGGTCCCACATTTTTTAACAGATGGTTGAGATACAGCACTTTTGATTTCAGTCAGCTGATGTTCTCCAGTGCCTCTGTGTTTTGGACTGTTTGGGATTACACCTGTAGGGAAAAGAGGCTTAAAATGTCTGTGGATGCCGATTGTGGAGTGATGGTCCTAGCTGCAGGAAACCTTCCATGGGTTTTAACACCCTTCAGGGAGAGTGGTGTCCTTGAAAAGGAATAAAATGGTGTCCTGAGAGTGACTGGGACAGCCTAATTAGCCCTACACTGAGAGCAAGTTGGTTGCCAGTGATGTCAACCAGATTTCATTGCACACCTTCACCCTCTCTCAAGCCATGGTGTTCTTATTCATGCTGAGCAGTACCACTCTGAGGAAGCAGTCACTGGTTACAACAGGACTACTCACGGCAGGCACCAACACTCAACACGAGTAAACAGCTGTGCGTGTGTGATGGGGTGTACTCAGCTCTTCAGGGGCCTCTGGTTTGCAAGTCCAGGAATGCATGCACACTAATGCCAAATTCCAGATAAATGCCCTCAAGGTTGTGTTGGCATTTCTGCAGAGCCAAAAAAGCAAAGGCGTTTCAGTGATTTTAGTTGGGAAGATTTCTCTTCCTCTATTCTGACCCAGTTTCATTCCTGTCTTTTTCTGGGTTCTGTTAACTGAGCTTAGAAGCTAGGAGAAGCAATTTGTGTAAAACATTGGGTTTACAGACCTCATGGTACCCAAATTCCTGCTTGGAAGTGCCCATACTGGCTGCTCAGAGCATGGCAACCAGTTTGAGGACTGCAGAAGTTGTAAAGCACATTGCAATGCTTAGTTTTGCCACTTTATGGATGGTTCGAAGGAGTGTATTTGTAGCTTCCTGTGTTGACTGTGTAGAAAAGCCATCACAAAACATCTTGGACCCATTGTGCAGATTGGTCCATGCACCTCATGGCCTCCAGGGAAGAGATGTTGGGCTGCCAAGAATGGCAGCTCTCAACTTCAGGCACACCCCAACACCAGAGATTTTGGGTTCCTCTGGCACTCAGTCCACAGGTATTTCAATAAATCCCACTCTGAAGAATTTCAGAGGAGCTGGGAATGGGTGAAAGGAAAAACTTTGTTTACAGAATGGAAAAATCCCATTGCCTATGCCCTCTCCATAGACTCCTGGAGGTGGGAGGGTGCTTTGAGTGGCATTCGTAGAGGCTGCCAGTCCCACGTAATTCATGTAGGAAGTTTCTCACTGTTACATCTTCAGGGACATTTCTTCCCCCTTAGTGACCTAATTCTGGTGAATGAGCAAGTGTTTGGAAGGACTTTCCTGCATGACTTTCTGACTGCAGCTCAGAGCCAGCAGGAGCAGGACCCAGGTTCTGAGCTTCCCTGGTGGCACACGGTCCAGCCACCCCAGGATTCTGCCCAGGTGCCCTGGTGTCCTGCTGTGTCACAAGGTGACACTCCATGGACAGAATGTGACAATTGTGCTAGAATAAATAGATCCTTAAGGTATTAAAGCAAACTTCAGATCCCACTGAGAGTAACTGGATGTGGCTCACTGAACTTTCATAGAGCTTTGCCAAAAGAAAGTAACTTTTTTTTTATACAAGGCACATGATTTTCCTTTGAAAATATGTTTACAGAATAGAGGCCATTGCTTCATCAGTCAGTGAATCCTTGATATTTTCATTTATGTGGTTTCTTATTCAACACGTGTTTGAATCATAAGACTTCTGCCCCTTTATCTGAATTTATCTACTGGGAGCATTTTTAAGAGTGAAATGTCAGTCAGGTGCATGCCAGACATGCAGCAGTTTTTTCTCTGCTCCCTGACTCAGTTCTCTGGAATTCCCCTCTGCTTCCTTCTCATTTTTCATGTCCTCTTTCTAGCAGAGAAGAGATACAGGGTTTTCTCTAACCAAGGGAGTACAGTGAGGTCCTAAGACCAGCTCCTTGCTTAGCTCCTTGCTTGCTTCAATCCATTGACATCACACCAGGAGATCTTTTTGTCTCCCAGATGAGAGTTTTTGAAGACTCCTCATATTTCCTTTGCTGCCCTGTTCTGGTTTGGTACTGGAAGGCTCCTTGTAAGCTTTTGATGGGTCTAAAACCAGACAGCAGCTGGTTATGCTGCTGCAGTGTTTTTCAGGGGGGTTTCACTTGGTTTTTTGACACAGCAAAGGAAGGGACAACCAAACGAGCCAGGAGCATGGGAGGCTTTGGGTGCACACCCAGACCTGTCAGCAAGCACTTCTTGTCCTCTGGATGTCTCTTGTTTCTGATCTCTTGTGCTGCAGCTGCATGGAGATCTGAGGATGTGAGCAAAGCTGGAATGGGAACAGAATGTCATTACTTGTGGTGAATTGTTTCTTCATGCTGAGTGTAGGAGAAACCGTAAATATATGCAATGGCACGGCATTAACATACTTCTCTCTTCACAATAATAATGCAATTTTCTAGAAAATCTCATAGAAATCCAGGCCAGAATTTGGATAAGTGAAATAGATATTTGTTTTTCTCACACTTAGTTTTTTCACTTAAAATAATACACCGAAGTGTCACCAATAGCATGATGCATGGGCAAGAATGATGACAAAGAATAAACAAGGGGGTGGTGTGATGCTGAGTAGAGGCAGCTTGATGTTTGGTGGTTTAGGCAAGGCATCTTTAGGACCAAAACACTTATCTAAAATATATGATCTTGCATATATGCCCCTGTTAGCTGCCCCAGCACGTTCTCCTGGCTGCTGTGTGCACTGATATCACAGGCAAACATTGCTGCTGGCATTGATGCCTGTGTCACATGCATTGTATGACAGCAGGGCAACATCTGGCAGTAAGTACTCCAGGCCCCCGATCAGAAAATTGAGTGTAAGAGGAAATGTGGTGGTTCTGTTGTCTCCTGGGTGCTTTAAAAAATAAGACAGACTGAAGAACAAAACTATTTCTTAACGATCTACATGAACTTTCCAGTATTAACACTGCAATGAGCTCAGACAGCATCTCCCCAGAGTGCTGACGTGGGGTTTCAGATGTGTCTGCAGTCAGCAAAGGCATCACCCTGCTGCTGAGGTCCAGGGCAGAGCCCTCTCATCACCCAGGGGGCTGAGGGACAGGGTGGCTTCAGCTCAGCCCCACAGCAGACCTGGGAAGGGGACACAGCACACCTGGGAAGGTCAGCACATGGTGACATCTTGTTTCCTTACATTTGGATGTGCTGAATTTTACTGGTGATGCCCAAGCTGGGCAAGAATCCTGTTCACTCACCAGCAGTGGAAGAGGAGCTGCAGTGCTAACAGGGCCTGTGATTTCCCATTAATTACAAGGTGCTGTGATTGCACATTTACATTTGCTGCTGATGATGGTGTCTTTCAGAAAAAGGTATAGAGGATTTTACATGACTTTCAGCTGGAACACGGTGTCACCAACACTTCCCCTCCCAGGCTGGTGGAGCAGTTCTGATTGCTTGCAACACTTTATTAATAGACTTGCTAACATCAAGGAAAGGTTGATGAACACTTAGGATACAGGAAAGTGCCAGTGACTGCACCTTGTGCTGCTTCTGCTAATAATGTGTAGAAATTATAAATAATGTTTTTATTTTCTGCCTGAGACAAGTTAGTGTCACCAATAGGTGGCCTTTCCTTGGCCTTTCACAACAGCATTCAGCAGCCCTGACCTCTCTGATGCTCACACCAGGGCAGGGACAGGGGTCTGTGTGCTTCTTGCTCCATGGTTTGTCTGGTAGCAGAGACCTGAGGGCTTTCATGCCTCAAACAGAAACATCTTTTCCCAAAGAAACCCTTATTCCAGAGGTGATATCTGACCTTGGGTGCATTGCTCTGGAGGGGGGTCATGAGAGCTGGTCTCAACCACGTATTTAAATATATCTCAGCAAAGAACATCAAGGCTGTCCTCAGCAAGGGCATCACAGTGGCTCAAGCTGTGCTTTTTGCACTTGCAGTGGATGAGAAATGCAGCTGGTTAAAAACCCTTCTTCATTGGGAGGAAGATGATTTTCCATGAAAGGACAGACAGGTATTGAGGTACCTTGTAATCACCTGGCATGATCAGGACAAAATTTAGCTCTTTATAGGAAGGAGGACTTGAGTTCCTGGGCTTGGACAGCACCTTCTCCAGGTTTTCCACACATCTTGAGCTCTGATCCTGCTGTGCTTGTAGCCCCTAATACATGCCATATCCAGTAAATCCAGCCACTGTTGGGGAAAATAAAGTGAGATAGGCTTTATCAGCTCCAGACAGAGCAATCTAATTCAGAAATACCTCTCCCCTGATAGGGATCAGGCCTAACTGATACAGGAACTCCCACTGGTGCGTATCAGGGCATCTGTGAGCCACAGCATGGAGCCTCCTCTTTGCCTTTATTGAAATGGAAAAGATTTCCGGAGGTTCTGACAACAATCAGACTAATTAGTGGGTGCAGACAGGGGTGTGAGGTTCCTGGATACTCAAGGCTGCTCTGCACTGCTTGGATGCCACAGGCAGCCAGGTCTGTAGCAAGGGCAGCCCAGGTAAGCAAGGGAAGGTGGATTTCAGGTAACTTTGGCTACTCTACACTCAACCCTTCCAAGGAGGTTTGACTGGATGCTGAGCAAGGCCTTTGTGCTGCAAAAAACTTCTCCTCAAGGCCTGCTGTGTGATGACTTTCCATGGATATCACTAGAGAGCTTCCTCCATTCCCCCACAGCTGTACAGTGTACTCTTTACTTCATTTTACCCAGGAATGGCATTAACTGCTGGGAAAGCAGGCAACATCAGCTCCAGGTCTGGCTTTGTGACTGACCAGCTCCTTGGAGAGGAGTCAACTCACTTCAGCCATATCCATGAAAGCTGCTCTGCCAGATAATTGAGGCCATCTGAAGCAGTTTGAGCACCCAGTTCTCAGGCACTGCATCATTGGGCAGGGTGTGGAAGGCTGAGCCATGTGTGTGCTCATGGAGCTCTGTGCAGTTTGGTCCAGGCTGTGCTATTCTGTATCAGCTCTCCCCATAGAGAAAGGAGCACTGGTGCTTCCCAAAGGCCTGACAAAATGGCAAGAAGCAGTGGGTGGTTGAAGCTGTACTGCTGGGGCCATGCAATGCATGGCTGGGATGTGTTTTTGGGGACACTGATGCTCCTCCCAGAGCATTTTCCCCAACTCCTCACAGGCTGGCACTGATGGGAATATGAGTGTTGGATGAGCACAGAACTAAGAGAAGTGTGGGGGAACAGCTGATGGAAGGATGCAAACAGAGGGGCAAAACCACAAAGGCATTTTACTGGGCAAGCTGCCTCTTTTTTTTGCTTCTTGTGCACACATATTTGAAGTAAACATTTAAACTCCTCCCTGGATTTGCACTGAGGGAAGGGACATCCCTTCTTCGTGGTTGAGTGGCCTTTCTTCACAAGCAGGACGTGGGGCCAGTGGATTCACATTCAGCATGTTGGGTTGGGCTCACAGGCCCTTAACTGCCCTTTTCTTAATGCAGCCTTGTTAAAGAAAAAATAATCCTCTGGCAAATTATCCTTTCCAGGTGGATGGAGGCAATGACATAGCCTCACAAAGCCTGTTCAGATCAAATGGCAGCCTGCTGAGACAATAAGGGGAAAAAAATCTATTACATCCCTGTGGGGATCTGATGTAGGCACACATTCTGAGCAAAGCATTTTATGATCACTCAAGAAGAGTTTTGGGAAGCTTTTTTTTTTTTTTTAATATGGGCAGTTTTGATGTCAACTATATATAGTTTTGGCCCTTGATGCTGCCAATTACCTCTGTATAATATGGATTTAAAATATTTGCCACACTGTCTTGCTAGCTGAAGGCATTCTTTTTGTACATCCAAGAGTGTGAAAAGTAGCACAAAAAAAATCAGCAAATTTGCCTTTATCCTTTAAATCCTCTGCTTCAAAAAACCCACAAGTCTCAGCAGGCTTTATATACTAAAGACTTCTTTATTTTGCTTTGGATTTGTCATTCTCTCACTGCTTAATTTTTGTTTGAAGACAAACTCTTTAGGTGGTGACATAGAAATGTAGAAATATAGTAGAGGATGGGAAAAAAAGAGATTCTGACTTCACATGGAGAATATTTTAGTATTAATTAGAATAATATTTGATGTTCTGATTTCATGTGAGTGAGTAATTGAAGACATTTGAGGAGGGTTTGTGTTTCATGATGTGTGTGTAAAGGCCTGTTGGAAAGCAGAAATACGAAAGTCTTGGTATTTGAACTTATTGTGACTACTAATATACATATTTCTAATGTTAAAAATGTCTTGTTCTCTTCAGATAGTGCTTGTAATGATATCTCAAAAGACACATAAAGCACAGGAATCTTTCATGGGATTGTATAGAAACAGAAAGCCTGAGAAAGTTTTCACTGAAAAATCTTTACTTTTTCCATTCAAAACTGTTATTAGAAAGGGGGAAAGGAAACAAACACCTTCCCTCTAAATTGATGAGATTGTGTATTTTAGAAATGGGCTGTGATTTTAGTCTCACCTTTAATAATAGGATTTTTGGGAAGCAAATTTAGACCTGAGTGTTGTTGATGTGAAGATGGCTCTGTTTCTCAGGAAAGCTGAGAAGAATAAGGAACCAGAGACCAGGGCTGCTGGGCCAAGTCCCCTGCTCTCAGTGCTCTTTGCTCCTGGTTAAAAGCAGTTTCTCACATGTCTCTACAGGTTGTGCTGGTTTAAATACAACAGAGGAAGTTTGGCAGAGGTCTGGAGTTTGCTTTTCACTTTAAAGCAGTCCAGTTAAACCAGTGCCAGTACTTAGGGCAAATGCATTTAAACCAGTTAACTCTCTAATGAGTTTAACTACCACTGATGCTGTACTGAATTGCATTAAATCAGCATAAGTGAGAGTTTAACCTGGTTTATCTACGTCTGCTCTGGCCTTTGCACCAGTTTAATTAACTGGATTTGCAATGCCTGTTGGCCACATGAGGTTTGGCCTCACAAACTTTATTCCACAGAGGTTTACTGAGTTTCCAGCCCTTGTTGCCAGCCTGTCCATGGCTGTTCCAAGTGCCAGTCTGTGATACCTGCTGGGTTCCAGCTCTGGCTGCTTCTGCCCCCTTCTCTGCCCTCTAGAGCTCAGCAGATGAGCCTTGAGAAGCAAGACCCAAATGATTTCACACTGGAGAAAAAACACTCCAGTCCCCAGGAGTAGCTGATGACACACAGCCTGCTGCCAGCTCTTCTGACCCTGTTCTTGGCCTTGGATTTGTCATTCTCAAGGCAGTAGTTCTTAGAGCTGTTCTAGCCCAGGAGAACCTCAGCTTTCACTCATAGAAAAGGCCAACTCCCTGCTTCTCCCCTTGCAAATGCACAGTCACCACTTCCGAGCTGACTGGGTGTTACTGGCTGCAAGCCCAGTTCAGAGCCTGTCAGATCCTGCTCTCCAGGTCAGGGACTGAAGGCAGGAGTCCCCAGAATGTCCTCTCCATCCTGCAAGTCCTGTCCCTGAATACCTCCCCAAACCATGGAGGCTGACCATTTGTCCCTGCAGAGGCAGCTGTGCCCCCCCCCCCCACACCCTCTGTTTGAACCCAGGAACATCTGCCTCGAGCACCAGGCTCAGTCTCTGGCGTGGAAATCATGAAGGCAATTCTTTTGATGAAGAACCAAAGGGAATGACTTAATCCCAGTCTAGGCTTTTTTTTTTTATTAGCCCTAAAGCCAAGTCAGAATGACATTGCTCTTCCAGCTTCTGTTTGTGCCACCACTGCTGTTGCTAACCAGTGTCATGAGTTAGCATCTGGAAAGAGGAACATGTGAAAATCAAAACAAGGATATTGAACAAGAGAGATTGTCCAGTTCCCCCTTGAATTCTTCTGTTACCTATCCAAATATGGGAGAGATGAAGAAAGGGAGGACTAGGAATTAGTGAATGATTCATTAGAGTAACATAATTCATCCGGGAGCCCCAGCTGCAGAATTAATCTCCTTCAGTTCTGCTGATAAAACCACTCTGGGACTGACAGGGTTTCAGACTTTGTTCCAAACTGATGACACATTCTTAGAAACTATATTTTAAAATATGAACTCTCCTTATTTCTCCTGGTGTATTCATGTAACAAGGGGGCCCATTTTCAATCTGAGAACTCCAACATTTTTTCTAAGAGAAGCAAATTTGCAGGGAAATTATTAGACCTGGCAATAGCATCTTGTGTGGGGCAGGCTGTGGAGAGCAAGGCTGTCCTGCTGAAACATGGGGTAGCTGGCCTGTTGTTCTCCCTCATAAAACGATTTTTGGATTCCTTCTCAAAACATCTGGTTGTTTCTGGCTGTCTAGCAAAGCCCTGTATGAAAACTAACAAAGCTTGGAAAAATTATCTTGCTGTATGTGGCTGCTGGTTTCACGTATGTCAGAGATATGTCATGTCCTGCTCTTGTGACAATCAGGCTAAGTGATAATTCTTTGCAAAACTGTACCTGGTATGTGCACAGCAAAGCAGCAGTTAAATGTCCATGAGTTTCATCCCTCTCAGGCATTTTCCACCCTGAATGGAAGCAGGATTTCCTGTCTGTTACACTTCTGAGGTCCCGTCTGTAGGGAGCTGAGAGAAGATTGTTTGGTTTCTTTTCCTGAGTGGGGAAAAGGAAACCCTTGAATTGAAAGCAGAAAGGGTAAACTCTGCACCTTATTGGAGAAAAGGCTCAAACAGCACTCAGGGTAGGCAGAAACTGTGATTAAATAAAAGTGTGTGGGTATCACTGGGAGGTGGAGGGAGCTGAAGTCCAAAAAGAGGGAAAATGTGTCTTGCCTGGGCAAAGAGATGGGATGGCAGCTGGGGAAGAAAAGAGATGGGTGACAGGCTGGGGGTCCCCAGTGTGGCTGGAGAAAAAGAAACTGGGACAAGAAAAGAGATATTGGAGATGGGAGATTTTAACTGGCATTATATGTGCTTGGTGGAGCAAAGAAATGGGACAGGGATGTTCCTGTGAGACTCTACAGAATCTCTCCATGGCTACTGGAAGCTCTCACTTAAATGCCCCCTTTCTTTCATACTCAATACTGAAAGCTTTTACCAAGTCTTCTTCCTTGTAGGGAGATAAAGAGTGATAACAACTTCTTGTCTTTTAGTCTGCAGGGGTAAATTGCATTCTCTTCACGAATTTCACAGAGTACAATGCAGAGTATGAATGCAAAAGTCTGGGAACTTTCTTCAAAATTAAATCACATGTCTGTTTATTTTTTATTTTGAATAGCAGCATTGACTGCTTCCTTTCCTCTTCACATGAATGCACAAATAGTCGGTGCGGGGGAATTCATGCAAACTGGGAACTCTGCTGAGTTGTGTGTCAATTTTTTGCCTACTTATAGAGACATCAATCTATGTTGTTGCTCCCTGCTGTCAACTAGAGATCCCCAGACTGTGATTGGAGTAACATTACTGATGGGAGAATCATTTTAAATGGTACTTGTAGGCCAGAATAAGAAGAAAAATACAAATGATGAGAATTATAAGTGAGGATGTTACAAATAAGGGAATTGCAAAGAGTAATGGTGGGGGGAGAAGCAGCAGCTCTGCTCAATGTGCTTGCTGCACATTAAATTTTGTACCCCATGGTATCTGAAAAGCATTGCTGAAGTCACAGGAAATGTTGGTTCAGAATGAGGAAGAGCTGTGTCTCCTGATAAACCTTTCTCAGGAGCTGCACAACCAAAGTCCTTCAGTCTCCTGAACCTTTGTGCTGCTTCTCAGTCTTGATGAGAATTCACTCTGAAAAGGAGAATTTGCCCAGTAAGCTGAACACATTTTAATGGCTTTAGCAAAATCAGACCCATCATTTGAAGAACAACTGAACAATGCTGGCCTAGTGTCTACATGGCACTGGGGAGCTCAGACACAAGTGCTCGTGGCTTTTGAGGGAGTTGTGTTAGTTTGCGTTAGTAGAAAAATGAGACAGAAGTGTCACATAAACACTGAGGCTGCCTTTATTGCTGGGTTAATTTCCAACTCTGGAAAAGACTTGGCAAGGACTTGCTTTCAAGCAATAGAAAAACCCAGCTGAGCATTCCCTGTGAGCCCTAAATCTGAATACATCCCTTATGAAACCTGACTTCGCCTCCTAGAGAGTATTTGGGATTTGCTTCCAGGCCATTGTCATTTTTGGAGTGACAATTCTACAGAAATACTTCCTAGTAAGAGTCTTAGTAGGGTTATGCCCATGATATGAGCACTAGACTGAAGTTCATATTCTGCCACTGATTTGATGTTTGACAAATGACTCTTCTGTGTTTTGTTTTTTTCTGCTAAACTGGTTAATTGTTCTTGCTCACCTCCCTAAAGCAGTCTGACATTCATAACTGGAAAGCAATCAACAGAGCTGTACAGAATTCCTGCTATAGAGAGTAACTACAGAAATCTGAACCCTGCAGCAACACAATAGTCACCTAATCTTAAATTTTACCTGATATGTATTTTTGAGTTAATTTAATTTTCTTTGTAGCAATTTAATTGCAATATTGGCATAATAAGATTAATTTTAAAGCACCATTTTTGTTTTGGGGCATGCTTACGAATTAGTGTCCTGCTTAGGCACAGTGGAAGTATTGTTCTTTCATCCTGAAAGATGAACTCTAAAATGATATTATAAACATGGATGACATCTATTATGAATAGAACACTTTGTATGACTCAGCAAAGCAGTGTCAAGGTCCCAGCTAGCCCAGGTGCAATGACAAACTGCCTCGATCTGAACACCAGATAAAACTTTACATTGCACTGAGGCTGCAAGACAGAAACAAAAGATTCATGGTCTGATGAGAAGTAAACCAGATTCCTTTCTCCCTGGGAGCTGCACACACAGCTCCTGCTGATGCTGTGGTAACTCAAGTGAAGCAGCATTGCCTGGGATATGTATTTGCATAAGAGATCTTTGCTCTTTAGAACTAGTGCTATAATTAAAGCAGAGCTGAAGGCTCATAAGATGTACATTTTGAACAGCAGAAGAGAATATCTCATTTTTACACCTGGAAAAATAGCAGCAAAATCATTGCAAAGAGATGAGTCCTGCTGTTTACTGCCTTCATCAAATCATGGAGTGATTCCTCACTTGTGAAAACACAGCTCTTCAGCAACACCCCCTAACCCACAGAGGCTCAGGCTGTAAATGTAGCCTAACAGTGGGTTTATTCTAAGTTGTTTGTAATTGTTTGTTGGTTGCCTTTTTTTTTTTATCCCCAAAGCACTGTTAGCAAGCCTACTCCTCTGTCGAGCCATCCCAGCCATCTGCCAATGTGGGCTCAAAAGAACATTCTTCAGGGCATTATCCAATTTGTTGTATCTGATTCATTAAAGTAATTACACTTGCTATTAAGTCATTGCTTGGAGTTTGGCAGCTGCATAATAATCTGAGACTTAAATTTCTGAAGCAAGCTAAAATTCTTGGGTTTATTTTATCAAATCCTCACATTGCCTGAAATGAGCAGGAGTCCTGGCTGCCCAGGTGTGAGCAGTCCCTGGGGCAGCACTGAGCAGCTTTGGCAGTTGTGATAGAGGAAAAGGATGTGTGGAAAAGAGATTTTTTTCTGGTTTATCTGGTGTGTTAGAGTCACTGGTGTTCCAGTGGCACAACATGAGTGGTGTGATTTTAGCTGTGATATGATGGCACC
Source organism: Serinus canaria (assembly GCF_022539315.1). Classification (NCBI taxonomy): domain Eukaryota; kingdom Metazoa; phylum Chordata; class Aves; order Passeriformes; family Fringillidae; genus Serinus; species Serinus canaria. The sequence goes on along the minus strand of NC_066326.1, from coordinate 4,578,819 downwards.
ACAATTATTAGGCATCAGCTACCCACAGCATCCTCAAATGTCCCAGGCCTCTGAGTTGTGCTATGACTTCATTAAGTGAGGCCAAAGCTCTGGGAAAATGCCATGGATGAAATTCTCTATGGAATTTCTGTACTGAGGGTGGTCCCTGCCATCCTAATGTCACAGCAGGTAAGGGGACATGACAGAGCTGGGGAAGGTTTCTTGCTCTCTGTGTTGTAGGGGAGATTAGAGATGTCCTGAGCCAGTCAGTGCTGGTAGAAGGTCCCTTGTTCTGCAGCACCAACCCCCAAACTGAAGAAAACAACAAAGGCCTAACAGGATCATTTAACAAGTTCTGAATAGGACCCTCCACCTCCAGGGTCTTTGAACCCCAGGAAGGACCAACACCATCACTCCCAGGGGCTGAGCAGGCACAGGACATCTCTGATCCCTGACACCACCCAAATCCTCCTGTGCTGATGCCTCCTTGCCACCCTCCCATCCAGCCTTCCCTCCCTGGCTCTCCCTGGGACTGGCACTTGTGTGGGTACAGTGGTTGGGGGCAGAGGCTGTTCCATGTTCTGAGATTATCTGCTCTTAGTGTCCCAAACATGCCAGGAGCCAAACTGGAAGATGAGATGGCGTTAAAACATTTCTGCTGGAAGTAACTGAAGCCCAGCTGGTTTTGAATATTCCATTTTACTGAACCTTTCTTTGCCATGTTGATGAGCTTTGGACTTTTTATGAAAGCAGATAACGTTCAAAGGAAGCCACTTAGAGCTGTCAATTCTTGTGCTGGGAACTTAATTGGAGAAGAGCAAAGTCCAGACATGGAAACACTCATTGCTTTTGTACCTGTCAAAGTAAGTTACAGTCAATATCCCATGCTCTGTCACCACTTGATCTCTGCTGTGGGCATTCAAACCCATCAGTAGGTTTGAACTCCTGGGTTCTAACTGAACCTAACTGAACGCCTGGCAGGGCTGATTCCCAGCTCTGCAGCAGTGCAGGAATGCTGTTTGCAGCTGGACACAGATGTTCCTAAGGGGAGATGAAGAGCCCTTTGTGCTGGTCTCTTCCAGCACCTGACAGAGAAGGACTTTTATGAGCCTGTAGTGACAGGATGAGGAGGAAGGGATTCAAACTGAGGGAGAGCAGGTTTAGATTGTATGTGAGGAAGACACTGTTCCTTCATGGGGAGGCGCTGGCACAGAGAAGCTGTGGCTGCCGAATCCCTGGCAGTGTCCAAGGCCAGGTTGGACTTGGAGGGGTCCAGGGGCTTGGAGCAGCCTGGGACAGCGGAACGTGTCCCTGCCCATAGCAGCGGGTATAGAGATGTGCTTCAAGGTCCCCTCCAGCGCAAACCATCCCACGATTCCGCGGTTTTAGGGACACCCGCAGCGCTTTGCGGAGGGCGAAGGCCCGGCCGCCGCCGCTGCGGGCAGCGTGACGTCACGCGCGGCACCTGTGCCGTCAGAGCCGCGTGTCGTCACGGCGCGGGCGGGGCGGCAGGTGGCGCGCACGGCAGGGCCGGGCTGGGAATGGAAACGGGCCGGGAATGGGCTGGGAATGGGGCGGGATGGACGGGGCGGGCGGCCCCGCTCTCCGGCTGACAGCGGCAGCCCGGCCCAGCCCTGCCCTCCCGGCGCGGCGCGGCGGGACTTGTAGTGCGCGGCGGGCGGAGGCGGCCGGGCCGGCCCCGGGGCGGACTACAAGTCCCAGGCGGGGCGGGCGGCGCTGTGTGTGAGCCGAGCCAGCGGCGCGGAGCGGGGCGGGCGGCGCGGCGGGGCTCGCTCGGCGCCGCAGCCGTAACCTCCCGTCTCTCCCTCTCGCAGCGGCCGCGGCGACGATGCAGGCGGAGTCGGGGATCGTGCCGGACTTCGAGGTGGGCGAGGAGTTCCACGAGGAGCCCAAGACGTACTACGAGCTGAAGAGCCAGCCCCTCAAGAGCAGGTGGGGGCGCGGGTCCCGGGCGGGCGCGGAGCATCCCCGCGGCCGGCGCTGCGCAGCGGGGCGACCGCCGAGCGCTCCGTGCCATAATAGCGGCGTTGTTGGCGGAGGGCGGGCCGGGCCCGCGTTATGTAAAGGGCATTGTTGGCCGTGCGGGCCCGGCTGTCACCCGGGGCAGCCCCGCCGGGAGCGGGGGCGAGGCCGGGGCCGCGCCTGCCCCGCCGAGCGCCGCGGCCGAGAGCCCGTCCGAGCGCGGAGCTGCGGAGGGTCTGGTAGCTGCAAGGTCTTGTAGCTAATAAGGTTGTTCTGGATTGTTTGGCTTTTGGTTGTTTGTTTGGGTTTATTTTTTTTTTGTGTGTGTTTGTTGTTTGTTTGTTTTGTTTTTGTTTTTATGAGCCTCAGCGGGTCTGTTACTTGTTTGGGGACTGAAAACTTTTGCTAGGTAGGTCACTTTCTTCTTAGAGTGGTTCTTCCCTGAAATAGACTCTGTTTGCTTATCTGGAGCGGCTGCATCGCGTAGATACGCTCTGTAAAGGGAAATAAGGCGGTCTGTGTGTGTTTCCCTCCCTTGAGGGCTGGTAGCGACCCGTTGTCCGTCCTACTGCTGGAAGAAGAAAGTCAGTGCTCTCCCGCGCCTTGAGCATCCTCCTTGTCAGCTATGGCAAGATTCGCCCTCTGATTTTTCATTCAAGGAACCCTCCATTTCACCTCAACACTCTCCTTAGCAGCACTCTGATGAATATAAGGTCATTGCTGCAAATGTATCTTGTTTGTAATCAGGTCTGTTGCTAGCTTGTCTCTATATTCACATCTTAGTTTTGAACGCTGCTCTTCGGACGTCTGTGTGTAGTGGAAAAATAAATAAGAATGTAAATGTTAAAAAAAGAAGTGCTAGAATGAGTTTGGGTTGTACAGCCTGTCAGACAAACTTCAAAGGAAATAAATGACTTTTTGATCATTTTCTGACTGTTTCAGAAACACTGAAGGTTTGTAGTAAAAGGTGTTAAAAATTCTGTTGCTGTCACGAGGGCTGACCGATATGGAGCCACCTCCTGTGGCCTGTCTTCACAGCAGCCCTGCCGCACACTGTACCCCTGGTCTGGTTCAGAAATGATGCAGGTAGGGGTGGTGATGTGCAGCCTGACAGGCCATCCAACCAAACTGAAGTTGCCAGACTCCTTTGCTCCCTAAGGTTATGCAGGGAAATTGCCATTACCCAGGTAATTATCTGAGAGCCAGGCTAATGTGCAGAGCAGATGGGGTTCACCAGCCCTGATGGGTTCCAGCTGTGATGGAGGCAGCTGAGAGACACACAGGGCTTTGGGTTTAGTGTGTTGCCAGTGGAGTGCAGCAGTCATGAGTGCTGTGCTGTGGCCCAGTAGCCCTGTTTGCACCAGCTGTGTGTCCTAACTGGTGTGCAGGAGTTGTCCCTTTGTGGCTGTCCCCTCTGTAGTCAGCAGTTTGTGTGTGCTTTCCTGGTGCGAGCATGGATAGCAGGTCTGCATTTGACATTGCACAGATACTGCAACTGCATTTGATTCCTGTGACTTGGTGCTTTGGGACCCAAATGCAGCCTTGCATTGTTCACCTCTCTCAGGGAGGAATGAAGAAACTCTCTAATGAAACATTGGAGTACTTTACTGTTTTCTAAATGTTGTCACTTCAAACTTCCCTGGAGTGAATTTCCCCAGTTCATTCTTACCCGATATTCCCGCAGAGACAGCACTGCCCACCCTTTAGGTTTAAAAGGGTCTGTTATCCTGACATCCTGGTGGTGCCTCAGGCCAACATCTGCCCTGATGTTTCCAGGACAGCTTTTTGGAGCAGTGACCAGCTCGTGCCCGTCTCCCTCGTGTCCCTCCACATGTAGCCATGTGTGTGAGAAGAGGCAGCCCCGAGGGTGGAATAACAATCCATGGTTTTTTCTGGCAGATAGTGAGCTGACATGTTAACCTCAGTGTGGAGCCTGCCCAGCTCACGTACAGCTCGTACCTCCAGGGAGAGTCTCAGCTGTCTTCCTGGTATTGTGGGAGATGAAGATGCAAAGGAGTCAGGGGCCCTGCCAGGTCCATATAAACCTGTCCCTGGAGCCAGGCTGATAAAACTTGATGATAACAGGAGGCAGAAGTTGCTCCCAAACCTGTTTCTTTCATGATCATATCTCAGAGGACTTCTGTAGTCCTTCAGCTTTGCTCAGGCCTGGAACCAGTCTGACTGATGATTATCGAGGGTATCAGCATCACCCTGCTGCTTTCTCTTGTGGATGTAAATCAGGAGTAATTGCATAGCAGTGAGTGGAGTAGCAGCAGGTCAGCGTGGTGTAGTTGTGGGACTGTGGCCATGGGAATTGCTTTCTTACCCTCTCCACAGCCTGGCTCTGGAAGGGTGCCTGGGGAGCAGGCAAACCAGAGCTGATGTGAGGAGCTGAGTCTAAGCAGCAATCTGCTCTTTTCCCTGGTGAGAACTGCTGATTTCCTAGCAACATTCAGGGCTTTCTCTGATCTTTTTAACCATAAGAGTTGAGAAGCATCCTTGGCTTACTCATAGCAGCTGAAATTGGGAGTAGAGAGTAAATTTCATCCTGCTCAGAAATAGGTAAGAATGTCAGTGCTCTGAACCAAGAAGAAACAGTTTTGTTGACCATTTTAAGTCAGCCCTGCTGATACCGCCATCCTTCTCTCAGTGAAACTCTCCTATTTTGCTCCTCTCAGATTGCTTGTTTTCCAATATGTGACATCCAGTTAAAGATTTCTCCTCTCCAGTGTGCCCTCACAGTTACTCCATCCCTGTTTCATAATTCAAGTCTGCAATCCAAAGCCGCAAGGGGTCCAATAATAAAAGCTTTTTGCAGTAAATACTGTACTAACCTAGGCCAAGCCACAATTGAGTGCTGGAGGCCAAGTTAAAATGTAAGCCCAGCAAAAGCTTTAATCACAGGGGGTGGAGAGGATACATGGGGCTGAGATAGATCAGTCAAACCCATATTTCCCAAACCCTCCCAACTCATGAGAAGTTGGATCTTGGGCAAAGTAATACCTACATTGATGGGATCTCTGGAATTTGCCATGGTCAAATGCCTTTGAAAACTGAGATGATGTTTCAGTTGCTTTGGTTTCTCCAGAGTCACTTTTCTCTGTGGGAGGAAAATGGGCTTTCAGGCTACCCAGTAAGACAATGAGATCTATTCCCCCCCCTCATATTCATATTTTATTCCTCTCCTGCCATATTCACAAAGTATAATAGTTTTAATATACAAATACATACACTTAAATATGTATGTGTTTATGTAATGAACAAGCAAATAAGATTTGTTTCCTGGTACAAGCAGTGTACAGTGAAATCGATGGAGTTTTATTACTAAAAGTAAACACAGGTCCTGACGTGTCTGCACACAGTCAGCAGGGCACTGGAGGATTGAGTTACATCTTGAATGTGGACACTTTAAATCATTTGGCAATGTTTTGGATGTCAAACTGGTATCTGGAGGTAAAGGCTGCACAACCTGCCATTGCACAGGGCACTCTGAACCAACCCAGGTGTGGCAAATGTAGCAAAATTTTCTATATTAAATTGATTTCCTCCGTATTTTTTGTTGTCTGCAATGTGTTTCCATTTGGATGGTCTGTGTGACATGGCAAGCACCAGCAAATTATTGTCAGCTGTTGTAATTTACTGCCATGCTCTTAATAAAACCTGCAGATAAATTACTACTGCTTGTGCCCTTTTCTGTTGGCTATGTTTTTAGACTGGTTAAAAAGCACCTGAATGATGCAGTTACTGAAGTATTTTTAGTGGAAGAAAATATTAGGAAATGCATTTAATTTGCATGATAGTTTCTTAGGAGGCTTATTTTTGTTTTATGAGCAATAACGTTGGGATGTAGAGTTTGTCATTATTAAAGCAGTGATGTCTTTATAAAATTCTCTTCATTCCTACGGTCCAAAAACCTTTTCCTTTGTGCAAACCTTCAATATTTTACTCATATCAGCTGGTGCCTCATCTCTCTCCAGTTAAGATCCTCTGTAAAGCATTCCTTTTTGGTTTTTTCCTCTTATCTGCTCAATGCTGAAGTTTGATTTAGTTAAAGCTTCCCTTTTAATATGCATTGTTGAGGAAATATTAATTTCGCCAGATAGACACACGTTTTTGAAATGTGTGCTTACTCTGGAGCCAAAGAGGACTCTTCTGAAGTGCCCTAGTGCCTTAGCCTGCAGATGATCAAATTTAATTTTGTAAATGAACTTTGCAGCGTGATTGAATTTGAACTTGATTACATTAGGCTTAACATTGAGTTTGTGCCTTATTGGAGGTAGTCTTTTCATATTACTGCTATTTATGGATCTTGTTCAAGTGTTTTATATTCTGGTTGGGTTCTGCAATGCAGTTTGTTCAAGCTACTGCTTATATCTGTTCCAGTTGTGCAAGAAGTGGAAAATATCCTTTATTTAGAACAGGTCACATGTTCTTGCATCCAGGAACCGTGTCTCAGTGTGATTAAAAAAAAAAATCAAAATGTATCTTGGAGGAACAGATTTAAAAAGTTCCTGAAATATTTTTCCGTCTGTTACAGAGGAACATTACATATTTTAAACTAAAAGGTAATAATAGCTGAGCTGGAAGTGCTACGTAGGCCAGCACTGCCTGAAATCAGTGGTAAAAGTCTGAACCGACGTCAGTGGGAGTAGAGCTAAGCCAGAAGTATGTCTCTGAAATCTCTCCGGTAACATTTTTGTGACTGAGTCAATAATTCCATGTTTATTCTGCACCTCAAATTTGCTGCTCTGGGAAGGAAACCCTTACCACAGCTTTTTGTACTTTTTTATTTTTGAAAACAGTCTTAAAAGGAAAGGCTGCTGTTGAACTGTCTGTGGTATAAACATGTGGAGGCAATAAGTGGTATTTCCGTGTATTTCTTTACACAGGGAGCTGGTGCTGCTCCCTGTCTGTAGCGCAGCGTTTGCCATGGTGAGAGATCCTGGGTGACCTTTTCTCTCCTGCAAAACTCTCACTCTGTTATTTGCAGTAGGCCTTTGCTATTTAGCAAGGAAACAGAAATAGCCCATGAAATTCAGTTCAGCATTTGCTTTGATACGAACTATTGAGCGTCACCTTTTTGCTTCCCTGGCCTGCTTTCCTCGGGAGGGTTTTGTGTGGCTGCCAAGCTGATCAGAGAGGGCACAGATATTTTGAGGCTGAGCTGGCTGCACTGACTGTGCATCTTTTAGCAAGCACATGTGTTTGCTTTTTATTTATCAAACTGCTGGCTGCATTACTTGTGTACAAGTACATATGCATTCTGCTTGAAATAAATCCATACTTCTCTGGTGAGCCGGAAACTTCCCTAGCTGGCTGCTGTTGGTTTACAGATTCCAGGTGTTAATTTGAATCAATATATTCTGTCTCTTAAAAGGCTGAAAATAAGCCTGTGCAGCCCTGCTGATGGAGAGCTGGGCTGCCCCTGATACTGCTCATTTCCCCACATAGAGTGGAGGTCATTTCACAAGCTTCTGGTATAGAAGATGTGGGGCTGCTGTGAATCTGTACACTGTCATTAACAAGTAATTGCAGAGCCTCTTGTGCACTGTTTATGTTTTTATTTGGCACTTAGGGCAATGTATCAGAGTCCTTCCCAGCACGGTGGTAGGCAGCATGACTAATTCCTGCTGTACAGCCTGGTCAGGATCTAGAAAAAAACTGGAAGTGAGAGCAGAAGAGATTTGCAGATGTACTATTTTGCAAGCAAATTCAGCCTCTTAAACTTGTTCTCAGATTAAAAGTTGATTGGGAAAAAATCAGTACAGCTGCTTAAAAATGAGGGTACAGGAGAAACCTGTTCTGACACTTAATGATGCTGTCCTGTTTCTGCATTTGCTTTTAAAAGCAACATGCTTTAAGACTGAGAAAATGAAACAGAAGGAGTAATTTTCTGTTTACTTTTCTGCTAAAAAATTGAAATTGTGTGTTGGCTGTTAATTGTCTTCTGTGAGCAGTCTGCTGTTTCAGTGTTGGGAACAAAATGAGAGTCCAACTTCCATTAAGCTGGTCAGGCTCTTGGCCATTATTGTCTGTCTCATTCTATTTTGGATTCAAAAAGTTTTTGAAATACACAGGCTGTAACGTTTTTGCTTGGAAAAATTAACTGTCTTTTAATATAATTTTTTTGCTGGAACAAAGACAACATGATTAAGCAGCCTGGCATGGCAGATTTTGCTGGACAGTTAACTGTTGCATCACTATCACATTATACAAGAACTGTGATGATTTATTTTTTGTAATCTCTTGTTACACAGTAACAGCACAACTAATGGCTTGTGTGTAGTTTTACACTTCATTTCATACTGGTGAAAAACAAAACGAGCACAGGAAAATTAATTTTATTTCATATTCACAATATAACTATGCCACTGCTTTATCTGCAACAGCTGTGAAAAACCTGATGCTGCTTTGAGTGTCAAGGTTGAAATACTCAGGTTCACTGGAGCCAAAGTCTTGGGAGAGGTCATCTGTTCTCCAGTCCATCTGGAGCAGAAGTTAAGTGCAGTTTTCAGTGTTAGGCACCCCAAGGCTCTGCCTGCTGTGGGTGGGTACTAACAGTTTTGGCTGCCTTCTGAAAGGCTCTGTCTCAGTGTCTTTGCCCAGAAATTCAGCTTGTGACTTGCACATGCCTTAGTCACTACTGCCTGTGGGCTTCACCTGAGAATAGGTGTTTCAGGGAGGCCACAGTAGTGTCCAGGTGAAACAGGATAGCGTGGGTATCACTGGTACAGGCACAAAAAAGGTGGCAGTTACTAAGGAGGGCTTGCACTACAACTCTCAGCTAATACTTCAACACTAATAGTGCCCTTGGATCGAGCTCACTCTTTCTGGTAACATCCCTGCTGCAAGGCCTGCTGTAATGTTTGTGTTAGCAGCTTTCTGCCAAGCATGCAAGCCAGGGGCTGGTGGTTTTGAGCTTTTTTTCTTCAGTGGTAAGTGATTATGTAGAAATACTCTGTAGACTCCCCCCACCCTGACCTGCTGCTCGCAGCTGCTGCATGGACTGGACTGGCAGGTTGAAGGGCAAAATTGTGTTGCTGTGATATATAATTACTTCTTCCAGCATGAGCCAACAGAGCAGCTTGCTGTGATGATTGTTACGTGTACTGCTATGTAAAACAGAATGCAAGTGTAATGTGGGGTTCGGGCTAGTATTTTAATGTTGTAATTAGCAGCCTCTAACCGTAAACAAGTTTTTTTTTAAATCAGTTCCCATGAAGATTATTCCTTTACAATGCAGGCAGACATACATTTGCAGATGTGGGGTTTATGAATTCTGTGTTCCATGCAGAAATGAGCATCAAGAACAAACAATAGCCTTTTTTTCAGGCCCTTCTTCTCTTACTCTAGAGCACCTCAGGTGCAGTGTCAGGTGGCTGGAGCCCAGTCCTGCAGTTGGTATTTCATAGGGATATTGCAGCTCAGGGAGACAGTTGCTTTGGGGACAATGCTGCAGCTGCCACCTCTGGGAAGACTTGGATTCATCCTCCTCAACTGCTCCCCAAAAAACACTGATCTAAATTCACAGGTACGTTGCACCTTCCTTTGTGCTGCTCTTCTGGCAGAAAATGGGCATAAACCCACCTGAACCTGCTATTTGGGCTGGTGTGGCCAGGGAGAGCATGTTGGGGGTCTGGTCTTCTCAGGCCACCCTGTGAGGCTGCTTCTAAAGAGAGCACTGAAGTTTTGGAGAGTTGGAAGGATGTCTGTGTCTGTTTAAACTTACAAAAGCAATCTTTGTGTGCAAGGATTATGTCCCTGGTTTGGCCTACTGTTACATTAAAGAATTTATTTGGGGTGAATTCTGAGAAAATGTGGGTGAATATTGGTATTTTGGGTTCCTGGAAAGATGTTGATAATCTCTGAGATATTTAGGTGCTGGAATCTTGCCAGTTTTAATGTGTTTAAAACAGCATGATGATAGCATAGTATATTGTTAAAAGTTGCCTGTAACCTAAATGTTGAGATGCTGTCTCTTTTCTTTGCAAATATGTGACAGCACAAACTGCTGGAGGAATGGGGGAAACAGGTAGGGCAGGGGAATTAGGGGTCTGGAGGTGGGAGAAAAGTAACAAGAAGTGGGAACAACCAGAATGTCCCAAGTGAGGGATGCTTTGTAGGATGGAGGCTGGAGCAATCAATGATTGTTACTGATCTTACTGCCAGCTGTCCTGTTGTAACATAGAAACACATAGAACAGGACCTGCTTCCATCCTTCCTGGAAGAGAAGCAGCCAGCTAGAAAACTTGGGCTGGAGGTACTGTTTCAGGATGAGAAGATGGGAGCAGACTTAGGAAGCTGTCAGATGGTGAGAAATCAGGAATATGGGCAAGGGGAACATGTGGTTCTGGGGCTTCAAACTGGGAGGTCGGAATAATGCCACAGAAGTGGAAAAGGATCTGAGTGGGAGAGGCTGGCTGAGCATGTTTTGTGCACATGTACTATTTCCTTTCAGGATTCTTTGGGTTTTTATCTAAATAAAGGAGAAAGCTTGTATAAAGTATGACTTTGGAAATGCTTTTTCTGGATGTTTTGCTGCATGGTAATATGCAGCTGTAAAGCCAAATTAGGAATACAAACCCTTTCTATAATGTTTGTGAACTTCGTTCTGGATAAAAGTTGCAACCTGAGAGAGTGAAATCAGAATGGAATTGACATGCAGGAGGGAATGATCTTAGAGAAAAGCAAAGGGAAAAAAAGTCAGGGGCTCTTCATAGGAAGCTGGAAGGAGTTCAGGGGCCTGTGGGTCTCTTGCACTGTGTCCCTTGGATGCCATTAACTACTGTGTTTGGGTTTCTGCTCAGTCTAGCAAGCTTTATTTTATTTGTAGCAAATATTTACAACTCTGCCCAAGCTTGGCCAGCTAAATGCACATTCCAGCTGTCAGTCTGTCTAGTGAAGCCACAGGCACAGTTCACAAGAGTTGCTGGGATCATTTATTTATTTATTGCTGTTGTATCATGAAGGTTGCTATCAGATAAATAATTATTCCACCCTTGGAGAAGGTACATTGTAAATCTGCTAAGCTGCTCCTTTGTTTGTTAGGCTTGTGCATAATGAGTTTGGAATTTAAGATTAGTAGTGTGCTGTGCAAAGTGCTCATTTCGTGACCTCATCTCGGCTGGGCTCGCCTGCCCCTCCACCTGTCACATCCTGTGGGACACTCGGGGCTGTGTTCATTAGGGGAGCTCCGGGTTAGCCTTGCGTCATCTCATTTCTATGCCTTCTGTTGCCTCGTGGAATTTAAAAAAAGCTCCACGAGGTTGGGTGCCTGGGTTCCTCAAAGAACTCAGGGTGGCTTCAAAGTAGGCTGGTGAACACTGGCCTGGAGCTGGGGAATGCCTGAGCTGGCCAGGGCAGGCTGTGAGAGGCTGCTGCTGAGCTGAGTTGGGTGGCAGGTCCAGGAGAGCTGTTGCTAAACCCTCCTCAGAGTGACGTGCCCAGGGCAGGTGTGCTCTGACAGAAATGAGGAAGAGCAGGTAGTATGACATCCCCCTGCCCCAGCTTTGTCCACTCAGCACATAGAAGTTTTGAGTTCCAGTCCCGACTGTGACTCAAGACACAGGATTTTAAGTGCCCACTGTCCTTGGGAGTGCCCAAACATAAACCATGGACTTTTTGAGGTGTCTTTTTTTTTTGCAGAAGTTGCTCCATTACACATTGTAAAGTGTTGTTTTAGCCTGGTAGGGGCAGGAAGGACTTGGTGTAACACAAGGGAGAGAATATTTGCATTGGATGTTCTGCCTTTGCTCCAGAAAATAGTTACTGGTACAAAGTGAAACAGCTCTACCAGGGAGCGAGTAAGATGTGCTCAGAAATTAAATGGTGTTCAGCTCCATCTAAAAGGTAGTTGTCCAAATTTCTGTAGTTGAGGTCACAGCATGAATATGGGGACCTGCTCAGAGTAAGAGTGGTGATATATGGAGCAGAGAGAGTTGGATGAAGGGGAGTTCTGAAATGTTGCAGGAGGGTAAGGAAGTTGAAGGGTAGTGTGGGCTCTGGTGCCCAAAAGGCCTCTCAGGGTGGTGTGTGTTGGTGAAGCAGCTTCAGGCAAAGGTGGGTATTAAGAGTGACGACAGACATACGTTAGTTCTTAGGAGTGCTTAATTTTTTAGGAATGTGAAGTCATTTGTGGTACAGCAAAAGGAGCTTGAATCTGTGTAGAAACAAGTTGCAAAGGAGTAAGGTGAGTAAGGCAGGAGCTGTCTGTATCACGAAGTTGTTTTTTAATTTAGCTGGTTGCACAATTTACAGTTTCAATCTAATTGCAAAACTACTGTGCAAGTGATAATTTGGTTCCCAGCTAATGCAACTTTGGATACTGTACAAAGCTGTAGGGGCTGTTAGCCCTGAAGATGCTGTGGGCGTGCAAGGACTTTGTATTTTTCAAGTGTGTCCAGTAGTGTAGAAAAGTGTGAAATGGGTCTGCCTGTTATGAGGCTCTCAAAGGTGCTGGATTTGCCCCTACAAGAAAACCAGGGTTGGCTGGAAGGGGCCTGGTGCTGCTGCTGGACATTTTCAGAGCTGGAGAGGAGGTCTTCCTTGCAGCTTTTTTGGTATTTCCCAAGGAATTGGCCGCCCTACCTTTACAGCAGCCTCCTGCTTTCTGGGAGAGATCCCTCTGAGCAGGCAGTAATTGCTGTCTTTCCAAAGCAGTCCTCCTTTGTGGAGGAGTCATAATTATCCCTCACTTAGCCTTTCTAATGAAGGTGCTTGTAAGAGTTGTGCTGGGGTGTAAAGATGTCCATAAGGCAAAGTTTCCCTGTCTGTGCCTGCAGTGGTCTCTTGCCCCAGTCTAGGGCGTGTGTTCTTGGTTTTCGGGTGGGATCTACAAACACTTGCTCTTTGAAACTGGGGGACCATTTGGCTTTTTGCCTTGCAGCACCACTTGAGACTATAAACAGACCTGCAGAGAAACAGGCCCAGTGATTTTGTGTTCCTGAAGGCTGCTCTGCTGTGCTGAGAGGCACGCTGGGCACCAGCCCCGTGAAAGGAAGCTGCTGAAAGAAAAAAAAGGTGGCTCTTGAAGTGAGCTTCAACCAGGGGCCCCTGATGGTGGCTTTATCAGCTGCTGATCCCACCATTTCCATCCTCAGAGCTTTTCCTGGCAGCCTGAAGAGCTGTTTTAGGAAGGCAGAGAGGGCAGCTGGCAGGGTCCTGCTCTCCCAAGGAGTGCGAGAGCATCGCTGCGCTGTCACTGTGCTGCAGCACTCAGCAGGGCTGGGGGTGAGCCCAGCCAGCAGCACTGCATGACAAAACATGCTAATGATCTAAAGAAAAAATACTTCAGGGATTTCTTCCTGTTTGAGAAACTCAGTTTAAGTCCTGAGTATGCTCACTGGCCTGTTTTCTCCTCTTGGTTTTGGGGTGTACTCAGCAGGATGGTGCTGGTGTGTGTGATAACCAGTGCCATCCCCTGCTGTGGGATAGCTCCTGCCCCGTTGCTATGAAACATTTTAGTTAGATGCCATGCAAAAGGGATGAATATCCATCTCTGACTGCAGAGATTTTTTTTTTTGTGGCTCATCTCTTGCTGATCAGTTTTTTTTGATTCTGCTGGTGGTGGATTTGAATGATTTCAGGTGTTGTGTAATTATATAGATGCTTGTTTCCCTCTCTGTAATTTAATTCCTTTGCATTGAGATTTATTAAATAGCACAGCACAGAAAATTGCAGTATCTCTCCTCATCCCTTCTCAGTGGGTTTATTTTCTGTGGCAAGGACTTTCACTGCTCTTGAAATTCTAAATATGTAATCACTATTTAATCTAAGACAGTTTTCCCTGTATTTAAGAGCTGCAGAATCAGGCTGTGCTTTGGAGAAAATAGCAAATTTGCTAAATTTGGCTGCTTGCAGAGTCATTCAAAGTACATAGGTTGTTCAGCAGGTGCTCTTTGGCTTCTTGTGCTGTAGGGAATGCTGGGTTTTGGAAGTTAAGTGGGTGGGAATGCAGTTCCTCCTTTCTGCATGTAGCACAGGAAAAATTAAGTGGTTGAACTGCGTGCAGTTTATTTGGTGGTGCTTACAGCTGCAGAGCACCCCTGGCAGCAGAAAGCTGGGTCCTTTAGAACTGCAAGATTGTATTGATTGTGCTGCATTTCTGCTGGAACAAAAATACAATGGGCTCAGCATTTAGACTTTCCACTTGTGCATTGTTTTCTCTTTATTTTGTGTATTTAGAAAACGCTATGCTTTGCAGACTGCTGTTTTAGTATTATCTGTGGAATGAAAACCATCTGGATAATTTAACTGAATTTTATCGAAATTTTTGGTAACAGGCTCTTTTCTGTTTGTTGCCTTCTTATTAGAAAAAGATGAGAATTTGAGTTAAACTTCAGGGAGGTGTCTGACGTGCTGGAATTTTAGAAACAATTTGGACTTGTTTGAGGTTGTAGAAGCAATTGAAATATTAAAATGATGTATAGTGTCTCCCAAAAGCATTCTTCCTGAGCAAATGTCTGCATAGACTGTCATCCCCCTAAATGTACTTTAAATCCTTGGTGTAGTGGGAGCTGCAAGCTAAGAAAGCATCCAGTGTTCAGGATGAGGCTTCTTTGAAAGAGATCAGACTTAAATGCCAGCTGAAGTTAAGCATATGTTTAAAGGTCTGCCTCAATCAGACCTTTGTTCAACACAACACTTCTGTGTAGTCTTTATTTCAGAATCCTAAATAATTCAATTGGTTTTGTACTGGTAGGTTTCATCTAGTTGCAGCCCCAGGCCTGTAACAAACGCAGGAGGGATCCACCAAGCCTGAAGCATGTGAGCTGTGCTGCTCAGAACTATTTGTGCTTCAGTTTCAGCTCATGGTTTGAGCTCAAATCCATGTTGTTGGATTGGGAGTAGAGTGTTCAGCATATGGCAAGATCCTAAATCTGACACTGTGATTTTAATATGTTCCACTTTCACTGAAATACTACTTAGAAAAGTGAAAAATCCCAGTAGAAAAAGATAAATTCATTATCTTTTCAACATGAGATGCAGAATTAACTGAATTTTGGTATGTAGTCTGTTTAGCAGAGGATGAACACTGTCAGCTGTTTTTTTTTTTTTTCTCTTTTTTTCCCCGAAAGACTTAACTGCCCATTTAGTTTCTGATGTCCTGATGATAATGTTTGAGATAAGTATTTAGATCTGCACATGCTTATATCACAGAACAGTTCCTTCAGCCCCCATATGTGTGTTTGCCTGCTGTGACAGGGAGGGCTTGTGTGGCTTCCCTGGAAAAGGAGCTCGAAACGACCGCAATTTTCTGGATCCAAAACTGGGTTGTTCTCAAATCCAGCCACAATGTTGTCAAATGTGATGCTGGGTGTCACAGGGACAGGATCTGAAATTTGGAATACAATTGTTTCCAGCAGTCTGAAGCTTTTCCCAGTGGCTAGACAGACTCACAGTCCCTGAGGTGACACCTCTGCAGATCATCTTGCCCAGTTCCACTGCTCAGAGCCATGTCATGCTGGGTTTTGAGTATCTCCAAAGACAGAGACTTCCCAACTTCTCTGGATGACTTCTTCCAGTACTGATGACCCTCACAGTGAAAAAAGTGTAGAGCTTTTTTCTTTGTGTTTTGTGTTATTTTGAGTTATATATAAACTGTTTCCTGAGTTCTTTGTCTCAGTGCACACAAGATGGACTATGCAGGAGGCTGCACCTCTCCCTCAGCTTTGCTTTTTGAAGTAAAACAAGGGGCTGCATTTCTTATCTAAACTATTGGATTTTGCCCTAAAAACAGTGGATTGTACAGCTTAAAACCTGGTGGGCAAAACTTCTGCATCCTTTAGTTGTGGCTCAAGGGCTGGCAAGTTTTCTTCCTCATCTTGATTCAGTTTGACACAGTTTAGGTTTTAGCTCTGCCATTGCCCATTGTGGATGAATCTACAACATAACCTTGCATTTAATCAGCAGTTCAGCCTCAGATCAGAGGTTATGTCCAGTGCTGCAGAACTGTGCCTCAGTGTTGTTTGTGCAGAGCACTTGACAGATGTTCATCGCTTGCGATGTTATCTGGACACTCTAACAGGTATAATAATTCCATCAGGCTGTTGACTAAAATATTCCTGGTCTTTGATGCACCAGCACTGACTTGTCTGCTATGAATTCATACACTGAAGTTGAAATTACTTCCAAAATAGTAAACATGAACTTTGGCCCTTTCTTGCTCTGGGATAATTCTAGAATCGGTTCCTCGGTGAGCTGTGCACAAAGAGACTTTCTGTAACCTGGAGCTGTTTCTGTTCATCAGGACAGCATACAATGCACTTTGGCCAAGCTATATTAAATACATATTACATGGAATTGAGCGTCTAATCTTTAGCTGGGACTGATCTTGTCTTGACTTTGTAGGACCATGCTTCAGTTTCATGCAGATTATTTTTTGCAGCTTCAAAGGCCAGTAAACTGGAGATTTTAAAGAGTATGTTCCTTAGCATAAAGAAAATTTTATTGGAATTACTG
Source organism: Serinus canaria (assembly GCF_022539315.1). Lineage (NCBI taxonomy): Eukaryota > Metazoa > Chordata > Aves > Passeriformes > Fringillidae > Serinus > Serinus canaria. The sequence continues at coordinate 4,562,397 of NC_066326.1, read as the reverse complement.
GAAAAGTTTATTTCAGAGATGTCTTCCAGGATAAAATGAAGTGTAGCAATTAAATAAAAATCTTCAATGACATTGTGAATAACAAGCAAGAATACTGTGCTATGTCCTGCCATAGCAGTCTCACTTGATTTACTTGGTATCAGCCATCAAGGTGACCATGGTCAGTCTCCAGTCTGTGTTTTCTGAGGCTGCCTTAATTTCTGTGTTTTCTCCAGCTCTGACATGTTTGGATAATTGCAGTTGACTTGCAACAGCAAAACATGAAATATAGAAAACAAGCCATGTTTACTGTTCCAGACATCGTTCCTTTTGCATTTCCAGTAACTGTTGAGAAATAAGCAGAAAGTTACAGGTGATTTCCCAAAGCAACATTTTTTGGGGAGGAGCCAAGATTTCTTGATGCCATCTAGAAGCTCCAAAGGAACCTGGGTCCCTGTAGATTCAATGGTCCTTCTTACTTCATGATTTTAGATGAGGATGATACTATCACTTATGCAATCCTTTTGGGCTTTTCTTGTGTAGATTAGAGTGTCTCTGGATGGTTAACAGTGAGCAGCAATACTTGCATAAGTCAGGATACTTATGAACTGAGTGCTCTTTTTACCCGTTGCTTTTTGTTGTCTCCCCGTGTTTCTCCCAAGGCTCCGTGGTGTGGAGGAGGCAGGTGAGAAGCAGGTGGGGGAGAGGTCTGGACACCTGCTTACAAAGCCATCACAAAATGCCACTTAAATGGCTCACGGCAAATGCAACATTCGGGGTCAGGAGTCCTGTCCCCTGTCATCTGTGTAGAATGTGGGATCTTGGGAGGTCTTAATGTGTGAGCTGCAGCTTGAATAAAGCTGTTGGGGCAGTTTAACTCTGCAATGCTTAACCTAAATTAAGTTGTCAAGTTTAGCATTGCTTTAGGCATTAATAGAGTTTTACTCTCACTTAAAAATCTGGTTTAGTAATTAACCTCCATTTTATTCTGGAGTTCAGAAGGTGCTCATTTAGTGCAGCAAATCTAATGTCATGTGAATTAAAACATGAAAGATATGCAGTAATGAGAAACCGAAGCAGGGTAGTGCAGAAATTTGATGATATGCAGTTTACAGGGAGCTGAGTTCTTAATGAGAAGTGTGTTAAAGGTACAGTCTTGCCTCTGCACTTGAAAGGTTAAGGGATGTTCTGAATTAAATTGGGAGTTAGTAGTGGAGCTGGTATTTGTCATGTTGCACACTGAGTTTTTGTTGCACTGAGGTTTTACTGTACAGCTTTTTCTGAAATCTGGACATGGGATGGTTGTGACTGTACAACTACCAAAAGGTGTGAGGCATTTGCAGGGGCTGGGAGAGATGCATAAAGATGAAGATCCCCTTTTTTGTTCTAATGAAAGTTTGAACCCCAACTCCAGCATATTCTGCAGAGTTTATTGTTGGAGAGAGACACAGAAGGTGGTACATGAAGGAGAATTACACCTGCAGGCAGCAGAACTGCTCCACAGAAATTGGCCTGGTCTTTGTGATGTAGTTGCTAGAGCTCTCCATGCTGCTGTGTCTGTATTTTACATCCTACCACAGCCATTAATGTTATAAAAAGAAAAGTCCCCAGCTCCTTTGACAAGGGGACTGTTCAACTACTCCCAGCACTGAGTACAGATGTGTTTAATTTTCTTCAGAAAGTGTCAGTTTATTGCACGTGTGATGTGTGGAGTATCTGCCAGCTGGTAAGTCATGCATTTTTCAGGGCTGGACTGGTGGCATCACACCAGTTCATACAGGCTGACTTGCCTTTGGATATAAGGTACAGGCTCTCAAACAAACTGAAACAGTGCACCAGTTTCTGCTGCCCAAAAGTTTTGGGTTACTGCAAGGATAAAACACTGGTTTCCCCTTTTGTACTGGACATTGCATGCACAAAATGCTGATTACACATCTATTTCTGATCTGGGGACCAGAGACTGTGTAACAGGTCCAGTTCAGAGCATGAACGTTTGCAGAGCAATGCTATCCATCATGCTTTTGCCCTGTAATGTGCATTCTCACATGAAAGTGCACTTTTACCAATTCTTTGTCATTGTCTACTTCAGAAAATGTTGGTGGCGAAGATGCAGAAGGCTCAGTGTTTTCCAACCATCTCCTCTCTAACTTAGGTTTGTGAAATCAGAGGCTTTGTCTTTGCTATCATTTGAGTGATTTAAGGTAAGAAATAGCTTATCAACTACTTAGCTATTTGATTTCAAGGCAGTAATGTGGGGTAAAAGTTCACCTCACGCGTGTCAGAAGGACTCTGCACTATGTGGGTGTGGTTTTGTGCTACACCTGGTCTCTGCAAGGTACGGCTCTGCTCAGTCCTGGGCTGCTGAATGACTGTAAGGAGAGTTGGTTTATCTCACTGATTCAGTGGGAAGGGACCACACACGTTCAAAAATAAAAGGTTTTCTGTCTGCTGACAGAACTGACTTGTGCTATAGCCACACAGTTACAAGACCCAACCCAAGAGAGGATTGAGAACCAGACTGTGGGCCAGACTTCTCCTGCTGTGGCAGCTTGCAGTTCTGCTGGGTTGGATGGAACTTAAAATCGTGTTGCTGACCTTAAAAAAAACATGGTAAAAGTCATGTGTGAGTTGCCTGGTTGCTGGCTTCTGGCTGTTTCTTTGTATTTGGTTGAATTTTTCTGTCTTAAAACCAGCATTTCAGTAGAAAATGTGACACGTACACTTACAGCCAGTGGCACCTTTACCACTGAATCCAGTTTGAGGACTTTGTGTCTGATTCTTGACATACTGAATTTCTGATATTAACAAAAAGCATATACCAATGGTCTCTTAACCTGCCAGGGCTCTCTTCTGAGCTTTATGCTTACTCCAGAGGAACCATGACCCAAAAATACAGGCTCACCAAGCTAATCATCTTACAGCTCAAGCATAGTTGAGTTAATTCTGTGTAATAATTTACTGCTGTCAGCTCTACAGCAGGAGTTATCTGTGTGCAAAGTCCTGGTTCGCAGCAAATACCACGTAATGCATGTTAACACTAACCCCTCTGATTACAGACTAAGCTGAACTGTCTTCAAACATGCTGGCTGTTGTCTAACCACACACTTGGCTGCTCTGTCTGCTCTGCTAACTTGTTTATGATGGACTGCTGGAGTTTTCCTGCCACCAGGGAGGCCTGGAACCACTTGTGTTGATTGAGGCTGTGATGGCCAAGTTGTTGTGTGTTAATCCATTTTCCATGGAAGATAGAAAGTGTAGATGAAGGATGAAATGGGGTTAAATTCTTCCCGTGAGTAGCTGCTGCTGGTAACTGTGGACTAGTTTGACAGGGTTCACATCTGTGTTAACTTTCAGAAGACAACATGAAGCTATTATGCAGTTACTACCCACTCCAGGATCTGCACATCAATTAGGAGAGGCTGCTTACTCATGCTCCTCAAAAGTTGTGCCAAAATAGCTGTTACATTATGTCAGAGCCCATATTTTCATCCTGAACAATTAATCAGAATATAAACCTTGTTTCTCTCAGCAGCTTTGAATATAGACCTCCACCTTTGATACTTGGTGCTTTCAGCTGCACTGGTTGAAGAGGGCTCCTCTGCTGTTGACACACATCAGGGAAATTGTGATGAAATGTGATATTATTTTGTCAGCAGTATATCTGGGAAGCTCCAACAACACCATGTTCTGTAAACAGCTTTAATTCCATGTGTTATGACTTATTCTACTGTAACACTTCGGGTCCCTGCTCGGGACACAGCATCCCGTGCTGCTGGTAGGTGCTGTGTGAGCATGAGGGGAGGTGGTGGGCTGCTTCACAGCAGCTCTGCCATCTCAGAATAAGACACAAGAAGCAGATGGCTGCAGGGGGAAACAATGAGGCAGAGCTGTCAGCATGATGGGATGGAGTCCTAGCACACCCACTGCCTTGCTGCTGGCAGAACCCTGCTCTGTGTCCTGCCCTGGAGAGAGCTCTTGATGGACTTGGTCAGGGCAGGTACACTTGGAGGTACCTCTGAAGATCTTCCTTTGTGAGTGGGATAAAGCACTCAGCAGGTGGTATTGGAGAAATGTGGCATTGTTGGTGACCAGCTTCCAGCTTTCCTTCTCGAGAATAAGGAACCTGAGGCTGTGGATCCCAGCCCTGTCCCCTTGGGTATTTGTGGTGGTTTATTGCAGCCCAGAGATTGATGGCAGCAGGGCCTTGGGCAGGTGTAGGTTGTCAGGTAAGATGTGACATACCAAGGAAGTAATGCCTGTGGTGAAGTGACAAAACCAGTTGTAACGAAAGCAAAATACTTGTTTTACTGATCCTTCTGGTTTTAGACATGGAGGAACATGGAGGCACATTTGTCTCCTCATTTTCCAGGCTGTCCTCCTGTAAGAGCTGCCTGATAATGCTATTCAGGAGCTCCTCTTGTGAGAATATTTGTACTGTGCAGCACAAGACTTGAATGAGAATTCTATACAGAAAACAGTACCATCATGCTGATGGCCAGACTAAACTTTGTGCTGTAATTCTACATCCCAATTCACAATTTTCTCGTTTTTTTGTCTTTTGCCAAATACCTTTAATGCAGAGAATATTATAACTCAGAAAAGATGGTGTATGATAAAAATAGAAGCACTTGCTCCAGTTCTTCCATATGTTAATGGCTGGATTTTTGGGCAAGAGATTCCAGTAAGGTGTGCCAGCAGTCTGAATACCTGCATGTGCTGTGGCCCTTTTTCCATGAAAAAGCTGTTTGGGTTGGAGACAAAGGTGAAGTCATTGGGAGTTTGGTATCTCTAAATTGGATCCAATTCCGTGGGATTTTATTAGAAGAAATGAAGTATTGTAATTCCCAAGGTACGTGCAAGGTTCTTGCTTTGGAAATTCTGTCTTGCTTCCATTTATTTCTTCTCCATTGTAAAATCGTGAGTGCATAACTTCAGCACACTGGAGGCCATCTGGAAATAGCTGGAGCAGGCTCAATTACACATTACATTTGATAAATCTTTTCAAAGACCCTTTCTCGGGGGAAGGGGAAGGGTGGAAGCCTGGAAAAAACTTCAATAAGAAAAACAGACAGAGATTAGGGTTCAATAAATAGGAAATTATGGTAATGTTTTCATTCAAAGAAAATGCACAGGCAGAGATATTAGATGATGATTAAATACAAATGCTGAACCATCAAAGTGGTCCCTTGCCAGTGCCTGTTCTCTTGGTTTATTCTTCCTTCTACCAGCTAATGTATATGACTTCAAGATGCAAACCACTTTTCCATCATTTCACGAGATGCCTACCTGGATTAAAAGAAAAGTAAACTCATTAAATTAAACAATACAGGCATGTAGGGAAAGTAATAATCTTAAGCAGGTAGTTAACACGTGGATTTGGTTGTTTGGGAGGCTGTGGAGGTAGATTGTGCTGGAAGGCTCAAAAAGATTGGGCAGTTTTATGGACAAACAGACACTGAGGGCAGCTGGACTGGGGTTGCTCTGTCCCTCAATTAATGGCTGTGGATGCTGGAGGGGAGCAGAGCACTGAGAGTAGCTGGGCTCGTGCCCTTTCCACTGGAGACAGAGTGCTGAATAGGAGAGAGTGTGACTCTGCCTCTGCCATGCCCTTGGCCAGCACCTGGGGTCTGGGTACAACTCAGCCAAGCTCTGGCAGGTTGGATGTCTCGTTCCTTCTTTCTCTTGTTGTTTCCAACCCAGGAACAACTCGTTAAAGTGTGGACTAATGAATCATTGCAAGTGCTTGATGTGTTGGCAGCTCCTTGCCACCCAGCTTCACACTCTGTTCTGCTGCCGTAATTTTAAGAAACTATTGGAACAGTGCCCTCCTCCCCCAAAAAAAGTCTATCCAGAGATCTGGGAAGTAATGTATGCAGGCCTCCCCCAGTTTATTTGTACCGAGCCATTTGGGTAGGCCTTGGTGTTAGTTTTAGCAGCAGAGCAGGTTCTAGTCAAGGAATCAAAATTTGGATATAGTTTACCCTGAGAAGGTAATTGAGTGAGTTATTCCAGAATTGGTGAAAACAAATTCATCTGAGTTGGGAGAATCCAGTCCAAAATCTCCCAAGTTCATAAGAAAGAGTTTTGATTTACATTTTCATTATCCTGTCAGTTGTGTTTGGTAGTTTGATTTAGAATTTATGTAGCAATCTCTCACGCCAAGCTGTGCTCTCTGTTCATCTTTGCATGTACAGGAGACTTGTTTGTTCTCCCAGGTCTTAAATTAGTTGAAAAATTGAATTCTGTACTTTCATCAACTATTTGTCATATTTTATTTGACTCACCATATCATGATGTACTTCAGTGTACATGTAAAAACAACTTAGTCCAGTGTTTCTAAAAGTCTCTGGGGAGCAGATGCCTTGTGAGGGGGATCTGCTTCCCTTGTCTTGGCTGTGGGGTCAGTAGGTTGTATTTGTGGCTTCAGCAGAGAAGAAATAAGGAGTTATGGAAGTGTATGGTCCTCTCCTGACTGGGTACTCAATGAATCCTTGGGTTTTCACCCCACATCCCTATAACACCTTGACCCTTTGCTTTCTGAAGCAAACCACAAGTCACATTGCAGGTGAGCCTGGCCAGGGGAAGAGTTTTCATCTTACAGAGGGGTGAAATCAGGGACAGTGTTTCATCTGGAAGCTGGGAATTGGGCCTTTCCTTCAAATCCAGAGGAACAGTCCCCTTCTCCAAGAGCTTAAACCCTTTTCCAGTATTTGAAAAGTTGCCTGCTCGCCTCTGCTAGTGTTCCTGCCTTTTATTTTCCTCCATTTCTGCAGTGTCAGGAAGAAAAAATAAATCTGTAATCCAAGTAACATCCTAAATATAGAAGTGCTAGTTTACAAATGAGAAGCCTTTCTGATGGCTTCAAAATGGTTTTGTAATAAAAGGAAATGTATTTGACACTGCCAGAATTTACAGTCCCACCAGAGACTTGTGAAAGAACTGCTATACCAAACAGCCTGGGCTGGAATGGAGCTTGTTGACACGTAGGGGTTACTGAAGGGTATTTCTGGCTGTTGCCATGAGGATGGCTTAGCAAGAAAAAATACCTTCTCTGCAACTACTGTAGGGCCTGTCTGTACCATCAGCTTTAAGAAAAAGTATTTTAATGGATGGTGGTTAAAGGGGGGAGGCAAAATTGGTACCAAGGTATGGCCCCTGAGAGCCAGGAGGAGGGGGTTCTGAGCAAATCTGGTGTGGGTGGTGCAGTCTAATACTGCTTTTGGCTGTTTAACCAAGTAAAAAACAGTTTTTCTGGAGTCCCTGAAACTTTCAGGCTTTATTTTTTTCTCTTCCTCTCTTTCTTTCTCCAAAATCTTTCAAACTTTAAGTCTCACGAGTTCAGTTATAATTGCAGGAATGTGTCTTAGTGGTCTTCAGATGCTGTCAAGCACAGAAACCGTTCTCAGCTGTTTGATGAGATTTCAGCTGTGGGTTTAGAGGTGAATGGTCTTACTCCATTTACAATATTTGCAGCTGCATCCAGGGGTTCAGTTCTCTTTGGCACTTAGAGGCATAACCACAAAGGACTTAGCAAAAAGGGGTTGTTTGCCATGGTTTCTGCTAGGTCTACCTTTGGAGGCGCTGTCAACATGTTGGGGAGAGAGGAACCTTCTACCCAGCTTCTGACAGTGTCCAAAAATAAAATGGGAGGACTTAAAAAAGTGGCTGGTGATAGAAGAAAATAAATAGTCTGTAATGAACTTTTCCCCTACCAAAAGTAAGAGTGAAATTTGATGGCTAAAACAAGTATTGGAAGCTTGATCAATATAATTGTCTGTAGAACTGGGGGGTCTAATGCTTCATTGTCTTCAGATGAAGTTCCTGTCTTATTCACTGTCACACATGAGGTTTGCACTATATAATTTTCATCTGCAGGCCTCTTAAGGGCTTTATGGCTTGCCTGGGAATCCTATGTTGCTGCACAATCAGAAAATGGAATGCCGTGGTATATTGAACATTGAGGATTTGCCTAAATGTTTTGCTAAAGATCAGTTCCTCGTGCTGAGTGGCAGCAGTTTAAACAGCAAAACCCCAGTTTTAAAGCCTTAGTTTTCATCCATGTTTAGGTCTGTGATTGTATAATCTGTTTCTGTGGGTACTGGGGCTTTGCTCTGCTTTTTGCTGTGATTTTTCCTTGAAGATTTCTGCTGCCCTCACACCACTGGCTCTTGTTTGAGTCCCTGCTGTGCTGGGGACCACCAGGCTCTGCTCCTCCTTGGTATGCAGTGAAAATACCTCCATGAGCTCTCAGAGATGTTTCAGGTTACATAAACCAGGATTTAAAATAGTATCTTTTTCACAACATTTGGAACACGTGTTCGTGAATATAAATTTTCAGCGCAGTGCCAACAGAGTTAGTTTAACAGATGCAGAACTCTGTTACTAAGTATAGTTTCTGCAGTTATCTCCCCACACAAATTTCTCCCTGGGCATTTGCTATGTGCTTATCAACACTGCAGAAGATCATATGCATGTTCTTTTTTTTCAGAAAACTGTCTGCAAGCTTTCTGCTTTCAGAAGCTATTTGAAAGCTCGTTCTTCTGAAGCCACATAGAGTTTCAACTGATGAATCAGAATTCTGCATGGAAAGATTTGGGTACAAACACAATAAGAAAATTTAGCAATACTTTTTTTTCTTTTTTTTTTTTTCCCCCCCATTCTTGCTTTCCCTTGGTAAACAGCAACACTTGCTGGCAAGAATGGGAATAACAGATCAATCTGCTTATTTTCAGCTGTCGGATTCGTGTGTGTCAGTCATCCAGCTGTTACCCAGTGAGAATTTACCTGCTGGAGAGGAAGATTTAATGTCTTGGCAAAAGATCAGGTTCCTCCCTAGTGACATTAAGCCCATAACAGAACCTGAAGTCAGTTTCAGATTTCATTTGAATGAAAGCCGAATTCTTGGAGTTTTCCCACCAAAATAAGATGCTCTCGTGAGTTAAGAAAACGGGATTTGGTCACCAGTAAGCTCAGGAAACTATATTTAAACAAGAAAGACCGAGTTAATTGAAGGTTGCCTGTTCCTCTTTTGCCAAACAGCAGGACTTTTGTAGGGTGTGAAACTGTGGTTATTAGCCAGGGCTAATGGGGATTGTCTCATTCATTACCATGCACTGTTAAGAGTAACTGTTGGTTCCTCTGTTCAAGCAGTGCCTCTGTTGCCAGTGCTGTCAGGAGATCTGCTTCATTTAAAAAAAACAAAGTCCTGGGCTTGGTATGTTAGTAGCCATTGAAGGGGAACATAAAAGGAATACAATAGGAACAACATACTGAAAAGAAGCACGGCTTTTAAGGTTGTTGAGTGCTTAATTCTTTTGTCATCAAAGAGAATTCAAGTGCCCACACACAGTAAAAATAGGGCTGGGGAAAAGAAAGAATCAAAACCAGCAAAAAGGCTTTGGGTTTGCTGAAGTAAAAGGGAAAGAAATGGGGAAAAGTACCAAAAACCCTAAAAGTAATGAATCAATACAAACAAGAAAACCCCTAACCAGACAGAAACCCCACCTTGATTTGGTGGAGGTTGAGGGACATAACTTGATTTGCCATGATGCACTTTGTGTCCCATCACATCTGACAGGTGGCAGTGGAACATGGAGGTTCTGCATCAGGTATGAGCACTGCAGAATTACTTGTCTTTTATTTGCTTTCATGTCCAGTAACTTATCAATGGATGTAATTTTTGAGAAACATTGCTGTTGAGGTTTGACATCTCTATTTTTGTGCGTGTTTTAGGTTTTGTTGTTAAGATTGAGTTGTTTCTTGTATGTGGAACAGCACAGTCCTAAATCTTTGGCTGATTAAGGAAAAAAAAAGGAGTTTGTGTGAAAATGTGTGGAGTGATCCCTTTGCATGTGTCCTGTGAACATCACTACTGTTGGGTTGTTCCTGAGGGATTGGCAGAGTTGGATGTGCTTAGATAACTCTGAGGCAAGTGAGCATCTGCTAGAGTGGACACAGCTCCGTGCTTTGGGAATAGCAGGGGAAAAGCTTCCCTAATAACTGGGGTTTTAGTTTCTTTTCTTGAACTTAATAATAGCTGTTGTGAAGGTTGCTTCACAAGGATTGGTGGTGTGGTCTGTAGTGTCAGTTCTCATCTTCCTAATTTAGAGTTCAGTTTGTTGGCAACATTGGGTGTGGTAGGTCCAACCTCCCTAATTGTCCCTTCCCCACCCCAGTGGTTTCAATGAAAAATTGATTTTTCAGCAATTTAAAACTTTTTCTCTAGGTGCCATTTCTTTCTGCTCGGCTTTTTCAGGGTTCAACATTTGTGGTGCTAAAAATCTCTATTTGCAGGATTCCCTAAACAAGGAACTACTGCTCCAAGTCTGGCTCTGAGTGTTACTGTCCCTTTCCTTGCATAAAGACCACCTGTGTGGTTGGATTCTGCATGGATTCATCTCCTAAAAGCAACTTCAGGGGCTGCTGTTGGGAGAGAAAACATAACTTGGCCGAGGAATCTGGAGCCTGCTGTCATGTGCTTTACTTGTCTGCACCTGGGGGCAAAACTGGTTCTTGGAGTTGTGTAGGACTTCCCCCTTGAAGCAGGGAGTAGGAATATGGGGAGGCAAAGGAAAGCTTGGGATTTTCCATATCCTTGTGCTTAATTTAAGACAGTGATTCAGCCAGCCAAGGAAGACAGTTTATCAGTTCAGCTCTGGTACAGGCGTTGCCTCTTCTTGTGCCAAATACCTTTGAGGATGGGAAGAGACAACGTGGTCCTTCTGGAAACCTGAGAAGAATTTTGGTGGTTAAAAAGAAGTAAAATAAACTTGAATCTGCAGAATTTTGCTGCTATTTACACCTAGTAGAAGAGAGTAGGGATTACCGCAGAGTTCAAGAAAAGAGCTTTGAATCTATGAGTATGTAATACTAAGGAAGCCTTTTATTTCTGACTGATCTGTGTACCTTGGTATTTTCATGTCTCCTGGAGAAGGCTACTGTGTGTGGTTTGTCCATCCAGCAGCTGTGGTAACCCATAGCTCTAAAGTGCTGTGCTGTAGGTCTGAGATTAGTGTTGAAATCTGCACGTTTATTTCTGAAACACGATACAAATGTAACAACTTCTGCAGATCAAGCTATAGATTAGCAAATACTCGGTGAGTCATACCTTCCCCTTGCTGCCTTTATTTTTTTTTTTTTTTTTTCCTTAAGCATGTCATAAACGTTTAGGAAAGCTCATTCATCCCAGATAGGTGTGAAATCAATCTTTGATGCATAGGGTTGTGACTCAGGGAGTGGAAACAAAAAGGCTACCTGGTGTAATGTCTGCTGCTGTGCCCTTGCCAAATACCATGAGCAGAGGGGAAAATCTCTCCTGCTCCAGTTTGTTTGGGAGATGCTTTGAAGATTATGGATCTCTTCCATATAGCAGACACCCAATTAACTGTGATTAGGAGTGTTGTAGGTAATAGCTCTGCTATGAGGATGAAGAGAAGATGAGAAAGATGAATAGCACAGGATGTGCAGGTATTGGCTGGATGTGTGAAGGGAGGTGATGGGGTATTGGGAGTCTTGTTCCACGGGGAGCAAGACAGCAGGAGAAGGGAACAGAACAGCAGGGCAGCGTGAGACATTCTGGCCTGGAGGGAGCTTTTTCAGGAGGGTTTCTAGGGCAGGTGTCAGCAGCTTGGCTGGGAGCTGATGTCAAGGTGAGTTTCTGCTTCATCTCCTCTCTCTGGCTTCAGTCCCTCTCTTTGATGTGTATGTGCCTTTGGCCCTCCTGATGGAATAAGTGGGACTTCATCCCTACAAGATCCTTAGGTCTTTTATGCAGCAAAAAGAGGAACTCAAAGCCTTTAGAATTTGTCTCTTGCCCATTCTTTCTGGCTTGAAATTATGTCAAATATATCTTTAGTGGTGAGAACTTTCCTTATCCTTCCATGTCCATCTTCTGCCCCCAGGATGCTCCCCATCCCTTTCTTCTCATACTTGCTCTTTCAGCTTGGAGGTGGTTTTGTCTGTAAGTAAAGGGAACTGGCTGCCATAATTTCCTGCATGTTCTTCACCTTCTTCCTTCCCACCTTGGAAGTCACTATTCCAGATTTGTCTTGTGTTACGCCACATCTGCTTCCCCTTCCCAAAGCTTTTGCTGTGTCCTCCAGATCTCGTTCCGTGATTGTTATCTTTGTGATCCATTTAAAAGGATTAGGGAACTGTGCTGTAAGTTGAGAGATGGCAGAGAGTGGGTGTCATGTTTTTACAGCTCTTGGTGGCACACAGGAGCCTTTGCACTGTTCCCAGTGGGTGCCATGTACTCTAGAGCTTGCTATGCCAGGCACTGACTCTGTCTCCAGCCTCTTGCACTCGGGCAGCTGAGGCTGATGGAGCAGTTCTCAGGGCTCTTTGGCATGCTGAGTGTGTTTGAGCAGTGTTGCTGTTCCTGTAATTGCACTGGGTGGACAAACAGGCTGCTTATTGCTCCTGTGATTGCCCAGGAAATGTTCTGTCAACTCCACCCTTTTTTTCCTGATGTGTAGCACATCCCTCTGATCCAGTGTTGAGCTAAGCTGGAGAGGGGAGCAGAACACGGGGTGAGTCATCTCACAAAGCTTTTGCAGCAGGTGTCGGGCTGAATCTGCTTACCTGCCTTTCTTTCTTCATGGCCTTTTTTTGCCCCATCTCACCACTTTCTTTAGGTTGTTGTTAAACAAGGTGTGCTTAATAGAAAGAGACATACTAGCTTATTTTTTGCCATCTGCCTTCCATTCTTTCCCTTGAGATCTTCAGCTTGCAGTGCAGAGGATAAACTGGCAGGTAAAGATGATCTTGAGATACTTTTTGCTAACACTTCTATGGCAACTTCATGGAAAGAAAGTGAAGGGGAAGGGTCAGCAGAGCAGAACTTGGGGAGGAAGGAGAGGGAGGACTCCCAGCTACAAGGCTGTTTCAAGTAAAACTTTGTGTTGGCTTTGTTGCATCAAAATGAGTTGACCATTTTATGTGGAAAAGATATTTCTTCTTCCTTCAAAGGGAAGAAGAGATGCACAGTATGAAGTGGTTCAGGCTTTTTTGTCATTATTAAAAATGACAAACAAACCCTTTGGCTAGCATCTATTGTAAGGACTGCTGCTGTCTCCTGGCACTCTTGCTGTCTCCCCTCATGTTTCTTATGTTGTCTGTCTTCTATAATTAAAGTTTTTCAGGACATGAGTGGTCATGTTTGCTATTTGTGTGGTGCTGTTTGTACAAGATGCTGATTGATGTTGACTGCTCCTGTGCTCTGTGGCAGTGCAAACAAGTAATTAAGTAGCAGATAGAGATTTGGCGAATGTATGGATGTGATAACCCCCCTAATATGCTAAATGTGGAGGGGGGAAATACAGAGCTTTAGGTTTTGTGACTTTGATAAACAAACTGTTTTCAGGTGGTGTATAAAATACCCAGTGTGCTCAAGGGAATGTGGCAAAATAGAAGCCTCTGAGTAGAGGAAGCTGTCAGGAATTGCAGACACGAGTCATTCAGCAGCTGAACTGTTTAATACTTTTAAATGTTATTGTAACTTCTAATGCAGATGGGCAAACCTTTACTCATTTAAACTATTAATTTTGTACAAATGTCTGTGTGATAAAGTGTATTAATGCTTTTGGTCCTCAGCACTTTTTTACCAGTCAGAAAGAGAAAGCTGTAATAGGGTCTCCAGTAAGTCCATTTTGATGTAAGTCCACTCTTCAACTCCTCCATCATTGGATAAATGCTGTATGGTTACTTTTCACAACATAAGTATTTAAAGGGAACATAACTTGTTGGTGGAAACCATCTAATTAAAAGTATTAGGAGCTGTGTTTATTTATAACATGTATGAATAATTATTACTCAAAGTCTGGGTATTAGTTTCTTGGGAAGTCCCTCATTAGAAACTCTGCATCATCAAGGGTGAACTGCACTGTTACTTAACCAGTTTCGGTTCGCATCTGGGCAGAGGCATCAGAAGGAAACTGCAGAGGCAAAAGGAACGTGCTGTGACTATGAAAGCAAATTTTCCAGCATCCCAGCATTTTTTATAATTATTTTTATATATGTGTCTGGAGCTTAAACACTCTCAGTGCCGAGCTGCTTTAGCAGTGCAGTGTTATGTGGTGGAGTATTGTTCTGGGTGGTGCAGGGAGGAAGGGGGAGAGCAGTCAGGGAGAGGGGGTGTTTCCTCCCCCTAATGCCAGTGCTGCTGAGCATCTCTGGGCTGCCATGCACCTTCTGCCAGACTGCACTCCCTTGGTGCAGCTCTGCTTGGATTATGCATCCAAGCATTTGGCCCCTCTCCATTTCCTTTAGAACAGGAACCATTGTTTGCACTTGGACAACAGTGGATGTGTTTTCTAATTCAAAAAATGCCTTATAGAAGAGGCCTTTATCATCATCCCTGCTTTGCAAATGGGGAAATAGAGAAGGGAGCAGCTTACCCTCAGGTGATGGAGATGAGCAGCAGTGAGGAACAGGATCCTTGTCCAAGTCCTGGAGTTATTTCATCTGATGTTACTGCCATCAAGTAAAACTCTCCTGTGAGCTTGTAAAATAAGAGTTTACAATAAAGTATTTCAGAACATGAACAACCTTTCCCTCAATACAGCCAGAGCTGGATTAGTTGCAATTACTGGTAATCATGGCCTTGAGCTACTGGCAGTGGTATTCTTTGACAGGTAGGGATAGCTCAATAGTCAGTGCTGGAGCTTTGTGTTGGAGAGGCCTGGCAGACAATAACAGAAACAGCAGGCTGCTTCTCATCCTTCAGGTTCCTGAGAAGGGACATTTCTGTACTTTCTGCTGTGGCTGGGGCTGGGAATTGCTCTTCTCGTGGTCCCCCCACCATGCATGGAGGGTGAACTCTGAGTAGCTCACTTGGTGAAACTGCTCCTTAGAGTTTGTTACACAACACTTGTCCTTTCCTTAAACAGAACAAAACCAAAAGCCTTGGGGTTTCTTGTCCTTATTTTCTCAATTCTTCAAAGTTTTTTTCTACATTACTTCCCTTTTTTTAAGATCCGATTAAGTTCTTCCTGAGCCTGTAAATACTCATCTCCTGTCCCATCTATCTCTACACACACCCTGACAGCTATTCTTCCATCTTTACTACAGTGATACTCACTTGTGCTCTCCACGCTTTCCTGGCCCTGTCTTTTTTTGCCTCTTACCTCACCTGCCCTATCTACTACCTTATGCTGCTGGTGTTTCAGACTCCACCTGTGCCACATCCCTTGGGATTGTGCCTCACACACTGACTCTGTCCTGACAGCTTCTTCTCTACTTCTCTTTTTCCTTGCATTTTCCTGTGTCCTTTTCTCCTGAAGTAGAAGGCTTCTTGTGCTACATTCTTTCTTTTGTGTCATATTTCCCTCTCTTCATTTTATTCTCTGCCCTCTCTTTTTACTATTGAAGAAATGAAATTTCTGTAGCTTTGTGCCTAATAGCCAGATCTTGGTTCTTTGTGTTTTCACAGTATAAATGAATCCCAGCTATATCTCTCTACTGTATAGTGTATTATACAGCACAAACCCAAGGGTGATCCCCACAACTCTTGTTTTGTGAACTTACCTAATTTGGGGAGCAAAGGATAGGAAAATAATACAGAAACCAAGAACGGTAGTAGTAGTTACAAATTCAGCTGCAGGACAAGGAGAGGCTGCTCTCTGTATTAAGAATTTTTTATTTAAAAGTGGAAATTGTAAGGATTTTGCTAACTGTCCGCTTTTGAGGCCAGGCTAGGGTGGAGAGCAAGCACTTGTGGCAGGACATGAGTTTGTTTTGTGTTCACAATAGGGTGACAAGTGATTCTGACCTCTGTCACTTTTTTTTCTTTTATCCTCTGTTTGCTATCCATTAATCCCTATATCCATGACCCAAACTAACCATAATGTAGCTTTGTAGCTGTCATCTCACTGTGATTTATTTCTGCCTGTTTGCTCAGAACTGTTTGCTTCTGTGGCTAGAAGTGGGGTTACCAGGATCTAGCATGAGGGCTGTGCTGCATGATGCCAGTGATGTTAAAGCCTTGCTGTGCTTCTGTCATGGAAGAGGAGAAATTCAGCCTTGAATTTGCATGTTGCCATCACAGAGCAAAGGAAAACTGATTTGGAAGCTGAGGCTTGGTTGCATTTTTCTATTCTGTTCATAAACTATTATTTCCTGTCCACCCACCCCCTCCCTCCCCAAGACTAATAGAATTTAAGCATCAGCTTTGCATCTAAGGACTGGGCTCCTGAAAAATGTAGTGGAAATGAATCAATTAATGCCTTAAGAACTTTACCATAGAAACATCTCAGTTCTTCCACAATAGCAGCATTTTTCTTGGTTTATGCAACCAGTAGCATGTGAAAAAACTCTGTGTTACTAAAGATGATCCACATGTTGACATGCTATTTGAACAACAAAGCACTTCATGGTATTTTAGATTTGGTCAGCTATCAAGCAAAGTGTTTTCTGACAGTTTGGTAGTTTTCCTTAACCATGAGACATTGTAGATGCTGGAACTGGAATATAACCATGCAGAGCTCACAGGAGAGAAATGGCTTTGTCCTGTCCCCTGCTTCTGTCTTGTGTGAGAAATACCAAAACCAAAAAGGTGTATTTTGGAGCCTGGTGGTGCTGAGAGTGCTGTGAGCACCAGGAAGCCTAATGAAGAATTTGTCTGCTAAAAGCTTGTGCTTTCCCCTCCAAGTGTTGCTTTTGATCTGAAGAAGCAGTCTCCTTGCAGACTCAGGAATTGTTCATGCCCTGTGATCGTTGTGGCTTTTTGTTATTATAAGAATGTAACTTCTGATGTCTTGGCCGAAAGTGTTTGTTCATCAGCTGCTCTTAACAAGTACTTTGTGGATCTGCATCCTGCAGGCATCTGTCCTGGTTTTCTTTATATTTAGGCAAGGCAAAGGAGCTGTACTGAATACTGTCAAGAGTGACCAAGGGTGGTCTGGGCCATCTCCTTTGAGTCTTGGAGTTCTGGCCCAGGATCTTTAAACAATGACTGCAGTGTGGGTGCCTGAGAGCCCAGCTCATGGTATCTGCAGCCTGTCATCCTGAGTGTGGGGTGAGGGGTAGGAAAGAGCAAGCTGGAAGGAGGAAAAGAGGGTAGAAACAGGCAGGCAGCTTTCGGTCTTGAAGCTCAAAGCCTGACTTAGGGAGGAGATGTGAGAAGTGGGGGCTTCTGTAGGGTTTGCTGGGTTGTCTGTTTTCTATATAGACGTTAATACTTGTGCTCTAGCCAGTGACAATGCAGCTGGAATGAGAGGCAGATGCTGGGGCTCTGGGATCTCCCCTCTTCCCACCAGTGCTCTGTGCTGTACAGAAACTGGAGAGATCATGAGTGTTTTCTTGAGGAGTTTTGAGAAGACTTGCTGTGTCAAGCTGTCTGTGCTGCAGTGTCTGGTGGCATGAGTGACACTGCCAGATGCACTCTGTGCTGGAGTGGCTCTGACCACTGGCCAGATCTTCACATGTCTGAAGGCTTAGTCACCCATTAGATTATGTTTTTGAAATTTTTATTTTAGTTTATCAAACAAGACTTACTAAATTATTCCAAAGCCTATGAAATATTGTTTGTTCTTAGTCCAATAGAAACAGTCATTTTAACTGGAGAAAGTGTTTCCCAAGATATGCTCTGGTATTTCTGTTGTCTGAAATTGCTTATTAACTTAGTGATGCAGCAAGGCTGCTGTCTGGAATAGATCATCTAATACACCCTCTACTGCTCTGCTCAGTCAGTGTGTGTGTTTCCTTAAAAGTGCTACAAGAAGCACAAATATAGCTGGAGCACCTAGTCTGGAGTCAGGGACAAAAATAAACATGACATTATTATATTAGACTTGGCCACAGTTCTGACTGGTGGTGAGCTTTGATAACTTTGACATCTAATATTTTTAAGCAGACTTTAAGGTTCACAGCCTTTGCTAGTTTGGTGGATAAGCCTTTCTCAGTCAGTTTTTTTCCTTTGATGTTCTTGTTTTAGTGTTTGTATCCTTCTCTTAAGGCTGCAATTACAGAAAGCCAGGGTTGTGCTTTTCCCTGCTCATACCAAAGTGGCACTTGGACACGATGCCCCTGCAGCTGCCAGCTGCAAATGCTTTTTTTTTGGTACAGCAAGGTCAAAATTACACAGACCTGCAATCAACTCTCTCTGCTACCTTACTAAAGCATTTTTTGTAGCTCTCTTACCTCCCTTCCTGCCCTGAAACACCTAAATTTAGAAATGTTGAAGCCCAAGGGTTAGATTGTGCTGTGAATTTGCTCAACTCATTTGGTGTGCATTATGCCCATTCAGACAGTTCAATGGCAGTTCCCTTTCTCCTGCTTGTGTTTTGGGAAGCCACAGGCTGCTTGCCAGCAGAGTTTGGCCACTGGGCTGCTTTGGGTCCAGGTCACTGCTGTTACTCCCACTGCTATAGCAATAGCTGTATTTATATTTGCAGTATCACCAGCTACAGCCTTTCTATTTTAAGAATCCCTGGCATGCTGTAGCCTTTCCAGAACATGATTTGCACTCTTAGGGAGAATGAAAGATGCATCCAACAGAAAGGAGCAAGCTTGCAGAAGTTTGGATGTACATCAAGTTTCCTTGGGGCGTACCTTAAGAGAAGTGATGGCTGGTTATGAATTATGACTGCTAGAAGATTTCTGCCACTTACAGAAAACTAACAAGGAGAGATTTTGACTGATTGTGATTAATTTTTTCCAATGCATATACACTGGTCAAGTACTTCTTGTTTTCAGTTCTGAATAACTATTAACTCAGGATTGTGGATTTGTCACTGAAACTGATGTTCAGTAAAGAGGGTGCTTCTCCAAGCCATAATCTTTTCTTAAACTTGCTTAAAGGTGATAAAAAGTGCTCTGGAACACTGGCACTGCTGTGGAGTAGCATTATGCTGAACAACCTCTGTGTGTGCATGTGTTTGGTTTGGGCAGGAACAATGCTGAAGGTTGACTGTTTTTCCAGGGAAAGAAGGGGAATTCAGCCACTCAGTGCAGTCAGATTTGATCCATTGGTGTTTAAGAAGGCAGTCAGGAAATTTGCTGCCTCCACATGAAGTTCTGTGCTTGATGAGGAGAAGAGAGCATGTGTAAGAGGTTTCAGTGGTTTCTTGTTGGCTCAGCTAACTGAATTTTAGTAGTTGTCAACATTGTTAAAAGCTTACATGGTATCTCTAGTTAATTCTATTAAAGAGTTTGGCTGGGATGAACATTCAGTCTCCAAATCTCTTAAAATTACTGCAGGTCAACAGACAAACTTACGAGGATTAATAAAGAATTTAACAACAAGGACCCAGAGAGTAAATGACTTGGGTAGAGCCTGTGTAGCAATACATGCACAGAGGAGTTACTGAAGAGTATCAAGAGGCTTGTTGCAACTGTAAATGTTCTTATTAATCTTTCCAGTGGGTGATGCAGTGCCTGGGCCACATCGTTCTTGATCCTGTGCCTGAAACCTTTCTAATGTGGATGAACAAACTATTTTTAAGTATATGATAAGTAAATTAAAAGACAAGGATTGAATGTCACTGTTTTTGGACCAGAAATAATTTGGGTTGGAAGGGACCCCCAAAGGTCTTCTGGACCAATCTCCTTTGTCTGACCCCTTTGCCTTGCCTTTCCTACCAGCCCCAGCTCTAAACCATCTTGGTGGTGAGCAGCCAGCCAATGAACCAAGACAGGCCCACTGATTTCTAAGGTATTTCCTTTTTGTCAGAGGGCTCAGCAATGCCAAGGCTGTGGGCTGCTGCCTTTCCTTCCTGGTGCCAGTGCTGGGCACTTCCCGATGCACTTCACAGCCTGGATGTTCCAGGCTTCAGAACATTCTCAGCTGCACTGATAGGTACATCGTGGGTGGGAAGAGTTTGTTTCCTATTGAAGAAATTAATTGCTGGTAACTTCCCACATTCTTCTTTCTCAGTTTTGTCACTGAATATTTTCCAGGACCTGGGTTTTTTTTCCGGTTGCAGTTTTGGCTGGAAAAGCTATAGGCTGTTTCTCACAAAAGCAGCTAATATTAAGAGGAAATCTCATTTGCATTTTCAGAACTTGTGGATGATTAATTTTTGGGTAGCAGAGGGGTTTTTTTCTTTATTTAAGTGCTAACAAAATATGTGCATGTACAAAAGCTGTGTTTGAGTGCGCAGAGATTAGGCCAGCTAAAAATAGCCACTTCTGTGACCCTGCTGGAATTTTCTTTAAGCTTGGAAACACTGAAGTGTGTGTTTTGTCAGATTTGAATCATGAACCTTGAAGAAGAGCTAATGACTTCTTATTTCTCACCCCTAATCTTCAACTAGAGCATTCTTTATGTGAACAGCAGATCAGTCTGAAACTGTACCTCAGGCTTCACTTACCTTATTTAACTTTACTTACTTGCTTTGTTCATTGTAACATCTTTTTCTGCTCCAGTGAGTGTGTTTATGAAAATCATTATTTTCAACCCTTATTGTCAGACCCATGCAAGCTGTGCAATTGTTGCTGGGGGTGACAGTTCCCCAAATCTGCCTTATTTTCTGTTGTACTCAAAACCAAGCTTTTCCTCCTGAACATCTTGTAACTCTTACCCTGATGAAATGTGCGGCTTTCTCTGTTACTCCCTCTTGTATTCCCGGCAACTTAATGAAGATTTTTTTAGCTGTTTTTTAGCTAAATGATCAACTCTTGGGACAAAATCTGTATTCTCTGCTACCTGTCCTGGTGGATCTGGTTGTAGGTAAAGGGATGGCAAAGCTCTTGTTTGCTTTTGGGGCTGAGATTCAGTTCTGGCCTTCAAAATTGTTCCCAGGATGTGCTGCATCCAAAGTGGCTGGGGTGCAATTAGCATTACCATTAATTATGTTTTACCAACAAAAGGACAAAAAGTGATTGAAATGCCCCAGTTCAGTTGAAATTGAAATGTTCTGGTAGCAAGCAATTGTAAAGCCTTGCACGTCCCATTTTGATGTAGATTTTCTTTCAGATATATTAGTATTTAAACTATAATAGATGTTTTAGTAATTGGTTGAATCCTCGCTTCAAAAAGTCTTTTCTTTAAATTTGTCTCTGTTTCTGTGTAGAACAGAATTGCAAAAAATAAATTCCAGTGCTTGACTAGCTCTTGTTTGGCATGAAGTTGTAGAGCACTTAAAATTCCTCATACAGCAGCTTTAATTGCTTGCTAATCTTGCCTAAAGATTGGCTGAGAATGTCGGCTCAGTTCTCCTGTTGCTTATTCTCAGTAGCACAGACTGCAAATGCTTGGGGAAAATGTACTGGGAGCATTTACTGTAGTACATGAGTGAAGGGGTATGGAAACACTTGCCTAGAGGTCAAACTGTTGACGTTTTAGTAGTTGGTTATTGATCTGTATCAGCAGCCTGACAGTTGTATGGCTTTTGTTGAATGAGTTAATAATTTCTTGGTGTGATGCAAAATCAACACCCAATTGACCCGAGCCCCTGAGTGTGACCCTGTGGAAGGGGATGGTGTGAGATGCTGCTCCCAGCACGTCTGCTCTGCTCCACCGAGCCCTCCTCAATGAGCAGCTCTTCTGGACAAAGCCTGCCCGAGAGCTGTGCCTTCCTCTTTCCTTCCCACGTTGTGCTGGGCTTTGATGAATGTGTTAGTGCTCATGTTGGTGGCTGTTCCCTTTTTTTAGAAACAAATCTTACCCACAGTAACTCTATATCCACAGTGAGTAATGGAGAAATCATTGCTCGTTAATGATTCACTTGCAGGTTCCTGTATTGCTCTTGCTCAGTCACTGGTGTTGCTGTTGGCTCCAAAGTGTTGCTCAGCCAAGCACTTAGACCTGATTTTCATAGTTTCAGCAGGGTTGTTGTAATGACAGGGTGGTGGGTGGCTGCCCTTGGTTACTGGTTGTCTGGTCCAAAATATATCCTTCCAGAGCTGGTCCTGATGATGCTCTTGGCAGGATTGAAGAACTTCTGTGCTGTCAAACCTTTAAACTGCTTGAAGACCACTTTTACCATTTAGGTAGAGTTCTCATCCCAGCCTCTCAAACAAAAGTGTTTGTTTTCTGTGTGCACACTTGGTGATTGACTTTCTTGGGAAATGCCAGTGCTTTGCTGCTGCACTTAGAGGAATGGTGCCTCTAATCAAGGAGTAAAAAGCAAACTTCAGCTTTTAATAACTCAGAAACAGAATCCTGAAGGATGCCTGGGGTCACAGAGTCCAGTCCTTTGTCTTGGTTGTGCCTGTCATATCCTCCCTAGGCTGATTGAGTTACGCAGACAGAGCTTGCCTAATAATTCAGCTTCCTATTTTGTAACAGTCATTATTGTAGGCTGTTTCATGGTGCTATTGTTCAAATAAACTAAGGAAAAAAAAAAAATAGAAAGGGGCTCACACAAGAACAAGAGGATGCTTTCGCTGCTTTTGGCTTGGTTACTTCCTGTGAAAAAAACATTCACCATGCAATGCTTGGGATCATTCAGCAGCAATCAGCCCAATAACAGAAATTAATAAGCTAAAAACCCCTAGAAGCTTTAGGATGGAAAAATGCTGTGGCTTGACTGTTGAATATTCAGCATCTCTCTTTTTTTTTCTTTTTTTCCTTGATGTCTACTCACTTTCCAGCATGGGCATCCAAAGCTGAGTCATTTTCCAGCACCATTTGTAGGATAACGGGGGCCTTGGGCTTGATTGTGCTACATTTCAATCCATGATTGGTATCAAACCTGCACCCCAAAAAAAGGAAGGGGAGAGACATGGCCTTTGCTTGGCCAGGGGCATGAGCATGGGAGGAGCAGGAGGCTACAGCAGCCCCCAGGCCAAAGGGTGTGTGTGGTGGGAGGCTTCATCAAATAAAGCATGGCAGACTTGGGGTGATTTGGGACCCTGTTATTTTTATTGCTTTCAGAAGTTCCTGTAATTGATTTTTTTGCAGAGAGGAAAAGCAGAATTATGTACCGGCAATAATTCTTGTGGCTTTTCTTGTTTCTTTTTCTCACACAAGGGAAGGCTTTCCTGCGGTCATTCCCCCGCCACTGTCACTTCACAGCAATGGCTTCATCCCCTCTCTGTTTTCTTCCTCTCTTGTTGCCCTTCTCCACTTTCTCTTCCCCACATGCTGCCCTTTCCCTGCGTGCCACCTGTTTACTGCTGGCACAGTTGGGGTTGGGCAGGAGCTGGGAGCTGCCAGAACTCCTCTGCCTCCCTGAACCCATCAGCTCTCCTGCCAGGGAGCTCCAACCTGCCTCTGCCTTCCAGTTTGTGCAAGAATGTCTCTGTTCAGATTTATTTTTTAATTGAACTCATGTCTCAAATGAAGGAGAACAAAACATGACTTTTAATTTTTTTTTTTTGTGAGGGAAGCCCCTTCTAACAGCCTGAGATCACTCCACATCGTGTTGATCACAGAAATTGTTCCAGAGTCCTGGGCCTAAGCTCCTATGGGGAAACGGCCCTGGATCAATGAAAGAAAACATTCAGCAATGTGCATTTTATACAAGCATTTAAACTTTTTTTTTTTTTTTTTGGTTTTGTTTAGTAATAAAAGGAACAAAGCTATTATTAGTGACCATGGGCTTGGGAGTTTGCTAAAGCAGCAATAGTTACTCATCTGTTTTCATTTGCAGAAGTGTTCTAACAAAGGCAGCCACAAATGCAGCAGCAGGGTTAGGAGGTGGATGGTAGGAGTGGAAGTGCAGTTTCTGGAAGCCAGTGCTTACTGAGACCTTTCTGTTTAGTCTTGGCTCTGTGGCCACCAGGAGCTCAGGGCCCAGGGAGCTCTTGCCTTGGATTGAAACGTGAAAGGATGAATCCCCTGGGTAAGTCCTTGGTCCTTTTTCTTCTCTGAGCTGCAGCAGAGCTCCACAGAGCAGTTGTCCCTCCTGGTGCCTGCATGTCAGCTCCTGCAGCTGGCTGGCAGAGATGGAGAAGAAGCAGTGTTATATAATTTTGTTTTAGTTTTGCCTCTCTCCTCCTGGCCCAGGTAGGAATAAAACAGAGAAATGTTACCTGACTTGGAACCACAAAAAACTCCAATATTTTCTCGCTTGTTTCTTTTTCTTTTTCAAACCAGCTGAACAAGCGTGCACAAGACCTTTTGCATTTGCTTTCATGTGCAGCCAGCTGGGTCAGGGTTTGCTCCATGGCAGATGCTGTGGACTGCAGAGCTGACTCTGTACGTGGGGGGATCCACGTTGCCTGTGAGGGCAGTTTCCTCAGGTGCTGAAAGGCAGGCAGGTTTTTGGCTCAAAGTGCTGTGCTGTGCCCAAAGATTCTGTGGGAAATGAGAATGAAATTCTCCTGTTGATTTCCTTGGGTTTGGTACCATGTCCCACCTAAGTTTGGTTGTGATGTGCTGAGTACATGCCTGAATTTAATGCTGGAATTAAATGCTCTATGAGAGTTGCTGTCTAATAATCTCAACCAGCCTCTTTTTCTCCCCAGTCCTGCAGCAGTTAAAAGTCTGATTTGCAATTTGAATTTACATCCTGAGATTGGTATGACAAATACAACAAGAAATATCTTGAATAAGTAACAAATTTCAAGAATTGCTGTTTGCTCACGTGTCAGCGTGCTGAAGATACAAACTTAAAACCCTGGAGTAGCAGAAGAGCTAACTGGAAAGGAGAAATGCAGAAGGAGAACTCTTGTTAGTGTGCAGGGATCTATTGGGGCAGCTGAGCCACAACCTAGAAAGTTGCAATTATTTTTCTAGTGTCAGAAGTGATACTGGGATAACAGATAAGCAGAGGAGGAGTCATTGAGCTGCTTTATCGTGCTGCTTACAGAAATGTGAAATTTAGCATGATAATTGAATAAAAGGTCTTATCTGTAGCTACGGTTGTTAATGGCCAGAAACGCACATCTGAGAGGACAGATTATGTAATTTGCACCAACATTGGAAATACATCTTTTTTTTCCTGGATTTCATGCAAACAGTTTTTAAAAAAACAAACCTTCTCTCTGCACTGCCTGAATAATATTTTGCTTTCAAAGATGCCAAACTTTTGGAAGTAGACTGATAGAATAAGAAAGATGTCAGACTTGGTAATATTTTTACACATGGCATGTTGGAAGGCTTTTTTGGTTTTTAGGAGTGGGTTATTAAAATTTTTCATCTTCTAGTTCTTTGTTTTTTATCATTTTGAAGGTTTTGCAAGCATAATAAAGTATGTAGGCACAAAAGTTTGAAGTGACCTGGCACTAGAGGGAACAAAGAAACCTTCACCCTCTTGAAACAGGATTCTGCACACAGAACTCCCGTTTGCTTGGTTTTCTTCTGTGGCAAACAAATTTTTGAAGTTTACTTTGGCATGAATTCCCACCACCATTATGTTAAACAGAAATGGAAGGGTGTTTCCAAGCAGCATGTTTCTTTGTTGCCATGCGGAAATACAGTTTTAAATCTGTTTTCTGTAGGCACTTTGTTTTGCTTTTCCTTTCCTTGTCTTCTTCCCATGCATCTATAGCTTCCCAACACCACTGGGAATCCTGGAATAATAGATTGGTTTGGGTTGGAAGGGACCTTAAAGATCATCCAGTTCCAACATCCCTGCCATGGGCAGGGACACCTTCCATTAGACCAGGTTGCTCAAACTATTTTAAGATAAATAGTTATGTTCATGTTTTTAATTGAAATGAGGAGAGAACTTCGTTCTGGCTTGAACTTCACTGTTTACATTTTTTTGCATGTGAAATGTTAACTGATAAAAAATGCCTGCAGGTTGGGATCCACCTTAGATTTACAATTTGGTTTTTTAAGTCCTAAGAAACTTTATTATGTTTAATCTCAAATGAAAAATTATAAAGAGGGACTTTGTTGTAGAAAACCTATCAGTTTTCTGCCAATATAATTTTTTTTTTTTTTTTTTTTGGTGCTCTAGTGATTATGGAAAACCTTATAGAAAACCCCTTGTGTATTGCTTCTTGGAGGGTAATATTTGAGGGGTTGATAAAATGATGCTGCTGTTGAATAATGCAGTGAAAAAATTATAAATCTGGGAATTTTTGTGCTTAAAACCCATTTTTTCACTAGGCTAAGGCTATTCACCCTATCCCTGCCATCTCCAGCTGTTATTTGCATGTAGACATGGAAAGGGCTTTTTTTTTTAACCCTCTCAAACATTCACTAGAATCATAGTAGCCTTTTATTGCCTTTTTATTTTTAATGACAGTATATTGAGGTTTTCTTAACTAAGGAGTGGTACAGTTTACCTGAAGAAGTAACTGTCAGGCTGGTTTTGGTGTCAGCACCTCCCTTCTGGCACTTGCTAATGCTTCATCTGCATTTTTTGTCCTGGGCCACCACAGTACCAAGGTCTTGGACCTGGTTGAAAGCCCTTTGGCCTGGGAACTGCTTTATTCTGGCTGACTCTGCAATCCCCAATTTACCTGATGCTGGTTCTGCAGAGGCATGTGGTGGGATGGGTGGAGAAAATTGATTATTATGGGTTTTTGCCTAGGGCTTTTTTCCTCTTGTTTCAGGGAATTTCTCAATCCCAGGCTGTAAAGATTTAATGTACTGGTTTTTTAGTAGTACTTAACACTTGTAAGATTTTTAAAAACATACAGAATCACTCAAATATTAAAGACTTCAGTTTCAAACAACGTGGATATGGACTTAATTTAATCACAAGAATATATTAATGCATTTGATCTGCTTTGGTTTTTTTTCAGTGTGACTTTTTCAGCTTAGCATTGCTGTGTATTTTTGAGATCGTCTTTGCTTTTCCTGAGTTACTTTTAATAAACGATTTTAGCAGCAGGAGCTAGTGTAAGTGTCCTTAGAAAGCACTTGTTCTGCCAGACAGGAAGGTGTTTTTCAGGTTCCATACTTTGGTTTTGTGTACTTAATTATTAGTTTTTACAGAATAAATTAGCCTGTATTAAAAGCGCACCGGAGGCTGAAGTTCCTTGTTCCCAGGCTGGAAATAACATGGTCAGTGAAGGTGTTTTCATTATGCTCCACTCTTGAACTTCAGGGGAGATTTTGAATGGCATGTTCAGGATGTTGAACAGTTACTGGCTGTCAGAGGTTTGGGTTTTCATGCTGCTGTGACAAACTGAAAGGTTCTTCTCTGCTAAGGGTGTGAGCAGGTGTTGTAAGAGCCTGGCAGCTTCAGCTTCAGTGCTATGTGCTGAATAGCATAACAGGACATGGCTGTTGGCTACAGAAGATGGAGCATTCTGGGATTTAGAGGTGTGGTTTCCCCTTCTGTCTGTACTGACCAGGCTGTGTGTCCCCAAGGGGCCCTGCTCTAAAGCCTTGTGTTGGAAGTCATTATGGGTGAGGGTGGCTGTTGGACCCTCCAGCTGCTGTCTTTCCTTCCAAAGGTGTCCCTCTTGATCTGCTCTGGATGAAACCTCCTGCTCTGCATGCCTTCTGTCTACTTTAGGATGTCTCTTTTTGTAGTAGATATTTCTTGAGTTTGTTTGTTTTGGGGGAACCTCTAATCTTTAATTTAGAAAGGACGGGTTGCATTTTGAGGTATTATTTACTGCTTTAATCCAGCACAGTGTATGTGAAGGCAGGAGCTCCTGTTGTGTGCAACATTCCAGCACTTCTTCAGATCCATCTGCTCTGCCAAAGAGTTTGCTTTGCTCTGCATCTGTCCTTTTGGAGCCTCTGGCTGCAGGGCATCTTCTGTGTTCAGGAAATGGCTGGACATGACACTCAGTGCTCTGCTCTGGTTCACAAGGTGGTGGTTGGTCAAAGGTTGGACTTGATGATCCTGAAGGTCTTCTCCAACCTCATTGATTCTGTGATTCTGTTTCCTGCAATTCGTTGCTGGCTGCTTTATTCCACAGTGACCTACTTTGATTAGGCAACCAGTCTTTATTTGCAAAGGAGCACGTTGTTCCTTCACCAGTCCTCCAGCTGGAAATGGTTTCAGGTCTGAACTTCTCAGAATGAGACTGTTGATACCAATTTAATCTTGTTCATGGCTGGTTTATATCGCTTGGTGACATGCCAGGGTTGTTCTCTCCTGGGTGTTTGTTTCTCTGCTGTATTTATAGACAGCAGCACTCACTCCTGTCAACCTCCAAACTTTTCTTTAGCTTCCCACTATAAAGTGGGCTTGTTTCCCTTGTCCCCTCAATTTTAGCTCCATGCTCTTGAGCACAGTTGCCCAAGCAGGAGCCCTTGCCCACAAGGCACACCCAGGTTTTGCTCTGGGAGCACAGTGCTTCTCCATCCTCTCTGGCATTGCCTTGACTGATACAGCCTGAGGCTGCTGCTTTTTGTGTTTTGCAGTGCTTGGCCATTTGTGACTTCGAGAGTGACTCATTCTCCTGGGCTCCTCTCAGTCCCATTGAGTTTAAATTCATCAGGGAAATACAGATGATGTACCATATCCTGTTGTGCTTTGAAAGATCCTAATGGAGTAGTGGCAGCTCACCAGAAGGATGAGCTGTTTCTCTTGACCTGTGATCTGAAACAATACAGACCAAATCCAGCAGATACAAATCAAGGGGAATTTTATCCATGAGTTGCTTCCCCGAAGTGTCAGTGGATCCAAGGCTGGAGCCTGAGCAGAGGCATTTGTAACAGATGTTTCAGGTTAATAGAGAAGAGATTGAAGAGCTTTTTTTGAAAGAAAATAACTGGGAATATGAAGAGGGATACAGAAAACCCAGTGAGCAATTCAGGTGTGTAATCTGGTAATAAGCTTAAATGCTGTCCCTTTATAAGGGGAGGAAACGAAGTGTAGTTGGACTGTGGTGTGAGCTCAGGCAGTGCCTTGCAGCCATGGTAGAGGCTGGTAGGAGCTCAGCATGGATTGGGACTTGGGATTGTTGAAATCTTCCATTCTTCAAAAACGGCAAAACAGGGCTGTGTTAAAATCAGAGAGACAGGAGGGCAGGGTGAGAGCCCAGCTCCTCGATGATATCTTGCTGTTCCTGAAGCCCCTGCTGCAGGCTGTTTATTTGGGGTGATGCTGCTGTTTCACCCTTTGCCTCTTTACCCTTCTTATCCCAGCTCAGGGCTCTGCAGACGGCTGGGGAAGAGGGGACAAAGCTCCATCTAGTGTGGAGAGGGAGATGTCTGGGAGCTGGCCAAATGAGAAATCCTACAGAAGCTGCCTTCCCCTAGTCCAGGCATGGGGGTTGCTTTTTTGGCTGTTTTTGTTTTGGGGTTTGTTTTGGCAGCTTGTATATAGGACTGCCAAGTGCTTTGGCTGTGTGTTAATTGAAGAACTCTGGCATTGACAGCTGATGTTAATTTTTGGTACTCTGAAAGTGTGTGCAGGATAATACTGGCTTTAAAGCAACTTTAAGTAGTCTGGAGTGTCAATTCAAGGCAAATTTAGGTATATATCCTTCTATTAAGATTAGGAATTCTGTAGCCAGGTTGTAGCTGTGTGAAAGGAAGTGGCACAGAAGTATAACACTTCTAAGGTAGAATATTTTAGTTTAAGATAAAGTTCAAGATTTGTACAAAAATAAACTATGGTAAGATAGATAATAAAAGCTGTTATCCACTTATACTTGCATTATCTGCTTCTAAAAACAAGAAAGAAGAGCAAATCATCTTGTTTGTTCTGGAGTTTGTAAAAAAAGTAATTTTTTGCTCCCCTGAATACTTGTAAAGCCAGTTGCAGTTCCTGAATGTGGAAGGGGAAAATATTTTCAGTGTATTAGATATATATTGGCAACTAAGTATCAGGCAGCCACTAAATTTCTGAATTCAATAATGGTTATATGAAAAAAAAAAAAGCTACTACAGTTTAATCCAGATTTTTTATGTGGGTTATGAAGGAAACATTTTTTTATTTTCCTTAATCCACCTGTGATGTCCCATTCTTATCCAAGCATATGCTGCTTGTCCTCCTTCCTGCAGTGCCTCAGTGCCAAAGACCACTGGGCAGAATCGGTCCCTGCCCAAAGTGGTAGATCAATGTCATTTGTAGGAACTTGGGATCAGACTTCTCTGTGGGTTTTCATTGTTGTTTTGGGGGTTTTCATGGTTTCCAGCTTGTTGGGAATATTGGCCTGCCTTTTGTTTCCAGCATGTTGGGAATATAGGGGCTTGTTCCTGCTGGAGGAGGATCATGAGGAGTAGAAGGTGGTGAGTGCAGAGAAGGTGAAGTTTTCTTCCACAGCAGTAGGCTGAGGTGAAGGCAGGGTTTGTAGCACTGACTTTTCTGAGCCAAGAAGATGAAGAGGTGGCAGGGTCACTTTGCTCCAGCAGCACGTTTACCCCCACAGTGCAGCTGCAGGTCCTGATTGAGAGCTGCCACAATACTGCTTTTTAGGGACAGCAGTACAGTTGGCTGCTGGGCTCCAGCAAGTCTGGAGCTGCACATCATTTCCAGGTGACTTTGCTGCATGTTTATGAACCTGGCTCACTAATGTAGCACTGTACAGTCGCCTGCTGAAGCCTAAAATAACAGAAGGTGTGAAATGCTGCTCCACACCAATGGTGGGTGCTCCAGCAGGTACTTGCCAAGGTCACAAACGCTAAATAAACCAGATTAAACAAAACCCTGTTGCAGGAATGCATGATTAACTGTAGTCTTTGCAGGATTTATTGGTTATAAGCTAAGCCCTGCCTTTACTTTTTTGTCCTAGTAACTAAGGCAGATGTGAACTTCAAGTCCAGTGAAACATTTTTTTGGCTCTTGCCTCTGTTTACATGATTCAGGAGTTTGCAGTGGTTCCACAACAAATATAGCTTTGAACAGAAATAGCCATTCAAGTGCTGTGCTTCTGGCAGTGCAGAACAGATTAGGAGGGTCTGACAGAAATGCTTCTAAATAGTTTGGAGCTGGCTGCTCTTTTTTCAAAAGTAAACCAAGGGCTATTATGTATTTTGAAAAGTAAGAAGTGGGTTCCTGCTACAATTGTCACAGGCAACATGGCTTAGTTGTCACTGAACTGTGCAAAACATGGGCTGTGCTGAGCAGTTTTACTTGAGAAGATCCCATTTTCTAGAAACTCAGCAGCTGTGTTAATCTTTGATATTGTATTTGGTTGCATAAAGTTATTTCTGAAGATTTTTCCGGATGTCTCCTCTTTGAGATGTGCTGGTGCATTTTAGATGCAACATAAGACATGCAGAGCAGAAGGGTGATTGCAAAATTAAATTAGGGCTGTGTATTAGCAGGGCCATATTTGAGGTGTTAAAAGACCTATAAATAGGTTAGGGTGGATCTTTTTGTATATATTTTTGACTTTGTGAAATCAAGAAGTATAAATGTTGCTTGCATGTTTTTATTTTGAACAAGACTTCATTCTGTACCATGGTTTTCATTTGGTATTTCTTTTATTTACATGTCACCCCATGTTTAAATAATTATTTTCCTCATTCCCTCTCTGATGTTCATGAGCAGTTTCTGGCTTGAAACAAGATGCAGAATTATTTTGATGAGGGAAGAGGAGGAATTACCATAATAGTCCTTGGAGATGCAATTCCCCAGTGCTGAAGGCTTTAAACCAATGCCAAATATTTCTGTGAAAGACTGCAGTTCCTGCAAATGTGACAAATTTAAAAGAGAATTTACAGCTGTTGGATGGCAGGTGAAAAGGTTCTTCCAAATATTATTTGCACTGTCCTGCCCCAGCCATCCTGCCCCACAGTGCACACTCTGAGGTTGTAAGCACACAGAAACTGTACCCAACTTTGGCAATCCCCAAACTTGGGATTTGGGAGAGGTACCTGGTGACAGAAGAGCCCTTTACTGGGTGTGCCTGTGCTGAAAATGCTGCTGACAGCATAGCAAGGATCCTGGTGAACTGAGGAGGTTTGCTTCCTCCAGGAGCCTTGGTTTGGGATTCTCCCATGTCAGGGATGTTGTGGGGGCATTGAGTGGCCTAAGCAAGGGAATTGAAGGCCACCTGTCTTCAGTTGTTTGCAGTTGGGCAACTCCTCCATTTTGCTTTGCCTCAATTAGCAAGTTTGTAAACATCACTAATGTTTCCTTACATGGACAGCTGGAGCTTATCCCACCTTCCTGTCTGTGCTGTGAAAACCCAAGGCAGCAAGTCTGGCACATCTGTCCTGCAATTGCCAATCTAATTGCAGTGTAAATATCCAAGCGGTTGGTAAAGTAACTTGATGCTGAATAAGGGCTTTTTTTTACCCCCACCCCAAGTAGTTCAGCTTGCACAATCCTCTTTGCCCCAACAACCTTTCCACAAATAAATAAAAAGGTAGAAGAAACATGAGCAATGCTTAAGGGACTCTAAAATTGAAGTTTGTTCCAAGCATGGGGACACTGAGGAATTGGTTTATGCAGCCTGGGGAGTTGCTTTGTTAGAAAGAAGAGTTGCTAAAGACATTTGCTGATCTGATCAGGTCCAGTAATGAACAGCTAGTGCTGTGGCTAGAGACTGAAGAGAGAGTTTGCATAATATCTGTCCAAGACTGGTTTAATGTTAAAATCAATGCAGTGATGGGTTGTTTGTTCCCTTGCATGTTGTTTTTAATGTTGTGAACAAGTCCTACATGCTGATAATTCCAACATACTGAGCACAGAATTCACTGTGTGGTTCTCATCATGACTGTTTGGGATTCTTAATCATTTGAAGCAAATCTTCCATAAACACTTTCCCTTTTGCTCCTCAAGATCCTGTTTGCTCAGCATGCCAGAGCGAGGATGTCATCTGCAGGAGATGAGGCTTCCAGCTGCCTCATCCTCTTTGGAAGGCCTTGAATAGTGCTGTGACAGTGGAGTCAATAAGCAGAAAACCTTGGGTGAATGGAAGGTTTAGGCTGGGAACTGCTGGTCCTGGAAAGCTTTGAGGGACACCGTGGCTTTTTAGCTGGGAAGCAGTCTGGGCATGTGAGTTTTGGATACAAGCTGTGGGTGCTACATGGTTGAGCCTTATCTTCTGCTGAAAACTGCCTCAGTGAATAAACTTGCTATCCAGCTGTGGAAGTGATAATTTCTAAACCAAGATAAGATGGAAAGGTGCTGTGAAGCCAGACCTGGGCACTGTGTAGCTGTAAAGTATCAAAAAGTGTGGTGGTCATACGTCACCTTCCTGTCAGCGACTGTGTTATCATCGCTGTTTACCCAGATTAAAAAAGGTAAATTCTGCATTACAAAATCAAAAACTACAGAGATTGCTAGTGGAGCCTTATCTCCTCGCCTTTTCTTTTATCACCTTTTGGTTGTTTTAGCAATCTGGCTTTTTGTTTTGCAAATTTGTGTAGAGCCCTTTAGAGAGGGAAGTGCCCATAGATGTGGTGTCTGAAAAATGTTTAAAAAACCTTTAACAAGGTCAGACTTTTAAGTGAAAGGCAAATCTGCGTCATACCTTTTTTTCCTCTTTTACTTTTTGTTAATATTTTTTTTAAGTTTGTGATGGAAACTTCGAAAGTTTGAGGAAAAGCATCAAACCAGTATCAGGTAATGCAGTCAGCTACATTTTAAATTCCTTTAGCCCTTCATGGGACAATTTTGGGAGCTTGAGGTATTTGTGTAGCTGGGTGTTCTTTTCCAGCCGGTTTGAGCAGAGGTGAAACAGGGGAAATGGTTTGTGTACTGCCACATCGACTCTGTACCATTACGGATGTCGTTCAGGTTCTTGAGAGATGCATGTCCAGTGGTTCCTAGGTGGAGGTTTGCCTAGGCGAACCTTGAATGCGAAGAAGTTACATCCCAGAAAACAAATTTGTCTTGCACCCACCCTTTCCCTTCATCTTTTTGGTGATAAAGATCGTGAGAAAACGGTGCTGTTACAGACAGCCCTTATCCACTGATGGTGTTAATGGCCTGATCACACCCCTTTTAATTAATGAATGGGAGAAGTGCTTTCAATGCCAGCCCGTGTCTTCGGTTTCTCCCATTCCTTGTGGGGCGGTGAGGGTGGTGCAGCCCCTGGGATCCTCTCAGCCCACGGCGGTGCCGGGAATTTACCCCAAACCCTGCGGATCCAGGTGCCCATCAGGAGGCTGCGCGGCGCTCCCATGCAGGTGAGACAGGATGCAGCAAGATGCTGGCTCCAAACTCCTGGGCTGTTTTGGAGCCCTTTCCTGGTACCCCCCGGCCGTGCTGCCTGCAGCCCGTTGTTTTCTCCTCGGTAGGTGCTGGATTGCACAGGTCTGCAGTGCCGGGAGCTGCTGCTCCCTGGGGATTGGAGTTGCCAGGTCCTTATCTGGAGCCTCCCCTGGAGACACAGCCGGCCCGGACGCTGCTTGGCTTTCACCCGGGGGTGCTCAGCACAAGCCCTTGGACACCAAATTTGGGGGGAAAGATGGAAGCTGTTCAGATGGTCATGCCCTGCTCCTTTGACAGCCTCTGTCTGTGAGTGATGCTTTGCTGGGGCACCGTAAGCAGATGATTGTGGGGTTGGTTTGGCGTGGTGGTTGTGCTCTGGGAATTGAGGATTGCTGTGCTTGGGACTGGCCACTGTCTTCTGCAGAGTCACAGCAGCTGGCCTGATGGTGACTTTCAGGAGGGGAAGACTCTGTTTTTAAATATATATGCATATGTATGTCTCTTATTCTGAAACTTGATGGCAAAACTGCAGATTTGGGCTAACAGAGGTTCAGTTTCTGTGTAAAAAGACTTGGTGTATTATCACTGTTGTAATATGGAAGTCTTTGAAGAGACTTTAGGTTTACAATTTTTCATGTCCCTTTTATCAGCAATAAAGGGACATGAAAAAATCAGTAGTAAAGGATTGTAAAATGTGACCTTTGCAGCTTCTGGATAAAACCTCTTAATTTTACCTTGTTCCTTAACCTGGACAAGATCAAGCTTTCCAGGCTATACTGCAAGTAAATGTCCCCAAGTAAATGGGCATTCAAGCAGATCAACTTACGGCATTTTATTAAGTCAACACTCATGCAAAAGCCACCTCCAGAGCTTAATAATTATTTACTGAGTGCTCCTGGGTCATGAGAGAGGTTTTCATTAAGTTCAGAAAGCATTATGTTCAGCCACTTGTGAAGGTGTGTTTTCAAGACAGGAAGAAAAATGGAAAACTACTACATGGTGTACAACAACTTAAAAATTTCTTAGCTGAGGATTGAATGCTTTTGTTTGTGGATTTTTTTGGAGGGGGGTGGGGGGAGTGTTTATTTTCATTTTTTTTCAAAGCAGGCTGGTCCCCTGAATTAATTTTATTTGAAATTCAGCCCTTATCTCCTTGGTGTAGTAGGTGTGAGTGATGGATGGATGTTGCAGGGTTCTGCCTTCTGTCCCAACCAGGTGCATTCAGTGCATCCAGGCAGATGGGTGGGTGCCTTTTGGGCTGTGTTCTGTTCTGTGGGTGCAGCCCATGGTGCAAGGCAAGCAGTGCAGGTCAGGATACAAAAGCATTTTAGGAGGCACAGAAAACATTTCCCTCAATGATGGAGCAGGGGCAGGCAGCCTATTTCTTTAAACATGTAACCTTCAAGTGCGGAAACCTTTCATGTAGGAGCCTGAAACGTAGTGCTGGCTTTATTATAAAGGCTGATAAAGGTCTCCACACCGTTTTTGTAACTGCTTTGTCCTTGGCAAGTCAGGATGTAGGAGGGTGCCAAATCTTGGGCTTGTTTTTTTTTTTTTTTTGCATTGATACTTCAAGCAGCGCCAGGCAGCTGGCGGTGAGCGGAGCGTCGCTGTAACCCACAATCAATTATTAAATGTTAGGAATGAAGTACAAAGTGCTCCAGGGAAAATGCTGTAGTAGTTGGAATCCCTTACCTTGGCTGAAGGGGAAAAGGGATTGTGTAGGGTTTTTTTTGTTGTTTCTGTGTTTTTTATTAGACTTTTTTTTTTGAGTGGTGGTGGTGCATGCAATCTGGCTCCTCCTTGTATTTGTTTTTGTCTTTTGCTAGTCTTCATTTTTCTGTCACTTCTTTCTGAGACAAACAGCATTGGTGGCTAGCAGGTTAGAAGCTAATACAGACATTGTTGCTTCAGCCACAAATACAGTACAGGGAACAAAAAGTTTCTTGAGGTTTTACTGCTTGGTAGAGAGATTGAAAACAGAATTCATACAAATCAACTTAAAATTTGAAGAAACTCTAGTGATTTTCTACAAGTAATGTTGGGAGCTGAGTGGTGGTCTCCTCTCAAAATGTCTTCTGGAGGTCAAGTATTTAAGTATCCACCATTTAGCATAGAACAATCTTAATCTTTAATGCAAGGAGATGAGAGATTGCCAACATTACAACTCAAATGTGGAAGCCTTTTTTTCTCTATGAAGAATTATGATTGGAATAATGGTAAGACATAAACAAAAGCATATAAATCCAGTGTTATTTCTTACCTCTGAGATCTGGTGCAGCTCACTGGATTTCTTGAGGTGCTAAATCTGCTTTTCTTGGCTGATTTCTCTGTGGACTAACCCATTAACAAACAGTTGGCATGAATGGAGGGAGGAGAGCAGCAGCCTCCCTCTTATGTGCCATTTCTCAGTTAAGAGCAGGGTAGTCCATCCTGCCCAGAACAAGTGGCTTTGAAGGTCTTTGTCTAATTTGTATTAGAAAGATTACATTGGAGAAATTTTTTTTCTTAAAAAGTATTCAAAAACAGTTAAAGTTTCTAAAGTAGTTAAAAAGCAAAGTTGAGTTAATTATATCTTTTTTTCCAGTTCGAAGTCTCTAGAGAAGTTTCTTAATCAATGCATAGATAGTGCAAAATAATGCTTGTACATCAGATAACTCATAACTAATGCATGTGAAGCAGAGCATTTGTTTGATCAATTTATAGAATCTGAAAACAAAACTGTCCAACGAAAGATGAGTTTGTCTTTTTGCCTAAGGGGACAGATAAAATAATCAGTAAACATCTGGGAAGGTTATGGTCTCTGTGGGTTGATGGCAACAAAATCAAACCTGATTTTAATGTGATCAGTTGCCTTTTATTATGTAATGGCTACCTGCATAATAACTCATGTATGCAGTAGCTAACATTTCCCAGGCATCTGTGCAAAGGATATGTAATTTAAACTATTTAATAAAGCTTTATCACTTCATGATTAATTGGATCGGCTCATGACACATAACTAATAACTCCCAGTCTGAATTGCACTGTGCTTATTAGAGTGCTAATGGATAACTGGTTTAATCATGTGTCAATTAAAAGGATGAGTCGGTTTCATTTATTGCAATTAGATGGTTTCCATAAACTGTTTGCAGGAAGTATCTGAATTGCATCGTGTATTAGCTGTGTGTGGGCTCTGCTCCTGGCTCCACGTAATCTGGGGGTGAATCAGTTCGTGTAGGGGAGTTTTGGATCCACGTGTCCACTCTGGATTGTTCTGTGGTACATGGCACCAAGCATGGTCACGGGACATCTGCCTGTGCACCAGCATGGAAGGGTCAAGAAGCCTTAAAAATGACCATTTTCAAAACTCTCTGAATGAAGCTTTGGAAATAGCAAGTTTTTAATCTCTTCTTTGGTCGGAAAAGCGAGTTTCTGACGACCTTCCTATTTGCTCTGTGGAGGTACATGGTCATGGAACCCAAACCATCTATTCCTTCTGTTCCGTGCTTGAGATGAGCAGACATGGTGCAGAGGGGAAGCTGGATGGAGAATGACCTTTTAATGCAAGGGATGGACCTAGAGGAAGAGGTACCAAAGTTTTAAAGTGTTTTCCATGTTTGATCAGTGCCACTCATGGCAGGTGGAAGGAATGCTGGTGTGGGGAGACTGTTGGGCACACAGGAGGAGCTTTGCAGACACCTGGGAATAGATAACAGGAAATCTGTCCATCTTCCTTCCCAGTGCATGTGACAGAAGCGTCTGGTTAGGCAGGCAGGTGTTGTGCAGCAGCTTTTATCCCAGAACAAGCATTATTTGAACTCACGTGCACTGATGGCATGATGGTTGGGTGCCCAACTCCCTTTCCCAGTTAGTAATGGGTAGGATAAGAGGAGATGGCCCCAAGTTGTGCCAGAGGAAGTTTAGATTGAACATTACAAAGAATTTCTTCACTGAAAGAGTTGCCAAGCACTAGAACAGCCTGTCAGGGAGATGGTCGAGTCACCATTGCTGGAGGTATTTAAAAGACACGTAGATGTGGCACTTGGGGACATAGTTTAGTGGTGGGCTTGGCAGTGCTGGGTTAATGGTTGGGCCTGATGGTCCTGGAGATCTCTTCCAACCTAAACAATTCCATGATGCTGTGGCAGTAGCTGCAGTCTGGCAGCAGGTGGCTGTCCACATTCTGTGTTCGGGGCTCGTCTGCCTCTTTGCCATGTAAAATACTGAGCAGAATTGCAGAAGAAATAAAGCCTGGAAGCATCTCTGCCCTTTGGGGAAGAATTTGGCAGGACAGCATTTTCTGAGACTGTTGTCTCATTAAAAGACACAATACTTGAAGCTTTTGTTTTCAATTTTTGATCAACAGTAAAGCTCTGAATCACCTGCTGGAAGGACACTTGGTGCAAGTAGGTAAAATAATTGTGTGAGCAAGATG
Organism: Serinus canaria; assembly: GCF_022539315.1. NCBI lineage: Eukaryota > Metazoa > Chordata > Aves > Passeriformes > Fringillidae > Serinus > Serinus canaria. Next base: position 4,524,147 of record NC_066326.1, on the reverse strand, counting down.
AGGTCCCTGGCAGGAGCTGTTCGAAATGCTGTGGAAATGATTTCTCCCTCCTGCTCCCTCTCTTTCCCCAACATTTTTGTATATGGAAAGGTTCTTCTGAGATGGTTTCCAGCACACTTGGCTTTGGTAGGCGGAGAAACAGTTCAAAATGAAAGAAGGTGGGAGGAACTGCTGGGTTACCAATTTTGCAACATTAGGTATCTGTAAAAATTGCCAGTAGCACACAAATGAGAATGCTGACAAGTGTGGTACAAAATTGGCCTTTTTCCAACATGAGAAGAATGAATCCTTCCCTGAATGCAGCATTTGGGTGGCTTTTTTTTCCTCATGTATTACAGTGGTCTCTGAGGTGGGATGCACAGTGTTGTTAGTGGGCAGAAAGAAAATATGAGCACTTCAGCAATACATGTATATAGTTCATAAATAAATAAGTAAACATTTTAAAGATGCATGTTCAGACATTCCTGGTAGGAATGTATAATCAAAACAATTGGGAGACCACTCATCTATAACTATCTTGGTCATGGAAATAAAGCATCTCTTTGGTTTAGAAATGTGAAAGTGGTTCAGATGTGCAGCCAGAAAACAAGCTGCTGGATTTAGATGTGAGAATGCTTCACCCTTAATTGAAAAGGGAGTGTTTTTTACAAGTATCACAGTCAATGACTTGTCTTGAGCAGCTAATTAGTACGATTATTCCGCAGCTGCATTAGTTTCACCACAAAGGTTTTCTCTGGTTTTATCAAAAGGATCAGTGTCTCTGTGAATGTTTCAACATGACAGGTCTTAAATAGCAAGATGGTCCCCTGCCTCCCTGCCCCCAAAATGTGTCCTCTGGAAGAGCAGAGTTTGATCTCTTGGGGCAGTAAGCGTGGGTTCTTATTTTCTTTTGTTTCTGCCCTGAACTGTGTTCAACATCAGTCCCAAACAAAGCCAGAAAACTTCCAGCAGTGCTGGCTCAGGCTGTCACAGCACAAGCAGCAAGACCTGGAAGGGATGCTGGCTCCCAGACTTGCGTGTCCAGCCAGCATCCCACAGGTATCAGCTCTGAAGCCAGAGGTGGGGATTTCAAGAGCAGCTTCCTCCTAGAGCTAGGAGAGTTACTGCTGGCTTGCCAAGGCATGGCCCATGGACTTTGGTTCTGCAGGCTAAGAAAAGGATGAGTTGCTCTAGAAAATGTCCCTGCAGTCCATGGTCTGTGGTCCATGTTGTGCTTGCCAATGGTTTAGAAATATCTCTTAGGTGGTGAAGCTGTGCTGTGTGCTGGCTTGAGCCAGCCTCTTTGTAAAATATGACTGGAATAAAGCTGTTACTGTTGTTTATTTTACCTGTTTTTTGTATCTGATGGTGCTTAGAAGATGCTGGTGGGCCTGGAGCTGGGTTTTTTGTAGAAGTCTGTTTTCTAAGTCTGAAAAGTCACTGCCAGCAGTGACTACCCCGAGGTAGTATTATGCAGGAAATAAGTGAACTATGTTTTGTTGTGTTTTCATGGGAAAGGTAGATTTACTTTGAGTTCGATCATTGGATTTACTTTGAGTTAGATCATTGGACTGGAGTATTATCCATACCAATGATTAGACTTGCTTCAGCTCTTTATTATTAAGAAAAAAGGAATAAATGTGCCTCCTACTATCTATAAAAGCATTTGTTTTTCTCGTGGGCGGTTGCTATAAAATTGGAAAGAGCAAATGGCTCTTTACAGCCGGATGTTGGCATTTGGGGAATGGTTTGGCTTCAGTCAGGTTGAGGCAGTCTAAGGTGGCCGCTGAGTACCTGCAGTAGGTCAACTCCTAATTTCCCTCATGTGGAGCCGCGGATCCTCACCCATCACACCCCACATTTCCCTGTAACTCCACCAGCTCTGGCCTCCGGAGCTGCCATCCCGCTTGGTGGAAGCTGAGCTGTCTTTCTCTGGTCTTCCCACAGCAATTCCGAGCATCCTGGCGCTTCCAAGCCTCCCTTAAGCTCCTCCAGCATGACCTCACGAATCCTGCTCCGACAGCAGCTCATGCGTGAGCAGATGCAGGAGCAGGAGCGTCGGGAGCAGCAGCAGAAGCAGCAGGCAGCCCAGTTCATGCAGCAGCGAGTGCCCGTGAGCCAGACACCTGCCATCAACGTCAGCGTCCCCACCAGCCTGCCCCCTGCCACCCAGGTGCCCATGGAGGTCCTCAAGGTACGCACCTTTCTTCTCAGGAACTCCCCAAAACCCGCTTTATTTAACAGAGACGTGGTTCTAGGCGCTTTCGGCAACCAAGTTTTGTAAATAAGCTGCTCTCTGGCTTAGTTTGCAGCTTGTTTTGTTGGCCTGGTAGCAAAGAATGGGAAAACTTTTTAAAAAAGTTTTTATAACTTTTGTTTTCTTTCAACTTTGAGATCTCCGGAGGGAGCTTTTGTAACAAAACTAAGTTTTCCGTCATTTTCCCTTTGGAAAACGCTTCTCCATCTTTCTAGTACTTAATTACTTTCAAAACGAAGAAATTATTAATAGATAACAAATCAATGTTTTGGTTTTTAAAGGAAAACAATGAAATATTTTTGTAAGATGGAGTCAAAACTCTTTACAAAAGAGCTCCTCAGAAAGCCTTAATCTGAAATATGGGTGAGTTTCCAGCTACTTGCAACGAGTCCTTGTAATCCTTTTTTTGTTTAAATGACTTGTTTACTATTAGTAGCTTTGGATTCCTTGTCCCACTGGAAACTGTGGGAGCTTGTTAGTGTCCCTCTGTCAAAGGGGATGTAGCTTGCTAATTACTCAGGGAAAAACGTGCACAGCTATAAGAAAAGAGATAATTTCACGCACTGCTTAAATTCAAGTAGGCTGCAGCACCGTGAAATGTGTGAGTAAAACAATGTCAAATGTTTTGGAGAAGTTTGCTGACATATTTCATGAAAATATGATTTTCACCAGTTTTGTAGAGTTTGCTCTGCATTATTGCTGAATCTTTTTATTATGGTTTGTTGTTTAGTCAGTGAGCATATTCTTACCACATAAGTTAGCTGAGCTTGGTGACAAACCGCTCATGTTGTGCTTGTTGCTGTTGTATACCGATGATACGCAGTCAGAAATTCAGTTTTAAAATAGACTTGCTGGCTTAGGATTTTGAGGGGCTCTGTGTGACAGGTTTATGGGGAAAATATAAGATAATTTTATTTATTGAATCTGTATTATGGTGTTGTGTTGTCAGCACTAAAACTAACACTTGATTTGGGGTACTAGAGTCATAGTCCAGTCTGTGATCTAGAAGCAAAAAGGCATCAATTGAATTTTGAATTCTCTTTCTCCATACACACACATTTCCATTAAATTTAAGTATAATGTTCTTTGAACATGTGAACATATGTCTATAGTAAGGAGTCTGAAATTGTCTGGGAAGAATTGTTTTGTCTAATGTTTGTGTATTACTCACGATGTTTGTGTATAACACTTTCTTCAGATTGTGTCCAGGTTATGGCTGTAGTTATAGTTCAGATCTGGCAGATGTGTAGGTGCTATGAAATTGGGTTTTTTTTGTGATGCACCTAGCTAAATAAGCCCATATTACATTTTTTACATCCTTTCATCCTAATCTGTTGCAATATGAGTTTTAGGGTATTTTTTAAGTACTGTGAAAACTTATAGGAAAGTGTTTACTTTTTGATGATATTTTACTGATAACATCTTGAAGAAGCATTAGCAGTTGTCATTAATATTCATTTTGCAAATTCCTCTTTCTATGGGAGAGGAGGGAAGGCAGCCATTAATTTCTGAGGGACAAACTTCAGAAATCTCTGCAGCTAAAAGGTGATGCAAATGGGGTTCCTGGGACCTGGCTTGTCACAGGATCTGTGTGCAGAGCTGTAACCTGCTGGATCATTGCTAGGAAACTTCACCCACAGGACTTGAACCTGACCCCTTGTCCCTTAGGATTCCAAAAAAGGTATTTGTCCTCCATTTCCCTCTGATGGAGAAGGATCTCCTGGAAAGAGGTAGGACACTTCTCCTCCACTTGTCTTTAGCCCAAATAAGAGTGCATGACTCTGTAGAATAAAGAATTAGGAGAATGTGTCCTTAAAACAGCTCATCAAATAAAAATAGTTACTGGCAACAGGTACCTTTTGGCAATGGAATTCCATTTTGAAGGTGATAGTTGTGGAAATAAGAGCAACCTGCTGGACCAAAATGATGTCTGTCTTCTCATCACCTACATTTCCATAAGTAACAGTCAAAATTAGTAAAACCAAGTCCTCTGGGACGCTGTCTGTAAGAGGAGAGAAAAACTGCAAAACTGAGGAAAACAGCAAAGCTGCTTTGCATAGTTTTGCTGCTTGTGTTTTTGGTGGAGAAAAGCAGTGAAAGATTCATCCTTTTATCCTTACTCATAACAGTGGGCCAGTTCTGTACAAAAAAAAAAAAAATTAGTACAAAATGCCAGTTTGAAGTCATGATCTTCCTGAAAATTACCACTGAGGCTTCAGTGAGAGTAAGACTTGGGGAAAGATCCATATAGTTTTCTTTGTGGTTTGGGGGGGATTGTTTTTTTGTTTTTTGTTTTTCCAAATAGGATATTTGGCTCAAAAGCTGAGATTAACAATAACTCAGGATCTTCCTGGTGCCAGTGTGCTGACAGCCAGCTCTGGCTGCAGTGACATCATTTCCCTGCAGCTGCTTTTTACACTTCAGTTGTTTTTTAGCTGTAGACAAATTTTCCATATGAGCTGTACAGAAATTTTAATAGATAAATAGGGAGCTAAGTTGCTAACTTTATTATCCATATGGTCTGGATTTAAGTGACCCTAAAGAATGAAATAGACAAAAAGGGGATTTTTTACATTTTCAGGCATGTTAACCTGCAAGGCAACTTTGTTTAAAAGTGATCTTTTTCAATGTTACTTCACAAGCAGCTCCAAATCTAGCAGCTGGTTTTGTTGTTGTGTTTGCTTGTTTGTTTGTTTGTTTGTTTTGGTACTTTTGCATCAAAAAAATCCACTCTAAACCTGTTGAATTTGTCAGTGTTTAGTGGTTTTAATTATGCTGTGTGACTTGCCCTTTCACCCATATCTCACAGTGTGAGAAGGAGAATAATACTTGGGTATCTGAGGATGGTAATTCAGAATGACTGGTTTAAAAAGAAGCCAGAGGTGTTAATGAGTTTGGATTTTATATTTGTTTTCAAGATGTCCCTTTAGAAACAATACAGAAAGAGAAATATGTACTAATCTATGTCACGTTGCATAGGCATCTCCAAATTGCATAACATTTAATGCTCAAGGCCATGTGAATAAATTGGATTTCATTTTCTTGAGTAATGACTTCTCATTGCATCACTCCTCTGCCAAGTAATGTAGCTTGGCAAGGTAGGAGATGACCTGCTGGAATTCAAATTTTGCGTTGCTTTGTGCGGCCTAATTAAGAGATGGACTGGGAGTAGGTTTGCTGCTTTTGGAACAGTATCTCTTCAACTCTAATAGCAAAAGGAAGATTTGTTACAGCTTGTGGTTATCTTTCTGCACAGCTGGAATTGGCTTCATGGGCTGGTTTGTCTTTGAGCATCTTCTCATCCATCTCCAACACTACAGAGAGATGTCACCAGGAATTCTTTGCTTCTGCTGTAATTCACCTTCTTTCTCTGCCTTGGAAATAGGAATTAACAGAAAAAATTATTTATTGGAGTAGTTTCAAGCCCTAGTAAATCCCATTAAGGACGGGATCCTATAAGGACCTCTGGGTCCCATAAGGACCCATTCCTTATGTATTTATTTATTTATATTTAAAAGGATTAGCATCTTTGCAAAGAGTTCATCTTAAAACGGAATTGTTGCTGTGCTGTGTGACTTGTATTGCTTTGCCTGATTTCTGGATCAGGCTTACTGTATAGAAGAAGTATGAAACAATCCCCTAAATTCTTTGAACCTGCCTGCCCAAAAGCCAATGGGGCACTGCAGGAACTGTGGCTGGTGTGTGTCCTCCATGGGGGCAGCAGCACAGGAGCATCCTCAGGAGGCAGCACAGGTTGGTGTGTCCTCCATGGGGGCAGCAGCACAGGAGCATCCTCAGGAGGCAGCACAGGTTGGTGTGTCCTCCATGGGGGCAGCAGCACAGGAGCATCCTCAGGAGGCAGCACAGGTTGGTGTGTCCTCCATGGGGGCAGCAGCACAGGAGCATCCTCAGGAGGCAGCACAGGCTGGGGTGTGTCCTCCATGGGGGCAGCAGCACAGGAGCATCCATCCTCAGGAGGCAGCACAGGCGGCTCAGGGCCAGCACCGGCCCACGGAATTGCAAATCAGTTCCACTGAAAATATTACCAGTTCTTTCAGGATTGAAAACATTTCTGGTGGGCAGCTGACACCCAGCCCTCTGCATGTCTCACTAAGCAGATGGAAGGTGGAAAGTGAAGGGTGAACATTTCTTCCCTCTGGCCCTCCATGTTACTTGTTGGCATTTCTCGGTGCGTGGATGTGACACTTGCTGTCATGTTTCTGATGTGATGCACCAGGTCATGGGTTGATGGAACCTAAACTGGATGTGCTCTGGGTCCCTGTCCCTGCTGTTGGATGCAAATGCTCCAGGGATGAGCTTGCTGCACATCCCCTTCCTCTCCTGAGTGTTGTTACATCAAGTACATAGCATGACAGAAATCTGCTGGACTTCTCATATCTCTTCCTCCTTCTTTGTCTGCCTTTGGGGTTTGAAGAATAAAACTTTGGCACAGATGGGAGATTCTTGATACTGCTGCCAAGATCAGCCTCCAGGGCTGCAGAGGGAACCTGCAGTAGTACAGATATCTTTGGAGAGCTGCATAAATGCTTTGCAGGTAATAAGATAAAAGCAGGTCTCCTCACCAGCAGATGATGTAGCAGGTCCATTTCATCCCCTTTTAGCTTGCTTTTGGAAAATAAGAAAACAGTTCCCTTGCTCCAGGGTCCTGCTTTGGGGATCTACATGTTCAGGTCTCTTCTTTCTGGACAAAAATCTCTACTTGTGCAGATACTGCCAACCCTTGCTAATAGGGCAGTTCACCCCAAAATATGCACATGTATTTTATATATATGTATCTAAAACATATGTATGGAAGCATAGGCCAAAAGCTCATTTTTATTGTTTGTCCTTAAGACATTTTAATAGTCTCTTTCCATACAACAATGCTTATAATATGCTAAACATTAAAAAAATTTGTCTGCCACTAAAGCCCTCACTTCATATTCCCCCTGCCAAACTGCCTGGGTTTGTGTCTTCATGGTAGATGTTAATTCATCTTTTGGTGCCTGAATTTCATCATGGCCTTTCTTTCTTGTCCTATGCAAGGTGAAACCTTTTCAAAGCCTAGAGCCAAATCCTGTGTACTGGATTCCCTCTCTTGCTTTATTATTCCAACATCTTTGCCCACCTCATGGCAGTACTGTGGGCTGATCACTGCTGATACTAGAGTGGGTGTGGTTGTCTTCTGCTCAGCGCCATCCCTTTGCTGCAGTTTGTGCCCATCTTTTTGTGTTCCTACTCTTTCTGCGTAGACAGCAGTGCAGGCAGTCAGCCTTGCCTTTCTCCTTCACCCTCACGTCGTTACTCATTCAGACTTTAAATGTGCCACCACGATAATCTCTGCATCAGAAACCTTGTATTTCTTCATTTTTGAAATGCCAAGCATTTCTTCCATTTGATGTTAATGACTGTTGGACATATATTAAAAAAATACCTCCTCCTGTTCTTTTTCCAAGGTGCTTTTTCCAGGGAGTGACCTGTGGAAGCTCTGCATGGCAGGGAAAGCTCAGCAGCTGGCAGTAGTGTTCTTGGTGTAATAATTACCATAAGACTTCATTGTGTGGAGGACTTATCTCACCGTTCTGAAGAACAGAACAATGGGATGGCAAGATAAATGTGTGGTAGTGCCTGCCCCAGCAAATGTGTGTTTGTGGACCTGCTTATCTGATTGAAATTTAATTTAATCTCACCTGACAATGGTAGATAGTACTGTGTGCTGGTGTGTTAGGTAAGCCTGGTGTGTATTTGCAATCAAGAACTTAGACAAGTGATTTGCCAGACTGGGTCTTGGTGAGCTGCAGATAAAACATTTACACTAAGGTTACTTACACTTGGTCACCTACCTTAAGTCATCAGCAAAGAAGAACTTGTATTTAACTGCAGAACTACTAGAGTCTGCCTTGCCTCTTCAGCCTTCATGTAAGCAAAAGTATCTCTCAGACATTAAATCTTTTGCTTGCTCAGTGGGTTGAAAGCTATTTTAAAACAAGCACTGGTGCTTGAGGTCTGCGTCAGTAATAGAGGTAAAATGTAAACTCTTGCTTAACACCCAGGGTATTAAACATTAAAAATGCATGGAATTCGAGGGGGCAACATACTTCTGTGTACAAGTACCTGATGGTTGACTGCTAGTGCAAAGCACTGCTCTCACCCTTCGTCCCAAATGTCCTTTTCCTATGCATGCAAACACATGTGTTGCTTGGCTCTTGAGAGAAATGGTTGTTGCTGATGAAGAAGTCTGAGCTTTCCATCTTGTTTATTCACTGTGGTCACTGTGGCACAAAAATGCAGCTCCCAAAGTTGTGGGACAAACTGTCCTGCTGCTGGGGTTGAGAGGATTTCTTGGGAAAATGATGTGAGCAGAGTGGGAAAATAGGTGAGAAACTGCTCCTCATCACAGAGCTCTTGCCTTGCAAGTTCACAGTAGTTGCCTGGAAGTTTGAAATAACTTATTTGCCACAGAGGAAATATTCAGACAAAATGATGCAGATAGCTGGAGGTCCAAGCTCTGATTGCTCCCTGGAAATTCTTGCTGGTTTATATCCTAGTTGGTGGTCTTGAGGATTTGCTGTCTTCCCGCTGGCAGGGGAACATCCACAAAATTAAGAAGAGCTTGCTAAGTTTGGTCTGTAACAGCTTCAAAGCACTCTTTTTTTTATGGTCTAGACATATTATCTGCTGGCTGAGTTACCAGACCTTGGGAAAGTGGTGGTTCACCACGTGTCAGTGGCTGTTTTGGACCTGCAGAAGATGAGTTAATCTTGTGCAGATTAAGATTTGTAGTTGCCCATAGTTGTGGGTATTAAGAGCATTGATGAGGCTCCACAGCCCCCAGCTAACAGGTTTTAGCAGCTTGTACCAAGTCCTTTGTCAGGCAACATGAATTTAATAACCACCTTACTCCTGGAGCCAAGAGTAAGAAGAGGGTGAGTGCTGGTCACTGCAGTAGTGTTTGCTGAAGCCATGGCTTAATTTAGCAGAAAATAATGCCCAGAGCCACACACAGTGCTGGCAAATGTGGGGGCTGGGGGGAGATCCAGGGGTACCTCTGCTGACACCTTTGATAGGCATTAAATTTTAAATGTGAAAACTCAGATCTGCTTAAAGTAATCGTTGGGTATTAGGTATACTCACAAATATTTCAGTTCTTCAGCTGGTTTGGCAGCATTATTCTCTGAGATGCTGAACCTGTGTAGTGAATGAATTCAAAGTGACAAGCTGGAGGCATTCCTGCCATTCAAGAGAGGCTTAAGGAATTTCTTATTGGCTAAATTACAAATATGTAGCATTTTGCCCAGCACTGCATGGCAATTTCAACCTGCCTGACCGTGACAAGATTAGTACTTTTCCTCCCTCTCCCCAGCAGTAATTTTTTTTTTTTTTTAAATTAGATTAAGAAGTACCAGGCAGAGATGCAAAAGCTTGAAAGAGTGAAAACCAGCCTTACCTTGAATGATTCTGTCTGTCATTGGATTGGTTCCTTAATTAGCCCCATGTCCTTTAACCTCTTGAGAAATAAGTAAGGGATAAATTTGGGGATAAAGACAAAGACGCCTGGAGATTTACCACACACCGCTAGGTAATTCATCAAGGAATGTTGGTAATTAGCCCTGCCTCTTTCCTTTCTGGCTCATTTAATAAAACTGGTTGATTTAAAATAATGCCTGCTGGTTCATTATCAACTACTTTAAGAGCCAAGTTATGAACTTGAAACAAAACCCAGTATTGTGTTGTCTGCAAAGGACCTGGCAAGTGTGTTTTGTTTTATTTTTTATAAAAAAGAAATTGCTCTGTCTGGTCATCAGTCTCCCCAACTTGATAATTAAAAATTACTTTGTTTGGATTACCATTTGGCTTTTTGGGTGTATTTATTCCTGGTGTCTACTGCTGAGAGGCAGAGAAGAGGGGAAAAAATGCAAGATCTTGAAAAGGTAGGTGTCAGATTGTGTTAAGATAGCATGGCCTGATGGAATTCAGCTGAATAACGACTTTACAATAGTAGTAGTTGTCCAGTTGAGGAAATGGGCAACTGTTTTAACCCTTTATCTCTCAGAAGTGAGTGCCAGCTAAGTGCCTTGTTCTTTGAGCAAAATGATCCATTTTATTAACCCATCTCTTCAGTGTTTGTAGTGGAAATTTTTCCCGAGCTGAGGACAGAACTCATTTAGTTGGTATTTGCTTGGGAATCCATGCACCAGTCTCTCTTTTTCTTTATGGATGGGAATGGCATTACTTGGAAGTTAAATGGGAGGGTCAGGCTAGGACTGGCTCAGCCCTGCTGCCTTTGCACTGTCTGGGAGAGTATCTCAGTGTCCACCTGGAGTTTGTTACAGCAACAATTGCTGGCCAGGGCATCTGGTTGGGTCAGTCTGCCTGAATTAAAGAATGAACTTACTGTAAATCTTCCTTTAGAAATTAATGTCAGTCTTAGGTTGCAACACCTCTGAAAATGCTGTGGGCTAGAGGAAAAGCTGGCAGTGCTGGCCTTCTGCTGATGGAATCCTCCATAAGACTTTGTGAGTGTGGGACCTCTCAGTATCATTTGGAGCAGACCTGGATGTAGTGTTTCAGTGCAAATAAGAAAGAATATGCTCCTGCTCCTCTTCCATCCATCTCTTTCCTATCCCCTGGGGCAATGCTTATTCTGGGGGATGTTGTGTTCCATAAGTGCTTTTGTGACCCAGCAAAACTACATGTCTGCTTTTATATGCTTGGCAGATTAACAAATAAAAAAAGTAATTAAAAGTGATCGCCTCTGTGGAAATATAACTCTGCCAGTGATTCTTTTGTCACCAATGATAAAAATAACTTGCAAACTCCTGCAAACAGTTGCAGAGGCCTCTGGGGTGTTGGGGTAACAGCTCAACCCTGCAGGTTGTCACTGGAAGTTTTGCCACTGGATGCCAGTTCCCTAGTTATTTATTATTTTGAGACCTGTTAATAAACTCTGATAGTTTAAATTGATTTTAAACTAGGTTTGTTTTTTCCAGCTTCTGATCATGTGGAACAGAAAATCGAGTATCTTTTAACCAAAATAACCCCCAACAAACAAAATTCTAATACTAGTTTTTGTAAAGTTAGAATGTCCATGCCAAATTAATAGTTTGGGTTTTACACATCATACTGTTATACCATACTGGAACAATATTTATTATGGACCTCTGTGACTTTGTGTCCTAGACTTACTGAATATCAGTAGTTGAAGTTCCAGTCAGTTGTTTGAAAATTCTTGTGTAAGTTCTGTAGTGCAAACAGATTGTTTTTGAGTTGATCCCCAGCAGCAGGCACTTCCACAGCAGCGTTACAGTAATTAAACAGTAATTCCTACTGCTGCACTTCCATTATATCTCAGCAGATGGCATTACGGTTTCCAGGACTGTGTATTCTTTAGGAAAGCTCTCAGCTGCCAGGGAGTTCATCATTCTAAACTATTCCCTTCACTGATGAGGGCTAATACTCAGCTGTTAAGCCTGTTTTGACACATTGTTCTAATCGTGTTGTTTGGTTGTGTTGTTGTATTTTATTTTCCCAGAGGTGCCTTTAAGCCATTAACCATGTAAAATGCTGTTTGTGATAGTTACTGCATTCAAAAACTAAGGCAGGCTGCCTGTTTTTAAACAAAACTGCTACTGGTGTCCAGCAGAAGTAATAAACTTTTTCAGCAGGTAAGACTAGAACATTAAAAAAGGTTAAAAGGCTATGTTTTCTACTGAACATTCCCAGTCCTCAAAGCTATGTAAGACACAGCTGTTCTGTGTTAAATTCTACCCCCCTTCCTGATTTGTGACAGAAATCCTGGTTTTTGTAGAAAATGTTCACTAGTGAAAGAAAATCATTTGGAGCAGAATTTGTTGCCATTGTGGAAACAGTAACAAATATTAGTGTGTTCCTAAATAAGTGTGGCTTGCAGAGCACAGAAGGCATCAGCTGTTTTTGGGCACCCCTCCTCTGTGCATCCCTGGCTTCTGGCCATGTTTTTGTCACTGACCTGGCTGGAATCCGTGTCCTGTCCCCCATGGACACTCTGACATCAGCAGGAGCGTGTCTTGCGTGTCTGAAGAAACCAAAGTTTCAAAGAGCTGGTTTTCTGTCTGGGAACAATGTGCTCCTTGTGTCTGTCTGTGTGTCCATCCTCTCCTTCTGAGTGCAGAGAGGGGCAGATCTGCTCACCAGAGATCATCACAGGCCATGCCTGTGCCGTGGATCCGGAACGTCCGGCAGCGCTGGGAGCTCAGGGCACCAGCAGCAGCCAGGCACCTGAAATTATCCTGACCTACAGTCCAAACCAGTCCTTTAATCTCTGAGGAAGCTTGGAAGTTAAGCAAGGCAAATCAAAGCTTGTCTTTCAGGCTGCCTTCCTAAAAGTCACCCAGAAGTTCCTGGTTGAAAGCAAAACTAAATTTTGTTTGTGGACGTAATGGCTGGCTGTGAATTAAATCTTTCTGTTCTGTCAGAGGACAATATCAGTTCTCTTCTTAGAAATTAGTCCCTTCCTTGGAGACATTTGAAGGCTCAGGTGTAGCAAACAGCCTGTCTGCCTCTCTCAGGTCTTCATAAAGCTAGTGCCAAGGATCTGCAGGCAACACACTAAACTTTATGTTAACACTACTTCTAACTTCCTCAGGCTGGACTTCTCTGCTTGTGTTTTTTTCTATAGGGCTATTCTGTTGAACAATGTTAACATTTCAGAAACTGCTTTAAAATTAATTATTATAGTGCTTTCAAGTTCATTTTTGTCTTGTTAAACAGAAAATTCTGAGAAGTGAAACTTCTGTTTAAAAAATCATGGCAATCATCTGTAGTATCAAAAGTTACTGATTGAAAACTTGTCCATTGAGCTGTCTGAAAGCAATTTTTGTTATACACAATTCTGCTTCCTGACTGCCACCAAAACCATACTTTGCTGAAATACCTGTGTCTCAAAGAAACAGTTTGTTTAGGGAGGGAATAAAATGACCTTGAATGAGTCAGTAGTTGTGTGTAGCAATCGTAAGCCTTCCGTGCTCTTTGCTTTCCAAAAGGAAATGAATTCTGGACCACAGGCACCATTCATTGCAGGGCACTTAATGGGCTCCATTCACATGAAAGTTCATATATTCCTTAAGGCTTCAGCCCTGTATGGTTTGCTGTGTAAAAGGAAAAATACTATTTAATCATGCTCCTTTGGCTTTTCAAAAGAGTTTATCCTTTTTGCACACTGGCTTTTTGAGGGAAAGAGTGATTCCTTCTGCTCTGGAGTGCTGCTTATGCAATTAGTGATGGCTCTGTGCAAAGTGCCACTTCCTCCATGGGTCACTGTTCCAAATTGCCTTCTGCCTTTCCCTGCACTGTTTGATCTAAGACATGAGGAGAAAGCTTCCAGCCAGGGCTTTTGCAGGATTATCCTTAGAAAACCCTTCTCTCTGAACTTGTACCTTCCCCAAGGAAATGTATTAATTCCATTTATCTGCCTTGGTTAAAGGCTGCAAGGACTGAGTTGGGTCTCAGTGGCTCTGCATGATCTGAGCACAGTCTGGATGCTCCTCCTTGGATGCAGAGTGAGGAATGTGCTGATTGCTACTGGAGCCAGGGAACAATGACAGATAACTGTTAGAGGAACACTGTTCAACTTTGCATTTTCTTCTCTGGTAGCTGCAATTCCAGAAAACATGCCTAGATAGCTATTGCTGCCAGCTGTACATAGTCAATAGGCAACTTGGTGGGGTAAACAGGAGCAGCTTTGGCTGGTACTCAGTCATGGAATTCTGGAATGATTTGGGTTGGAAGGATCCTTAAACATCATCAAGTCCAACCCTGCTGCCATAGAAAGGTGACTTTTTAAAAATCACTTTAATGGTTTTGATTATCTGGGTTGTTGGTGTAGTCCTGCAGACATCTATACCTGTGTCACAGAGAGCTGCTGTGACAGGGCAGGAACAAGCAGTTGGACATCAGCCCTGAAATCTTCTGGGGCTGACTCTGCCCTTAGTGTGGAGCAGCAACACAGTTTTGAAGTAAATTCCCAGTTGTGCCCAAGTATTACATATTAGCTTATTTTTGCCCAGTGCTGTTGATGAGTATTAATTAGATTCTTGTCAGAGGAAATTAAATCAGGAGACCTCATCTTATGCAGCCACTCTTGGGAGTTCAGTCTGTGAGAGCAGGCTGCTGGTCTTACACCAGTGGCTTGAAACACATCATAGTGTTCTGAAGCATTCACCTGTGGGTCCCACATCTCACACCACATTGTTGGCTATGGTGGATGTACTGGCATCTCCTTGGCTCCAGCAGATGGTAAAATATCCTAAACTTTCATTTTTCATCTGTTCAAACTTCATTTAAAATAAACTCCCCAGTGTGAGCTTATCTGTGTTTCTAAAGCAAATTAAAAACAATTAGTTCCATCCCATAGTGTTACACTGAAATGGGTTTAAACTTGAGGTTTAAAAAGGCAAGGGAGGTGGGGAAGTCTGGGTTAAGATCTAGTTAATCTCCATCTAGTCTCTAATTACATCCCTAGCATCTGGTTGCCTTGAATTGTGTTATGTTCCCATACAGTTTCTTGAGCAGCTACAACCTCGTATGTGTTGTCAATCAGTGATCTGAGGTATGTTGTGAAGTACATGTCGTGTTTGTGTTTTTCAGTGTTTAAAGGAGATGCACAGTTTTTTTGCATAAATACAACTTTAGTGAAAGACACTCTGCCTGTTTCCCCTTGTGAACATCAAGCTGTTCTTGCAATAGCACTTCAAGGGTTTTGTTAGTGTGGGTCAAGTGCGGTTTAAAATAGGATTCTTCTGAGACCAAGCCTGCAGGCCCTGAACTTCTTTCTCAAAAGACATTTTGATCTTCTGACAAACTATTGCTTCTGAATTTCTTGGTGCTTCATATTTTCAGCTAACCTTTGGAGAACTGGAATGATAACACACACTCCTCTTTGTGTTTTGTGAATGTGCCTCCCCTGGTGAGTCGATGGCTTGTGCTTTTTGAAGTTCAGATTAAATCATTAAAAAGAGTTTTCTGTAAGATACTTGGAAAGATGGAATTTTTCTGGTGTCATGTAATAAAATGTGTTTTCAGTCCTGCAGAAAGAGCCCTAACCCTTACCTTGACAGGATTTCACACAGGAGAAAATCAAGAGCTTGTAGTCCCTTGCAAGCTGGAGGTTTTATATTTGCTCACATGCTGCAAATGCTGCTCTGATAGGTTTGTGCATTTGTTGGAAAAACACCATGGCAGAATTTCAGACTATCTCTTTATATAACCTGTTTTTCAGTCCTAAAATTTTTCAATAAGGAACATGCTTGTGCAACATTTGTTGAAGTAGTGAACCTGAGTGCAGTTCTTTATTACAACTGCAGTATAAACAGGGCTCCTGACAGCTGTCTGGGGTTTTGTCCAAGATTTCACTCCTTCAGTTGATGGTCCTGCCAGCGCCCCATCCTTTGGCCTCATTGAGGGTCATTTATTTGGACAGCAGCTTCTCATTTCACAGGGTAAATAATTATTTGCCTGCCATATGTGAAATAACAGGAGGAGGAGGATTTTCAACAGCTCATCTCAGGGGAGACGTGGAGGGGCAGGTGTGGGGAAGGTTAAAAAAATCGGCCAAGGGGATGTATCTTGTTTTTGTAGGTATAAAATAGATTGTGATGTCATGGCTCCATGCATGTAAAGCTTGAGATCTTAAAGGGCTGAATTGTTGGCATCCTTGTTTAATAAATGAGCCCATGTTACTCTTGTTTCTTTGGGAGCCAAACGATAGGTACTGTCTGACTGTGGTGGGAATAAGATCATGGGGTGCAGAGGCAAGGTCGTGCAGCTTAGTGCCTATTTGTCCTAAATATGTCTTTCTGTTACAGAATTATTATGGTGACATGCCTTTAGCTAAGAGATAACTAAAACACTAAATTCCATTGTGGTTTCTGGATTTAAAATTAAGAGTGAAATAAACATACTTAATTTCTTACTCTTGTTACTTTTAATCTCTTGTGGCTGCTGTGGTGTCTGCTCTGGCATTACTTTGTGAGTGACATGTCAGGAAGGAAAAGATATGATATTGCTTAATGGAAGTGTTGGACTTAGGCACTCCAATCCCAAGGAAGAGCCAAGGCACCATCATTCAAAAGTAACCCTGACATTGTGGCTTTCAGTTTGAGTGCTCTGTGTGGCATCATTTTGGCCCCCTGGGTTAATTCTCCTCCAGAGCGGTGTCATGGTACTCCATACAAGGGGTCACCCACCTTTGTGGCTTGCCAAAGTCCTCAGAAAAATCCCTGTTCTGGTATTTAGCAGAATACTTCAGATCAGAGGCAGTTGGGTTTGCATGAAGGTGACTTGGATTATCTTACCCTAGCAAACATGATGATCAAGCACTCTGAGGGACTGAAACTCTTTTATTATAACTCAGTAGGTTTTAATACAGTCATAAATAACAGCACAGCTCGTTGAGCAGAAGGATAAAAATCAAGGAGTTCAGTGGTAAGCCAGCTTGCATTTCCTTCATGTAAGTGAAGTCAGCAATTTATTATTATTTTAGGCTGTGTCTAATGGTCATATTAGTGGTGAGAATAAAATGAATGTATCTGGAGTGCTTTATTCTTCTGCTTATTCAAGCCTTCCATATTGGGGCTGACATGAGACATCATCAGCTGTAGGCAAAGTGGTATAGAGCCCAGCTAAGTCCTTCTAATTCTTTATTAGCTGTAACATGGAGAAGCTCAGGGCATGTTACCAGTGTAAAACTGGTTTGGATTAACACCATCTTCGATCTCTTGCTTCTTCTGGTGGCTCTGTGTGTTCGTTGTAAAGCAGATCCCCTCCAGACAGGTATGTTCCAGGACCAGTGACCTTTGTGCTTGTAGCCAGTGTGCTACCAAGTGCTTTGTTAAAATAAATGGTCCTTTCAGAATTATTTTCACTCATATTTTGGGATGCTTCTTCGAATGTTTTGGTAGGAAGACTTCCCAGTTGATGTTGAAAGCTGTTCCAGCAAGCACTGTTTGGGTTTTGGTGTGTTTGTATTTTCACACTGGGGTCATGATTGGTGGCATGCTCTTGGTATGTGCTGTGTCAGCAACCTTGGGAGCAACCCAACGTGTCCCATGGAATTATGTGAACAGTGAATGGAGCAGTCTTTCACTTGATCTTTTCCAGACAAGTAGGTCAGAAGTGTAGATGTCTTTGAACAAGTAAGCAACAAGATGTGGAGGTTGGGCTTGATGACCTTTAAAGGTCCCTTCAACCCCAACTATTCTGTGACGTCCTGCTGATATACAGTGTGCCCCCAAAAAGAGATTTTTTTCTGTGATAACCCAAGAGTTGCATTTGAGTTTACAAATGGCTTTTATTTAAAAGAGAGAAGGATACAACTGTTTCTGTGCGTGGCATTTGGGTGTTTGATAGATTTTGATCTGGTGCCATCTTTACGTCTCTTGTGTTTCAGTGCTGAATGTTGAAGTTTTGTAAATAAATACTTCAGTAGCCCACAGGCAATATTCTGAACACCAATTCATACTCACAGGCTAATGCTGTGGATAAGAAAGACTTGTAAATCAAGCTCTCTTCTTGCTTAGCCCCAAAATGCCAACAATTACACTCCTCAACACTGGAAGTTATCTTGGCACAGGTGTGTGTCCATGTGCTGTTTATTTGAGCAACCCTTCACAAACCTTATAGTGACAAGTGAGACCAGGTTTGAGGATATCAGGTTTTAAGATTTATGAAAGCAACAGGTTGAGTGCTTTTCCCACTCTTACACTTTTTAGTCATGGTTTGGGCAAAATAGTCAATTTTAAGTTAATTTTCACCTGTGAAAATCAGTAGTGCATGGCACATTAAGAGAAGATCATACGGGGGCAAAGTAGATTTACTGCATTAAAATTTTGAGGTTACTTGAATTTTATTTCTTAAAGTCTTGTCAAGCAAACAACCTGTGCCATTCTGCACATGGATAATTCTACCTCTCTAGGAAGTTGGTAATAAGAAGTTTCATTTAAAAGTCAGCATGTTCTGTCTCTCCTGCTGTTTTAAGCTTAGTTCTGGTTGCTTATTACCCAACATCTCTTATAAAACTAGTTTCAATTTTCACCATTATTCATTTTTGTACAAAAGATGCCATTATCTTTACCCAGTCCCATTTGTGTTCTTCACATTTGACAAATGAGTGATGGATGAGCAACCTGAGCAAAACCAGGTGTGGATAAGGATGCCTCTTCTCCCTTGTGGAAGCTGCATACTCAGGGCTTCTCAGGGGCTAAGGGAAAACTCATGTTCCTCCTTTTTTATAGCAGAGTGCATGCTTTCTCGGGTTTGGGCTCCAGAAATATACCCAGAATCTCCGAATCGTGTGCACATGTGAAGGTTGATGTGATTTAAGCAGCACTCTGACCTCGCCTTCTGGGCAGAGGATGAACGTTCAGCACCTCTTCCCTGCTATGGGAAATGCAGTGAAGTCATGAAAACACCCAATTTTGTAGCTGTCTCACAGATAGTGGAGACCTGGGAGCTCCCATGCTCTGTCCCTCAGGTCTAGCAGGGGTTACTGTGGGCTGGAGCAGTGCCAGGGTCAGTCACCCCTGGGAAATGTCACTGACCTGCCCAGGCTGCCAGGACGTGACTGCCACTCCCAACTGGCCTGGCCAACGCCGTGCTTGGCAGCCCCTGAAGGAAGATAAGGTTGGACAAATTGTTTTACCCCTCTAATGCGACTCTTTCAAGCCAGCAGTGATCTGTTAGAATGTTAGAGTGCTCTGGTAATTCTTGTGTTGGTGCTGCTTGGGCTGTAGCAAAGGTGGGGGATTGTGCTCAGGCTATGGAAGGCTTTGCACCCTTGTACAAGGGTGTATTGCACCCTTGTAGCAAGGTGGGGGATTGTGCTCAGGCTATGGAAGGCTTTGCAAGGGGAAGCTGGCAGAATAGGTGGCTTCAGACCATCTGCCTGAACTGGTTTTTGGCTTTCAGGCTGCTGAAATATCTGTAGTCCTGTGACTATGCTCCCTCTTGAGTTCACATCTCTATGCCAAGTCTTGCAAGAGATTTTGGAAGCAACTTTGTCTATCTTTGACAATTCCTGTGAGGAGGAGTCATCGGTGTCCTACTGTGAGTAATCTCAAACCCTCTAGTGCTGATGCAAGTGCTGCTCAGCTTCCTTCTGAGAGAGAAGGGTGGCAGAAGTGGACCTAAATATGTGGTGCTTGATTTAAGCTTTGAATGAAGCTTTTCACTGTGGTAGTACCATAACTCAAACTTGTGTGTCAGGTGTAGTTGTGCGGCTGCTGTTGTTGCCTGTGAAGTCAAAATATTTACTCTCTGAAGCACCTGGGGTAGGTAAAATAATTGCAAAATATTTGTGCCTGACATTTTATGGAGTCAGTTGCTTGTCTGTCCTAAAATGTTGCGGTATTTTTTGGTATCTTCTCAGAAACTGTATAAAATAAAAATTTATGATATGTGTGTTGGGGAGTAAACAGCTGAAATGTTGGTTTCTTAACAGAAAAGTAGCAAGACTTCAAAGGACCTAATTCTGACTAAAAGCCACACTTGTAGAATGGCAGCCAGCAGGCCACTAACATGCAAATTGCATCAGTTCCTATCTCCATGAGTACATTTGGCTAAACTCTCTTTAATTTCCTTAGATACCATTGTCATGTGCTTCTATATCTAAAGCACAGTTTTTAAATACTAATCTACAAAAACTTTATTCTTGTTTGCTTCGTGGCTTTCCCTTGGATGAAAAGTCACATTACGCAGAGGAATTTTTGGTGATGGACTAAACAATCCCTGGTTGTGTATATGATGATAATTCTGTACAATGTGCCTTTTCTTTTTCATAACTTTGTGCTTGAAGATGAGTGTTGGATTCACTTACTTAGACTGCAATCATGATGGCAGATCTTATATAACTTTCTCCTATCTGCTTTGGTTTTCAAGTTCAGAGGGATTTGGGGTGAGTTAGGTAACCAGAGAGTTTTGTTTGCTAACTATTGTAGTTTCCTTGTGTTTTGTGTGTCCTAAGGTGAAATAAGGGAATCAGTTCACCATGGTTGTCATTCCCCAGTCAGCACAAGTTACTTTTCATCTTTTTCTTGCTCTTGGGCTTTCAGGTCAGTGTTGTTCTGACCATTTTTCCCGGGTAATGGGCTAAAAGAAAGGGGAGAAAATGTACTGTAGAAAATTTGGCGTTAAGGGGAGAATGGCAGCTGGAGAAGTCACTGGAAAGGTTTATCTATTACTAAGTTCACAGTTGGCCCTATGGGGAATTACAACCCAATCAACTTAATTTTGATGACATTGTAAAGGAGGTGGCTGTTCCATCTTGGAGGACTGGAAAGGTCTAAGAAAGCAGGAGGACTGAACTTCTCATGTGAAGCCACTTCAGGCCACTGACGTCTGTAGGGGGGGAAATGTGATGTTGTTTTTTAATTTTTGAATGCAGCATGTGAGAAGATGTCTTTGAGGATGAGTTAAACCATTGTCTGGTTGTTTGTATTGCTCCAAGTTTCGTGCTAGGAGGGTAGTTCCTGGCATTGCAGTGAAACCCATGACCAATAATTAATGAAGTTAGTTGAAGGGGTTTTATGGTCTTCAAGATTCTCAGACTTGGTGACCAACCTATGGTGAATATGATTTTACAGATTAACAGAATCTTGAAGCTGTCCTGGAAAACTTAAGGAAAATATATCACTCTTACTCTAAGTGGCACTAATTGATTATCTTTCTCAGATATAATTATTCTCATGTTTTTTTCCTAGCAACAAAGAACAGACACTTATTTATACAGCTCCCTATTTTTATTCAAAGTCCTAGAAAATAGCTTGTTCCTGCTGTTGTTGGGTCTTTATACTTGGAAATGATGGGTTGAAGCAGCTTTGAAGCCCAGGACTAGCATGGTTATGCAGTGGACACAGCTGAAGCCTGGAGCCCTTGCAGAACACATCAGTGGATGTGGTTTTGTATCGTTTTTCTTTGGGTACCATTAATTGTTAAATGACACAGAATTTTAACCTTTCTTAAAAATCCCATGACATTTAGCTGTCTAGGCAACAAAAAGTTCTATTGAACTGAGAAAACTGACCCAAAAGTATTTTACTTGTAATTGTAAACTGTAAGTCCTAAGGCAATTTGCTTGAAACAAATGGTCTTTTTAATTAAAAAAAGAAAAAAAAAAAAAGGGGGAGTGGGGTGGGGAGAAGAGTCTTCCTCCCCCTTAGTTCACTGTCCTCTGAACATCTCTGGTATGTCCCTGCTTAAATAAAGCATTGAGTGCTTCAGCTTTACTGTCACAGGAAGCTTCAGGGATGTTTTTGGTGAGAAAAATCTTCTATGTGGATTTGGGAACAGGAATATGCTCCTTCCCAGCTCATGGGGGCCAGAACAGTGGGGCATCCTGGAGCTGCTGGCTTTGTAATGGCCTTTGGTCACCTGTGTTCCACCAACAGAGGATTTTGGGGCATCTTCAGCTTTGCTTTGAAAGCAGCAGTACTTGGAGATGAGACAAGTAAGATGATGTGATATAAAGTAGTAACTGCAATGGGAAAAGCAATTCTTGGTGTTCCACCTTCAAGGAGTACTCTCTGCACGAGACCTGCTGGGTTTGTGGTTGCTTCCAGAATTTACCCATTGCAGAGAAATCAAACATGTGCAAGGACAAATTCAGGAGAGTGTAAGTAACTCAGACCAGCTACCTGAGCCTGGTTACCTTCATCCAGATGTACCAGAGACTCAAAGCTTGAGCCTACAGCAATTAATTGACTCCCAGCTATGGTTGAACTTGATGGTCTTAAAGGTCTTTTCCAATGTAAATATTTCTATGATTCTATGACCTTGAAGCTTTCCTAGAGGACGAGTGGTAGTAATGCCACAGTTCATTAAATATTTTTATTCTGGTGTAAGTCCCGTTAGTTTTTATTGTTAGCCATTTAATTTCTGGATTACACTGTGCAAAACACATTTGCCAAGCCATTAGGCTGCCCTGGCCTGTGCCTGCCCAAGAGTGAGCTCTCCTGGGTGCCTCTCCAGAAGGAATTTGGTTACTGCAGCACTGTTCCAAGTTCTTGCCATCATTAGCAAGTCATTAGTAAATTTAAGTCTGAGCTATTCCCAGCAAGACTTGACAGAAGGAGCAAGTATCAGTAGTATTGTTTCAGTTGTTTGTGCTGGCTTCATGCAGAGGAACTACTTGAGCCATGTGCTTTGTGCTTAAGCACACAGCTATGCTTTGTGTTTAAGTTCCTGAGTCCTTGATCACTTAACAGAAAATATTTTTACTTTTGGAAACTGAGGGAAGTGTGTGGGTCTGCTCAGAGGTTCTGTCATTTATGTGTAATATAATGCGGGTTCTGAAGAATGACATACATCTAAAAGAATCAGAATGACATACACCAGAAGAATCTGGCATACACCTAAAATTCCCACTGATATGGTGTGTGTGCTTAAGGCAAGTGAAAGTCATTGATTAAATGTTGGCTTGATTGATACCAGACCCAAGGGCTGGGAAATCTGTCCTATTTATATGGGTTATTACTGTTCTTTCCAGGATGTGGAAGAAAATAGGCAGCTACTCAGATACTTGAACTGGATGTATGCACTGGAATTAGCAGTCAGATTTCAGGATGAGTGCAGGTATGAGAAAGCCTTTTCCCTGCTCCTGATAATGTTGTTCTCCAGAGTGTGAGGGATGAGTGCTGAGTAGTCAGGGTGGCTCCATCCAACACTTTTCTAGCCCAGCTCAGACTTGTAGGCCTAAGCTGGGTTACACATGGGTGCAGTCAAGTTGGTTTCTTTCTACTGCCTTTCTCTGTGCTTCACCTGAAGAAAAGAGATCCTCCTCAGTGCCAGCATGGCAAGAGCAGATGGAGCTTGAGTGGCTGACAGAGTGACTCAGTGCAGGAGTCTGATGCTGGGGCCAGCCCATGGAGAAGTGGAGGTGCTGCTGAGCTGGCATTGAAGGCTCTTCTGGAGCTGAACCAGTTTTGGGGCTCTACTTCTGAGGCAGTGTTTTACTCTTGTAGCCAAATTCTTGTGTTACTATGCTGTGATAAATTTATCTTTTTTGCCATCTTGTCTTAGCTCATTTCTGAAGTTCTGCTGATGACAATAATTCTTACATTGCTTCTTATTTGTCAATACCAAAATGCCCAAAAACCAATGTTCTACTCAATTGAGTAACAGTTCAGCAACACTTTGGTTGAGATTGCTGGAGATAGAGGGTTGGACATCCAGAGGATTTGGTTTCAAGTGGATTTATTTTTCCTTTCATGTCCTTACTCCGTCACATTTCTTAGGAAGTGTATCTAAATCAATAATTTGTCATCTTGCACTTTGTGTCTCATGAATTTGGACAAACAACAGGAACTATTCTTCACCCAAAATGCTAGAAGGGTCTCAGAACCAAAATTAGATCTTAAATCAAAGCTTTTATTCACGGTTTCAAGTTCAGGGTTGTGGAATTTTATTGTAGGGTTTTTGGGGTTTTTTTGCAGCTCTTTGCTCATGAGATATTTTGTCAGAAAGGAAGAGTGTTTTATGGCTTATCTACAGAGTGACTCTGGGGCATCTTGGGAAGTTTGCCCAAGAAAGCACATTTAGGTTGTCTTTGATGTAGAATATGCAGGATAAGATGCTCTAGACTAAAGAAAAATTCTCAACAAACAGTATGGAGTCCATTAAGGTAGTCCCCAACAGATTTCCATGATAGAACTCCTGAGGAAACTTAAGAGAGCAGCCAGTGACAAAACAGAGAATCAGAGTCTTCTTTGTGTCATTTTGGAGCAACTTAATGGCAGAAAGGGCAGTTCTCTGTGTTCTTTGGTTCGTTACTAGACTTGTGTGAGCTTGTGACACGTGAACTCAGAATTTGCCTTCCCTGGCATGCTGAGGGCAGCACTGGCCATTTAAAAAAAATCATTAAATGAGTAGCAAAATAAAATATTTTAATGTAGAATAGCACAACAAAATCACGGGGAGAGTATGTTCTTGTGAAATAAGTTTGTGTTTCACCAACAAAAATCCTGTCAATTAGTGTGTGTCTCAAAACTTGACATGTAGTGGATTCAGTTAAATGTGTTGGTATATATTATAAATAATGTAGTATTTGATGATACAGGATTGAGATGTGGATCTTGGCACTTTGCTGGTCTCTCTCCTGGGATTGTGAAGGGTGGACAAGTGAAGGGTGTAGAGAGGAGAGACTTTGCTCCATCCTGGGATAGAGAACAGCCAGAGGTACCTGTGGAGGAAATGGAATGTGCCGATTCTGTCAGGCAGTTAGGGATTGGTTTTAAAATAACATATTCCAAGAGAAGTGTTACAGAAAACACTTGTTTACTGACGGCGTCTTCTTGGAACTTGAAAATTTAGTGAAAAATAAACTTACCTGGATAGTGTAGCTCTTAGCACTGATGATAGGAAAATTGATAATGTAGCTTGGGACTGACAAAGTGAGTGCTGCACTTATCACAGTGTTGTCTATTGATACAGTGCAACAAAGCAGATTAAACTTTGTAGAAATGCTATCTTAATGTGATTCCCTGTAAGCTCAGACTTCAGAAAATAATGCCAGTTGGGCAGTTTTTATGTGTTTGAGTACAGACTTGTTCAAGTAGCTGGATAAAAAGAAAAAGTAAGTTCTGGAAGGTGTAGGGACTGTGCCCAAGTGCAGAGAAGTGCAGTCGGAACATGCATTAGCCTTTTGTCAGCTATTCCTGAATGGCAAAACTTGCAGCTCTGGACCGAGAGAGAATTAATGGCTTTGAAACACCAGGGAAGCTGAGAATGGGGTAGAGCTTTTTCAGGTGCTTCACGTTCCGCTGCAGGTCCTGGGTTGTGCTGGGAAGCTGAGGACAGGACTGCAGAGCCCTGTGGGTTTATCCAAAGCACACACTGCCAGGGAATATGTGTTAGGCTCATAGGGCATTTATTCAGTTATTTCTTACTCTGTACTTAAAAACTTTTAACCTTACTGCTAAAGAAAACTACCATTGTGTGTTAGTACGACTGGAACGAAAGCTGAATAGCGAATTAGCCTTGAGCGAACTGTCAATCTGACTTTGATAGCCCATCACTTAAAAGGTCCTTTTATGTTTATGAAAAAGCATGACATCAAAGCCAGGGAAAAAAATAAATATCAATACTTAGAGCTTAACTTAAACTTGCATAACTTCCAAGAAGAGGCCTTGTGTGAACTGTTTGTCCACTTGCATGGCTAATTAGCGTAGGTTACTAAAAGTCTGTGCAGTGGCCATCAAGTTTCTTCTGCTCTTCTGGGGTTTGTTGTGCTTCCATATGTGGATCCCTCAAACTGGAGTAGCGTAGACAAAGGATATTGCAGTCACTTCTCTTTCAACCTCTAGGTAGCATGCTGGAAATGCTTGAGTATAACCATTATCAGGTGAGTTGTTATTGGAGACTTATTTTAAAACCTGTTGCTAAGAAGGTGTACAGTCTACAGAAAACCGTTTTCCTCTGGTGTTTTGTTTCCTCTGGTGCTTTATTTAATTTCTTTCATTCCAATAGGTGGGGACCATGCATGGTCAGTTGTAACAGCAAAAGTCACTTTAATGGAATTGTTTTAAAGCAAAATAACTTCTCAGCATGTTGCCATATTTTGGGTTGATTTCTAGCTTCCGATAATAACGTTAATGATCAACGAAAGACGACAGAGTTTCCAGGATATGGTGGAAAATTTTAGTGAGGAAAAAAATGGCCTTTCTTCTCTTGCTTATTTGGAGTGTGCAACAGTTGTTCAGTATGAGAATTTTCGTATTTTGTATGTAAAAAATTCCTAAGTACTGAGAAGCTTATCTTAAATACAGAAATAGCTGTTGCTGACGACAGTGATTGATCTGAACTGAAACACTTCTTTTCTTGCATCTTATTTGCATGATGTGTTTATAAACAGGCTGTCTTATTTGTATATGATTTAGGCTGTATATCTGAGGTATAAATAATCTGTAGGCAGAAAAAGGTGTCTTTATTTCTTCTTTTATTTTAACCAAGGTACTAATTTAAAAAACCCCGACCATTCAAAACCTAAACAACCAATAACAGACCTTTTACGTCTCTGTTATTTGATACTGGAATAAGGATAGCAATCCATATTTCTTGATTTTAATTGTTAGCTACTAACAAGTAAAATGAGTCCTGCGGTACAAGTCATTTCTCCTTATTTTAGTGAAAACTAAATGTCACATAGCTGAAGGTCAGAACTCAGAACTGACTGTTCTGGAGTGTCTGTATCAACTGAAAACGCGAGCGTTGGTCTTAAGTGAGAAATCTCATG
Organism: Serinus canaria; assembly: GCF_022539315.1. NCBI lineage: Eukaryota > Metazoa > Chordata > Aves > Passeriformes > Fringillidae > Serinus > Serinus canaria. The sequence goes on along the minus strand of NC_066326.1, from coordinate 4,497,652 downwards.
TTGTAGAAAAATAGCTGGAGCTTTTTGATGTACTGATAGTAAGTCAGCTGTTGAAAGACCAAATCATAAAGTGATTTCTTGCACTAAATGCGAGTTAGTGAAGCACTGTGGACTTCCTTGGAGGTGTACCAGGTTTGTGTTTTGTCACATAGCTGGTCCCTATGTCACAAATCTATAGCTGAGATCCATAGCGCCTGCAGTGATGTTGTAAAACAATAAAACCCTTTTATCTTTTTCAAATTATGTCGTACAGGTGCAGACTCACCTTGAGAATCCAACCAAGTACCACATTCAGCAGGCCCAGCGGCAGCAGGTAAAGCAGTACCTCTCTACCACTCTAGCAAATAAACATGCCAACCAAGCCCTGAGCTTGCCATGTCCAAACCAGCCTGGGGATCATGTCATGCCACCTGGGACGGGGAGCAGCGCGCCCAACAGCCCTATGGCTATGCTCACCCTCAACTCCAACTGTGAGAAAGAGGTAAGAGCTCTCCTGTTCCTGTTTTCAGTAAAACAGAGCTGTCATCTGCTTTAATTAAGTTGTTTTAAAACCATATTTTCTCACTGTTATGATGTTCTGTTTATCTTTTTGTGTTCATCGTGAAAATGTAACTGCTACCTCTGTGTCTGCCTGATTAATAGATATTTTTGGCAAAAAGCCCATGTCCCTCCAGCTTCCTCTTGTTTGAACTATTTTAGCTAGTTTTTACTTATTAAAACTACTTTTCTTGTTCTCCACCCTGTTGCTTGATGCACACAGTGAATAATTGACCTTTGGAGAATACAAAGCAGCTTTGTAAGCTGTAGCTTTCTGGAATAATGTTATTTATGGCTTCTTCGTCTAGAAAGTGCAAAGAGCATAGCAAAAATAACTGAAAAAACACAAAGCTATTTTGAGATTTTTAGGTATTTTTATGGTAAAATTTGAGCAAGTCTCCTGCATAGCTGGAAGGCCAGATTACCCCAGCTAATATGCCCTAAAATGTTACTGATTGCTGTGCCAGTGCTGCAAATATAAGACTTCAACAGCCTATGTCTAGAAGTCCTTTGCAACTTTGTCTTAGTCTTTATTGGCAAAACTGAGTTAGATGTTACTTACAGGTGTGCTCAGGCTCCAAAGGAAGGTGGTTGGGAAGATATGAAAAAAAAATGTAAGAATCATGTCAGAATTTTTGTAACATGAAAAGTAGGAGGCAATTGTAGAGTTCCTCTTGTCCCCTCAATTCCCCCTTCAAGCTTTTGTGCCAGATTTTTAGTACAGATGCATTCCATGAGCAAAATGTTACACAGCTCGGAGAAACAGTAATTACAGAACATATTTTGCACATACAAGGGTAATGCTTGTGCTCCATAGTTTTGAAAGAAATGAAAATGAAATATTGAAAATGAGATATCCTATTGTCCCAGCTGTACCCAAACACTTTTTTTCCTGAGGATATTTACAGCTTCACTTTGCTGTGTCATCGGGGACATGTGTGCATGACATTATTTCATTCGTGCTCTTTTTTGGGACTGAGACTGTGCCATGAACTCAGATCCATGCTTTGCTTTTTCTTCTTCTTCTTTTTTTTTTTGTTTTTGTTGTTTTTTTTTTTTTTTTTTCTTTTTATATCTGCAGGGATTTTATAAATTTGAAGAGCAAAGCAGGGTTGAGAGTGAGTGCCCGGCTCTGAATACACACTCACGAGCATCATGCATGCAGGTACTGGATGACACAGGAGGTGGAGCACAGGTCCCCTTTCTAATGAGCATGTTTCTTTCATGTTATGTTGAAAAATAAACTTACCTCACAGTGTTTTAAAGTTGAATATAAGATATATTTAGGGTACAATACAGCAATGTTGTTTATTAGCATTGGTGTCAAAAACACGTGAAGATACCTGGGAAAGGCTCATGCTGTTCTAGCACAGTAATGCCATAGCAGAAGAACACATCAACCATTGAAGGTCTTGCATCAGGAAGTCTTTTCTAACTGGATTTTCCAAGGTTGCATGGATGTGGTTTTGCCCTGATAATCTCTAAGCCCACAGTTCTATGCAGATCACTCTTGTGCTTTAAAAAATTATATGAGAAGGCTTTAATCCGTCTGTGGTAATTCATCCTCAGTAATCACCCTTTTATATTTTCATTCTTTTTCTTAAAACGAAGGGGTTTTTATTTCTTACCAGAATCAGTAAAAAGGCTTTGGGTATGGGCTGTAACTGTTAGTTCCTTTCTTGCCCTCACTTCCAGTCAGTGTAATTTGTTGTAATCACACTTTCTGGAGCCGATAAAAAAATCCTATGTACTGCTACTTTTACCATCGCCATTATGCATTGATCTTGTAGATATCTGTCATTTAAGCTCTGTTTTTATAGTGAGCAAAAAGGAAATAGTCCTGTCCTGAAATAGTCAATCCTGCAGGACAGTTTGGAGCACATGTGTGGGTGCTGTGAAGGGCTTGTTTCCTCCTGCCTGTGCAGGAGCTTATGGAGGCACCTCCCAGCACAACACCTGAAAAAAGGTGTTTTGTGCCACCTAAAATCAGCTCTGAGCTGGGAGGGTGTGTGAGGGACGTGAATCCAATGGATTCTGCTGTCAGGGGCCAGCATTCATGTCCCTCAACGTCTGGGAGGTGTGTGAAGGACATGAATCCAATGGATTCTGCTGTTGGGGGCCAGCAGCAAACCTTTGCTCCCTCTCCTTCCCTTCAGGTGTCCAGGGCTCAGTGTTCCTGCCTGTGCCCAGGTTTTGGTCCCATTTTATGGAGGGGAGGCAGCAGTGCTGCAGTGGGGGGAGGGAGTGGTGTCCTTAGAGTCCCTTATTCCACAGCTTCCTCCTCCACTGCTGCAGGAGGAGCAGTGTGTCTGTGGGCAGGTGATGCAGGGTAACTCCTGGTGGGAGGAGGGGGTTGGACCATGAATCCTCAGCCCTGCCATGACCTGAGTATCCTGCCTGGACAGCAGGAGTCACAGCTGAGGGATTGCCCACCTGCACAGGCACCTCTGCTGCGTGGCTGAAGCGCTTTGTCAGGCTCCTGTGTCCCTGTGATTCTGAAAACTGTTCTGTTTCTCTTTGTCCACCTCTCTGCTACAGATGGATGATGTGATTGATGACATCATTAGCTTGGAGTCCAGTTATAATGAAGAAATCCTCGGCTTGGTGGACCCAGCCCTGCAAATGGCAAACACGGTACAATGCTCCTTTCCTTCTGGTTTCCCTGTTAAGTCTAACTGGTTTTCCTTGAGAGGAACCAAAACTGCAGCAGGACTTTTCTTCCTTGCAATTAAGTAGTTATTGCATTGTTCTACAGAGAGTAATTAGATTTCCTTTGAAGATTTTAAGGTGATACAGTTGTAATGAAAAACGTGAATTTAAAAATACAAGCTGGAGTCAGGTTGAGAGAATACAAAGGACAGTTTTGCTTTTCTGATTTCCAAGTCAGTGGTGAGAGGATTGCAGCAGAGGAATAAACTGTGCTACCAGGAGTAGCTCAGTCCCACTGATACTGAAGATTGTTTTCAGAAAAGAAGGAACCTCTGTCATCCCAGGTTCCTGAATGTTGTTATATTCAAGTAAGAAATTGTCTGCTGTGTGTTAGCATCCCTATCCAGAGACACTTTCTGTTATCTCTAACATCACACCTTTATCTCTGCCTGATTTCAGGCGGGGAGAAGTCCCCAGCTAGATGTCAGCAAAGATGTTACAGAATTTAGCAGGAGGAAAAAAAAAAAATTAAAAAAGCAATCTTCCAAGCAAACAAAAGGGAAGGAAGAAAGAAAGAGGGTTGAAAACTGAACAAGGCAGGGGACTTGGGAAGCCTGTGATAAAAGCCAAGAACACAGAGGTGCAGAAAGCGCTGAGGGAAAGCACAGGTGTCCTCCAAGTGGCTCTTTTGGTTTGGTTCACATTGCTTTGAGAATTAATATAATCATACTTCTGGCATAATCTGATTTTGATCTTCTGTGGAGGGTAGCTCCAGTGAATTTTTTGCCTTAGGCTTAAGTGCTGTTAGATCTGGCTGAGTAGATGTCTGCCAGTGCTGGCGTCTGTTTCTGTTTCATCTGGTGCCAAAATTTACAGCTTACCACAGAGCATTGATTTTGTGGCATAGGTTTGCATTTGCTGACAGTAGCTGTCTGATGTCATGTTAACCTGGTCCTGTGCTCCCACAGATTCCCACAGCCCTCTCAGAGACGTGGTGGATGACGCAGGCAGCGGCCCACCAGCCTCCCTTTCTAAATGGTGCCCTTTGAGCACACAGGGAAAGAGCTGCACGCTCCTGCTGGACAGAATACATTTGCCTTTAATCTAAGATGACTTGCAAAGTGCAGCTGTCCTGGAATTTGAGAGAAAACCTCAAGAAGCTGACAAAAGATAGCTTTCAAAAAGTTAATCTGTTTTTCAGTTTATCTTTTTTTTTTCCATTGAGGAATGAGGTTCCTCTGGCGTCTTTTCTCTGAAGTTCCATTGGATTGGGACACATTAATTCAGAAGGGGCTTGGATATCTTTGTGCTATTCTTCTTTTCTCATTTCATGGGGACCCCAGAGTGGCTCTTTGTTTCCAGACAGGGATACTCTGCACTCTTTTAATGCAAGGAGCCCCTGTAGTCAATGTTTAGGGTAGTCTGCCTCCCTCCTGTGCTTTGCTCTGCTTGCTGCATGGCAAGAAGCCTTGTAAAGACTGCCTGATCCACATTTACTGTGGAATTTCAGAATTTTCCCACTCTGTGTGGTGAAGTCTGAAAAATAAGAATATGAAACAGGGAAATTAAGACTTCTTTACTGATGAGTTTAAATAACTGGAGGAAAGAAGCATGTTTCAGTCTCTCAGTCTGCCTAGTACCAATCCTGAAGAGATGGAAATTGAACCATGTTTCTCAACAATTGGTTTCAGGAAAAAAGCCAAGGCACACACTTCTCTTTTGGGACAGGACTTTGCTCTTAAAACATGCAACATTTTATTAATAAGGAATTAATGCCTACAGACTGAGCTAAGTCGAGGTAGGAGAATCAGGAGAGGAAATGGCCTCTAAAGAGACACAAGCTATAAATAGCTGTGCTGAGTCTGTGACAAAGGCAGTTGTTGTTCCATAACCAACAAAGAACAAAAGGACCAGTTTGTTACAGTTGGTAACAGTACTTAATTGATAAGCAAAATCAGAGATTTCTGTGCAGAGCAAGCTAAGGGAGTTTCCAAGTACCTTGAATTTAAAATGACTCATTGCAGTCCACTGCTTGTGAGAGTGGAATAATATCTGTGGGGGAAAGTATCACAAAATGGTAACTAGTTTATAGAGAAGGTTTTCTGCCTAGATGTCACCTGCTAATTGAATTACTGATTACTTTGTGAAGTGCCCTTGTGGAGATGACAATTAATTCATCCGGCTAATCAACTCCAGCCAGAGCCTGGAGTGGAAAGCTCTGTGAATAGGTACAGCTCCACTTCTAAATGTGGCTTTCTTCTGCAATTTAAACTCCACAGGAGAGGAGTTTTGTTACAGGGGCTGCTGCTGAGCGTGTGCTTGTAGGTCAGGGAGCATCACAATACATTGTGGGCTGCACGAGCTGGGCTGCAGAACCCATCCAGTGTGTACTGGTACCTTAGAAACAGCCTTGTTGATGGCACAGCTGATGTCTCAGTGATTTTAGACAGAATGTGGGTGCTTGTTTTGTTGGACTAGTGGAGGAGAAATGAAAGCCTCAGACTCCCATGAATGTACACTATGATGAATCTGCAGTCATAATTACCATATTTCAAATTTCTGTTATATAAAAGCCATTATTAGGAAAAAAAAAAGAGAAGCAGATGCAAAGTGATAGGAAGATTTTAATTTGTTTTACTTGGTGTTTGTACAATTTATGATGCCAGGACCCTGAAATATGAAATCTTCCAAGTGAAAGCATTTTCAACCATGCTGTTTCAATGAAGATAACATGTTAAACCTGGCATAAGCCACCCTTCCTTCATTTACTTTTTGGAAGAGTAAAGGTGGATGATCTGGCTGATGCTGCATTTAAATTCCTTCTTAGCCAGAAATAGCTAAGAAAGCTGTAAGGAAAACCATATTTAGGTTGGAAACATGCTAGAATTTGAAGAAGACAGGGAAGGAGCTTCCTTAGCTCCAGAAAATTCCATGCCTTTCTCAAGTTTGAGATTCCAGTTTCCCTATGAAAGGGCTGTGGAAGATTTGACATTTTTCCATCTTGTACTTGAGGATGGTGGTGAAAGTCTTGATTGTCTTAGAGCCAAAATGTTTGCCAACAATGTGTATTTTTTCCCAGTTTCTTCAAATAAGAAACAATTGAAATAAATGCCCAGGTGTCATTGCAATGGGCACATAATAAACTCCTTTTGGGCTTTTTTTGCCCTGTTTAAGTCTAGTGGCTGCTTTTGTGTGCTCACCACACTGCTGTCTTGTGCATCTCAATCCAGTGCCCTCAGCACAGGGGTCCTCTGTCCTTTGCCAGTTCCCTAAACCCTGCACTAATGATTATTTGGTTTACCTTAGTCAACTGATTTTATTCCTCTGGGAGCTGTTTCAAAATTGTGAACTGAGGATGTGCCTCCATTTTAACTGATCTTTAGCTGCAGGTGTTTTACGTGACATGGCCCAGAGTGTTGCATGCACTTTATGTTTTTGGAGAGGAATTAGTATGAGTTAGTCCCAGAGATGTGACCTGCAGCCATCCTGGAGAAAAGACCTCTCAGGAACCCATACTGAGCATGGACCATGTGTAGGAAAATGTTACAACTGAAGCTTTGACCTGTGGAGTTTGGATGCTGGGGAAAGTGGTCAAAGAAAGAAGCTGATCAGTCTCTTTGGTCATGGATCAGTGATTTAAGTGGAGATTGTTGGCATCTTCCTCCCCCTAATGTGAATTTCTCTGATAAGCATTCCTGTGGACAGCTTTAGCAGCCATGCACATGTGCACCTTCAGCAGTTGCTGCCTGTCTTCTCTGTCCCCTTTTGTGAACATTCCTTACACTGGTCCTGTGTATTGACATGGAAATCTGGCTCAGTGACTCCTTTGGGGGAAAAAAATCAATCACAAACTGTTGTACCAATCAGAGTCCATGTTGCAGTAAGGAAAGCAGCTAGGTGTTCTCTGCATTTCATTACAACCTGACTGCTTTACCCAGGCTTTGAGATGCCAGTTTTGAGATTTCTAACAAAAAAAAAATCTTCTTTATTTCTAAATTCCCTGAAGTTCCTAAATAGATTTCACATGTCTGGTTAAGAACTTCAAGTCCTTGGGCTATAAACAAGGTCTTTGTGCTCTCCCCATGCTCAGGAGCATGAATAGTTCAAGCACATCCAAGTCAGAAGGGTGTGTGACGCTCTTTCTGTGTCGGTGTCAGGGATGTGTTTGGGGCACCCAAAGACACAAGGGTCAGCCTTGTAGAGCAGTGAGATTGAGTGGTCACACTGGCACTAATGTGGGCAGGTCACAACCAGCACAGCTGTGACCTGAGCAGCACTATTAGATCTTCCTTTATTTCCTTTTTTCTGTTTCAATAAGGCTGACTCATAGTGAGAATTTAGTTACATTTTTTCCTCTGTCTCTTAAAGTTTGAGTCAGGGGACTTTGGTTTTGTAGTTGGCCATTATCTGTTCTTATTAACCATCAGCATGGCTTCTAGCTGGTGGTACTTTACATATCCACTCCTGTTTAATTTGCTTCCATATGGCAGAGAAATTTTCTTAGGTCCCAGTCTGGCAAGGCCCATCAGTAGGAGTTTAATAGTCCTGCTGTGACTCACTGCATTGTATTCACCAGCATTATTTACATGGGTGTAAAGTTAATACCTACTCTAATCTCTGCAGGATCAGTGTCTTGGAGGGTTTGGTTTTCTTTGCAGCAGTGATGATTGGTGTTGCCACTCAGATAAGATACCTGGGTGTTTTATACCTGTCTTTTCAAAACCAAATAAGAGAGGGGTAAAATAATCCACTCAGGATAATTGCAAACTTCTTTAAATATTTTCAATATAAAGGAATAGCTTTGGTAGATCTTGTTGAAATACTGTCCTATTTCTGTATAAATCTACTTGTTTAAATATCTAAATAAGCACAGCAGAGTGAACAAGCAATTGAGGAAACTTACTGTAAAAATAATCTTCCTCCTACTGGTGTGCGTTCTTGTTATGTAAGGCAAAAAACAAAGTAAACTGAAATGTTTTCTGTGTAGGTAGCTTTCAAATCACATGAAAAATGTGATTAATTAATACAGTGTTCTTCTTCCAGCATGTGACAACTTGCAAAGTGCTTCCACTCACGTATCCCTGGAAAAAGTGGGGGGTTTCTCTGGGAGAGTTCTGTAGGCTCTTTCAGATGTGAGAGAAGTTTAAGGGATATAGATGTAATAGTTTTAGTGAAAAATAAGGACCAGCAGTGCAGCAATATCATCAGCATTTTACCTCTTCTGTTACCTCTTAATGTTTTAAGTCTGCATACTTTTGAGGAGAGAGAACAGCATTTTCCCAGTGTAGATGTTTTATCCCTCATACCCATGAATATCTGTGGATTTTGCTGACCTTCTTGCAGGCTCTGTTTGCACATGGAAAACAGCACAGATTACTTAGCATATCCTGACTCTGTTCTTCTCTACAAAGGCATTCATAAAGGCAAACCAAATGATCCTTTTCCTTGTTTATCTTTTCCAGTTGCCTGTGTCTGGCAATTTGATTGACCTTTATGGCAACCAAAGCATGCCTCCTCCAGGACTAAACATCAGCAACTCATGTCCAGCTAATCTTCCTAATATAAAAAGGGAGCTCACAGGTAAATACATCTAAAATATCACCTTGGAGTAATGGTGTCATTTGAATTCAGGTGACACTGGACATAATTTCTATTGTGAGAAAGAATATTTGGGTGAACAGTTACTTTCAGCTTGTGTTCATATGTGGGTGCATGTATGTTCACTGTCACAAGTTCATTTAAAGTCCTTGATTGTTACAGTCACACCTGCACTGTGTTGTGTTCTAGGAAGTATCCCTGCATCTTTTCTAGAGCTGTTTTCTAGTTTGGGCTTACTGTTTGCTCTATCAACACCAAACTTTAACAGCTTCACATCTGGAGTCTCTGTGGGATTCATGTCGAGGAATGATACACACTGGGGCTTTATTTCAATAGGGGAGGGCAGTAATGAACAAAAAACCTGTTATAATGGGAAGTCTGGACATGTAGATCCTTTAAAATGTAAAATTAGGCACTTGGGGGATTGGAATTCAATGATCTTTAATGTCCCTTCCTACCCAAGCCATTCTATGATTCCATGAATATGTATCACCAAATTAAGATGAAAATGAAATGTTCCTTAAAATTTTATGCCAGTTCCTGCAGCAATGCTCTGAACAAGCTGTGGGAGGCAGGGGCAGGAGAGTGGGACACTAAAAACCTCTTTTTCTCCAGCACATGTGTACAGGAGCAAGATAGTTTGAAGCAAATAATACGTTTCATATTGGCATGCATGTTTTATTTCTGCTCATTTGGAAGGATATAACCACACATAGGGTGCATATACAAAGTATGATTGTCTGTAGGCTGAACAAAAGGAGATCCACTCTAGAACTGATGGCAAAATCATATTAATGCCCAGAAATGCCTGTTCTTAAGCTCAACAGAGAGTCACTGACCATGCAGTAGGGAAGGGGCCTGGTTTGTTTTTTGTCTGTCATCTTTCTGGGTTTCTGTTGTGAAAACTCAGAGGCTGACTCAGTTGCAAAGCAGGTTCTGGGCAGAAATTAGTTTAAGCAGAGCAGTTTTAATAGGCCAGGAGGAAATGCCACCTCTCTGAGCCAGCAGATATTTGCATTTATAAGACAGCACAGAATTTGAACTCAGCACCAAAAAAAAGACACACAGAGCACACAATGATTTGTGGCTGCTAGAAAAAAGCAAAGCTTGTACAGAGATGGAACTGTGCAAGGGGAGGGTGGGAAGGAGGAGAGCTACTCAAAGTCCTGCATTACAGGCAGTTTTGTTGCCCCAAGTATAGAAAGTTCCAGGGGCTGTAGGCTGCAAGCTCAGCCCAACTTGGATGTGCAGACTGGTGGATTTTCTGCAGGTGCTTGTGTCAGGCTTCAGGTCAAGAAGGCAGAAAGAGAGGGGAAGTTGTGAGTGAAGTGGTGTTATTGAAGTCCTCAATACATCAAACACATCAAAACAGAACTGAAATAAGTTTAATGTCTATATGCTAGGCTTACCTGAATTAATTTAGATGAGTCTTTTTCTGATCAAAACAAAGTAGTACAGGAAGGAAACTTACTGGCTACAGTGGGGGATTGTTTTCACAATGGAATGTGTGATAAGAGATGTTGCACTCATTGCTCCTCACTGACTTACTGTGGAGCTGCAAAGTGCTTGCTGGTTTGGGGATTTGAATGCAACGGGTCAAGGATAATGACCTCACCTTTTAAAAAAATGAAAAGGGGTAAAGCAAAGATAAAATACTTGAAATTGCTTGAGAAACTTAGGACCAAATGAGAACTGAAAAGAAGGAATTTAGTTGTGCTGTTGCCTGGACTATTGCATGCTGAAGTTAATAATTATATTATTTTTCTAGAATATAATAGCGATAATAATAGAATAATAAAAACAGATAGTGTGTGGAGCAAGGTGAAGGGCAGTTCTGAGTTGGGGAGAAAAATTCTGTGCAGCATGACTGCCATTACCTTCTTTTTTGCTTTTCCCAAATCAAGAATTATTATTTTCCAACTTTATTGCTGGGAAAAGTGTTAAATTTTTCACCTTTTTTTTTTTTTTCCAATATAATAGAAACAGTTAGCATAGCTGGAAAATACACTGTTCTTAACATGTCACTTAAGTGATGCCTTGAGTGCTGTGGTGGTGTGTGTGCACGTGCCACAGAAGGATGTAGCCTTAATTTGGGTGAGCAGAGCCTTTGAGTCCTGCCTGTGTCACATCCTGAGCAGGCAGCAGTGCCCTGAGCATGCTGTTCCCGTGGCTCAGCTCCCCTGGGATAGGTGTGCACATGTAGAAGGTATGCTGGATTTCAGCACTTTGTTGTCCTCAGATCCCTTGCTGAGTCAGGGCCACCATGGGAAACATTCCCATCATGGGAGTCACTCTGGGAAGTGTGGGAAGAGATGCTCCACAGGTGCAGAGGTGAAGCTCAGTCCCAGCCTTGTGTTTTGACATCCACAAGCCCTTCTTGCTGCTTGGAATGAGGGTCATGATTGGTGTGACAAATAAATACCCCTCAGGCTTCCTGTGCAGACATTTCACAGGCTGGAAGGCTGTGATTGGATTGTTTTAATTCTAATTACCTTATTCACATGCACAGCGTGTATTTTTCCTACAGAGTCGGAAGCGAGAGCGTTGGCTAAGGAGAGGCAAAAGAAAGACAATCACAACTTGAGTAAGTTTTGGTTCCTCACATTTTGCACCAATTCTTGGAATGATTTTCAGTATTAAATGCTCAAATACTGATGTTTTAAGTCTGGATGAGGTGCTGCACATAGTACAGAGCACTAGATCATTGTGTTATTCCCATAGATCAAATATCTCAAATTCTTGTGAAATATATCCTTCAATCTTCTATTGAATTGTAACTCTATTTTTATTTATTTTCAATAAACCAAGTTGAATGAGTGGTTGTTATCAATGGAATTGCTGGGTTCAACATGTGACCTAATTGCTTTTAACAAATCCACCTTGCACAGTTTTGCTTTTTTAATTTTAATTTTTTAAAAAATTAGATATGTGGTCAATTTGTGACTTTAAACAACAGTGGGGGTCCTCAGTATGGAGATTTTATAAATTTCATTTTTGCAAGGAGCTTGTATTTTCAAATTGGAAAAAAAGTGTTTTAAAATAATGAGCATCTTATGACTTAATAAAGGATCCATAACTTTTCTTTTTATACTTTATAGTAGTAGAAAAAAGGAACTGTTTCATGCCTTGAGCCACTCAGAAGCCTTTTCCATAACGTGAAAAGGTAATGCAGGAAAATTATTTAAATTTGACGTTTGGATCCTCAAAGTGTTACACGTGGAAGACTACTTGAAAAAAGAGACTGTGCCTTTTGTACTTTTTTCTGTCTTGGGATTTCCTTGGGCATCTAAATATTTATCTCTGAATTTGTCTGTGATCCTTATCCCTAGAAAAATGCTTCTCAATCATTCTGATTTTTAGTTTCAGTTAAACTCTGCAGTCCCAAAATTTACAGTACAGCCAGAACTTCTGTCTTAGCTTGTCCATGTGTAGGAGAGCCCAATAAATTTTCACTGGATTTTAAGCTTCAGGCATACATTTCAGTGGTGCTTAAAGAAATCTTTGATGAAACACTTAATAAGTTGTGATTGAGTGTGAATATTTCTTGTAACATTTGTGCTGTTTTTCCTAAAGTTGAAAGAAGAAGAAGATTTAATATTAATGATCGTATAAAAGAACTGGGCACCTTGATACCCAAGTCAAATGACCCGTAAGTACAACATGGCCAGGGAGACTGTGGGAGGGAGGACGTAAAAAAAAACCCCAAAATTCTCATGTTTTCTGCTTGCTCTCAGCACTCTGTGACAGCAGAAATGCTTTAAAGGTTCCATTATATTTTTGGAAGATTTTTTGAGGGGTTCATTTTCCCCTTTTGAAACCTGCTTGTGTTTGTATTAATTAGATTATTTTTGTCTCAAATCTGGGCTTGGTGCTGGGAGTGACTGACTGCGTTACCAGAATTGTGAGGATGGGAAATCTTATGCTGGTCTGGCTGCTTAGATGGCTGCATGTCTTGTTAAATAATTCTTTTAATTAATTAGATGTTACAGCTTGACAAGACAGAACTGGTCCCTGCTTCAGTGAAAATGGAGGGCAGTTTATCTGGGAAGCCATCCATTGCCCTTCCCTCCAGAGGAAAAAAAGAAGGAAAATAAAGAGCCTAACTCTGTGCTTGTTCACTGATAGTTTGTCAGTGTTTGCTGTGATTTCCCAGATGTTCTTTGTAATAATTCTACACTAATTTTGCTGCTTTTAGCTTGTATTTACACTTTCTCAATGCTGATTCAGTAGTGAGGAACCTTCCTTGCTCTGGAGTTTGAAAGTCCACTTAAATCTGAATCAATGCCCTGGGAATGATTCTGGGGAGATTTCCCAGTATTTTGAGGCACTTGCTCGTGGAGCAACTTCACAGCTACTCTACCAAGAGGCTCTGCAGCCTCCTCCAAGGCCAGCAAGACAACATGTCTCAGTACCAACCTCCAGGACAGGTGGATCTTGGCTCTAACAGTGTGCAGTAAGATGTTTTTTGCCCGTTTAGAGAAAGTGAGATGATGTGAGGAGATGGTGATGCAGCAGCCTCTCTCTCTCTCTGAAGGAAACAGCTTCCCAAGGGCTGTGCTCCAGCCCCCTCTAGTGCACTGCAAACGCCTTCTGTATCCACAAACCCGCAGTAAATAGCAGCTGGGTGTAATGTGTGGATAAAGTGCAGTCACAGGTACAGGTGTGAAGGGAACAGCTGTGAAACAGAGCCTCACCTTGTCCTTCTGTGTCCTTCCAAAGCGACATGCGCTGGAACAAGGGAACGATCCTGAAGGCGTCGGTGGATTACATCCGCAAGCTGCAGAGGGAACAGCAGCGCACCAAGGAGCTGGAGAACAGGCAGAAGAAGCTGGAGCATGCCAACAGGCACCTGCTTCTCAGAATACAGGTTTGCTGAGAAATGAGCTGCAAATGCTCTTGGTGTTGCAGCATGTGATTGCGAATAGTGGTAACTTGTGGGGTGTGAGTTAGAACCAGCGTTTAAATTAACAATGGGCAGTGCTGAGATATCTGCGGAGATTTTTCCAGAAAAAGCCAAAAATATTAAAAAAAAAAAAGAATCCTAGCACTCCAGTAGAAGCACTTATGAGTGGTCTGTTTTTGTCGTACCATGGCCAGCACTAGTTCCAAACCACACAATCAGAAAGATTTATATGGTAATAAATTCTTCTGTTTGCCAGGCCTAAGGCATTGGGACTTCTTGTATCATGTAGTTGTTGATAGTCACGAAATTAAGTTCAGCTCTTTGGGAGTCTTCCCTGCTGCTTGCAGTCTGTAGGACTGTACAACAGTTCTCCTCAGCACTGAAAAGCAGTAGGTGGCATGAATATGTTTTTTCTGTGGGTTGTTGCCTTGTTAGATTTACCCAGGTTCCCAGTGTTCTGAGCTACCCAGAAATTTAAGGGTGAAAACTCCGTTTCTCTAATTCCTTTGTCTTCACCTCAAGCTGGATAGGAAACCTTAAACTTGATGCCAACACGGGGTTTTTTTCTGGACAGCCACCCTCTCTATAGAAGGGTAATTAAAGTGTACCAGAACTGGGTGTAAGAAACACCTAACATGGAGACAGCAATATCCCAGATATCCTCGTCTTGCTGCTCCCTTGCAGCACGAACAGCTGAGCTCTGCATGCAGCTGCAGCCTGCCAGCAGACCCCTCAACACCCCAGCTAATCCACCGGGGAGATAATGAAGCTGCAAATACCTGAGAGTCAAGTGTGGAAGTAAACAGCTTTAAAATAGAATGGGTCAAGTTGAGCCTCAGCACAGTTTTGTGCTTGGTTGAGCAATCTGCTGCCAGAATGAGATGATAAAAACACACAAGCTTTCTGCAGAACAGCATCAAGTAGTGGTGTTTAAAAGCTAAGTGAGATCACTTCTTAAACATCTTTCATCTTGCTTTGTATTACCCATCTGCTCTGGCTTCTTCAATCAAAATACTATAAAACCCAGACCCTTGAATAACAGGCAATACATCTGGCAGCAAATAACCTCAAGTGTGTATTTCCCTTTTTGTGTTGATTCTGATTAATCATGGAATAAGGAACTCCTGGTTCTGGCATGTTAGCTAATGGAAGGAGTGCTTGCTCATTCCACCTTCTCCTCTGATCTTGCAGTGTGCCATTACAAGCTTGTTTTAGCCTGGAAATGATGGAAAAGGGTAATAATCAGCCTCAGTGACAGGAATATCCAGAAACAGCACAATTACAACAGACATTGTGATTGCTTAGTATAATGCAGAAGTAGAAGCAAAACGTCTCTTTTGCTGATGTATTTGTGAGAGAGCATTTCTGTATGATTAAATATGAAGGTGGGATTTAAACTTTTCATGGAAATTTGAAGAATCCTGGCTCTGTGTGAAGTCTGAAACCTTCCTGTGACTTCCTTGTGATTTTTTCTGCACAGGAATCGTGTTGTTGCTCAGTTTTGATTGACCTCTTGCAGCTCTGCCAGACTTGAAGAGTGAGAAATGTCCCCTCCAGAGTCTCAACAGGGATTGATAAGGATCACATAGACATGCTGTGCCTTCACATATGACTTTTTAAAAATTACTAAAAACACATGCTTTTGCTAGTTCTTTTTTTTTTTTTTCCTGTTTTAAAATGTTTTCCTCACCCTACCTGATGCCAAACCTGCCTATCCTGGCACTGGTTTGAGAAGAAGCCTGAAGGGAACATGTCTGTGCTGCAGGGCACTGGGTTTTGGCTCTGGTGTAGGTGCTGAGGAGGAGTGTGAAGGGCCTGTGTGGGATGGTGTTCACCCACCTCTTGAAGACTCTGCTGTTCAGGTGAAAGTCTGCAGGGCTGGAGTGTGCAAGGAACAAGCACTTGTCACTATGGGAAAGGGAGGAAATGTGTACAGGAGAAGCAAACTGGAAGCTGCGAGACGAGCATAAGATGACAGATTCTATTTCCAGATTTTCTTTAAATTTGCTCCTTATTCTCCTTCACAGGAGCTTGAGATGCAAGCCCGGGCACACGGACTGTCCCTTGTCCCATCCACAGGCCTTTGCTCCCCTGACATGGTCAACAGGGTCATCAAACAGGAGCCTGTGCTGGACAACTGCACCCAAGACATGATGCCACACCACACAGACCTGTCCTGCACCACCACCCTGGACCTCACTGACGGCACCATCACCTTCAGTGACAACCTGGGGAACGTGACTGAACCAGCTGGCACCTACGGAGTTCCTGCCAAAATGGGATCCAAACTGGAAGACATCCTGATGGACGATACCCTGTCCCCCGTGGGAGTGACTGACCCACTGCTCTCCTCCGTGTCTCCTGGGGCATCAAAGACGAGTAGCAGGCGGAGCAGCGTGAGCATGGAGGACACTGACCATGCTTGTTAGCATCTGTTGGCAGACCTTTCATAAACTGCTTTGGTTCTTTGATCAGTAGATGAAATAATTTACCTTTTGTAGAATTTTTTTGATTTTTTTTTTCCCCTTGTGCTTCATCAGTGTGTGTGCGTGTGTGTATATATTATATATATAGAATTTTTTTTAGAATTTTTGTGAAGAAACTTGTATATTCTATTTTAAAACTACCAATGCCTCCACAATATTGTACAGCATATGTACAGAATCTGTGAACTGGATTCGCCAAGAACTTTGAACTGGTCAAATCTACTCAAAGCAATAGAATTACAGATGAAAAGTCTGTTTCTACTGGGGGGGAGGGGGCAATTGTAGGATTGTAAATGCAACCTATTTACTTGGAAACAAAATGTAAAGTTTAAGAATGTAAAAAAAACAACAACAACAAAAGTCCAATTTGTAATTGTATTAATTGAATAGTGCTGCCTTAAAGATACAGTGTCCCTCAAATGTTGGTCTTACATGACAAGTGTTTAGGGAAAATACCCACCTGACTTCACTCAGAAAAGAAACTAAACCCAAGTGTTAAGACATCCTGATTGTGTTGATTGTGATATAAAATGCTGTTGCTGAAACTGCAGGGAGATGTGAGTGTCTCAGAGTGTTGTTTAATTTTACTCTGAGCTGATTTGGGTTTTCCTTTTGATCATGGTTCAAGTTTTTCCTCTTAAACTTTTATTTTGTTTTGTGACACACATGAGTGGCCTTGCCAATGGCAAAGCAAGCAGGAGCACTGTAAGTTGGGATACACTCTTTGGACAAAAAATATTATGCATATTATAGCTGGGCACATTATGTTGTACATATCTAATTGGCTTTATTTTTTTTTAAATTGCATTGTACAGTTTCTTTTGATTTGCATGGATTCCTTAGTTATCCTCAACTTTTTGTTTTAAATTTATTTGTATTTCATTTGTAAGATTTTTGCCTCTTAATATTGCAGCGATTTTTTGACATTTTTAAAACTCATTGGAAGTTTTCTGCGTTCTTTGTAAACACTTGAAAGGAAGCTTTTATGCAGGGTTCTGTGTTTTAAGAGAGATTTTGAGAATATTTTGTATATTACAATCTCACTTTGAAAATGTTTTTAAACGCATTTAAGGTAGAGTAAAAATTTAGATTAGGTAATAAAACAACTCTGTAGAGAAACTGAACTTACATATTTATTTTTAGTGATACAGAAAAAAAGTAGTAATATGCTTGGAAACATAACTATGTAGTTAATATACCCGTTAGAGCAATTCGTGTTCTATTTCAGCACTGGGGCTGACATAAGAGAAAAAAAACAACAAAAAAAAAGAGTAAATTACTGTATCTGCAAATAACTGTTACTTGATAACAATGTTATTAATTTTTAACATGCAACCATGTTGTAAAAGTAGTTTGGTGCATTATCTACTCAAGTGTAGTCCTATGCAATAACGGTAGTTTTCCTTGTATTATATCCAGCCTAGGTGTTCCACGGAGGTGACAGGTGTTGTTTGGAGGGAATGGAATTCTCCACAGCAGCCTACAGCTGACTGGCAGGCGTAGCTCGTTCAGAATGAAGTGCCTTAAACTCTAGTTGTAGTCTTCCTCGACTAGCACTGACTGAAGTGTGGCATAGACAGAGCTTTAGGGTGGTGGTGTGTAGGGCCTTGAGGTGTAGCATGGTGCCTATGGATAGAAAACCAGAGCTTCCCTTTCTCCTTTGTGCTACACTGGAAATTACATAGGATGAGTGCAACGGTGAGTAATCGGAGTGCCAGTTTGGCCAGCTTTCCAAGAAAAACTTGGGCTCAGCAGGTGGTGTTCAGAAACCAAACGTGAACTGGGTAGGATGGGGTGGCTGGGGGTAGTGATGGGAGTTCCCACAGCGCTGAGACATCCTCTCCCAGACATTTCCCCAGGAGGGTTCCGTGCTGTGGAATGGGGGGGGCAAAGTGTCCCCTGCCTGGCACTGCTGCTGTGGAATGGGGGGCAAGGGCTCCTGGTGTCCCCTGCCTGGCAGCTGTGCTCCCAGCACAGGGGCTCAGGCTCTGCAGGGCTGTGGAACTCGGGGTCTGTGTTCCTGTCACTCTTCCCGTGGCTGTGTCCAGCCCTCCCTTCCCGCTTGAGCCCCCAGCGATGTGTTAGCGTTGACACAACCATGGGGTTGTGTGTTTTTTTTCTTTTATAGTTCTTGAAGGAGGAGCTGCGGTTGGGTTGTAATGATGCCTCTCCCCCTCAGCCCAGACAGCTTTTGGGAATGTGTCTTTCCTAGGGTAGAGAAGCTCTGGCCCAGGCAGGACCAGGAGGCTGCAGGGTGTGCTGTGGGTCACCATGGTCCTGGAGCAGGAAATGCCTTCAGTCCCTGCAAGGCAGCTGTGCCATAGCTCTGAGTCAAATGTGGGGATACAGGCTTCTGGTGCTGCTGTTTGGCTGGGTGACAGGTAGGAAAATCTGTAAAAAACGGTTGTAGCTGTAACACAGGGCTGTGTTGCCCTTCCCCAAAGAATGGGGCAGCT
The DNA here is from genome assembly GCF_022539315.1 of Serinus canaria. Taxonomy (NCBI): domain Eukaryota; kingdom Metazoa; phylum Chordata; class Aves; order Passeriformes; family Fringillidae; genus Serinus; species Serinus canaria. The sequence goes on along the minus strand of NC_066326.1, from coordinate 4,479,023 downwards.
CTGCAGTGTTGGTACAACAAATCAGGGTGTGCATGCTGGAGTGTAGTAACAGAGAACCACTGAATGTATTGAATGAAGCTTTTGGTTTGGTGCCTGCCCTGGGCATTCAGAAATTCAAGTCTAGACTGTGGTATATGAATATTTTTCAAGCTTATGTGAAACCACTGGTACTCTCTGACAGCCGTGACTTCTGATTTTTGGCTGTGTGGATGTGAGTTAGGATTCAAGGCCAACCATTCCATCAAGAGCTGGATTCCCTGGCAGAAGTCTCCGTGGATGCAGCAGCTGTGTTGTGAGCTCCTATACCTTGTGTTTTCTGGGGTAACACATAACTTGGCCATGCCTTGCTCACTGTTCCCCCTGTGTTTCCTTGGGTTACAGCTCTCCTCTGAGCCTGCCCACCCTTGGAATGGTGGCACTGCAGTGGGGACACCTCTAGGAGACACAGAACACCGGTGGGTGCTAATGGGAGGTGCCTTTGCCCGTTTGAGCACGGTGGAGGGTGTGGCTGTGACATTTTGGAGGGGTTGGTGGCCGGGGACTGATGCAGCAGTCACAGGCACGGTTTGGCATGGGCTGGGTGGAGTGAGATGGACAGAAGTTGTTGCCCAGTCTGGTGACAGTGATGTGTGTGACACTGGGCAGCAGTGGCTTCCCTGAGCAGGTGGGTGGGGAAATGACCAATTCTCACTTTGCCAAAGCCATGCAACAGGCAGGGACGTGCAGAGTACCATGAAAAGTTCTTCCTTACTGCTTTTGGCCTATAAAGCAATATTTAACTCTTACAACCTGTAAAAGCAAAAAGAAGGTACATAAGGAAAGCACAAAGCACAAAATAATGCACTTACATTTATGTTGTTTGACATAAAATGCACTGGGGGGGGAAGCTGATGTTGATAATAGTATAAATACCTATATTTCTTGAAAAAGTGACATTAATTACTGCCTCTTGCTATGATGCTTGGTACTGTAATGTTGATATTCATCTGCTGTTGACTGCAGCAATAATTTGTGTATGGTCCATAGCACTGTAAATTATGGATCAATATTAATGTATCCAATGAAATAATTTGAACTGTTGTTCTTGATAGATGGATTAAAGCATTTGGTTTTTCACATACATCTGTGTAAAGTCCCTCGTTTTCCATGTGAGTGGATCTTGTTTTCCTGTGCATTTGAAGTCCCTGCAGTGCTTCTGTGTCTGTGACTTGGCCATGGATGTGTCCATGTCCCTGATCTGGTCTTGGTTGGCATCTTTGGTTCCACCAGAGCTGTCCAGTTGTGTTTGTGGCAATCACACAGGGGAATGAAGCTGCAGACCAGACCCCACCTGGGCTTTGGAAGTGCATGCCGAAGTGGAAAGAACCAGAGCTTATGGTCCAGAGTAAGGAATAAAACAGGTGGGTTTTATTTAACACAGGCCCCTCCCATGGCCTTTTGTCATTTACCTCCCTCCCTCCCTGTCCCTTGGAGCTCATCAGGTGTGAGGTCATGGGCTCTGTGAGGCCTCAGGGTACCTGCCCCCCTTTGCCTAGCTGTCACTCCTGCAAGGTCACCTGTCCCCAGCTGTCCTACACAGGAGCACTTTACCCCTTCTTCAGCTGTGCATGGTAGCATCCCCATCCCCTCTCTGCTCACTCCTCCCAAATCTCCTCTCTGCCAACATGCAAACAGCTGCTCCTGGCTTCTGCTGCTGAGGCAACAGCTGTAGTCTTGTTATGTCTTCCCATCTTCATTATTTCTCCTGTCTCTGTTGCTCTCATCCCTTCTGGTCCTGTTCTTCAACAGCCTTTTGCTTCCTGTGCTCACAGCATTGAGTTCCTGCTCTCTGTGGACCTTGCTGCAGCAGAATTGGGGGTTATTGAGTGTTGTCTCAGGGGCCTTGAGCCCTGAGTATAAACAGGAGTATTGAATTTGACCAGTGTCTTGAAAGTCTGATACCTGTTAGAGTAGAAAATACCTAATTCAGTTGGATTAAAAATTACTAGCTCAATTTAAAAACCAACCCAACAAAAAATGCCTGACTCTACTAGAACTACAGCTGAACAGTCCCACTCCTTCTGCACAGAAGAGACTTGGGTAAAAGCTTGTGTGTTTCCAAGAGGTTTTGTAATGTAATTTCTTTAGAAATTAAGCATAGTGTTAGAATGTAGTAGTAGTGCATTAGAAAATCTATTTCTTAGCAGCCTAGGATGTAATCGCTATTTTGAGTTTGAGTTCTTGTTTGTATTTAGACTTTGCATTTGGTGGTCAGTTGGCTTTTTTTGTGGTCAGCTTGGAAGGAATTTCTTGCTGTAGGTGGCAGCACCTCAAGGTTTTGGCTGGGTTGGAGAACCCAGGAAGAGCAGGAAGAACACGCATCATGGGGATATTGGCTGTAGGGATTAGATCTATGTTAGTAGAGAGTTGGTGGCAGCTCTGCTTAAAAGCCTTTTCAGTTGTGTTGGACAAGCCTGAAAAATTCAGCACAGGGTAAGAAAATGGATTTTAAAAGTAAGTCCAGCTGTGCCTGGTGTGGTCTCTTTCACTGGGAATCTCCATGTCCAGGCTGGAGGATGCTGAAGGGCTTGGTTGTGTGGTGTGGTGGCACAGCAGGACAATGTCACCGTGTCACCTCATTGTGCTTTCCTTTCCAGGAGACCTGGGAGCCCAGCAGCTCCCAATGCCAGGAGGGGGGTGGTGATGGCTCTGCCTTGGGCTCAGCAGCACTACTCCTTCTGCTCTCACGTCTGGGGATGGTCCCAGCACTGCAAGTTGTCCTACACTGTTGCTCTAGCTCCTTTGAAATATACTTGTTTAAAATTACGGGGGAATGGCTTGGAAAAGTGTTCCTGAGTTATTAAAACCAATGAGGCTTGACAGGATGCTGGCTCACAAGGCAAATTTGTGTGCACTGAGCAACACCGTTGTCTTTGCCTGTGACCTGAGCTTCACCCTTCCTTGAAACTGCTCCTTTTCCAGCTCAGTTTCTGGGTGTGATGCTCTTAACAGGAGCTGTGCTCTACATCACAGAGGGAAATGATGGTTCCTGTGACAGAGCCCTTTGTGTTAGTGCTGTCCAAGAGCTGTGCAAGGAAATGAGAAGGCTGCTATGGTCAGCAGGAAGGGCCAGGGCATAAAAATATTTATATGCAATATTTATGTGCAAAGTATGAAAATATCAATTGTTCTTCAACATATATATATGTGTGTATATATATATATATATATATATATATATATATATATATGCGCACCATGGGGTTGATGTCCATATTGAGGATGCTGCCTCAAAGCAGGGTTTGGTGGATGGAGCACACGGCTCTGGGGGCTCTGGTCCTGCTCAAACTCTTTGCCTGCTCTCTTGCTGTTGAGCAGCGCCTCTCCAGAGCTCCCTGCTCCCTCTGGCTTTCCTTCCGTGTGCCTGTGGCTGCAGCAGGAGTTAGACTTGCATTAAAAGAGTGGGGAACAGCACACTCTTGTGGGGCTATGTCCTTCCCAGCACAGACCCACCAGGCACGGATTCCTGCACTCCATCCCGGCAAACCCCCCCTGCTCCAAAGCGAGTTGTGATTCACTTGGTGTCGTTTGCAGATTGTTTTCTGTGAGTGCAGCGTGTAATTCACGCCAGGGGTATCAGCTCCAGGCAGGCAGGCAGGCACACAGCAGGGGAGCAGGTGCTGTGTGAGGAACGGGGCATTGCTCTTGTGTTCTGCACTGTTCCTTTAGCCATTTCAAATACATTTAGTCAAAATCTTTTAATGTCTTCAAGACCTTTGGTCTGATCCTCATTTTACACTGAGTACACTGAATGCTACTGTTCACTGGGCATGAGTGATTGCTGCTGCAATACTCCTTTATGCATTCCAGTACCACAGAATCATAGGCTGGTTTGGGTTGGGACTTTATTAATCTTCCTCTTCTTTTTTCCCTGCTGAAAAGCAGTTTATAGAGCAGGTTGTTGCAAAAGAAATTACTTCAGCACTTGTAAATAATAAAATAACTTCATATTCTCTGACCACTAAAGTAATTTTGTTCAAACAGATCCATGCAGAACTTGCTCTGCAAGGACCCAGCTGGGACTTTCTGCTTTTCTCTTCGGAGTAATGCATCATAAGAGAATAAGCAGAGATCTTAGGTCTAATATAATAGTTTTGTTTGAAAAACCAGGAACTAAATCAATGCTGAATAAATGAAAAAGAATTAAATCCATGCTAGACATTAAAAAAAAATGCACCTCAAACAATGAGGGGTATTTTAAAAAGTCACTGTTTTGTTAATAATACTTTCCACCCTTTTCCCTTGATCTTATGATGACAAGCCTGGAAAAGGCACTTTTTATCAGACACTGAAGCAATTTTGCTGCTGTCATGTGCCTTTCTTGATACACACATATTAGTCACGCAGCCGTTTTATGTTCTTTAGCATATTTTAATATATAATTAAAAATGTGCCTGTCTGCTACCAAGCAACCAAGCACGTCAGGGGCTGATTGTGTTCTGTCACCCACAGCAGAAGGGAGGGTAAAAAATAATAATAATCATGTGTTCACTTTTCAGTCCTAATTGTGCCTCAGCTCCTTGGATATGTTGTCACAGACACAACCACTGTCTTCTAAAGGCAGAGGCAAAGCCAATGTGGGGGAATGGCTGGGAGGTGACCCACAGCCAGGTCACTGTAACCAATAACACATTGGCCCTGCATGCTGAGCTTTTAATGTGCTTTTATGACTCTTTAGTTCAGTTCACCATGGCCCTGCTAAGCTGCACCTTGGCTTTCCCTGGAAATGAAGTTCAAAATGCCTCTGGACTCCTGAAAGTCTCTCCCAGGACATTTAAAATAACTCAAGTTGATGTTTGTATTGTACCTCCTCCACAGAGGTAGATGGGAGCAGGACAGTGTGCTGCAGGACACTGACTTGGGCAGGTGATAATCCTGTGCTTCATTCATTTCTAGGTTATCTGGTGGGAAAAATGGCCCACACAGCTGCTGGAGAGGAGGAGGAGAATTTGTGAGTGTGCCCAGGTGATCATTGTAAGCACAACATTAAATGGCTCTCAGCACCTTTGCCCCTCAGTCTGCTGTCCCTGAGGCTCTCTCATGCTCCCAAAAAGTTGGGGTCATGGAATATTTCAGGTTGGAAGAGACCCCAGTGGGTCATCTGGTCCAACCTCTCTGCTTGATCAGGGTCATCCCAGACTGTGCCCAGACAGTTCTGGAATATCCCCAGGCAGGGACACTCCACACCTTCTCTGGACAGTCTGTTCCAGTGCACAGTCACTGCACAGCAGAGAAGTTCTTCCTCAAGTTCAGGTGGAACTTTCTCTGCATCAGTTTCTGCTTGTGTCCTCTTGTCCTGTTGCTGGGCACCACTGAGCAGAGCCTGCTCCATCCTCTGGCTCCTTCCTTCAGGCACTCACGGGCCCTCACCTGCTCTCTTGTTGCACTGTCTCTGTCCTAGCAAAGCTGGTGGATCCCTGAGAGAAGCAGGGATGCTCTACCCACACAGTGGCTGCTGTCAAAAACACACTGAATGAGCTTATGTTTGATGGTCTGGAAAAAGGAGACAAGTTCACTGATATCCTCAGCCCCAGCTTATTTAACTCTAGAAATTATGGGTTTATTTTTAAGAAGTTGTGGCTCTGAGGATGTGCTCTAAAGCTCCTTGGTAAGCTGGTACCATCTGTGTGAAACCCTGTCCTGAAACTGGAGAGATGCCCTGCTCTGGAGAAGGCTGAGCAGGGCTTTCTGTGTCGTTTTAACCACCTCTTCTCCAGGCTCAAGAGGAAAAGGGATTTATATGTCACCTCTATGCCACTCTTCTCCAGTCTGTGTCTTTCAGGTTCGTGCAAAAGTATTCAGGCACACACTGTGGGCAGAAATGCAATCATTAGTTCCAAAGTTTTTCAATTTTAGTAGCTTTTATTATTTCAGCAAAACAGAAGCCAGCACATCAGCACAAACCGGTGTGGGACAAAAACACCAGGGGAAAAAACAAATAATGTTGTAAATAATTCAAAGGCTGTTTGTTGATTGCAATTCCTTTGATTGGATCTCCAGGGAGAAGGATGGCATTGCTTTTACATTTTCCACCATCAGCATCCATTATATAATCTGCTCAGAGTCTGCCAGGATCCTGAGACACAACACTGAAGCTGCTTGAAGAAGATGAACTTGCTTGGAGTCCTCTAATGTCTCTTGGCTTTCCCTGCTGCCTTATCTAACCAGAAAAGGCTGAGATGGGAAAGGAGCCAGGGTCTGGCAGGTAGGAGGAGACCTGTGGCAGATGTGGGGACACCAGGGGGTTCTGCAGTATTGCCAGGAGCCAAACTTTGGTTTTGGGCAGCAATGCTGCAAACTGTGCCCTCTTTGTCACAGCAGTGACTCTCAGGGGTTACAAAGTGAAACCACCACAAACACTTGGGCAGCAAGAGGAGACTTGCCAGCATGTCCTCAGTATCTGAGAGTCTCAAGACAAAAGGCTGTGATACTGCCAGGAGACAGTTCCCATGTGGTTCACAGCAGCAATATTTACTGATCTGTGACTTGTGATGGTGCCTCTAAACAGACTGTGTTATTCCCTTAGACTGGGTGCAAGGACTGGCACATGAGCTTCTTTGTTTTGCTCTTTTGAATTTGAGAAAACAAGAAGAACACCAAGAAGAAAAGAATGACGAGTAAAGGTGATAACCTACTTGAAATATTTTATATAGCATAGAAATTTTGCGTGGTTCCATACCATAAGTCAGCTACACCTGCTTGTGTCAGGGGTCCAAGCACAAGCAATGGTGGGACACCAGTGGCAAAGGCCATGGCTGTTACCAGCTTGGGTTAACTAAATAATGAATAATCCTGGTCACTTTCCCTGAAAGAAGACCATTTGCTATGAACTACACTACTGGTATTCTGTGGTTTCACTTGTGAGCAATCACTCCTTCAGCAATAATAGATTCCCTTTCAAACAAAGCAATTGAAAAAGGCAAATCACAATAGATGCCAATATTCTGCTTATTCCACGCAGCTCTGGAGTGTATGGAGTGTCACAGGTGCTTCTGGATTTATCTTGTTTAAAATTCAGTTCTGCCCACTGCCTTACAGTGGCAAACAGCTCAGGCTTGGGGCAGGATTGTCACCTTGGGCTTGCAGCTCTTCCTCCAGCCCCATCTTGCAGTCCTTGACCCACAGCTCGTATGCTCTTTCCAGGGTCTCTTCACTCGTGTCATTGAATATGTCTGGAAAATAAGAGTTGTAGTAAATAGTAGTAGAAAATAATAGGACATCCAGTGGAGCTTTTCCTGCCTGCACCCACTGACTGTGGCTGTCACCCCAGTTTGTGAGAGCCTTGTGTCTTGTGTGTGGAGACTGAGCTTCCTGGAATTGGTGTGAAAAGGAAAGAGATGGCAGAGATCACAACCTGGTACCATTTATTGTTTCTGTGTTAGGGGTTGGTTAGCTTTTATTTTTAAATCTTATGAGCATTTCATCCCTGATATTAAACAGATATTATTTAGTTTGCAAATATTATTTCTAGGCACAGTAAAAATTTAATTCCTTTTGCCAAGGATATTTAAAAAATATTTTCAAGTATAGCAGAAGAACTGTTTTTCTCTTTTCCCCTTGCTGGGTTTTCTGCCAGAGCACTGCATTTCCCTTTGCAAAATGAATTAGTTAATCATAATGCAATTAATTAGACATCAGTCCTTAAGAGAGTTCTGGGGCTTGTACACAGGAGGGAACCTGTCTCTCGATGGGTTTACTGAGCTGTGAAAAAGTGCAAGAAATGCATAACTGCAAAACGCAGAGCACATTTCCCAGGCTGTCGCTGCCCACCAAATGCTCAACTGCAAACACAGAGCGCATTTCCCAGGCTGTCACTGCCCACCAAGTGTCCCCTCAGGAGGCTCCCCGGGGTCCCTCAGATCGTACCGGCCACGCCAAGGCCGGCGGCCAGAGCAGTGCATTTCACTTTGCAAAATGAATTGGTGAAGTGTCCCCTCAGAGGGCCAAGTGTCCCCTCAGGGCTCCCCGGGGCCCCTCAGGCCGTACCTGCCACGCCGAGGCCTGTGGGCAGGGGCATCCGCAGCTGTCCCCCGCTGTGCTTGAGGCGCTCCCGCAGGGCTCTCTGGATGAGGGCCCAGCTGCAGCCGCTGTGCCAGACTGGCAGCTCCAGGCCCCGCATGCACTGCAGGATCTGCTCCTTGTCCTCGGCGGCCAGCAGCCCGCGCGCGTGGGCCACGTACGTCATGAAGGCCATGTCGATGTTCACGGCTTCCCCGTGCATCAGCGACGGCAAAACTCTCTGCGGCACAGCAAAGGTGGGTGGCTCAACAGGTTTGGTGTGGCAGATAGGAAATGAGTGGGGTTTATTGCTTAAAGTGTCCCTGCAAATCGACATTTGACTCGCTGCGGTTGCTGGATGTTGGCATCTTGTGATTTATGGGTTGCTAGGATGATGCATTTTGCGCGTGATTAATTGCAGCTAAAATCTCCCATAGGGATCTAGGATCTAATTCTCCTTCCATCTAAATCACTGACAGAGCACCATGAGATGGAGGGATGGACTCTGGATATTGGATAAGATGTAGTGTTCCCCCTCATTCCTCAGTGGAAATTTCTCCCCAGCAATACAGGCTATGGCCTCCATGCCTTTTTGCTGTTACAGCTCATGTTGGTGATGTCCAGTGGCTTCACTGCAATCTGGTTTTCTTTGAGCTTCAGTAAGTGCCCAGTAAGAAGCAACAACTGGATCGAGGTCTGAATTAGAAATGGGTAGAGGTGTGGGGGAAATGAAGCAGGAGAAGGAATCCCTTTGACACCAGGCTGGTGTGTTGGGTGACCTAGCATGTGCAAATCTGGAGTTTCAACTCCTTTTCACAAGGTTTTCATGAAGCCTATTGATTTTTTTTATTTTGTCTTTGAAGGGGATATTGCAATATAAAGTCTGTCACTCACCATTTCCAGCTCTGGGCTAATAAGGTGTCCAAAATCAACCAGTCTGTCCAGGTCATCCTCCCAGAGGTTGGGAGCCAGCTCTTCCAGCATGGTTTCAATGGCAATCCTGGTAGTCTGCAGTGCAGCATCCCCATGGTGAGCAAAGCTGTTGCAAGACTGGAACTTGGTGTCCAGTAGGTATTTTCCATGGTTCTTGAGCAGGTCAAACAGCCCTTTGTGTTTCATGAGGGCCATCTGGGACAAAGAAGAGATAATTAAGGATAATTGTCTGATACTTGTATGTGCTGTTGGAAACTTGAGTGTTTCAGTGGGTTGGACTGAATTAACATGTTATACACCAGCTCCCCTGCTGCTGGGCAGCTCTGCCCGTGCTGGGGACTTGCTACATGCTCCCATGGCCCAGCAGGTGGTTTCTAATGAGCTTTGATTATTTGTGTGCCTGGAAGGAATCTTGGGACTGGATGGTGGCCATCCCCAGGACAGGGACTGGGTGGTGGGGGCCACCACCTTGGAGTTGCTCTTTGAGCAATGGAAGGAGGGAAAACACTGCAGTATAGAGAATATGAGGGTTTAGAAGTGATGTTCTTGTTAGAAGCACATATCTTTTCCCTCTCTGACTCATGCATTAGCCTCACCCCTGCAGTGGGGAATGGTGACCTGAGGGTTTCACAGTGCCTGCCAGAAACCTCCAGATATCCTGGGGATTTCTCACTGTGCAAGCACAGAAAATTGCTGTTGATGAACTCATCTCTAATACACTTTAATAGCTTGAACTCCGCTTTATCAAAAGTTTCCAAAGCTCTCCAGACATAAAGCCATTTGCTGAGTACTTTCCAGGTAATTTTAGAAGTAGAATTTGCCTCGCAGGAGATTGATTGACCACCCTCGACATACCCACTGAGGTAGGTGCAAATGATCTTGCAGATTATTAATCCCCAGCATAATGAGCCTCAGATTCTCTGCCAGGAGTTCATTACAGAGTGCTACAGATCAGCCTCAACAGAAAGTTGAGGCTTTTCTTCCCTGGTTTTGCCGTGTCTCCTGTGAGTTTTTGCTGTTTCTGGTTGTGAGTTTTGAAGTTTCCTCTGCAGGGTTAGTACTGGACACTGAGTATAAGGGATGTTCTAACAAATTTAGCAGCTGTAAAAAAACTATATATAGACTCCATGAGAGTTAAATTCCTCATGCACCCTTGATGGCCCACCTTGATTCCTCTGAGTTGTTTATACAGTGCCATGGATGCTGCTGGACATTTTACTTTCCAGTACTTAAAAGGGGCAAGAAAGATGAGGACAGATTTTTAGTAGGGTCTGTTGTTTTAGAACAGAGATAGTGGTTTAAACTGAAAGAAGATATATTCAGGCTAATTGTGAGGAAGAAATTTTTTACAACAGGGGTAATGAAACCCTGGAATGATTTTTCCAGGGACTGGTAGATGGCCCATTCCTGGAAATACTCAAGAACATGTTGGATGGGGCTTTGAGCAACCTGACCTAGTGAAAGGTATCCTTGCTCATCACAGGGGGATTGGATTTGGTGACCTCCAAAGGTCGCTTCCAACCCAAACCATTGTATGACTTTTCAATTTTGAAAACTGCAGCTGCAGAAGTTCATACCTTTAAAATTTCCCCGAGGCCGTTGGAGATGTGTCGCCGAGGGATGCTCTGGAGGAAGGACCTGTCCAGGAAACTTGCCACGGGGGGGGTGTAGCCCCCGAGCTTGTTCTTACACTGCAGAAAGTTCACCCCATTCTTGGCCCCCACGCTGGCATCCACGTAGGAGAGGAGGGTGGTGGGGACTCGAATGTAGGGAGTGCGTCTCCTGTAGAGTGACGCGGCGAGGCCAACGATGTCCAGGCACACGCCCCCGCCGATGGCGATGATGGGCTCCGTGCGCCGGTCCAGGCTGAAGCTCTGGACCTCGTGCAAGATGTTCAACACCAAGTCCATGGATTTTGTTTCCTCAGTGGTCGGCAGGGCAAGGATTTTGTGCTGGACGTTGTTCTCTTCAAAGTATTCTCTGACTTTGGAGCCGTAAAGTTTGTCGACAACTTCGTCTATGACGATGAAGCGCCTCAGTTTCCTCTTGCTGGCCGTGGCCAGCTCTATTTGCTGGGGGTCAGTGATGTGACCCCAGAGCAGAGTGGTGTTAGAGGGCTCCAGGATGTTGTACGTTTCTACCACTTTGTAGCAAAAATAGATGGGGGCTTCAATGATCCAGGAAATCCCACCTTCGGAGATGCACTCACCTCTGGCAAGGATCAGAAAACATGGCTTGAAATCATTATATTCTTAGCTTGATCTTTGCATGTCTGAACTAGTTTAAGGATATTGCTGGGAGATAAAGAATGTGGAGTCTCCTGCTCATGCACTGCAGAAACATGGGGCTGTGAGGGTGGGACACCCCATGGGTGTCAGGGCTCAGCAATTTTATTCATGGAGAAGCTCTCCAAGGTCTAAGTGAAGAGTTAAATGTCTGAATTCCTACACAGCATTAAAAAGATACGGTCTGGAAGGGCTGGGACATGTTTTTCATTTAGAAGTTGAAAACCCATAAAGAATAAGCCAGCCCAATCAACTCAGCTTTCAGAAAGGGAATGGGGAAGAGAAGAGGTTTCCAAAATTTTCTACATTCATGGAAGAATCATCCTCTGATGATGTATCTGGTTGGTAGGAGTAAATTTATTCCTGTCTATCTATACACAGCCACACATCTCCATTCAGACCAGTGTTTCTACAATGCCTTAACTGAACTAGCAGAGCTCTACCTCGAAATAGGTGTGATGGAATAAGAAGTGTTCCTGGAGAGGGAAAGAAAATGATTTGGGTGTTGGGAAACATTTCCACACTTGAGTTTTCAAGGGTAAATAAAAGCCAAAATTAGTTATCTATCTAAACAAATGAAAAACACAGCCCTACAATTCCTTCCTTCTGTGGGATGGGCAAACCAGGGAAAAAATAAGTTGGGAATCAAAAAAGAAAAAAAAACAGGCAGAAGGAAATAGGAACATGAATTTTATATAAGACTGTTTTTTGAGCTGCATTTTGGTGAAAAACGAGTTTCTGTGATATTAGTTGGATAATCATGTTTCCCTACATGCCTGATTTCTTTTCGCATGCCTGAACATTCACGTGGAGGTCAAAATAGATGCTTCTCTGCTTTCTTTACCAAATTGTCTCTAAGTTTTAAACTCTTAAAATCTCTAATCCCTTAAACTCCATAGCTGTTAAAGAAAGCCAGTGAGGATTTACACCTTCCAGAAAATTTCTTCCGGGCTTTTTAAATATGGTATCAGAAAAAGCATTGTTGTGTACATTTCAATGCACCATCTTATAGCTGTACTTAACTCCATGTACATTCATCTCTGGTGTGTGACTCTTCTAAGAGACAGGATGGTTTGGAATATTATTTGGTGGAATCAGCTTTGGGTGCTGGATGATACAATCAGTACCCATTGCAACCCCTCTGCTCTATGAAAATCACGGGCAATTTGGGGCAGGACATGCCCTTGTGGGAGCATATATCAACTGAGGATTTTTCTGAGTGTTCTTGGTCCCTAGGTTCATCCTTCTATGACTGAGGTCCATCAGGCTGTTTTTGGGTCTGTCAAAGTCCTGCTCTACCTGCTGCAGCTCTGCCTGGGTGATGCTCATGTGCAGTCACTGCCAGCACTGGCGAAGGTCCCTCTGACCTGGCTGAGAAAAGGGTTAGATTTGTGCCATTAGAATCTGAGCATGACAAAGGCTGGAAAACTTCTGACATGCAGAAGAGAACTGTATTAAAAAAAGATCTGGATCATGAATGGAGCTCCATGTGCTTGTGAAAAGGAGTATGCTGTAATTAAAAGATAATTAGCTGGAGAGATGTACTGTCAGCAAAGAGCTGTGTGTATCCCTGGGGGAAAGTTTTGTTTTTGCTCTATCTGAAGCAGCATTAGGTGACTTCTGCAGTTTGAGGGATGTGTTAAGGGTTTTGCTCCTGTCAGTAACAGTTTATTTTTCCCACCTACCCATTTCATTTGTCTGCAACCACCTCTATAAACCCATCTGTCTCCCATGCCTTGGCGTGAGATTTTGCGCACACACAGATTGAATTTTCACAGAAATGGAGAAAATGAGCCCAAGTGCAGCACACAGATGTCCCTGCGTAAGCTTTTCAGAAGTTTAAAGAAAATTCCTGTCTACAAAAAAGGAGAAACTGTTGATAAAATTCCCTCTGTAACTCTGAGCTGTGTCAAGGAGCGCTGCAACCACCTGTACTGCCATACTGCTCATGTTCCCAAGACATGTTCCCAGGTTTGTACACTAGGTCAGGTTGGATGGGGCTTGGAGCACCCTGGTCGAGTGGAAGGTGTCCCTGCCCATCTCAGGGGTTTGGATTAGATGACCTTCAAAGATCCCTTCCAGCCTGAACTATTCTGTCATTCTGTCATTGTGGGTTGAAGCCACTATGGCACCCAAGACGGTTTTTCCATCCCACCAAGAAGACTGCCCAGTTTGGCTGGCCAGAGCAACACAGGCTCCTTCATATACTCACATTGTTGCCTCAGAGAGGGTGACCTCAGCCTCCTCGTTGGAGAGGGCTTCTCCTTTCTTGATGCGGCTCCACGTGCTCTTGACTCTTACCAGCTGGAAATCTGTCTGCCGGGGCTCCTGGGGCATGGTGGCTCCTGGGACTGCTGCAGCACACGCCTCCTCTGTCACCAGCATGCTTCCAGAAGGTGAAATCTCCCTACCCAGAGATCTCCCATCAATTGGTGCCTTTGAGGTGCTTTTTAAAGGCTGCAGGTTGACCAGGCATCAGGAGGGGAGGTCTTGTCTCCATGTGAGAGACTAATTACAAAACTGAGATTACCTAATCTGGGATGCATGTGAGGGGTGGCAGGAATGTTTGAAGACACGTGCGACTACCAGGATGGGGTTGTGTAATCAGCTGGTTTTATAATGCTTAAGATGTACAATAGAAGTTCATACATTAACTTCCAACATGATGCCCTACAGCAAATTTAAAGTTATGAAAGGCAGTTTGTGTGATTCTTCACATCATTCAGGAACCTCCTTTGCTTAGCAGAGCCTCTGATCTGGCTGCAGCTGTACACTGCTCTTATGGGATGAGACAGGAGCAGAAGCATGGGGATCAATACCAGCTGGTTAAAGCTCTTTTGAGTTCACGTTCCTGGGATTTTCTTGAATTGAGGAACCAAACTATATATATATATATATATAATAGATATTTTTGCTTTTATGGTGGGTTTAAAAAAATTATCAGAGAGCATTTATCTCCTGAAGGGCTGTTTGGGGCCTGAGCTGGGTTTTGATCCCCACGTGACTGGGGGATACAGAATTCACTTTTCCATGTGATCTTCCAGCTGGGGCTTTTGGAGGGCCCCAGGCTCAGGTTGCCACACAAAGTATTCCCTTGGCATACAGCTCTGTGTGCTGAGCACAGGAAGATCTTCCTTTGATTTCACCAGCAGTGCCTGAAGGCACAAACCTGTCTTTGCCACCTTCTCAGCTGTGTTTCTGAAAGCTGTCCTTGTTCAGAAACAAAGATCAAGAAAACCAAGATCAGATGTAAAAGCAGTGGCAGGAAAAAAATGAGTCTTAAAGAACCCATTGGACAACACTTTGTCATTGCTTTGAGCAATTGCAGCCAAACTCACTTTGGAACCTTCATCTATCTCAAAATTAATATTGAGAAAAAGTTGCAAGAAAAATCTCCAAAGCCATGTAGCCCTGCTCCAAGAAGTGCCTAACTCTAGACGCCAGTCCTCACTGCTGGCTTCATCTCCAGATGGCAAAGTGCTTTTTAAAGAGGACAGGCTGTTAACCCCATTTTGTAGAAGAAGAAAATAGAGTCTCAGAAGTGAAACAACTTCCCAAAGTCACCTTAAAGCTAGTGCCCTTTAGATGGTACACTAAAGCTCATAGCCTGTTTACCAAATACTCATCTGAAATTTTAACTCCCAATCTAAATACAATTTTTATTGCTTTCTGCATGAACTGCAATTCTAATGCGGTTTGTTGTTTACTAAATCATAAAGTAGAACAATCTCAGGTATGCCAGTAGGTCTGGTTTTTTTCATCTTATTTATTTGTTTTTATTAATGACAATACAGTCAGCATTGAGACTTCTTTTATTTGCTTTTCTTTTACTCTTTCATAATGTGAATTTACTTATTTTCTATTTATACTTCCCTATTCTATTCTAGGGACAATGAAATATCTTCTGTTACATTTGAGAAGTTGAAAATTTAACTTTCCACAGTCCAGCTGATTGCCAGCACCAATGACTGCCATGTCTCTGTACCTTCCATCCTGCAGAGGGGCTGCACAGAGCCCTGTGTGAGCTCCCCCAGCCTGTTCATCTTCCCTGCTCTGGGCTCTCTCTGCACACTTTGCAGGTACATTGAGCCTGTCCTTGAGTGAATGAGCCCAGGGTGATACATCCCAGAGGTGACAGATGCTGTTCTGGTTATGGGGGAGTCCATAGTTCCTCATTACCTTCAGTTTGTGTTTCCTCCGAATGAAGAGGAGATGGCCAGCCCACCTTGGCTCCATCACACACTCTTTAAGGACTTTGCTTTAATTCCTCACCAGCCCTTTCTGCCCAACTCTTCTGCAGCCCACTTCAGGCTTTTGGATACCTGGGATGTTCCCACTGATGCCTCCCTCAGGCAGTCCATTCCTGGGATCCTTTCTTGGGGCCCAGATCAGTTGGTACCAGCCCCAGCCTGTGCAGAGGCCTGGCCCCCAGAGCAGGGGTTACTCCAATGTGTGGCTGTACAGGGCAGTGGTGACCTTGTGGCTAAGGACCACTTGTAGATAATCTGGGGTTCAGAGTCCTGGGACATTTTTGGCCCCATACCTGGTGGTTTAGCTGGGGCATGTCTGCGATATGTAACTAGAAGGTTATGAAACTGCCAATTAATCTCTTGAGAGCCAGCAGCTTCCCAAGGTCAGGATGTGAACTTACTCTTACGTAAAGCAAAGGAACTGAAAGTCGGCTCTTTTGTTGTGCCTTTCTCATGTCAGATGCTGTTGGATCTCACCTGCTGCCTGTGCTCTGGGTGGGACAGGAGGGTGCAGCCCCAGCCTGGAGCCATCCTCCCCACGCAGCCTCTCCCCAGGGCTGGGGCTCTGCCCTGGTGAATGAGGGAGGAGACTTTGTCCCCTTACCGGGCACCCAAGCACCGACCTCCTGCTCTGCAGAGGCAGCAAAGCCACCACAGCATCCTCTGAGGCCAGGGGACAAGAAGGAACATGCACAGCCCTTCAGGTAAACTCCCCGTGTGGGGTGGGGAGCTCCAGGAGAGCGGTGTGACAGGAGGGGACAATGTGTGATGCCGTAGAACTGGGTCCCCACCTTCCCCATGGAGAGGGTGCCTGCAGGCTCTGTGGCTTGACAGCAAGGAGCAGAGGGTGGGTTTGTCAGGGAGAGGAGAGAGGCTGAACACAGGAGATGAGTTTGCAGGAACCTGGGGTGGAGGGAGTGGGACAATCCCAGGAGAAAGGAATGGTGGGGTCATGGACACTTGCAATGTCAAGAGAGCTTTGGCGGTGACTAATTTCTGATGGATTGTCATGCTTTTTTCAGAAATAATTTCTGTCCCTAATGGAGCACTGGGGAGATTCAGCTTTTCAACTTATTTTCTAGCAGTAGAACCTGTAGATGCATCAGCTAGTGTGTATTTTCCTTGCTTTCTCCTGAAGTTCAAACAGGATTTAGATTCCTGGTTCCTGCCATGAGCAGCACCATCCTCTCTCTGGCTGCTTCCTCATGTACCCACTCCAAACCTAAGCTCCTACCTGTCCCCAGGCCATCACTGCTGGCTTTGCTGCAGGCTCTGGCACTGTGGATGCTGAGGCTAAGGCTGAGCTCTGCTGGGACATGCCCCCTGCAATGTCTCATGGCCACTCTGGTTTTGGCCACGCTGCCCACTCACCCCTGTCCCCACACAGGCCATGACGAGCCGTGTGCTGGGACATGCGTTTACACACTAAGGCAAAGAGGTGAGGGTTGGGGTAAGCTGTTGTCAATGCCTGAGGTGCCTTGGTGAATATGATGGCTGGAGCTGTTGGGGATGGTTTTAGCAGACTGGATTTCCAGGTGCTTAGCACTGAGCAGCTCCTGCCAAAGTGCTTGGCACAGCAGCACCAAACAGTCAAGCAGCAAAGGGTTCAGGTAGATCAGGTTCAGTGCTCTGCCCTGGCTGGGAAGAGGGGATCTTTTGGAAGGCATTTCTGGGGCTGCAAAAGAGATCTAGAGCCTGGAAGGTGAAAGGAGGATAGCCCTAAAATGGGAACGAAAGATTTGGTCTTTTTGGTCTTATGTATTTGCTTTGTTTTTGCCAAATCCAGACTGTCTTTTAGCTCTGTGCCTCCTTCAGGTGGCCCCCTGCAAACAGTAAAGCCTTCTCTTTTCCCCACCTAAAAAGTCCAATCTGAGCACAAACTGTGGAGTTTAATTGTGATTCGGGAGCAGCGGGTCCCGCCTGGCATTGCACTGCCTGGCTGCTCAGCGGCCACTGATGTCCCACATGTACAACCTTGCAATCCTGACTCCTGACTTTGGTGTGAATCAAAAGTTCCTGATTTCAGACAGAGTAGAAGCTGCAATTTATCGTTCAGCTTAGTTGTAAAACAGGGTGGCTGTGCTCTCAGCACCTGCCCAGAAAGATGCTGGCAACCATTCTGCTGGCAAGAATGGCTCCTTTTAAGAATTGACACCTTATCTTTCTTTATGAAGTTGCTGGAGACTTAAAGCAGCCCTTTCCTGCTGTTTCATGGTAAGGGCTGTTTTCATCATTTTCTTCCTCTGAGTTTTTTCTTTTCTCCCACTGATGATAATGCACTAGATGGAAAATGGAAAAAGATGTCGGTGCATATATAGATCCATAGGGACACAATCAGGAAACCTAATTTAGTGCTTAATATGTTCCAGCAGTTTTTCTGGGATTGTGTAAAACTATGCACTGAAGTGGAGCACTTTTTCCTGGAATAACCTTAAAAAAGGTAGTTACATAAAGTTTAGCTCACCTTGGTGCTCAAAGCCTTGGGCAGGGCAGCCAGCCCTGAGCTCTGCTCTGACTTGTCTGGTGCTTGCATAAATGAGGGCAATTCTGACCTCTGCTGTTGGCCCAAAGCATCACCAAGCTGCAAAAAATGCAGCACTCCCTGCAAAGGTTGTGTAAGCTTGGATGGAGGGCTGCTCCTGGAATGTTCTGCCTGTGCCCTCTCCCTGCAGCACCTCCTGGCTCTCACGTTTGGTGTTATAACACAGCTTACAAAACAGCTGAGGGTAAGTCTTGTTTCCTCCCCTTTGTGTGACAGGCAATCCCTGTCTGTTACTTATCCAGAAGCAGAACATGAAGATTAGTAAAAGCTGACATGGATTATAAACGTGTTTTTACCTCTAAATTAGCAGAAAGCCTCAGAGTACTTGGCAGGGAGGATGAGCAGATCCCAACCTCCAGCACTCTCCAGCTGAGCAGTGGGAGCCCGGGATGCTCCCTCATGTAGTGGTGAAAATGCTGCAAGAAGAGTATGTGTCCTCTTCACTGGAAGTGTACCTGGCCTGAGGTCAGCAAACCAGCATGGTTTGGGAAAGGGCTGGTTACTCCTGCAGCTGCAATTATTTATAAAACTGCTGGAAGAGATAAAGGCTTCCGCTGATGGTTAGAGATTGGGATGAGATGTAAATCATGGCATTGTATCACAGAATCACTGAAGGGGCTGGTTTGACAAGATCTTAAAGCCCATCACATTCCATTCCCCTGCCATAGGCAGGGACACCTTCCCCTATCCCAGGCTGCTCCAAGTCCTGTCCAGCCAGGTCTTGGACACTGCCAGGGATCCAGGGGCAGCCACAGCTTCTTGGGCACCTTGTGCCAGGGTCTCATTACCCTCTCAGACTAGAATTTCTCCCTAATAGCTAATCTAAACCTACCCTCTTTCTGTCTGGAGCCATTCTCCCTAGTCCTGTCACCACATGCCTTGGAAATAGTCTCTCTTCATCCTTCTTGTAGGCTCCCTTCAGGTACTGGAAAGCCACAGAAGTGAAAGAGATGTCTTTTTTCACTTACTCAGTGTAGTTCTCTGCACCTTTTCTATCACAGGCAATAAAACCCTGCCAGGGGCAATCTGCTCCACCCCAGCCTCTTGGCCTGTGTCTCACAGGTGCTTTCATAATGCAGCACGTGTTTTCACACTTGAGGAGTGAGGGAGTTCCTCTGAACTTTGCCTCACCCTCTGGGGCCACGGCTTGCTGTGATCTATGGTGGATTGCTGCCATAAAGGTTTTTTGGGATCTCAGGGCAAGTTCAGTGCCATGGGCAGCATTGCTTTGCCTCCCAGAGCAAGGTGATCTGGATCTTGCAGATGTTTCCACAGCCTTTGAAATGCTGACATGTTGTGTGGTGCACAGCAGCCTCCCTGGCACTGACACAGCTTGGGGACACTTGTGCTTCCCATGGACACACAGATCCTCCTTTTTACCAAGCTTCACCCACTGCCTGCATCTCCTGCCTGGTTTGGTAAGAGCAGTTTTGGAAGCATTCTGTTTCCTCCAAGGAAAATTGGACCTGGAGGAGTAGGGTTTGTATGCAGTTGTTTGGTGTTTGATGTTTGTCTTGGAGCTTTAAAAGCACAATTCATGTGTTTAAAACATTCTTATTCTTGATCAGCTCTGAGGGGAAAAAGGGAGAATGCATGCAGCAAAAATCTCTCAGAAGTATAGGATGTTTTCAGTTTGAAAAGGTTTTAATGATTGTTTTCACAGCCCTTCAAAACCTTGTATTTTGTATTAAAAACAAACAAACAAAAAAGCACACTCATGTTTATGTACTTTAAACTTCACTTCTACTGATTGAGCAGTTACAAAATCATTATTCTTCCTTTTAATTTCCATTTCAGAAACTCCAGCTGGGCACATTGCTGAGAACCTTCTCAAAGCCAAAGAAATAGCCCTCAATAACCCTCATGTACCTGAACAGCTCAGGAATTACTTACAAAAAGCTCTTGATGTTGCTCTTGGACTAGACCCTTACCTGGATGCAATGGCAGCTTCCAAGAGGTACAGATTCTCCTTGGTAATTGGTGCTTTTGTCTGTGATGGGATAAATATCTTGTTAGATTTTCTGTCTAGAACATGCCAGAAATGTGGGGAAAGTGGAATGAGACTTAAGTACACCCAAACATGTAGCAAAGTGTGCATGGATGTGTGTGTGTGAGCCCACAGCCTGCAGGAAAGGAGGTGAGAACAAAAAGCTTTAAGCGTAAATTTTTGGAGCTAATCTGCCATCTGATTGTTGACTGTGGCAGTGTCTGAGTTGGAGCATTTCCTGGGGAGCACCAACCTCCACACTGTGCCTGCTGGAAGGCTCGAAGAGTGGGCCCCTGGATCCAGCTGGGATAAATTAGGAGTGAAGAAAACCTGCACCTCTGGATCCACCCTCTAATAACAGCCTTTAGATGTGGCTTTTATCTCCAAGCACTCAACAAACATTAATTAATCTGCTAACTAAATTACTCTGGTAACTAAACTAATTAATTAAACTAATTTAAGGTATCATTAATTCAGAAGTCCAACTGATACCCTCATTATTCTTTTTTGAGCTACAGTATATTACCCAGCCATGTGGGGTCTGCTAAGCAATTCCCATTTATCAGTGTACATTTTGATATGTGGAAAAAGCCAGTTCTGTCTAAAATTGACAATGTGTAAACTGTTCCAGGCTGTGGATTATGGGAACGCTGAGCGTTCTCTCTGTTGCTGAAATAATAGCTGATAGTTGTTTGACTTACACTTGCTGTAGGATAATAGCTATACATTATCTTATTAAAGTTGTTAAAGCATTTGTGAGGGGCAGAAAAGAGGTTATATGAAATGTTCTACTGTTTAAGTCTTGGATTATCTGACTGTGGCTGACACGGGTTATGAATTCTTTCTCATTTTACTGAGGAGTGGAAGGGGGGAGCTGGAGGAAAAAACCCATGGAAATGGCTCTAAATTCTGGCCCAAAGAATGATCACCATCCATTTCTGGTGGTTACTTTCTTCACATAGGGTAATCTAACCTATCTGGAGGCTATGGACTTCTTCCAGTCCTCTATTGCCTTCCCTATGTAATAGGTAACATCTCACTTCATCCAGAGACAGTGTCACAGGCCTGACTTCTGTGAAATAGCAGCTGGAGGCACCCTGCTTTTCTGAGTACTTTGTGAGGAAAAACATTTTTTTTTCCTGCCTTGTAAGAAAAATTTGGATTTTATATATTTCCTTCTATTCTGCAAAGAAACCTTATTTTTGGGTGGAACAAAAATAATAGTTGTAAAACTGAACAAATCCTGGCCAAGGTAACTGCAATAATTCACTCCAAAGCAGCAGATAGATAGAGATCTGTCTGGAACCAGCTGAAAATGGGAAAGCTTTGGGGTTGAACAGTGGGGAATTCTTTCCTTTAATCCCATGGCCCCTTCTTCCTAAACCCTTATGGCTGGGGTGGCTGCCAGCACTGAGATGTGCTTATTGCCAAACTAGGTTCTCTCAGGACTGGAATTTAGGGTACTTGTGATGCTTCCGGGCTAAATTTTTATGGTCATGCACAGATGGAGGTTTTCCAGGAGTTCCCTCTTGGTTGTTGCTTTTTATGCTGAATGCTCAGATTTTGGTTGTTATCATAATACTGAAATGTCTTTTTTTTCCAGAAAAACTTCACCTGAGCACATCCCAGGGGATGCTGAAGGAGTTGAAAGCAGAGTTGGGCTGCAGGAAACATGTGCCTCTGGCTCTTTAAATGGCAAGTTGCTCAGCCAAGAGGGTAAAAATGCACCAGATTGGTGTAAAGGCTGTCACTGGATTTGAAGCTATCATCCTTTACTTTGTCTTGAGTAAGGGGAGGATGAATGCCATGGGAATTCTCAGAAAATGTGGGAAATTACTTATGAAGAAATACATGAGCTTCCTGTGGGCTTTGATCTTCCTCTGGCACAAGTTTTCCTGTACCCTGCCTTCCATGGCCTTGTATTCACTCACATGTGCCCACACAAGAATGCTTTAATTCCCAGTGCCAGCCCCATCCCTCAGTCAACAGCAAAGAGATCACCACCCTTTCTGGAAGGGAAAGGGTTGGAAAAATGCTTCTAGTTTGGGTTTGGGATGTCTGGTAGGAGTTTATGTGCTTTTTGTGGTGGAGGTGGCTGTGGCCAAGCACTGCACCTTTACAAGTAGAAATACCCAGGCTTGTATCCTCTTATAAAGCCTATTACACTAAAGCTATTCCCAGATTCATTCTTCCCAGATGTTCTCATCTTTGGAGTAATATATCATCCCAGTGAAGTACTCTTATAATCTATTACACTAATACATTGTTCGAAGGACACCACTGATGATAAATTTCTTAAATGATGGTGCTGTCTAGGGATAATGACTCTAAGAGCAAATGCAAGGTAATGTAGTGATTTTTTTTTTATGCTGGATTCCAGAAAGAATATGGAGCCATCTCAAAGCCATTTTCATATGGGGGGAATGTTAAAATATGCAATATTTCAAGCACTATTTAACAAGCACTTGAACAATAGCAGCATTGATGATAAAGGTTCTACATTTAAAATCAGTTCTTTTATTCTGTTGTCTTTTAGCTGCATTTTTAGATGAAATTTTGTCAGATTCTGTGGTTAAACCCTTATTTGAGAGTATTTTAAGATTAGGGTTTTTTTTAATGATCACTTAAAAGGCACATCTAATTTTCACTGTGAACAAAGTATAGTCTTTCTCATGGTTTTATTTCCAAATTTTCATTCTTGTCTTTCCACAGGCCAAATTTTTAGGATGTTTGTCCATATGATCAGAGCCAGGAAGATTTTATTAATTGGCAAGCTTAAAGGTTACAGTATCCTTGCTATTGCAGAGGAATTGCCAGACAATGGCAAAATCTTTGCCTGTGCAGAAGAGCCGTATCTCGGCGTGAACAGCCAGGAAGCATTTGATTATTCCTCAGATGGCAAAAAGATAAACCTGCGAGTGGGACCAGTGGCAGACACCTTGGAGGTAAAATCAGCTGGAAAGGAAGTTGGGGAGGTCTTGTGAAGAGCACATGAAAGAATTTCAGGCAGGTCTTACTCCCTGCCCACATGATGCTGGGTGGTGGCTCTGGTTTGCTTGCAAATGTGTGAACGCACTCTTGCACTGAGATTATTTCTTATTTCCAATGTGTGATGGGGCATCTCTGTCACACAAGACAGTTTTTCTCCCTTTTAACTAAAATCCTGCAGCTTTTTGATCAGAGGGATCACAGGCTCTCAATGTAGGTCAGTAGGCTTCAATGGCAGTTTAACTCAACAAGGGTTGGCTTTGTTTCAGGTCCCTAATTCCAAATATAACAAACAGGAAGAAAGGATCTGTACCCTGCTGAGCCAACTTTTGAGAAGGACAGCTTGCTCCCAATGTTCACAAGAGCTGGGAAACTCCTGGAGAAGTTTCCAATTCTGCCAAAGCCTCTCACTATTTTTCCCCACAGCAAACTCTTAGATGAATTAATCCCCACTTTCTCACTTCCAGAGCAGTGTGATTAGCCTCAGACAAATAACTACTGTACTTGTTTCATTCTGACTGGTGACTTTGTTCTAAGACAGAGAAATCTTATGATTGCTGGCAGCTCACATTTAATTCCAGTTTGTGGATCTCTAGGATGCTGCTGGGGGTCCAGCATGAGACAGGTGGTGCCCATACCAGGTTCATTAAAAGCCTTTCTATTATTAATACAAATCAATTTGATCTGATTTAATTTTCAATCAGGATGTGTCAGTGTGAGCTTGATTGTAACTTTATTTGCATTAGCAGGCACCATATTTATTTCTAAAATGAAATGGCCAGGAGCTTTCTGACCTCTGGTTTTCATGACCTCCAAGTTTGATAAGAAAGAAACAAAGAGCTTTGCAAGTATATGAAAAAACGAAATGTTACAGATCACCTGCAATGTGCAGCATTTAAAATCCCAGCTCCCCGCAGTGAGTGTGAAATTAATTGAATTGCTGTTGCTCTCTAGTGCCCATTCTGTGCAACTGACTTACTGTGACTGAATTAAAATATCTAGAGGCAGGCAGAGTACATGCTGTGTAGAGATTAAAGAAGGGAGCAAAGACATGAAAATTAAATCCTTAAAACAGAATGTTGCAATTGATTTTATATCCTCCAATTGCAACATGAAGGCACATCCTGACCCCAGTTCTGCAGGTGCTCAGAACTTCAAATACCTCTTGGAGCTGTTGGGAACAGAGATGCTCGTGTTTTTGGCAGGAGAGCTCCCAGCATGGGGACACCTTTCTGTGCAGGATTTCTGCACTGGGCTCTGAACTTTTGCTATTCAGTGTGGCAGGCATTTTGTCATCAGTATCAGGACAATCAGGTTTGTCCTACAGGTTTAATCCACAATGGCTGTAAATGCTGAAGCAATTGATTTGGTGGCCTCTCTGGTGCATTTGCATTTTGGTCTTCTTGAGGTTTGCCCAGCTGGAGTGTGGCAGCTGCATGGATGCCTGGATATGTGGAAGAGGCTCAGCCTGTGGACAGCATGCTGCGTTTTCCCTCCCAGATGACCAGTGTAGGTTGGAGACTGAGCAGGCTTCCTTTGCTGCCTCGTGGGCAGCTGAAAGGCAGGAGATGGGGAAGAGATGGCACAGCAGGGCTCCCACAGCTCACCTTCACAGAGGAGGTGGAGAACATCTCAGTCCCTCGTGGTCTGTGGGGAGGCTGGTCTAGAGCAGAGCTGGCTAACATTTGTTGAGGAGTACAGTGAGGTTTAGAAAAGCTGTATTCTGGCAAGGATTGTCCTTGCTGTCTACAGAATCTGCAGCCCTAGGTGTCATTCTGGTCCCTTTGTAGAAGCTAGAGGGCAGAGCTGGTCACCCACCGATTGCTCTTTGGAAGTGTCTGATGCAGCTTTCTTGCTTGATGATGGCTAAATCTTGCTTCTAAGCTGAGTACAGCAAGGCAACATTTCTGCTTATCTGCTCCTCCTCAAATTTTTGCCGTAATAAAACTCCTGGAAGCAGGATTTGCCTCGCTACCCTGGCCCATTCAAAGCAAGAAAATGTCATATGGTCTCTAGATTAACTACCTGTCAGGGGATTCCTTCTCTGCTGTATGAGGCTGTGATTCAGCATGTCCAAACTGTCAGAAGGGGTATGATGTCTCCCTTCTGGTGTAAAATTATGCTACCCAGGAACTGCATCCTAGCCTCTGGTATCATCCAGGTGCTGCAGGATGTGTCCAGGGCTGCCCCCACAACTGATTCTCCCCTTTAAAAGGAAGCTGCCAGATCTTGCAGCAATTGCCATAAGGATGCAGCACATCTGTGCCAGTGCACCTCAGACAGTGGGGCCATTATGTCACCCCTGTGGCTTTGGCTCTTTCATCTAAATCCATGGCTCAGCAGGGCTGGGAGTGAGCAGAGAGCAGAGCAAAGGCAGCACAGCAATCCATGGCAGCACCTTGGCCAGGCTCTCTGAGGCCTCTTGGTGCTTCCTTGTGTTATCACACGGCACTGGTGGGGTTGGCCTGTTTGCCTCCCTCTTGTCCCAGATCACAGCCAGCACAAAACAGCTGGGATTTTGACCTGTAAATGCTAAGTATCAGACCGGAGCCAGGGAGCTCAAATACATGGTAGTGTTCACTTGGTACCTGAGGGCATGGTGATAAAATTCCACCTTTCCCATGCATGAGGGACAGACACTGCCAAGCTGGGTGAGGTCTCCAGCAGAGCACAGAGCTCACACAGACCACAACACAAACCTCTGTGCCCAAGGGCCTCAGGAATTTTACATAGTATTTTGAAATGTGGATTGAGGGGAAGCCTTTCTTCAGATTCAGTCTCAGGTACAGGTGTCTTTGGTGGGAATTAGCTACCTATTCAACATGTCCTGGGCCAGTGTTTAAAAACATTTCCCAACAAATCTTCCCTTAAGTCTGAACTCTGTTGAGCCATGCCTGGGTAATGTGCCTTGCCGTGGATCTGCTGCCAGCAAGAGCCTGATCCTGCACAAAGAGCTTCCTTTAAATCCCAGTGGACTTTTGATGAACAATAGATGCAGGATTGAGTCTGGAGGGAATGCAAACTATCGGGAAATTATTCCCATTCATTATTTTGATCCTTCCATTTTAAAATTGAAGATGCAACACAAAAATAACACGGTGTTTGCAGCCAATTCTGCTGATTGCAGGGCATTGTGGAAGCATGTCGGGGTTTGCTTTCTTCTTTTTTCCCTCCTGTTAGCAGACAGAATAGGTGAAGAGGTTGAGCTGCAGATCTCATTTCTCCTGTTTTGCTGCTTGTGAAGTCTGCCAACAGAATCCACCTTGACAAAGTCAAGGACTCTGCGTTTAATGTTGAACTGAGTGAATAAATTATGCATGAAATTGTGTCAGAGTCTCTAGTGTGCTCTAGAATTGCTCCTTTTGATATGAAAGGTTAATTCAGAAAGGAGTCCAAAATAGCTGGAAATTGTGGGGATAAGTGGATAGTATTCACTGTTGTGAGCTGTTATTACTAGAAATTGCATTCCCTCTCTGGCTTCCCTAGAGATTTCGCTTTGCTGGTGAATATAAACTGTACTCAATAGAATAACATTTAGGAGTAACAAGAGTGTATGTCCACACAGAGTAAAATATTCTAATGGTGTTTTAAAAGGAAACTGTACTTTTTCATGTATTCTGTGCACCCCAAGGATGGATTGCTATTACATTTAGGTCAAGAACAAGGCACAGGAAAGGTAATAAGTTTTGAGTACATCTTTATTACAAATATGCTGACTGTATGATCCATATCAAAGGAACTGGGCAGTCATTTTTTTTCTGATTGAGTTTGTATGTGCCTTATGAGAGTGTTGTCTCTGATCAGAACTCCAATCAGGTTTGCTCTGAGCTTTGGCAGAGGAATCATTCATGTTTTTATTCGGGATGTTCTCTCCCTGATCTTTTGCTGTATCCACCAGCAGTGCTGCTGTGCCCTTTCTCCAGGTCACTTTTGGTACATCTCCTCAAGGGAATGCAGTGTTACGCCTTTTTTTTTTTTTTAATCTGAAAGGAAGTTAATGACTCACTGTAAGCAAAAGCATTAATTTTAGCCAAGTTTGCTCTGAATTAAAACTCTTATTGCCATCTGTTACCATCTATGATGACTCTGTAGCAAGGAGCAGGGATTGCACTGTAAACACTCAGGAAATTAGTTTCAGCAGGATATTTTGCAGGCAGATTATTTCCTTCTGGATCTCAGCTTTCCTCACAGTTGGAGGCATTTGGGCTCTGCTTCTCCAAGCAAAGGACAATGGCATCTCCAGAGTGCTGTGAGGTCCCAGACAGGGCCTGGCCCAGTCTGTGATGGGAGGGCCAGCGTGGTCAATCCCTCATTTTAAACCCCCTCATCCATACTGGACAGCATGGAGTTGTCCTCTCCAGCACTGTACCCATCTTTCCAGTGCTTGGTTCTGCAGTTAGAGCAGATCTTTTATTTTCTGGCTGTTTTTGTTCAGCAGTGGGTGCTGGCAGTGAGGAAACCCTCTCCAGGGTGGTGCCCTGGCCATGGTGACTGCCTGCCTGGGTGACCTGTGTTTAGCTAGCCAAGGGAACAGGGAAACAGGGCACTTTCCTCTCCCTGTGGCTGTTCTCCTGCTGTTTAGAGGCTGCTCTAAAGGCAAGGCCGGTTCAAGGAATTTTGTGAATTCCTCTTATAGCCCTGGAGCTGTTTCTAGCTAAATATGGAAAACCCAGCAGCAATTATGAAGCTGTGGAAACAAGAAGCTCAAATGATGGCAGGTCCCAGGACAAACTCAGGTTATTGATTCCATGTGTCAGGTATCTGGATGCCCAAGTGACCTTTCTGGTTGGCCATTCAGGACTCAGTGAAGTGGAGAAGAGAAATGCCTTAGAAACCATGGCCTGGCACACCCAAGGACAAGCCTGGTGTGCAGTGGTTACACATCCAACCCAAGCACCCTCCTGGGATGGATGCTGTGATGTTGAAAGGTGGTTTATCTGTATCAGAAGACAGATAAGAAAGAGAGCTGTCAGCAGATAGGCGGTAAAGAAAGAGGGCTGAAATGAGAAGTCCAGCTAATATCCAGAGAGCTTCACCACTCCATATGGACCTAATGAAGTCAATGCATAAAAGTGAGATTCTTTTTCATTAGGGAGCCATCCCACAGAGCAGGAGTAACATATGTTCAGCAATGGCCACATCTGTTTCTGAATGTCTGCCCCCCACCTCCTCCACCCAGGAAGGTTACAAGTCAGAAAGTGGTGATAAGTCATGATAATTACTTGAATTTGGCTTTGGCTCTTCTCCCTGAGGAATGAGACCTCTAACCTCTCTTTGTGATGGGCTCCTGCACCCAGCTTTCATCCTTTGCCCCTTCCTGAAGTACCTACATTGGACAGACTGACTGAGGTGCAACCTGACATAAGATACTCCTCCACAGTAGCAAAAATGTTCCTGCTGCTTACCACCAATGTAGCTCAAGAGGGAGCCAGGGCAAGATTTTCTTGTTGGTCATGAAATGAAAAAATGAATCCCAGGAATTCAGATGTCCCAGTTTCTACTATATTTATAGTAAACCAGCATATATTTGGCCTTAAGGTCTTCTTTCATTATAGTGTAATATGTCCTAAATGTGGGGTTATGAATGCTTTCAGCACAGTTTCTGTGCTATCAAGCATCCACAGTTAAATGTGACTATCCAAGCTTAATTCCCTCACCACTAACAAGCTCACAATGACCCCAGTTTGCACAATAGAGGAGTTCAAAGCTTCAAAAATCTGCTTTCCTCGATTTTCTTGTCTGATCCACACACTCCTGCCTCAGAAAGGCTCCTGAAATCTCTCTTTGGGAGCCATTAACCTCACTTACTCCCAAAACCAAACCAGTTTTTCACATTCTGTTGCCTTTGTTGATGCTTTGCTGGTACATCCCAAGGGATGGCTCATCACTCCGTTGTGCACAATGTCTCTAAACACAAAAGGGAAATCCGGATGCAAGCAACACCGTTAAAAGTCATGGTAGAGACAGTGAGTTCTGGAAAACAGAACTGCTTCTCTTTTCCCTTGAAATGCAAAGACTTGAAAGCATTTCTGCTCGCCGAAATAGGTGGATGAGCTGTTGTTTCATTGCAACGCACACAGATGCAGTTAAATAGTCCCAGATGGAATCTGAAATATTCCATAGCAGCCTCTTGGGCAGCGAGTGCATTAACTGCCACAGGAGAAGGCTGTAAAGGCTCCCATCTGGTCATCCATCAACACTTTTATACATTATCATCAGCAGCCTGCTTGGAGGGAAGGTGTGTCACATTTCTGAAAATCCAATTAGATGATAGGAGCCAGTTCTCTTTTATCCTCTCTGTTGCTGAGCCATCCAAAGCATTTTTTTAGATTAAAGAAACATCATTTTCCTTCACAGGGCCTGTGCTGCTTTATCTCTATCATGACCTGTTCTTTCATGTGCTTTATAATTCTATATTAATTAGAATTTCAACCTTTTTCCTGCTACTGAAGTGGGACACACTAGTTTGCAATTCCCAGATCTGCCTTATGCCTCCTTTTTTTCTCCAGATTGATATAATTACCACTCTTCAATTTGTTGATAGTTGCTCTTTTGAGAAGAGAGAACTTCTTGCAGCTCCTCAGTGTCAGGGTTTGATCTCAGTCTTACCCTGATGGATGAATTTACTTTGACTCAAGGTATGCAGGTGTTTCTGTTGTGACTCTCAACACCATAAGCTGGGACAAGCCATCCTAGTTTATATCCTGATTTTCCTTGAAAAGTTCAGAGATTCATTGATGAAGGATTTTTTGCAAAGCGCGGAAAGCTCCCAAGATCTCCAGAAGCATTTCTAGCAGTGTTACCTTAAAAGAACAAGTTTCTGTCCAGTTTGGGGTTTATATAAACAACAAATTAATGGCAACATGTTAAACTTTCAGGTAAATAATTAGTGTTTTATTCAATATAATTTTTTTCCCAGGCATTACATGCTGAGGATGAGCACTTTGATATAGTCTTTATTGATGCTGATCAAAGGAATGCTGTTCAGTACTACAGCTTTGTCATGGATAACCACTTGCTGAGCATGGATGCAGTGATCTGTGTAGAGAATACACTCATGAAAGGACAAGTCTACCTGCAGAATGTATCAGATGAAAATATACTGGCTGTCAGAAAATTAAATGCAGTGATTAATTCAGATCCTCGTGTTGAGCAGGTTAGTGCAATGCCATTGGTTAAGGTGCCCGCAGTGCTGTATCTATGGATTTTGCAAAGTACTTTTTAAAATGCTTCTTTTGTTGGTGCCATTATCCAAAGGACCTAAAATGAACTCAGATTTTATTATAATTCACCTCACTTGAGCTCTATGTATGAGTTTCTATATTCAGGAGTGGTCCCTGCTCTGTCTACATCTTATAGTGTGTTAAAGGCAAGATAAAAGGAGAGCACTTAAGAGTAAATAATCAGCTCTACAGCACAACTAAAGAATCACTACTCTGCTTTAAAGGCTCTGGGGGCTGTAGGGCATCACCAGCACAACAGGAGTCAGCAAAGAGAATAAAAAGAAGTAGTATTAGGATGCACAAACAATATGTTGTGATTTTAGAAAATGGAGAGACAAGATTACATATTTTTTTCCCTGGCATTTTTGTAAGCAATGGGTTTGGAAGAGGAATATGAACAAATGCAAATGCCTGAAATGTTTGTGTTGGAGGGAGCTTCAGCTAAACAACAGGAGTAGGGGAAAAACTACTGTGGCCTGAGGATTATCCTTCATATCAGTGGAATTTGGGTGACAGAAAGCCAGGCACCAAGCAGATGAGAATTGTGTTATATTTGCAGGTGATTTTGCCTGTGCAGAGTGGACTGAGCCTCATCCGAAGGAGCCCTGTGCCTCCAGATGCAGTGATTGAGTCCAAGGTGGGTATTTCATCTCTGTGAGCATTTCTGGGAAAATTTTGGCTCTGCCAAGGACAAGGACAAAAGAATTTTCAAGGGTTTGGTGGCAAGAACCCAAACATGTGGTACCATGATCATGGGTTTAGCAGCTTTTAGAGCTGGGCACCTTTAGCATCATCAGCCCAGGGTTGCACTAAAGCTGATAAATGCCGATTCCTTGCAAAGCCTTTCAGATCAGCAGGTCCTGTGATGAATCTGGAGTGACTGGTGTACTTCCATCCTTCCCATGCAGAGGAGCGTGGGAAGATGGAGCTGAGGACCTGCAATAATGAACCAATACAACATTTCTGAAATAGTTCATTTTTTTGCTCAAAGGCAGAGCTGGATATTTTCATGGCCCAACGATTTGCTTGTCCTAAGGAAAAAATGGTGCTTTTATCTCTCTCTGTTTTATGTAGTGGGCATCATCCAGCTGTAATGAAATTCCCATCTGGAATAATAATGGCCTACCTCAGTAAACCCAGACCCAAACATCCTGGTTGCTTTGCAGTTTCTGAGCACTCCCAAAGCTACACCCACTGGTAATTCCTGGCATTTCAAACTCAGTATTTTAAACATCTTGTATTTTGCATTTTGATTCCAGTCAGGGGGAAATGATGTATGGCAGATGATCAGATGACAGCCTGGTTTAAGTTATTGGCTGATATCTTTATTTGTGCACCAGCCTTGTGAAGATATTTTGATTGCACTCTACTTGACCCAAATCCTGCCTTTGGAACCTTGTTTTTAGCCTCTTA
This sequence comes from Serinus canaria, assembly GCF_022539315.1. Lineage (NCBI taxonomy): Eukaryota > Metazoa > Chordata > Aves > Passeriformes > Fringillidae > Serinus > Serinus canaria. The sequence goes on along the minus strand of NC_066326.1, from coordinate 4,447,365 downwards.
GCTGAGCCTGAGGGCAAGATTGGGCCCTGGGGATGAAATAACTAGAAGACTTAATCAGTCAACTTCTAAGACTTTGTACCCAAGCCAGGCTAGGAAATGCCATACGCTACTCTCCTGAAAATTGAGTGGTTGTAGCATCTCCCTAATGCACAGCCCTTCTGCTCCATTGTCTGGCACCTCAGTGCTCTGTTTGAGCTTAATATCTGTATGGATAAGGGGGCTTTTTGGCTTGAATTAGTGATACTTTTTGTATTAATGAGCCAAGAAGACATGGATCCCTGCTCATGCTCTCACCTTGTTCTCACCAGCAGAGTCCTTCACAGCTGTCAGTGAGCTCTGCCCCTCACTGTGCAGAGTGTTTGTGTTCTTGTTGCAGACACAAGTGGTGAAGGATGAGGTTTTCTGGGGCTGCGATCGGCGCCGCATCCTGGAGCGGCTGCGCTTGGATGGCAGGGTCGCCTATGTCACAGGAGGAGGGCAGGGAATTGGCAGGGCCTTTGCCCACGCCCTGGGGGAAGCTGGGGCTAAAGTGGCTGTGGTGGATCTGGTCCTTGCTAAGGCAGAAGCGGTGGCATGTGAGCTCAGCCTCAAAGGTAAGCACTGAGTGTGGTGGGCACTGTAATGGGTGGTTTTCCTCCTTCCAACCTGACACTGCTCTGTAGAGCAATCCCCTCCCATCCAGCCCTGGTGAGGAAATGGTTAGAGTAGAGGATTTTCATGCATTGGCACAAAGCTGCTCCTGCCCTGTCAGTGTTGTGCCAGCAGTCACTGATACCACACCATCTGCAAGAGGTATTTATCAATATAAACTCTTCTAGAGAGGCAAAGTCATCCAAACAAAATTCCTCTCTAAAAGTGTCCAAAGTGGTGAGCCATAGCTGACAGGGACAGAGAAGGGTCGCCTCTTACAAGTGAGATCTGTATGACCAGCACTGAACAGAGATGGTGCTGCTCAAAGTAAATCAGGCAGGCTTCACTATGGATGAATGACAGATACAGCCACAAATTCACCTACCCCGTCTTCCAGACCCTCTTCCTACCATGAGCCAAAATCCCCAAACAGGGTAGTTGTATTGTCAGTCTGAATCTCTCACTGTGCTCTTTAAATTGAAGACAAGTAATTTTTCAAGCCCTCTTTCAAACATGCATGCAAGGTCAGATAGAGGAACAAAATACTAATAGACATAATAAGTAAAATCCCAAATAAGAGGTAAAATCCTCTACAAGCCTCTTCTGTTTTAGCAGTAAAAACAGAAAATGTAACATAAAATTGAATTTTCCCCTAGAGCTGTGCTAAAGTGCAATTGTAAAGGGGAAAAAGAAAACTGGAAATATAATTTTAATGATAAAAGAGAGGAAGTATTACTCATTTCATAATTTCTTCTGTGAGATTGCACCTGAGCCTTCTTCAAAGTTGAGTACTTCATTGTCTCTAAAGATGGACAATTATGCAGAAAATTTTCACATTTCCACATGGATAAAGTCACCAGTATTTTCTTTCACTCTGACTTCTGCAAAGTATTGGGCCATTAGAAACCATATTCTCCAGCAAAACCAGCCCCTGAAGATGTATTTATATCACCCAGTCTCAGGAAGAGACCAGGATTGGTGTCATTCTCATTTGGATACTGTCCTGAACCTCTCCAGAGAACATTTAAAACAAACCATCCCTGTCTGCACAACCCCAGCTCTGCTGAGCAGGAGACACTTCACACGGAGTGTCAGTGCAATGGTTAAAGCTCTGATCCCAAATAATGACCTAGAAGAAAGTGTCCAGTTCCTATTACAAATTCTTCAGTCATCCAGTCCCTCCTTCCCTGAAGCTTTTCACTCTGTTATGCACCAGAGCCATATGGTTTTGGTACAAAGTAGCTGTGCCCTACACCTTAACTCTCCTTTTGGACATTTTTTCCCTGTGAGATCCTGCATATCAAGCAGAGCTATTCGGATAGAAATGGGCTACTTGATATAGCCATGAGACTTTGGATCCAACAGCCGATTGGAAAATGAACTTAACTCATCTCCAGGGCATTTTCAGTGGGAGTTTGATCATCTACCCTTCAATGGCTGCCCTACATCTCTGCTCCTTCAGCAGTGGGCTGCCAGCCTGGAGGAGGTGGGGGGTTGTTCCAAAATGCAGTCAGAGAGGTCATGAGGCATAGCAAATATTATTGCAGTCTAAAGTAAAGAAAATCTCACTTCTCACTCTTTACACATCTTTATCCTTTGAGGTCAAATATTATCTATCAATTTGACCAGTGCAGCTGGTCAGGGCACATCTCTTCCATCTCATGATGGGTTTTGAGGTTTTGAATTTATTGTCGTTCCCTGTTGGAACAACCCCCAAACTTTGTAAAGCTTTTGTGAAAGGGAATTATATCCAAATGCCCGTTTTTGGAAAGGATCTGAAAAGGTCAGGTTTTCAATCTCTTTCTCTCCAGAGGTAACTAGAGATTCTAGCCTGGACCTCAGAAGCTTTCCCTTGAAAACTTTTTGTTGAAATCAATGTTTCCATGAAACATTTTGGCTTCAAAGAAGTATCATGCTCTGTTGGAAATAAATTTTGACAAAAAGGTTCAGCTAGCTTTACTCTCAAAATATTCACATGAGTAAATTGAAGCAATCATAACATTAATACGTATTTTTCCTGCTGTAATAAGGACAAAGGGGCTGTGATTTTTTCCTCTCTATGGCTGTAGATCTCTAACTCAAAGTTGGAAGCTCAGTGCCCCAAGTCATTCCCATACTGATACTTTTTCAAAACATTTTGCTTAGCTTGCTTAGAGCTGCTCTGCTTCTTATATCAAGGAGCCCTTTCCTGCCTTTTGGGATGGTGCCATCATTTCATGATAAGTTTTAAACATCAGAACGCCTGTGATCTCAGTTTTAGCTTTGTTAGACAGCTCGGGTGTATGTCCCTTGGCTGCAGGGCTCTTTGTTTTTAGATCCTGTGTGAATACCTTTTTCAACAGTTACTAATGGATCCTGACTGAAGAACCAAAAATGATGAAACATAACCAAAAAATCCTAAGGGTTACCTTCCACTACACACACCTCTGTCTTCAGGGGGAATCACTGTCTGTACCCTAAGGGAAGAATTAGTCTGATGGGATTTTTAAAATGTGCATTTTCACTGTAAACTATGCAAATGCCTTGTGCAATGTCACTCCTGATCTCCTTGTCTATATGCAACATGTTACTTCCATTTATACTGAGAGACCAGAGATGAAGCCCGTGGCAGGGGGACGTGTGTGTGTCCCTGCAGAAGGACACCTCAGGCACATCCGGCACTGATTGTCTCCAGCAGAGAGCCCCTGGGCTCCTCTCCTGCCCCCCTTATCACAAACCTGCCTCTATGAGCCCCACAAAACTGAGCTGAGAGCTGTGAAGATGCACTGGCCCCACCCGTGCATCATCCTGTGCTGGGTGTCTTGCCTCTTATTGTGTCTGTAGATTTGAAGCTATTTTCCCATAGTTTGTTTTATTTATTGTTTTTAGCAGGTGGTTTGAGGGGACAGTGGAGAGACAGAAAGTGGTTACCTCCCCCCTCTCAGAGTGCAGGAATATCAGATGAATTGATTAAGGTGGAGTGTGGGACTGTGATTTGAAGTGAGCATGGTTTCACTGCTTCTGCACTAGGCACTCACACGTGGCACCTTTTGTCTCATTCTTATAAACTGACCTATAAGATGAAGCTCTAAATGGGGTGAGAGTTGGAGGGCAGGTGAAGAGTCTTTCTGTTACCATTAGTAACACACTTGCACCCATTTTATCTGTAAATTGAAAAAGGAAGATTGCAGCAACTCCCTGTGCATTACATGTCTTGATAACAATTAGGAGGAGCAACAGGGGCTGTCTGGCTATTCTTATTCTTTCAGCATGTTTAGCATAAAACCTGCCATAAAATAAGAAGTCTTATTTTGTGGCAGAGCGTTGCATCTATTTTTGAGTTGTCTATGTTTTTTCTCTGCCATGGAAATCAAGAGAACGGTGTCATCAGTAAAAGGGACAGGAGCTCCCATGCCCTGGCACCCCAGAGTGGCATCACCTCGGGCTGATGCACTCTGACAGGCTCCTAGAGGCACTGGAGAGGAGGAAGAGCTTTTCCATGCAAAAGCCTCTTTCCTGCCATTTTTTCAAACACACCATTGGGCAATTCCTGCTTTGCCTTGATTTCATGGAGGCCTCTATCTCAGCTTAATTTTGGGAGAGTCTCCTCCTGGAATAGGCTTATCCCTTCTTTTGAATGTTTCATCAGAATGATCTAAAAGAGGTACCAGTGTGGAACAAATTTGTCATTTATATAGAAGAAAAAGATCTTGCTTTAATCGCTGCAACTTCCTACCCAGACTGCTGATCATGGTCCAACCCCAGTGGGTACCTCCCTCCTTCCTTAAGACCCATTTCACCACAGCCCTAACCTGTGTAGCCTTCTTTGGCTTTGAGGATGGGTATAATCCCAGTGACCTCAGGTGCCTCAGCAGGCTGTTTAACAGTAAAGTTATTTAAAGCTGATTTTTATAATGAATTAATTGAAGTTGTTTACAGATCAGCCCTGGTGCAAAAGTCAATGGCTGGATTCTTTTAGGAAAAAATGAAAGATTTCTTCATCTTTCAAATTTGGCAAATCACTTCCAGATGTTTGCATTATTCTGGCAGTGTGATTTGCAATAAATAAGTCACCATGACTGCCCTACCTGTGCACCTGCAGGTATTCCCACTTAGCTCCTACCTAAAACTGGTTTGGTTTTGTCTGAGGCTCCCATCTCTCTGCATGCTGTAGTTCAGCCAGAGAGCAGTTTGGGACAAATTAATTTGATTTCTGTAGCATCTTGGGGGAGCCTGGCAGAAGGAGAGCCTCCGTAGAGCGGCTGGGAGCTGGGGAAGCTGCAGTTGAGGGTTTGGACAGAAGATGGTGCAGTGTTCCACGCTTCGTCCTGCCCGAGTGGCAGCCGTGGCTCCCACACCTGGGCTCCAGGCTGCTCTCCAGCCAGCAAACCTCGCAGCAGTCAGCAACTTTATAATGGTATTGTAGTAACAAACGCACGTTTTGCTACTATTTGTGCAGCGATGAATTAAGGTGGAATATATATATACACACACATGTATGTATAAAATACAGCCATATATAAAATATCTCTATATATATGAATTAAAAAACAATCATAAAATAGAATATTTTTTTCCCCCCGTGAATTCCTGTGCTGACTCCATCACTCTTATTTCAATGCAGGCATTAAAAGCCTTGCCCTGGCAGCAGATGTAAGCAAGCCTGAGGATGTGCAAAGGATGGTGGATGCAATTGTGGCTCGCTGGGGCACAGTCCACATTGCATGCAACAATGCAGGCATCAATCTGAACTCTGCAAGTGAAGAGACTTCCCTGGAAGAATGGGACAAAACCTTTAATGTTAATTTACGAGGATTGTTCTTGTGCTGCCAAGTAAGTGTGAAACACTGCACTGGTTAGTTTTGTAAATGGGCTATTAGTATTCTAGGTGTTTACTTTATCTCAAGATATAGTAGCACTTTATTAATAATTATCACAATAGAATTGATCCTAGTTTTGGTGGAATTTAAGAGAGATTTGCTTTATATTAATTACAGATTTTGGTCAATACATCAAAAGCAGCTGGTACTTGTTGGCTACCCAAGCCCAGGAATTAAAGAATGGCCAAAATTTTTTTGAAGAGTGGTTATTTGAAAATCAGAAAGCTTGGAGGTGGGAATTCCCAACATTCGTGATATTTTTGAAAAAATATTGCCAACAGTGGAGAGGTGTTAAATGGCAATGGGATTTTTTCCTGCATCAGCCATTTTTATACCAAGTTTTTATATCAGGTACTTAAAAAAAATGTGTTAGCACATCAACTCTTCTGAAAAGACTAATTTATTATCATGTCATTATTAGCACAATCACAGAAAGGGTCACTGGTCTTTCCTTTTAATTTCTGTCACAGGCTGCAGGCCGCATTATGCTGAATCAAGGATATGGGAAGATAATTAACACAGCATCTATGGCAAGTTTAATAGGTGAGTGATGAGAGCTAACAGTTGTGCTTCAGAATCCATATTTTAATTACTACCGATGCTATTTGAATCAATTAAACCTGTATTGGGAAGGAGTAAATCACTGACATTTCGTATTAGAGGAAATGTACTACAAAATTTTTATTGATATCATTTTTCAACATTTATCTGTCCTCAATGTTTTAGAGCACTTATTACTCTTTATAGAAAAGGTGGAGTCACCTTCCCTGGCTCTGGAGCAGATACCACAGGAAAGGTGCTGTTCCCTCCATGCTGTTCCTGGCAAACTCCGTGGCATGTGGGAAGCTGAGCCCACAAGATGCTTACAAGCCACCCAAAGGATTTTGTGCCAATATTTGCCCTGGTACCCATGGGTTTTATAACATTCTCATTGCCAACAGGTGCCTGCACCAACACTGCTGAATCAGCAGTGTCATCAAAAGGACCAATAAACCATTGTAACATATGGAATGAAATCCCTACTGCTGAGCTAATCTGGAAGGCTGCTGAGCTGAAGCCCATGTAACAAAAATTGATCAATTACACAAATTAAGCATAGCCCTTTAGGAATTTATTTTATTGGTCTGGACATCTGTTGCAGTATTGTCCAAATCCAAAAAATCAAATGGTGCCTTGGGTTGCCAAGTTAGGCAAGAAAATCGAGTAGCTATAAAAGTACAACTGAAAACCCCTGTATTAATATCATGTCCATCTGCTGAATGTTACATAAATATGCAGTCTTTTTATTTTCCTTTGGAATAATGTTTATTTTTACTGTGCCCAGTTTGACATTCAATGTCATTCTACTCAGTTTATTGCACAGTAATTTTAAATGGTTCTTCAAAAATCCATTTATAATCTTGTTGTTAATATTTTTTCAAGTGTCTTTACCAGCTGTTTTACTTATGCTTAAACACAAGCACCACCCCTTCATCCCAACTGTGTAAAGTTACAAAAACTCCCCAAGAAAAGTAGTTCTGAAAAGATTGTGAGACTTTAAACTTCAAATACCTCAGGCTTTCCTGCTCTGCTCTGAGCAGTTGGGCTCTGGTCTGTGCTTGGGCTGTCACCATCCACATCATTGTCACAAAGCAAAATTTCCTGGGATGTAGTCCATCCTGGAGAAAGTTAGGAAGCTTTGGGAATTGGCACAAACTGGGGATCTGCTGGTTTGGCACACAGCTCCCAGCCTTGCTGCAGCCCAGCAGTGGTCTGCTCTGCTTAAGGAGGGGCTTTTTCCAGCTTTTCAGTCGAGGCTTGGCACAGCTCTGCTGAGCTGGGTGGTGATGCCATTCCAACCCAGCATCCATCCCAGCCCCAGCTTGGAGCTGCACCTCCATGGCTGGTGAGCTAAGCCCAGAGCTCCACCTGAGGATCACATCTGAGGGCAGTACCTGTCCTGGAACAGAAAGGAACATTGGAAAGCAGCCCTGAGAGCAACCTGGAAGGGTCATCCCAAGATGCATTTAAATGTCAGTGAAAGTTAATGCATGCTAGGCCAGAAGTTAAGAGATGGAGAGATGTGTTTACCTTCTGAACCTGTTTGAATCTTGGCATTGAGAAAATCTAGTAGTTATGAAACTACGACTGAAAACCACGATGTTCATATCATGTCCATCTGCTGAATGTTAAATAAATATGTTGGTTGGTTGGTTATTTAAGTACGTTGGCCAACTGGCATAGTATGAAATGTTTCTAGAAATAGTTAGGGGATATTTTTTTTGTTGTTGTTGTAGGTTGAGTCCTTCCTCAGAGATACAGGAAAATGAGGAGACACTTAGCAGGATAGGGAGGTTTTTGTTTGTGATTTTTCCAGATACACTGCTCAGAATCAGCTTTAATTAATCAAAGATAAGCTGCATACATTTTGCATATGTGCATTTTGGTTCTGTGTTCCAATGGAATTATTCCAGGCGTTTGCTCCAGCAGTGGCGGCTCGGCCGCTCACCCAGGTGTAACTCAGAGCTGTAATTTTTACAGTGAATATCTTCAGTGGGAAGTGGTCTGCTCTGCTCTGTGTGCACCTCTCATTAATATTGCGTGGCTGCTTGAAGGTCAGGCTGGGAGCCTAATGCACCAAACACAGGAGCAGCAGCAGTGTCAGGTTGTTGTGGTATAACCCTACAGCCCTTCTCTCTCCCTGCAAGGATGGGAGAGAGAATCTAGGAAAAAATGTGAAACCAGTTGGTTGAGATAAAGACAGTTTATTAGGACTATTATTATTTACCTCTACTTAGAAAAGTAGAGGTAAATAATTATAAGAGAAAAAGAACATAAAAAAACAAGTGGTGCACAGTGCAGCTTCTCACCACCCCCTGACCAATGCCCAGTCAGTGTACCCAGCCAACTCACCCCAGTTTTGTTTTCCAGCACAATGCCATGGGATTTGAAATATCCCTCTGGCCAGTGAGAGTCAGCTGAACCGGCTGTGTCCCCTCCCAGGTTCTTTTGCCTCCTGCCTCCTCGCTAGCAGGGCAGCAGGAGGCCCTGAAAAGATATAGAGTAAGACCCACTCAGCAACAACTAAACCATCAGTGTGTTAACATTATTCCTGTCCTAAATCCAAAACACAGCACTGTTACTGGGAAAAAAAAAAACAGCCAAAGTAAGAACAAAGGTGTTTAAAACATAACACAGCTAATGTTGGCAGAATTTCTATCTGCTTTCTCCTCTCATCTGTCTTGAATAAGAGTAAGCATCCTCGCTTCCCAGAATCCTTAACAATGCAGATTTTTTTTGGTGACACTGCTGGAGGCATAGCTTTATTCACAAAGCCCCTTTTGTATGAGTTTGGAGGGTTTCAGATTTGCTCTTCTCTCTGTAAGAGACCACCTTAGGTAAGGGAAGAGTAGGTGGCATGGGATGCTTAGCTGCAGAAATCCCATCCAACGCCAGAGATTCACAGCACCTGTTGGCTTGTCCTTGAGTTCTTCCAGTTGAGAGGGGCTGAGTGTCTCAGCAGGTGAAAATTTCATGCTTCTAATTACCTTCTTCAAATAGTCTTATAAAGACAAAAGTTCATGGAAGGACTTTTGATAGCTGTGTGCCATAACCCAAGTCAGAAGCTGATTCTCATGGCTTGCAGCAGCTTGTTCCTCCCACATGCACTGTAGGTGCAGAGCCAGTGACCACCAAAATGATTTATCACAGACAGACATGTTTGGAAAGTTTAGCAAAGAACTGCTTTTGGGAGGTTACAAGGTTAACTACCAAAGTTGTGTGTAACTTGGAGTTGATGTATGGCAATTAATCAAGAAATTACGTTCCACATCTCTTTGAGAGCCCCTACGGCGCCCTGCGTCAGGGGGCAACAGGCAGACACTGAGGCCAAGGCAGTTCTGCTGGTCAAAATGCAAATTATTTCATATTGAACAAAAAAGAGCACAGAACAAATGCTGGCAGAGGAAGGCCATGGTAAGAAACACTCTTTTTAGCAAGGGAAAGGCCTCTGAGTTCTGAGCAAACATTGAGCATATGCAGAAAAAAACCCCCTCTAGTTGTTGCTCCCATCATGGTTGTGCTTTAAATCTATTCACAAACATCTCTGCTCAAGGCAAAGGTCCTTGTTCACATACTCACCGATTTGCAGCAGGGCTTTTTGGCTCTTTCAGAGTTTGGGTAACTCAGTTATCACCTTCTTTCCACCCTTTACATTGACATATTTAAACCCAAGAACTTAAGTCAATAAAATCAGTAGTGGGTGTGTTGGGATGCCATGGGTGGGAGTGATATAGAACTGATGCATCAGCTTAATTTATTTAGACCAGTTTAATGCCAGCTACCAGTGCTGCTTATGTACTTTCACCAAAATACTGGGGGTTGGGGTTTGGCTGCTGAACCTTGTACAACCCAGTGATTCCTTTTCTTCCAGGGTTCAGTGTCTTCCAGCCCCACAGGCTGGAATTGCCTGTCTTTGTGACTACTGATATTTGCCCTGATTTCCCTCTCTCTCCCTCCATCAGAGTCAGCAGCTCAGTGGAGCTCTGTGCTGATACAGAGCTAATTATGGATGGGTGCTTTGCACTGGATTTCTTTAATGAAGTCCTAATGGCAGCCAGAAAAGTCCAAGGAGAGATACTTTGTGGGTGTGAATCCCAACACCTGGACTGACTTGGATTGACTCCCGTGGGTTTAAGGCACTTTACACCCACTGGGGATTTGTCCTTAAGTAGCTTTCACTGAGCTAGAGAGGGGCAGAGCCACCGAGCACACGGCACTAACAAGCTTGAACATTGTAATTAGCAAGCTGATCATTTTCTGTCATTGACTGACATGTGACATCTCTGAAACATTTTCAAAAGCTTCAGATTTTGAAACTGGTGGGTGTTCTGAATTTTTGGGATGCACCTGTGTTCACATCCACACAAACATTAGTTAAATCATAAGATGTGTTTGCCTCAGACTATGGATAATTTAAAAATTAGAGAGAATAGTTTGTTCCAAGAAGCTATATATAATATGTTATATAAAATCTATTATGCACTTATATCATATTCTATCATATAATGTCATATCAAACAATTTACTGTTACATTCAGCTATCACATATTATCTACCATAATATGAATATTATAAATAATATTCATATATTACATAACAGTGAATACATCTGTTAGACATCACATTATTGATTATATAATATTCTATAATTATAGTATATTTTATTAGTATTACAGTGCTCGAGTATATAAACATATATATGTGTACAATGTATCAATGCGCACGATTATTTATCTTTCTTCAGAGCAGTGAAGTATTGCATATATACGTTTAATATATTGTTTTTTTTTATTTGCCCAAATATGGGATCTTTTAAATGTCTTTATTTTTATTTTCACCATTGTTTTCCAGTACCCCATCTGCTGAGACAAAATTGTTAGATGGCAAAATACGTATTTAGGGGTTTGTGTTGTAGGTGGCTAAATTCTTGCTGCTCCCTGCCTGGTACCTGAGAAAAGGTCAAATAGCTCATCTCAATGCAGGGAGTTGTCTGTGTAGTGCCTGAGCTATTTTAATTTGGGAAGAATAAATAATTTTCTTCTTCTGAATCCCTTGTAGTCCCTCACCCACAGAAGCAGTTGGCGTACAACACCTCTAAAGCCGGGGTCGTAAAATTAACACAGACATTGGGAACCGAGTGGATTGACAGAGGAGTAAAAGTCAACTGCATTTCCCCGTAAGTAAAATGTAGTCTCATTTTGAAACTACAAAGGGAATGAAATGTTCTACAAAGCTCAAATGAACACTATCTCAGCAAATAAAGTTTCTAATTAGCAGGTGGATTGCATCCCTTTTTATGTTGTCTTTTCCTTAACAAAGGTTTAAATACTTAGAACCAAGCCTGCTCTGTTGCTGTGTATACTCAGGGATTTAAGGAGAGGTTTTAGCATTTGGTAATCGGTTTTCCAATAATGTGAGGGGTAGTTTTTAGCATTTCCTTTCCAGATGAAATATTTCTTTAGTTTGTCCAAGCCTTCTCTGGTTAAATAAAGGGTTTTTGACACTTAGCAGACAATACAATACTTCTTTTCCCTTTTTACTTGAGACAAATACATAGGCACTTTAAAAGCTACATTTTATTGCAGTTATTGAGCTACTGCTCAGCTCCAACAGACACAGGGGGCTAGGTGTAGTTTTGTAAATATATGTGTAGATATGCATTACAAGTTACATTTTTCTTATTTTTGGAGATTTCAAGCTCTATGTTTTAAGCTATTTATCCCCAAAGAAAAGTTTTCCTGCTAGATCCGCTCTGTCTCTCCCTGTTTCTCACACACATGCCCAACCAGTCATTTTATTAAACAATTAGCAGTGCATGATAGTGCTGAGCAGAAACCCAAGTGGATAGCGTTAATTGGAAGCGGTCAAATTCTGTAGACCATTGAAGTCAATCAGAGTAACTAAGAAGGGCAGGATTTTAACCCAGGAGTTAAATTGTAATAATGAAGATAATAATGTAGATCAAATTAGGGAAAACAAATTACATATTTTAATCCACAAAGTGGAGGGGGAGAAAAAAAATCACAGAGCTTAATGGCAAGTGCTTCTGTTTTTACCACTGGTCTGCTCTCCCCTTCCTTGTGCTAGCTGTCTTTCTTATGATTATTTATTACTAATTATACCAGAGACTCCAGCCGTCACTCTACGTGATCCACAGATTCTTTAAACAGCATCTTACTTCCTAATGGGATTTTCCCCATGCCCATGCTAGCAGCACTGTAATGGTGTTCCTACAACTAGCACTAGTGAATTTACACTGGCTTTCGGGAGCTGAGGAGATGAAGAGAATTAGGGAAGCTCAGCAGGACCTGGCAGGAATTGTGTCTGAAAACATACGGGTAATCTTCTCCAGCAGAGGTGGGATAGTTGTGCCACATTCACAGCAATTATGGATGAGAAGGCTCTTACAGGAGGAATTACCCATTTCTTAGGAGCTTACATAAATTTGAAAAATAGTCACCAAATTATCAAACTCATTGCTTTGTACAGCTTGGAAGCAAGCACTCACTTCTAAAGAAGTTATGTTTCTGGAGACAGTTGCCAGAGCATGGAGAAAAAATTGACAGCTTCTCTTTCTACTTTTCAAGGCAACACAGGGTTGCATTTTTTGTTATCTCTACCTGTCTTAAACTCTAGTTCTGAGCTCAAAATCCTACAACAAAAAGGCGGTGATGTATTGTCTTTTTGGAGGAATATCTAGCAAGGACACACAGAGAACAAATATTTTGCTGTCTTTGAGGTCCCCTCTTGTAGACAGAGCAGTTTTCCCTAGTGCAGCTAGACTAAGCTACTTTGGAGACCAGCAGAACACCCCTCACAGAGCCTCCAAGCTCTGGCTGAGTGCCTCATGATGGGATTGCTCAGGGACCTCTGGGCACAAGGAAGGAGCCTGCAGCAGGTCATGGAGTTCAGATCCCTCATCACATAAGCAAAAGCCACATCTGCTTCTGAGTGAATAACTATTCACATTTTCGGAGATGTGAACCTGCATTTCAGTGCACATTTGGACCCATTGCTAGAACTGTGGACCCCACTAGTGTCTCAGTCTCTTGATGTGACTCACCACAGATCAGGGACACCTTTGACCCTGAGTACCCAGCACCAGCAGGAGCCTCAGTGTCATCTTATAACAGGATGGGATTTTAAGGAGTCTGAGAAGAACAGATGTAGATATAAGGCATTCTAGTACCCAAGATCAGTTCTGGATACGTAAAATATCTATGTCCTTAAGTACTTTGCTCCTCCCAGTCATGGCTACATTAAAGCTTTAAGGCACTCCCAGTGTGCCTCTGTCTGAATCTTCAAATGCTCCAGTCTGGCCTTAAACATTATTTCACCATGCAAACCTTTTGGCCTTTTCCCCCTCTTCCTATCTGGTCACTTTTTATCAACTTAATTTCTTAATGAGTGCATAAAACTTATGCAGAGCAATGCATAAAAGTTAGCAATGCATAAAATGTTATGACAGAGTCCTTACAATGATTTATTACATTTATAAAACTGAACATGCAGGCTTCTCTTGCTGGCCAAGCAAACCTGATGCCCAGGGAGAGAAGGTGGCTGAGATTCCCTGGATGCTTTGGCTGACTTAGACTGCTGCTATTGTGGAACCTGTGCTCAGTGCTTGCACCACCATCCAGTGCCATCACCTCATAATCTGCTGCATAGCTGATGCCAAAAAATGAAGGTGGTCTTGGAGTCTTCCTGAAATGGATGTGAGGGTTGAACTGCAGAGGGTACCTGGGTGGAATCAGGGAACTTTACAGGGCACTGACTGATGCCCAGCTGCCCACAGGGTTTAGTCTCTTTACTGGTTTCAGGACATGAAAGTGTGTTGGGTGTGATGGAAGAGGAAATTCTGGAAGGTGTCTGGTTTTTGGCATGTGCAGCATTGAACACGTCATTTTTGCAGCCATTACACTGAATCAATGTCCATTTTTTTTTTTCTGATTACTGCCTTCTTGATTAGCAAGACATGAAATGCCATTATGTGATGACCTTTAGGAAGGGCAAGTGGAAGTTGATATTAAGGTCAACTTGCAGCCAGGTCAGTAGCCCAGGGGGATGAACCATGTTCCATCCTGATGGGCTGCAGGGATTTGGGTTTGGGATGCTTGGCAAATAGCCTTTTTGTGCCCTGCATCCTGCCCTGCTCCCCTGAAGGCAGCCACACGGTGCTGCACCAGGCTTGTAGCCCCAGAAAGCAGGCAGGGCAGGCTCACTGCAGGTTTGGGGAACACCCCATAAGGGGGAAGGAGAGGCAGAGCTGGCAGGTGAAGGAGCACCCCAGCATCACCTGAAGGCATCCCAATTAAGCAGCATTACTATCCCCATTAAGCAGCAGTCATTGCTGGTAAGTATCTTTGGACTTAAATCTTAATTCCTTGGGAGATGTCCCAATTAAGTGGATCTTGTGATTAAACACTTCCTGATTAAGTGGAGTGTACTTAACTCATTCAAATTAATAACTCATCTGAAAGAAATCAAGTTACACACAGATGGAATCTTTTTTTGCTCTCATTTGGGGATTGAGTGCACGTAACAATTCCAGTTAAGTATCTGGTAAGTGATATTTTTCCTAATGTGTCTCTCGAAGTGGAAATGTTTCAGGCAATTGTTTTTTTCTCCTTTTTTTTAGTGGTCTTTTCTTTTCCCTCTTCATGTCCAAAATTGTCCTGTGTATCAATAATGAAATATTGATGCTCATATCTAACATTAAGGAACCAGCAGTTTGATATTACATTGACATGCAACAGAAAGTACTGATAGGCTCAGCACTGCATACGAGATGAGGTAGGGAATTAATGCATTGGCAGTTGTCTTTGCTGGAACTGGTTAGGAGCCAACTAAAATCTGCCTAAAAGGGTTCGACAACGTTAAATTGCCCAACTTGGCACCAAGCTTTCCCAGAAGATGTGTAGTATCAATGACATGCCTAATATTTATAGTGCCATCAGTATGTGTGTTTGCAACTTTTAAGTTTTGTGCTGTATTTTTTTCTCATTTCTATAACAAAAATTTGTAGTGAAGTTTGGTTTCACATCTAAATTTTTGCTACGTGGAGTGAACCTAAAGAAAGGTCCAGCAAGAGGCACAGCACAGTGATTCACAGACTGCACTGATCAGACCAAAGATCATTTTTCTTAACAGATTGAAAAACGTCCTCTTTTTAGCAAAATCTGTTGTGCTGGAGGACTGTGTGTTTATTCCCTAATCTGCATTCCCTTGAGGTTAAAATGTATCTGTAAATTGAAATAACCAAGAAAATCATATGGATCTTATTCTGGTCTCTGCTAGTGTAAAGCCAGAATGATGATGACGATGGTGATGGTTTTGTAAGCTCAGTGAGAGGCACGTAAGGGAAAGGAGTTCAATATATTTTATGTCTGCTGCTCAAAGCACATTTCTCTCTGAAGAAAACCAGTTCTTGAGGAGTTTAGGAAAGCAAAGGAGACCATGGGGCTCTGCTTGAAGGAAATAAGTTAAGCATTCACAGTCCTATACTGGAATGTGCTTGATTTTGTTATATTGCCAGAACTAAAGTGAGCTGCATTGCTCAGTGTTTCTGAACTGTTATGCTTTTTATTGACAATTACAATAAAATATAAAGCTGATATTTAAATCCTGCCTGATTAGAGTGAACAGGAATGTTTGGGGAAAATCTGAATTAGTTCCACTTCATAACAGAGTAAATAGTGGATTTCAGCCTTCATTTAAAACAAAAGGTAAATCTCATACCCAGAATCCAGTCTGTCTCAAAAAATTATTTCCTTGGAAGTCTAAATTGGGATGCCGATGAAGTTTCAGAACAAAACGGGTATTTTTATACTTTGTTCATTTCATATTTATCACTAGCTTGTTTGCTAATTTTCATTTGCAAGAGGCAATTCTTCCAGCTAACTGGCTGCCTCAATGGGCCACTGATTTCTTTGAAGTGACAGTCTGTAAATATGCATAAAAAAGAGATGCAATTAGCGTGTGTGTGGTTCAGTGCAGCCTGATTTCATTGGCAAGTTTACCCACAGTGTTGATAAGCTACATTATCTAGAAAATTGGCCGCTGAAAAACAGCACCTCTGATTGCCAGCAAAGGTTCCAGATAACAGGGTGCTGAAGAGAAATATAATTGAGGTTGAATATGTTAACCAAGGTGTCACATGCTCCTTAGAAGCGCTAATTTATCAGCATGTTGGAATTTTTATTAACATTTGGAATGCATTTCTACCACACTAATGAAGTGGAATTGGCAGTTCAGGTTTTAGTTATTGTCATTTCTGAGAAGTTAAATGTAATTTCTCGTTAGACACAGTTATGTAAATATATTTGTTCAGGGGCTGAAAAAATTATACATTTCGCAAAATACAAATATGTTGTTAAGGAGGAGTATGACAAATCAGTTGCAGTTAAAGTCATAAAAGCCAGCCAAATCTTTGCCCTGCATTGTGCTTCCTGCAGCATTTTAGGGCACCTGAACAAAAAACAAAGTTAGCAGAGTTTTAGTAAATAGTGGAGTCAGTCAGTAATGTAAAAGAGGCATGACAGGTAAATCAGTGTGATTTGTCAGGTGTTGGTTTAAGGGGGATCACACTGGGTGTGTTGTGCTTATCTCTGCCCCTCCTTTTTTTGTGTGGAAAGGCTCTGTTGCCCAGAAGGGTGCTGGCTTTTGTTTGCCTTGTTGTTTGACATATGGGGAGTTGGTCTGTTTTCAGTTTCTGGGCTGTACACAAGCACGCTATATGACATTAGCTGTAGAGTGATGAGAAACTGGGGGAAGGACAGCAGTTCCCAAGAGCTGTGACAGACCCAATTCAAGGCACTTTCACTTCCAATGCTGTGCTTATTTTGTAGAAAAGAAATTTAAACTGGTGATTATGGGCAACCTAAAAGTAAGGGGGTTGTGTGAGTGTATGTGTACTTGAAAGGAAACCCCTGAGCTGCCTATCAGCAGTGAAAGGTGATGATAGGAAAGGAGCGCTATGGAAGTTTGCACCATGACTTTCAGCAAGGACAGAGCAGGCTGGATGTGCTCATCTCCTTAGTGCTGTTACCCTGCTTTCCTTCTGAATTAACATAAAACAACTCTAGGTGCTGCCTTTCCTTCTGGGAAACTCATTGCTAAACCCTTGGTCCATGTGCTCGCTGCAGGGGCATCGTTGACACGCCGCTGATCCGCTCGCAGGAGCTGCAGCCGCTGGTGCAGCGCTGGTTGGCTGACATTCCTGCTGGGAGGCTGGCCCAGCCCACGGACCTGCAGGCTGCCGTGGTCTACCTGGCCTCCGAAGCATCAGACTATATGACAGGCCACAACCTGGTCATCGAGGGTGGCCAGAGCCTGTGGTGAGAGGCGTCCTGCAGACTCCCTTCTCGTGGGCTTTAGAAAGTGGGTATTAAAGTTAAGCTTAGTCCCAGCTTTGCCTTGTGTGACTATGAAGCCAGCTAATATGAAATTATTGTTTTCTTCTTTCAGGTGTTAATTTGGAGGCTTGTATAATGCACAGGAAGAATAAGGCAAAAAAAATAGGGCAATCTTTCAGTTTTCTAACATTTTCATGTTTTTCACTGCGCAGTCACGTTTCTGTTAAATTAGTATTTAATGATATAAAAGTGCATTTACTGCAGTGAGGTTTGGCTATTATTTAAGTTTAACAGGGGGCATTTTTAAAGCAATAAATATTAGGTGGTCTGTGTAGTTTATTGTTCTTAGGCAATTTTTTTGTATTCAACTTGTTCCAGTGACATCTGTGAGTGGAGAAAAACAGTTGGATGTAGTGTTAAAAAAAATAAATTAGTTCATTACATTTGAACCTGAATGTTGCCATTTTATATTTACTGGTGTTCTTTAGTTTTTGACAGTGTTTTTATACAAACACCCACATAAATGCCCCTGAAAGAACAGTGCTGCACTTAATAGAGATTCATGGTTGGTAATTATAATGGCTCTAATCCAAATCTATTGAGGTAAGTAGGGACTGCTCATATACTTTATGTTAAATGCATGTTTAAATGTTGATACAACTGGGTCTTTGTTTTCCATGATAGACAGAAGTAAGCAAAGGTCATCTTCCAAATAATTTCTTTTTCCCCTTGTAAAATTCTGAAGACAAGTCTTGGGTGTAAACCAAGGCCGGCTCAAGTGATATTGATACAGTTCTGTTGGCTGAAGAGCTCATTTTGGTGGTAGCATTGGGTTCATTGCTTGTAGGCAGTAAAACGTGGCACAATAACCCCATGGTTCTGATATTGCTCTGGATAAAGACAGACTTCCATCCTGAGGGCCCTAAAGCATAGCCTAAGGAGAATTTACGGGAAGAAATTCACTTGCAAATCCTCATGTCATTTGTTTTGCATTTGGCAGCTCTTTGTTACCATAACATAAATAATTGTGGATGGATGTCATTACTTTGATTAAGTGCTACAAGCCCATGCATTGGCTGGCCATTATTGTGGGGAATTGCTGTAATGGCTTCAGACTTGACATTCACTGCTACGTTGTAAGGTATGCGCCTCGCTGACGTACTACCATCGTTATCATGGATAAAGTGCAAGAAGATACTTGTCTTCATTAAATTTTCTATTAGACCATTGATAATTAATACATATCTCATGTTTCATCTTGAGTCGTTTTTCTGGGGAGTGCTGCTGTTAAGCGACCCAGGGCTAGAGCTTTTGGATGAAATCCTTGCCTTGTGTGCATGATCTAATTTATTGACAATGCTCTGCAAACTCACAGGCTTAAGTAGAGCTTGATTTTGGATAAATCTTCAGAAAAACAATTAAGGATTTAAACGTTTTATTATTTTTCTGGGCTCACAAAACTTTTTCTCTCCTAGCTCCCACACTTGCATCATTTTGTGTCATGCTCTGGAGGGCTCGGTGGAGTTCTCACATCCCTCTGGCTGGCTTTTCACCCAGAGGTTAATGTGCAAACATTGGTGAACTCATCAGGAGCTCTTCCAAGGGATCCTAGAGGGGCTTGTATACTATTGCTTGGACTGCTGGTGAACAGTTTGTTGTAGCTTCTACCTAAAGTGTAAAATAATGAACTTTAGTTAATTTGAAACATGAACTACAGTTGGCACTGGAACTATGAGCAGTGTTTTCACTGCCTCAGAAGAAAGACAAAAGACTGAATGGACTGCTGAGGCTGAACTTCCATTCCTTACCTGGAGATGGTTGAAGTTCAGCACCGAAAGGCACTGGCAGGGCACCTCAGGAAGCTGAACTTCACTACCCTGGTTTCAGGAAGACTTTCAGCCAGCAAAGGTCATGCTGTGATTTTCACAATTTTCAAGTTAAAAACAAAACCCAGACATTAAAAAAATCACCTAGACTTAAAAAAAAATCCAAATAATCTCTTAACTAAGCAGCCTCCAGTGTTTAGACAAGAGCTTGTCTCGCCTGCTCTGTTTGCCCCCAGGCTCTGTCTTTGAAGGGCTGAGTGGGCAGAACAGAGGAATGAGCTTACCTGCACAGGCTGGTGTGGGGCTTGGCTCCTGTCTGAGGGCATTGCTGTGTGACCATGTGGGCCCTGGCCCTGCCCCATGTTGGCCCAGAGAGGCTGGTAGAAGGGGCTGTATGACACAGGAGGGGCTCAGGACTAAGCAGCCCAAGGGGACACAGCACTAGGTGCCAAGTCTCCAAGCTAATTGGCAAATACTTCACAGTACTTTTGTTTTTCATGGCACCCTCACTTTGCCCAGAGAAACATCCTGGAGGAGACCATGTGTCAGAAGGGAAGTGTCTTTCCCCCTGTAGGTATGAGCTGCTCTGTCTCTTCCTAAGCAAACACTTTCATCTCTCTCCTCCACAGGCCTGTTGAGTCATCAAATGGTTTGGGTTGGAAGGATCTTAAAGATCTTCTAGATCCAACCCCCCCTGCTATGGCCAGGGACAACTTGCCCTAGACCAGGTTGCCCAAAACCCCATCCAATCTGGCCTTGGGCTTCATCCATTTGGGAGCTCTGGCAATGGCACTGTGGCTCCTCACCCTCTCCCACAGAATTTCCTGAGGAAAATGGCTGATTTCCACTCAGAAGCAGTGCTGCTTCTGTCTGGCAGCACCAAACTTGGCATTTGGGTTGGGAGCTGTGAGGTGACTGCTCCTTGGGCATGGGGCTCTCCACACTCTGCCTTGTGCTGTGGGGGAGCCTCATTGCTACAGCCATGGGGTCTCTCCTGGAGACGCAGCCCTAAGGCCAAGTGGAAGCACCAATTTCCACTTTAAAGGGAAAAACAAAGTTCAAGAGGTTTATATCAATGTCTAGAAGTATCCAAAAGGAAGGTGTTGAGAGGATGGTGGTGATGCCAAGTCAAAGGACAAGAGGCAATGGG
This sequence comes from Serinus canaria, assembly GCF_022539315.1. Taxonomy (NCBI): domain Eukaryota; kingdom Metazoa; phylum Chordata; class Aves; order Passeriformes; family Fringillidae; genus Serinus; species Serinus canaria. Next base: position 4,427,006 of record NC_066326.1, on the reverse strand, counting down.
TGCAAAACTATTCCCAGGAAGTTCTGTGTGAACACAAGGAAGAACTTTGCTGTGCAGTGATGGACTATGGAACCAGACTACCCAGAGAGGGTGTGGAGTCTCCCTTACTGGGGATATTCCAGAACTATCTGGCTTCAACACTGTGTTATGTTTTCTAGAATAACCCTGCTTGATCATGGAGGTGGGACCAGGACACACACACTTCCAGCCAGAACCATTCTGTGATTCTGTGAATAATGTGAGAAAAGCCTTCCTCCCTCCTAGCAGGGGAAGACCTGCGATGCAGGGGATGAGGTGTGGGGGCAGGCAGAGCAGGGGGAAGCGGTCTGGGGGATGTGGTGCAGGGGGGATGCAGTGCGGCGGATGCAGCGCGGGGGATGCGATGCTGTGCAGGCGGAGGCGCCGTTCCCGGCGGTACCTCTAGGAGGAAACCTCAACCTGTGTTGTGTCTGCGGGAGCAGGGCTTCCCAGCTCTGCTATTCAACTTTCATACTGCAGCTAAGTTAGTACTTTTGATATTTCTAAGTTTTTTTTTTTTTTTTTAACATTTATGTAGAACACCACATAATTGCAGAAAAGATAATAGTCACATACCCTAGGGCTTGGTGTACACTTATGTTAAAAGTACAGCTTTTATTGGCAACTAAAGTAATAACCTTTCCATGTCAAATTGCTTTAAATTAAACTTAAAAAAAAAATGCTGGCTGATACCCACACTTAGTAATTGTCAAACATTAGCATAATGTGAAATACTAAAGCTGCTTAAATCTTGGGTTTAAAAATAATTATTTACTTAGGTAAATTCTCTATTCAAAAGCATAATATTAGATTTTTTTTTTAAATACAGTCTCCTTAATGTATATGTTAAAATGCAAACCTGAGCTTGACGTGGAAGTGGGGTTGAATGTTACTGTGGTCTCTGTGAGAAAAAGGGGAATTTTGTACCTTTAGCTTGTCCATCCACCATTGTTCACACAGAAAGAAACGTTTTAAGGTTGTACCTCTGAAGGCAGAGATGCTGAGGGTGACCTCTGGTGACCCAAGGACAGTGACCTGCAGTACCTGCTGATCATAGCCCCTGCTGCAGCCCCGGACTGCAACATAATGTTTCTGGTGGTGGACAACATCTGGGAGAAGGATGTCTCAAGGATGTGGGTGTGGAAGGCCAAGGGCAGAAGGTCAGTAAAGTGTTTCATCCAGGTGCATTTCAAATTTCTGCTCCAGCACAGAACTGGAGCACATATGTTGGGAACCATTCAAATTTCCAGTGTGAAGCAGGAGAGTGGACATTTCAGTATGAGATGTGGCTCTCAGCGCTTGCTGCTGTGTCTGAAGGACACTGGACCTTCCAGGTGCTGTTAGGACACAAATCCTCATGGTTTTCTGCTTTTGGGAGGCCCAGGCTCTGACACGCCTGCCTTAAGGAGCCCATCCCTTTGCCAGCACTTTCCTGTGAAGTCCACCACAGCACTGTGAGTCTACTGGTTCTTCCTCAGAAACATGCCAGTGTTTTACTGGAAGTTCAGCAAAACCTATTTTGGAACATTTTCTTAAAGAAATCAGCAGTGCCCTTATTAGAGCAAAAGGTTTTTTGGCAAATTCCCACACCTTCGACTAGCAGGTTAGAAAGGGATTGCCCTTCTCACTGCTTTAGGGAGCAGGCAGCTCTGGGAAGCTCCAGCTGCCTTTCCAGCAACTTTTCAGAGGAACAAAATGGAGCAGTAGTACCCAGTTACAAGGAAGTTATGAACTTCAAGACAGTTAAACAGTTGTTGGGAGGGGAAACACAAGGAGCTGAGGACTGAAAATTAGATAACTTTCCCAGCCTTGCCTAATATCATAAGTGTTTTACACTGCAATTATAAATCTGATTATATACTAATTTCCACACTGTTTCAATTCTTTAAAGCAGGGAAGGAAAGTACACGCTCTTCCTTGGAGAGCCTAATGCAGTCTTACAGCATATGCCTTCTCACCACAATAGATTGGAATTCTTCAAAATTCCTGAATAACAGTGAGTGTTTGCTGCTAAATTCTCATCTACTTGGTGTCTTTTGTCCATTCACACCTCTTTCCTCGTCTTCTTTCCCCACCTGCCCTACCTGTCCTCTTTCCCCTGCTGTGCTGTCAGTGCTGCTGCTGCTGTTCCATCGCACCAGGGAAAAGAACACTGCAGAGGGACCAAGCAGAGTGCAGGTTGCCCAGAAATGCCTCTCAATTCCAAGGCCTGGATTTAATCTTCATTTATTTTTCCCCTAAAACACTCCATCACAATCCGTTTTGCATCTGGTACTGGGACTCTTTCTCTGGTAGCAAAAGCAGGAAGGCTCTTGTCAATGGGTGAGTGCAAGTAACTCCCACCTCAGTTCCTTCCTCTTTGAAAACGTGAAGGTGTTGTTGAATATATGCTGGGTGTGGGGATGATATTCCCTCCCCTGGGAGATGTCCTTAGGGACACAACCCCACACTGCAGCTGCAAGTGCTCTCTGCCATGCTCTGTTTGCTCCCCTCTCTCCAACTTAGCAGGCTGCGTACAGCCACACTTTGTGTCTTTAGGAAGCCTCATTAATTCACAAGATACATATTTTTTTTTCTCAACAGTTTGTAACAGCTTCCTAGATGTGTAAACTGGCATTTTCAGATTTGTATTAAAATACTGAGAAATAGATTTGTATTTCCATAGGCTACTTCTTATGTCCAGACAGACTTCTGACACTACCTTACATGTACACTTGTTGCATAAATGATATGTTAACGCATGAGAGAAGCCATTCACTTGAAACTGTTCAGAATGATTAAGGGCTTTAATTACAGCCCTGATTGAAACAAGGCTTTTGGTAAATAGCAAAATGGCAAAACTACACTGTTTCATTACAAGCCTTCCTTTGATGACAGTGTGGTTTGTCTCTATTACTTCTCTTATTGTAATTTCACTCATCCAATTCTGATGTTCAAATCCCACCTGAGAAATGGTAAGAGGCTCTACTTTAATGCTTACCTGTGAATAAGATGTTGGAAGTGTTGGTTTACTTTTGGCATGCTGCAAAGTGCCTATGCTGTAACAGGAATTAGATGTGGGGCTTGATTCACCACTACATATTACTATTTCCAGACCTCAGGTAGATGTGTTCATCATCTTGCATGAAACCACGTCAATGCCTTTCAGCAGGAATTCTCAGGGCAGTGTGATGATCATCTGGGGGACCACTTTTCTCCTCCTTTGCAGGGGACTGTTGCCTCTGGTGGCAGAAACTTTGGTTATATTTAGATCCTCCAAGCAGCACCACGCAGAACACAAGCTTCAATGAACTTCAGCATCTTTCTGTCCAAGCATTTCACATACTCTTGAATCGTCTACATAGATTTTTTTTCCCCCTAAATTTCTAATTTTAAACAGATCTTTCACTGCAGAAATGTTGGAAAGTCTTTTCTCAGTGCTAGAAATGGCTTGAGTGGGTCGCAGATGCTCGGGAGTCATCCTCCCTCCTTCTCTCCTCCGGTACTTTCTGGAGTTAGTCTAAGTAGTCCTGAATGAAGAAGCAAATCTTCTCTCTTCCGAAGCTCCTCATAAATGTGCTTGCAGTTAATATGAGTCCTTTTATATTCTCTCCCTTCAAATTCTTTGGATTAAAACAAATACCGTCTGGTTCTTTTAGCTCTTTTGATTATATATTCAGAACTATTGTGTATCCTGGAAAAGGAATTCTTTTCAGTTTTCACTTTTCTTGACAACAAGCTGAAAAATTTCCCCAAATGAAAATTTCCTGCAAAAGTCTTGGTTTGTTCCAAGACCCATTTTTCAAATAAGTAACGTTTTGATGAAAAAATGCCAACCTGTTCTACTTAACAACTGTTCGTGGAACTGACGAGAGAAAAACAAGGAATTGGAGAAAAAAATTACCGAATCTTTTATGTAGAGTTAATCTTTGAATATTCCTGTTGTTTCAGTAACAGACAAGATGTTGGTACAAGTAGATGAATATTTAAACATTAGCGTTGACACTGACTTATCTTCTCGATAACATATTGATCGTGTTCTTTCTATAGAGATTATTCCGGACTTCCCATGGAGTCAGGGAGCAGCTTAATGAAGTCACAGGCTGGATGTTTATGTAGGTATTTCTTTAGGGGTTGGTTACACAATCTGTGCACAGAATAAACCCCCACAGATACACCTCAAATGCAAAATAAGCGCATGTTCCTGCCTTTTTATCACGGGTAACATGTGTGATAAGGTGGAGATGTTGGCGTTGTGGTGCAGTCTTGACTTTATATCTGTTATTCATTGCATTTAAAATGACCTATAGCTTTTCTTTTTACCAAGGCATCTGGAAGCTGATTCAGGCTCCCTTTCCCATGGAAATTGATGTTTTTTAGGCATCAAAATGATGCCTGAGAAGAAAAAAAACACCATAGCCCTTCCTGGAGACACCTTTAAATCTGTGCCCATGATTTTGGGAAGACTCTGAAGGGTGCTGTGCCCAGAAGGGTGTCCCAGTGCAGGAGCTGTCACCGGGTGAGAGGGTGACTGCCAGGCAGCCATCACTGCTACAAAAGCTAATGGTGATAGAAGTATCCTGCTTGGATTAAAACAGGATCTGTGTTGTATTAGCAGCACCAAATGAATTTTGTAGCTGACAGAGATGCATGGAAAGAGAGCCTCTAAAATGGAAAACATATTTATTGCAGTAGGATATATGCTAGGGTCTTTCAAGAGAACTTTTTTTTAAAAAAATGAACAGTGCTAGGAAGGAAAAACATAAGTACACAATTAATCATGACTCAGAGCAAAACTCTCATTGACTTTCAGAGGAAGGCAGGATTTAATTTTCACTGTAGTTATTAAGAAATGCCTCTTACTTATGTGAAGATCAGAGGCGGAGAACACTGATCTGTGGGACAGTGAAGAGTTGTTAATGCCATTAATATTTAAAGTGGGCAGTACGTTTGGGGCTCTTCTTATAAATAGCTGCTTTTTGCAAGCTTTGCAAAGTCATGCCAGTGCTCCAAGAGCCTAAAAATCTTCAAAGAATTATTAGTCAGCCTTGCTGTTCTCAGCCTCTTTCTTGCAGTTCTTGATGTTGGGTTTCTTCCAAAGGGTGTTCGGGGCAGTTGCCGTTTTGGGCTGTTGAAATGGTTTTCACATGGGAGGTGCTCCCAGTGAGGTTGGAGATGCCAGTTCTTGGTGGGGCAGGTGCCTCCTCTACCCATTAGTGCTCTGGGGAACAAGCAGGCAAGTTTCTGAAGCTGGGGAGTGTGGCCTTCCTCTGCATGCAGAAATGCTGAACGCCATCTCAAAGTGGTAATGGAAACGACCCATTCCCCAGGACATTTTTTCCCTATGCTTCTCTGAACGTCAGCATAGGGCAATAAGGGAGACTTTATGTCACAGGGTGCTCTAAGTATAGTTCACCAAATTGTCTTCCTTGCCCAGGTTCCATACAGACATTTTTAGGTTTCAGTCCAATTAGGTTTACCCCTAATTTGAGATCCAGCCTTGAATGAACCCTATATTTGGAGCCAAACTTGAGATGTATGATACAATTTTTGATAATACAAGGATCTGGAATTTGGACAGTGCCAGAAAAAATGCATATATTGATCCAGGGTTGTTTTAAATTAAACTGGGTTCCCTTAAAATATTCATGAACTGGAAAGGGTCAGGTAAAAGCTTCAGGCTAAGAGATTTATAACAGACTTATCAAAGCAGATGCGTTTTGCATCATTTCTAACTTTTGACTGGTGAGAAGTTTAGATTTTTTATAAATACATATACATTTTCTCCAGCAAATGTGTGTGTATATTTATATAGATATAATTTTTTTTCAAATACATCCCCATATGCACCCTCACTCTCAGAACATTTTGCTTTTACTCTCCCGGCGTTTCAGTTACTTTGCCTCAGCTGTGCGCCGTGTTGCCTTCCAAATGCAATGCATCATAAATTCATGATGGTTTGCCAAGTAAAAGAGGGCATTGAGCTTCTTTATGAAGAGGATATTTTTGCAAACTGGACCTCATCTCTATCCCAGTGGAATTTTCTGATGCTTCCCTATTACTCCTGTACAAAACTTTTAGGGAGTTATAGATCAGACATCAAAACCAGTAATTAAAGTCCAACTTACTCCACTTCAATATCTGTTTATCCTTTTCATTAGGGAGCAGAGACATTCCCTTCCTCCTATAACAGTCAGTTTAATGACCAGCCATCAGCTCTTCTGCTCTGCTTCTCAGATTTCTAAGCCTTCCAAGTTGAATTGCCTGTGCTGCTGTGTGTCCTGTAAGGTGTGTGTGGTGTCAGTCCCATACACAGAGCTGGGTATTCCAAAATATTGGCACACACAAAATTAAGTGCAAACCAGCAGCTACCAGGTGACCAGTTTGGTTTTGTTATTGGAGTCTGGATGGATATGGGCATTGAAACGGAGCTGGTACCTGTTTGCTGGGAGGAGTCACAAGGGACTGTGAAATTCTGAAATGTCTGAAATAAGCCTGGTGCCTTTTAGGGTTATAATGTTTTTATTCAAGCATATTTCGAAACCTTCCAGAGTGAAATAAGCCTAAAAAGGCCTGTGTGTAGCACTGACCATCAAGCCAAGTTTGATGCTGGAGGTCATGGCATCAATGCAGTTTGTACCAGTTTACTCTACTTTCCACACACATCCTGCTCCCATGTAGCTTGCTTTCCTCTGCTCATACCACCCCAGATCACCATCTGAAAGCCTACTGTAAACAATAAGCACAAGAACACAACAAAATATTTCTGGAAAACACATCTCCTTGGGTTTTTGATTGGTGTTGTTTTGTTAGTTTGATTTTGAGCACTGGCCGAACCTCACTGCAATGTCTCCAGATAATTTTGAGTTAGAGGAAGTTTCCAAAAAGCCTGGAGAGAGAAGAAACTGCCCATAGCAAGGGGTGGACCTTGTTCCTAGAACTGCTTCAGTGCCTTATGGAAGAAAAAACAACCCTGGGAAAGCAGTGCAGGTTTGGTAGACCTGACCTCACACGTAGGCAAGGTTTAGCTGTGTAAAGATCTAATGGACCTCTAGAAATTCCTTTCAGCTTCGGGAATGGGGCTGAGAAAACCCTGTGCAAAGCAACACTAGAGTGGTATCAGCGCTGGTCTCAGGAGAAGGCAGATGATGCTCTATGGAGATCCTGGGTCTCCCTGCTTCAGGACATAAGGGAGCTTTTAGCACTGGCAGATGAGAGCTCACACAGAGAACAACCGAGGAATTTTCATCAGTCTGTGACCTCTGCTTTAATGACCTCTGCTTTAATGTCCTCAGGAGCAGAGAAACTCCTGAAGCTCTTGCTGGGATGATGGGCCTTTGCAGAGATCTGGCTCTTCTTCACTGCTATTCAAGCCTTGGAGGGGTAATTATGCTACAAGTGATTCACAAGCAAGAGAAAGCTTGTAGGCTTTCAGCTGTCTTTAATTTTACATTAGACAAAAAGTGATAAAGAACTTGTTTTCTGTAATCTATGGATTTAACTTTGAATAGCAGGTGGTAAATGTTCCAACAAATATGTATATATATCAAATCAGTGAGTGCCCAAATATTTACATCTTCAGCCAAACAAAGGCTGGAGACTCACGTTGCCTGAGGGGAAGATTGTTTTAGAGAAACAGGTTGAAAGGAAATCAAGAATGGGAATTACAAATCCTCTTTCAGAGATGAGGGGTTGTGGTAGAGAGGAATCATGTTCCTGATAGATCACTGGCTTAGGGAGATAAGCCGGCTTGCAGAAAGGGGTGTCCCGTTGTCTTTTGGGCTGTGGCCTTGTTTCTCTGAGTGCTGTGCACATTTGAATCAAAGTCTGCACAAGGAGCACGCCAACAGTAGTCAAAGTTTGTACCAGGTTTCCCAGCATGGGCTGTCAATCTGGTTGTATGGCAAGGGGATGTGATCTGTAGCTGATGGATGGATCTGTGTTGGATGGCAAGACTAGCAAGTCTATCAGTTCTCCACTGCTAGCGTGGCAATCCATGGGGACATCAGTGGTTTTGTGGTGGTCCATGGGGCCCAGGAGTCTGGGACCTCTCACATTTGTATTGTAAAGCTCAGTAACAGGGAGACTGGTCTGCCATTTATAATTTTCACACTGATCTGCCATTTAAAATCTGAGAATGGCTAAAATGATGATGTTTTGTGTTTACCAGAGGGCTGCTAAGGAGAGCTAAATCTTCTCTGGATAGTGAAGTTTGTCAAAATGTCCAGCCCCTTCTTGAATCTTGCAGGGTTAAAGGCTTCAAGGGCTTTCTGTTGCACTTGAAGAAACTGGGAAAATCCAAGTAACCATCAGTTTTTAATTTCCCATTTTTATGTTCCTTTTATGTTTTGACTCAGGGAGACCAAAAGTCCTAGCTGAACTCTATTACCTGCTTCTCTTGTGTGTCCTTTCCTTTAAGGTAAGCAATTTAACTCACTTCCAGCTCTTCCCATAAAGATTTTTGCACAGGTTTGATCATTCTGTCACTCACCTATAAATTACTTTTGAGTAATACCTGTGTGTTAGCCCATAGCACAGGTTCTGATCCATACACTGGAACGATTCATCAAATTTTGGAGTTTCTTATGGAAAAGTTGTGCATCATTTGCATATGCAAAACTTCAGTAGGACTTACAGAAGTTAATGGTATATTTTCCTACTGAAAAACTTCCTGATTTTTTTTCTAAAGGTGTTGCACGTCTCTGTTGCCAGATTATCACTGTAGAGGATAAAATTTTGTCCGTATCTGTGCACTAATGAGAATTCTTAATCTTCAGGAAGCTTTTCTAGAGCATCAAGAAAAGCACCATTAGTATAAGGCACAAGATTAAAGTCTGCCCTTGACCTTTGCTTGTGGGCCATTTACAAGAAGCTGGAACCAGACTGGCACTGCACTGCCTGAGCAGAGCAAAAATGAGGCAAGTACAGGATAAATGCCAGGATGAACAGGTACACTTTGCTAAGCTTTGGATGTGTTCAGTGACAGATGCTGCAGCCTGGAGGTTTTCATGGGTATGTGTCACCTGTCATGAGCTGCAGATAGATCCAGGCCCTTTTTAGAGTCAGGGAAATGCAGGCAGGCACAGTGCTCAAGGCAGAAGGAGGAAAACAGTGAAGAAAGTCATCTCTCCTCGCCTCATGGCTGATTCAGCCTTTCCTGTACATCAACACAAGCTAAATCTCTCTTGTCCAGACTTCCACCACCTTTTTATTTCTTTTGTTGTTACCACTTTTAGTGTCGGACACAAGCTGCTGCTCTTCCTATTCAAGGCTCTTGGTCTCTCTTGACCTATGTGTTCATCACTTTAATTCCACCATTCCACCAGTAAATAGAGATGAGGCTTTTCCTCCAGGTCCTTCCCTTGCTTCCATGCTTGAAAAAACAGTTATGGCTGGAATAAGGGGTTACCCACCCATTTCCATAACAGGAATAATTGACAGAACCCTTACAGGACTGGTACCTGGTGTTTCTTGACCAGGATAACTGAGGTAATATGGAATGTTTTAGTCATCCAGACATAAAAGTAGGAGTTGGAATCATATAAAAAGTTTACTTGGGTATCCTTCACTGGCCATGTCACATAGGCGGGATTCTGAATAGCTTGGTAGAAGAGAAAGACCAGATTGAAAAATGGAATGATTGAAAAATTAAATGATTAATTGTTGTACATCTCTGAAGCACAGCAAGTAGGAAAAACCCTGTGAAGTTGAAGGGACATTGAATTTTTTTGGAATTAGATTTCAATGTATCTGTAACTTCATGAAAAGAAAGATAAAAACATTCTGGAATTCAGCTTTTCAGTTTGCTATATTTTACCATGTGATTGAGTTTAAATGTATTGGTGTATTGGATATGTTTTTTCCATTTAAAAAGCTCTTGTAAATGAACTATTTATTTACATGAAAGAAAAGGATATCCAGTGCAGCCCACAATACTTCTCCCTCCAAGCCTGCCTTGAAAGAAGGTTGCCTTTTCATATTTGGCTCCAGCTTTCAATGTTCTCAAAATGAAAAAAATAGTATTCTTAAAACTAAATAAAACATATATATTAGTATTTCTGCCAGAATGAAAGAGCACTTCTGAATAGACCTATTTGAATGGCTACTCAATGTTTTGTAAGAAAAGTATATTAAAAAGTTGAAAAAGCCTGCTGAATGAAGGTGAGGGAGAGAAACAAAATATAAAATGTGTCATGTGAAAAAAAAAAAAAAAAGAGACCCTTTATCCAAGAAGATCTTGGTAAAACTTTAAATGGAAAAGTGACACTCATCAAACGATTTCTATATCATCTGCACTGAATAATTTACTTTTGGGTGAGATTCACTAACATCATTGCAGAGGAAGTGTAATTGAAAATTATGAAAGCTATATCTTTATTGTGTATTACAGCACATGCCTTTGATATGGCGTTATGTCTGCCACAGCGGGAAGTGTTTTTCAGAAAAAGTCAAATCTCTGGGACAGATTCTCAGTGGTGTAAATCAGTGTTACTGCACTGACAGCATCATATGTGAGAAAGCCTCTGCCTGCTTCTTACATTGGGAAGAGCTAGGGAAGAGCTCTGCTATTTTGTTTATTATGGACAGCTCCAATGTGATCTTAAAATTTCGGGGTCTTCTGCTCAAAGTTTATATAAATATCTATTTTCTCCCAGTGCAGTTTAAGCCAGCCTCGTTAATGATCACTATCCAATGTCACAGGTCGCCGTGGTACATCCTGGATCTAAGCAGCCTCTTATTTGAGGTCTTGACCATGCACTGGCTTTGATAGCACAGACACTTCAGCTTCAAAAGGTGCTTCAGAAGTGGAGTCTGAGTAGGAGCTGGTCTGAATACAGAACTGGTGTCTAAATCAATGAAGATATGCTGGCTAAGGACTTGTCTTTAACAATGTACATGGCAAGTCCAACGTATTTTTTAATTCCTCCAAGAGTATCTGAATGGCTTAGGCCCTATTCCCAGGTGATTTAGAGAAATTTCCCCTCCTTGCCAGGGGCTGGCAAAAACGGGCAATGCTGGCTTAAGGCACTTAAGCAATATTTGAGCAAAATGTTTTAGTCTGGCCACGGTGCTGGGCTGAGCTCTGGCTGGGCAGAGCCCCAGTGCCCCAGAAGGATGGCCACCAGCTTCTCCAAGCTCAGCTGCTTCCCAAATGACTTGTGCTGGTGGAGAAAGTCTGCCCAAAGTAGAACACCATGAGTGACATTAGCATTCGGAGAGCATCTGTTCACCCATCCCCAGTTAGCGTATGACTGTCAAACTGAGACACACGTCTCTTCCCAATCCAACTCCTTAACCCCTGCTGTGCCTAACCCACTGCCACGTCTCCCAGGGCCCTTTCTCATGGGAGAGACAGGCCAGAGCTGTGCTCATCCGTAGGCACATGAATTAATGATGAAGGCCTGACTTCCTTATTAGCAAACATCCATCCTGGCAGTGCAAGGAGAGTGCCTGACCCCGCTGTGGGCAGCTCTCAGATGTACCTCATAGCTGCCTCTCTTGGCCATACTCCCTACCCTGCTCAGGGACGTGGGTTTACTGTTCTGGAGGAGAGGTGGGAATTTTGGCAGCCTTGGCAGCTAGGAGGTGTTAACCATCATGAGTGAAAATCTGTGAGGGTGGTGTAGGGACCTGGACTCAATGAGGTGCAGATTTTTTCTGACTTCAGGTGAGCCTTAGCTAAAGAAAGGCCAGCAACCCCTCTTGTAGTCCATGAGAAACAGTGCCAGAGAAAGCCCAGGAAGCAGAATTCTGCACCAGAATTTCCAGGAGTACATATTCACAAAGGGCAATGACACAAAGCACTTCTTATTTTAATGCAGATTTCCCTGTCTCCTTAGTGCAACTTCCATTTAGTGCAATTTCTGCCCATGGCTGACAGAAACCCTAATCTGTCCTGCTCTCCTGAAGTGTGTGTGTGTAGATGAGTAGAATCTGAGTGTTAATTAACATTTGAATAATACTTCAGGGCACCTTGTGTAGAAACTGCTGTTTTTTGAAAGAAAAGAAGGTATTTTTGTTACTTTTAAGTAGAGGTCTTTCTCTGTGCTGAAGATAACTCCAGAGCTGACACCACTAAGCTGTCAGCATTTGCCAAAAGACACCACACAGTAACCACAGGTTTTGCTGTGCTACCCACCACGAAGTGCTGGCTTCTCCAGGAGCTCAGGATCAGGACTTGTGGTATTGATCCAGAGAGGGTTTTGGCTTTCAATATCCTTTCAATGCCATTCATTGACAGTCCTGTGAGAAATACATCACATGCTTCATCCCTAGGCCAGCAAGGGTGTTCAATTAGCAGCTGGCCTTGTGGTAGAATATTGGATTGAAACCCTCAGGGATGCAGGTTTCACTGTCCAAAGGGCTCCTTGTGTGACCTTGGGCAAGCACCTTAATGCCTCTGCTCATGTGGCCATCTGCCCCCTGCCCAGATGTTTGGGGAGGTTCTGGCACTTTTGTGCCTTGATCTTGTTTTCAGCTCTCACAGTGCAACTGTGATGTGCATATCAGTACTTAGAAGAGTGCACTGCTTGCTTTGCTTCTCTTTTCAGGAGATTTTGAACTTTCTATGAGTTAATTTATTTCCTAGTGCAGAATGATTTTTAAGCAAGTTTGCTGCTTAAAACTTTGCAAGCGGTTAAGGGGGTTTGCTCAACAATGGCAAATTATTGTTTTCCAAGACTGGTGAAAAATGCCAGTGTACATTCCAGTCCCTGGACTGTTAAAAAAACCATTCTCATAGGTGTTTTAAATGTGATGCATTTTCAGATACCATTTATAAATGTCCAGTGGATAGAATTTTATTATTTTTTTTTAATTTCCTTCATCTGATCTAGGTCTTTGATAAATACTACAGACAAACTGAGTGCTGTAGGATCAATCTTGACAGTTCTTCAATAAAAGGCTGTGTGGTTCTTCGTCAGTGTCTTCCTTTCAGTGACAGCTGCTTTGTTCTTTTTCAGTCAGATTTTCTAGTTAACACATCAAAAGTGTATCTGTGTACATGAAGTACTGAGAAAACAGTTCAAAGAGGCAGGAGATTCACTTTTAACTCTTCACTGCATCTCCCTGCACTTGTCACAGAAGATAGCTTATACTGAAAGCTTCAGAACAAGGTGAGTAGTTCACCAAGGAGCACTGTGAAGTACAGCACATGTGGATTAGTCTTAAAACACAAACTGGTCAGTCAATCCACTTACCATCCCAAATCAGCTTTCTTTTGAGCCAAGCCATTAAGTGATAAGAAGTTTTCAGATTTAGGCAGCAAAAGCCTCACATTGGACACAGATAAAGCCATATGTTTGATCTAGCACTGAAGTTTTGTCTGATGGTTCTTGCCATGGTGTCAATACCTTAAAACTAATTAAACTGAGTTCAGTGTTCAGTTTAAACTTATTTCTTTGGAAGGTTGCCATCAGCTTCTAAACCAAGGTAAATATTAAGTACAAGCAGCTGCTTTGCATATCATTTATCTTATCTATTGCAACTGAAAAGTTATTTCTGACTGCATTTTTAATTGCTCACGCTTCACTCACCAGTTCAGCAGTGTAGCACAAAACTTGGGATGCTCTCTGCTACTTTATGGCTATTAAGCAGTGCTCAGGTAAGGAGCCAGATCAGCAGAGAATGTGCCAACTCAGGAGAGCACATTCCAGGCCTCCTGTCCTAGTCTGAGCAAGGTTTCAAACCTGTGCTAAAATCTGGAAATCTTACAGGAAGTTCTGGTTTTGAGTGCCTGTTCTCATGAGATGTCTCCTGAGCAAGACCAGGGAAAGCAGTTGGGATTAGCCTCCTCCAGGATTTTTGTCAGCCCTGTGGCACTACAGTAGTCACAGAGGCAAACTATTAATTGCTCCTATTTCTCTCATTCATCCTTGTTTTTAATGTACAGCAGTTCAGAGCATCCTTGTGCCTCGGTACCTCAAAGCTACTCTTAGTACCTTAAGCAAGAGGATGTGTCAATCGTTGGTGGGAAGGAAGGGGAGATGTCACTGTCCCAGCAGTGCCAGGAGGCAGGAGGGGAGCTGTGACCCCATCCTTGCCTCCCTGTGTTCTTCAACCAGAGCTGCTCTGATCCCCTGTGTGGTCTGTGGTGCAGGTAGGGGCTACAGCCTCTGCTGGGGAAATTTCCTGTCTTAGCCAGACCTTGCCTGTGAAGTGTAAGCTGTTAAAGGCACACAGGAGCTGTGTTTGTTCAGAGGCAGCTGTGTTCTTCCTAGCTCAGCACTCCCCAGCAGCTTGCTCTGACATGTCCTCTGTTTGACTCCTGCAGATAATGGAGACCAGAAACACGAATCTTCCTGGAATGAGCCCCACCAGACAAGCTCTCCTCAGGCTGCCCTTGCTGTACCCTCCTGTGGGACAAACAGCCTCAGACACGAGGCGACAGAGTGTGTGGGAAGAGAACATCAAAGCCAGGGCTTGTTACAGACCCTTCCTCGAGTCCTGTCATCTCAGGAGTGGGCTGGACACCCCGGTGGCAAAACCACCACATTTCCACAGGATGGGATTTATACGGTCTGGGGATTTGTGTAGCAGCTCTGGAAGAAACCATCAAAGGGAGGACAGCTGGTTACAGGAACAGATAAGGAGGTATGTACCACAGAATAAGGAAAACAAGGGGGAGCTGCTGATTTATGTGCAGTGGAAATCAGTCATCATTAAACCAGATGGGTGGGAGGAATGAGAGGGTGGAGCCCTGGGAGGAGGGGAGGGAGTCCAGCAGACACATCCTCCAGGAGACACAAAGAGCTGTTCTGGGCTCCTCTCAGGTATCAAAGAAGCAGAAATATATGCAGGAGAGGTCCTCTGGACCTTAGATCCTGCATGCATCCAACTGCTCTGCAACCATCAGTGAATGAGGCACCACTGCCTAGAAAGAGTCTTTATTCCAAATTCTGGTGGGACACAAAGCTGTAAATCAGGAGACAATGCTAAATGACTGAAAGAGAAAGATGGCCACATCTGAAATTTTATGTGGACATGCTTTGGTTACAAATGAAGAGTCAACACAGTGAAAATGGGTATAATTAAAAACAAGAGGTGGAGAGAACACTAGTGAATGGTACAGAGGACATGTTTTAAATCAAATATATAATTTCAGGCTCAATGTTTTTGGAATATATTCTACTATGTGACTAGTAATCATTATTTCTGGAAATTAGGCTTCTCCCTCACATCTATACTGTATTGTCAAATATTACATGAAATTTGCCTAAACCAAACAAAATAAATACTACTGCAGATATAATTTAGGATATAAAATTAGGCACTGAATGGATGATAGAATTGATTTTAATATTTAAAAATGCCCAACAGAAGACTCCCTTGGGGTTGCTGGATGTGTGTTTAAATACATTTGTTTTGCACAAAGATGACTTTGCAGGTAGCTGAAGGAGATATCCAAGGAGTAGCTGAAGAAGAGTACAGGGCAGCTGCCTTCCAGAGAAGACATGTGGGTGCAAGAAAGAGGTTCTGGAGCAACCAGGTCTGTCACTTTGTCCTCCCTTCATTGTTTCTCTGTGCTTACATTTCCCAAAAGCTGTATATTGTCTATCAAGTTTGCAACTCCTTGTTGGTTCCTTGAAACTCCACAAAAATTTTGCTTCCACAAACAGGATTTTTTTTCTCACTACATTGGCTTGGATATAAAATCTGCTGTGCTGGCCCCATTTTAACCAAATTCCTGAATCTTTTACCTACCCTGAAAAACATCAGTGGGAATAGCCTCATTAATTTCAGTGGTCCTCTGCCATCAGCTGGTGTTATTAACAGTAGTGAGTGAAAGATCTGGAAAAATGTTTTTTATACACTGTCAGCCAGGTAGAAAGGTGGCAAAAGGAGTGCATTAAAAATCAGCATTTATTTGTCAATATCAGAGTGTGCACTGTCAGTAACCTCTGGCTACACTGTTTTATCATGTCAATATTTCATAGCATCATAATGCTATTATACGGCTGACTAATGGGAATGGCTATTAGCAGTGTTGATGTAGTTTGAAAATAGCAATCCATATTTTATGGACCAGAAAGAGACCGAGCCTTTACCTTAGACCTTAGCAAGCATAAAAAGGGAGATAATGTAAATGAAATTTACCTTCTCATTTCCATCTTCCCCCAATTAGTTCATAATTCACATATTGTCCGTCTGCTTTCATGCTTTGAATGCACTTACACAAATTAAAATATCCTGAGGAGGTCTGTTGAAAACTCATCCTTTCCTAGGTTGAGGTAACACAGACAGCTCTGCTCTGCAGCCTTACTAAATCACAGCTGTCCTTTATGTTCTGGGCTAGGCAGTATTTTGAATGATTTACTAAAGTTACCAGCTGAGGATATGGACCATCACTGCAGGGTGTCTTGGCAGGCAAGAACATGGGACTGTGACTCCCCAAGGTCTCGAATGCTGACCATAATACTTGTGACCACAGTCAGGCTTGGGGCAGACAGAATAGTTTAACTGGGAATGTGCAGATCTTACATATTTTGTGTTTCACTGGATATAGAGTCTTCTTTCAGGCACTGGCCATGTTTACCTGCCTGAGTATACAAAAATATGAAGTGCTTTGGTGCCCAGCAGAGAAATACACAGCTCTGTCCAAAATCCCAGTTCCTCGTACCTAAATATTCAGCTCCCCCTCAGCTTGGAAGGCCAGGAAGAGACAGACACATGTCTGCTCTGAATCTGTGCAAATTTCTAATACATCCTCTGGAAGGGCCAAGGAAAAAACCTATTAGGCTGCAATCGTCCATCTTCTGCACTAACCTGCACTAGACCTTCATGAAGTTAAATCTATGACATTAAAGAGAAGAGAAATGAACATTGCAAATGGCCTGTGAATAGCCTGACTCTGAGAAGCTGCCATAATGTGGTTTTACACAGGCCAACTAAATATACTTTAATAGTAACCTAATGGTGGAGCTAGAAATTAAATAGATTGTGTGTTAATTAGGTATTGGTTAATGCTATTATTTCACTTCATTATTCCATATTCCACTGCTGAAAACTGGAATCCACCCTGGTGCTGAGAGGCTGAAGTTGTCCCAGACAGGGCAGAGCTGCAGAGGATCCTAGGCACGTAACTCTTACACCCACCTGAACCTTTTGGGCTGTGACACAAACACATTTACTCAGTGAGAAAAGCTGGAATAACACATCTGAACTTTGCTACTTCAACAATTAACAGCGCATTATTAGTACATGATGAACTTCTTCCTAATGAAAAAAAATCTCCCCAAGCTAGAAGATCATTAGTAAAGTATTCAGAGAAGGTGATGGGAAGATTTTGTCAAGACATCCCATTAAAATGTTTTACATTTTTTACCTTGGCCTTTATTGTCCCCATTACACAGAATGCATTATTTATTAAAAATGCTGTCTCCATAGTAGTGGGCAGCAAATCGCCCTTTAAGCCAAGTATTAGTGAGCAAGTGTTAAAACTTCCTAAGAAAGGGAGATTTGGAAACACAGCCTGCTGTGTACCCAGAGAGAAAGAGGAATTGTCAAAGTTCATTTTACATGATGGCCACACTCATTGTGAATGCTGTGAGTGATCAGTGCTGAGGCAAACTTGGTGGAAAGAGTGGTAATGTAACTTAATGAAACTGAATTTATCCCAAGACTTCTTTAAACTCCTTTGTCATCAATGTTTCCCTTTGGATCAAGACACTCAGTGTACACAGCATTTTCTTTGGTACAGTCATTGGTCCAGTAGTGGGCAAGAGTTACACTGCATTGTCACAGCAGTCAGTTCTACAAAGAAAAGGAGGGGAATGTAAAAGATAGTGATGTTTTCCCAGACAAAAAAAATGTCTTACCTATTTGAGTCAGCATTGTGGATGCTCAAATACTGGATGGTTTTTTAGTCAGATTTTGCAGGAAAAAAAAAAGCCACCTTATTTTCTTTTTTTTTCCTCTTGAAATCAGATGTTTTAATGTTTTAATTATGACAAACACTAGTTTCTTTTTTCTCTTTTCTTCTTGGGTTGTTTTTTGGGGGGGGTTTTTGGTAGTCATGTCATGTTTAAAAGCCTACACTTTCAAAAACAATTGGCATGCCTTCACCTGTCCCTTGGGACGTTTTATTAGCTCCTGATTCACAGTCAGTCCAAGCCTTTGCTCTCTGGCAATCAATTCTCTTGGGCAGCCACCCAAAAAGAGCAACTAAACCCAGCAATCTCCTTCTGAAATCCAGAGTGATGTGCTGGTTTTTGTCTATCAGCTGTGCTGGGGAGGATTTCAGCATTCCTCAGATGCCTGCCTGGAAGTGCTGTCTTCCCTTCTGAGCTGAAATGGGGGTCCAGCACCAGGGGACAGGAGTCTAAGCTCAATGACATGATGTTTCAGCCCCTGGGATCTTACCCAGCAGGAACAATTTCAGCTGTTGATTTGCAGGACGGGACAATCAGATAATTTTTTTCCTTCACTGTTTTACTGTTAACACCACTCCAGGATTTCATTCCGTGCAATCCATGTGACTGCAGTCTGCATTCCTCCAAAACTTTAGAAGAACATCCTTTGAGTACTTTAAACTTCTAATGCTTTTAGAAAATTTAACTTTCAGTCTTTTCTTTCTTTCTCCTGGTTTATAATTTCCCAGCTCCTGCCATGACACAGCTACAAATCTCTGATGCAAAGCCTGCACCATCAGAGACCAACAGCCGCTTATCCGAGCGAGTAGGGAAGAACCTGCTCTTCAGTAATTAATGCAGGAACCATCAGATCATATGAGACCCCAGGCTATGGAGGTGTAATTTTGTAGGTAAAAATGACCCATAAGAGCTGCCCTGGAGCTAAATGCAGTAATCTTTACAGTAGGTCAGAATGAAAGAGCAGGCCAAAGGAAATGCCTCCTCCTTGCTCGTGTTCTTTGCAGATTGGTTCATGTCTTATATTTTAAGACATTTCAAGCCTTTTCTGCTCTAATTATGTGCAGTGGTCTCTTCCTCCCACTTCTTTATTTTTAAAAATTTGCAAAGATCCTCCTTTCAAGAGGATCTTTCTGTTGGCATTGGGCTTTGTAAGCTGCTGACTGTGAAACCTTCCTGTTTTATCTATTCCAAACTAGCACTGCACTATTAAAACAACTCTATTGCTTTTCATGCTGCTCAACTAGCTGGGTTGGAGTGCTGCAGGAACAGTCCTGATCACAGAGTGAGCTTTAAAAGCATATGATTTAATCTAGGAAATTTGAATGGAAATATTTTAGGGCAATGTTTTCACTTTTTCTGGAAGTTAAAAGGCATTAGGAAATGTTAGCTTGGAGAAGAGAGTGCAAATAAAGCATTTGTACAACACAGATAAATTATTATCATCCCATTTTACTGAAACAGAAATCATAAGGTTTTTTTTTAAAGAAAATTGTAGATATGAATTTGTAATCCAATATTTATTGGCCTAGGTTTCTTCAAAATATATGGTTTCCAAATCTGAATTTAAATATTTATAATCTAGCACATATTCCTGATATAGCTAATATAAGTAATATATTTATCTTTCAAGGCAGCAATATTTTTTCACTCAACCTTGACTTTCAAGTTAAATATGCGGGTGGGAAGTGGTGCTATCTGGAGGTTGTTGTCACTTATTTCTATGTAAAAATCAAGATAATTCCAACTACTCTTTTAAGAGGTAGCATTTTTTATTTCTGTGCTCCAGCTGATCAAGCAGATTATAATGGTTCATTGTTACTTTTCAATTTTCTGCCATGAGTTAGACAGATTTTTTGTATGTGCCTTCCAAAATGAGGAGGTGAATTTCCACAGCCATTGTAAATGTTAGGAAAAAGTTTAATGATAAATTATGCTTTTCCCTGTAAAAATCCAGGATGAAATTTTCATACACGTGAAGTCGGTCTTGCATCATTCGCACACTTTAAGGGGCATATGATGGGTGTATATTTAGAAGAGCATGAGAGGGATTTAGGGTAACTGAGACTCTTGTCCATATCTCTGAGTAGGTGGAAACATCTGTTTCTGTAGGAAATTTTTGATAGATCCCTGAAATATTCTTGTTTGGTATGAAATCCAGTGCATTTATAGCCATTTACTACTGCTGAGAAAGTGATCCCAAGACCCACCACTTCTTGAGTTTCCAATCCTCAGTTTCCCTTTGCACTGAATTGTCTTTTTATCAGACAGAATCCATAGATAAAATAAATTTTACTTTATTATTCTTGTGCTCAAGGAGTAACTTTTCCCCCAGAGAGGGGGAAAAGTTTTTCTTTCTTCTTTCTTTTTTTGTAATTTTTTCTTCCTTTCTTTTACATTTCTCTCATTTTTACAGCACAAGCAGATGCCAATGGGATTTTTTTCCCCTCTGGGTAGGTTGGTTTTGCCTGCAGTGGTATCTTGGTCAATGACTAAGGGACCCTGTGCTCACTGCCTGGGGAAAGGACAGATCCCTCTCAGCAGGTGACTGGCTGGGGAAGGAACATACTAAATGGCTTTCTAGTCCTGGGAAGCAGTTTTGTTCTCTTTTGGAAAGTGACAATGCTGGTTTTCTTTTCTCCTGATGAGGAGGTTTGAGCCAGCTCTGGGAAACAGCCCTGAGGTGTGGCTCCAAACTGATCCTTGTCCTTATTGTCCATAGCACAGGATGTATAAACTCCCACATTCAGAGGTGCTGGTTCGTAGAGGGAGCTGACAATGGGTTTCACTGAATTTTTGTATGCATAAGTCCCAAAAGAATTTCATGGGCTGAAGATTCTGCAGCTGCACCTCATTCACTGTATCTTGAGCTCTTCATACAGGAGGACAGCAGTGAAAAGTCTTCCCTTCCCCCTTCCCAAAATGGAAAGTGTCTCATACAGCAGCTTTGCAAAAGAAGTATTATTCTGTCAATACAATGGCCCTTGGGATGTCAGAGGTAAAAGTTAAAAAATCCAAAGTCAAGAGAAAAGCCTAATACAGTTGCACTGACTTTGCATACACTTTGAATGAGCCATCACTATGTCAATCAAGTGTCTAACACAGAGCAATCTCACACTGTCAGTGCAAGCTCTGTGCTAAAATCAATGGCAGAGTTCCTATTAATATTTGGAATTTCTATTTTCTTAGACTCTTAAAGCTATTTTCATATCTCTTGAATATTCAGTAATGCATGTGAGAAATATTGCTGCTCTTCAGCAGTCTTGTTTTCTGCATTAGAAGTTGTGTGACAGTAAAGGGTTTTTTATAAGCCCACTTGCTGTCTCCTTTTTTTACAAGGATGCCTTGAAAAGATCTCTGCTCAGCTCTGTGCACATATGCTAAAAGAAAAAAAATGTTCCCTATGTGGTGAAACACCCTGAGGTCTCTAAACCTGCCATCACTGCCCCTTGACTAGAGTCCAAGCAACCTTAGAGAAGAATTTTTTAGTGAAGGCTTGAGTGTTGGTTCAGAAAGGCTTCTTTCTGCCCCTCTACAGACAGCCCTGACCCAAATGCCTGCCAGAACTCACTGCACAAACCCAACCACCTGGAATTATCTGACTTCTCCTGTAATTCTGTAAACTACAGAGGGACTTATCAGTGCCTTTAAAATCATTACCCAACACCCCATTAAATTTCCCTTCAGCGGAGTTATAAGATGGGAAATAAGAGACAGCAAGCAGAGAATATAGTTCCTCAGCATGGTATAGCCACCTACCCCACCAAGGGAGCAGAAGGAGAAGCTGCACTGAGTTTCTGGAGATAATGCTGGCACATCAGCATTAGGCAATAATGGGGAATGTATTCCTCATCCTTCTTCTCCCCCAGACAGCTAGAGGTGATATATCTTTTGGCACTGTCAGCCTAATCTAGGTCAGTCCTATTGTCAGGCTCCTCAAATAGTACCTGTCCACAGTTAAAATTTATGTTGGAAAAGCATTAATGCAAGCTTTTAATAAGATGAAGAATTTAACAGTATGCTGTTATCTAGAGATGATATATTTTATATACAGGAGACATATTTAATTAGCTCTCAAATAGGCAAAGGGGCTCGTGCAGAGCCATGGATCTACCTCCACTGCTTCCCTTCTGTAATTAGAGATGGCAAATGCAAAGCACACATTAACTTTTCTGGTGGTTGAGCTGCCTTGTGTGGACCTTCATACACACTGCTGCTCAAATATAAATTAGCCCTTGCAAAGTATGCTCCATAGATAAATAAAAAGGAGAGAAAGGACTCCTTGAAGCTTCTCTGTGAGGTACCCACAGCAGGGGAGGAGCCAGGAACTGCACAACCTGCAAGTTGATCAGGTCCTGCAGGGAGGAGGACAACCCAAAGAGGTGGGTGAGATGCTCCTGATCCAACGCCCTGCCTGCACTCAGAGCCACCTCTACAGCCAAACTTTTTCTCACAATCCTCTGGTGGGAATGCAGGGAGCTGGGCTTTTCCCATCCTTGTGAAACCCCTCAGTTCTTCCTGTTCAGCCTGTTCCAGAGGAATGATGGTCAGACACCCATCTGAAGTGAGGGGGTCACCTCCCTCCTGCCTGGGGGATGCTCTGGAGCCAACAATGTGGGTGAAGGCAGTGACACTGTGAGCTGGAGCTCCCACTGACGGTTCTGTGCAGCTCATTACAAACACCACTCCAGCTGATCCCATTTCTCCCCCAGCCCTCCTCTCTTCCTCTCCTTGTGCTGCAGAACCAAGACATTTCACACATGCTGAGCAGTAGCCAAGGGCATCTCTGAAACCCTGTGAGCTTTTCTGCTCATCATGTACAGCCCTTGCCAAGGCTTTGCTCCAGACCACGGCCCACCTGTGCACCAAATGAAATCCACATGAGTCAGAAGGTTGCAGGGGTGAACGTGGTGCTAAATGACCCCACACTGCTTCTCCTCCCTTATCTTTTCCTGCCCAGGAGATCATAGATACCCTTCCCAGACAAGGTGATGTTTGTGTGAGCCACATCCAGTCTGCTCAGCCCTGTGCACAGCCCAGACCTGGGGGTTCTCTGTTCCACCATGAGTGGGGTCCCATCTGGCTGCTGATGGCTGAGGGACTGCTTCACTTGGACCCCATAATGTGACAGCCAAGGTAAGCACAGCTTTGCTGTGATTTTTGTCTCTGGCTGTGACCTTGGTCTCTGAGGATGGCTTAAATACTCTGTGAGGGAATTTTTAATGCCAAAATGCTTTGTATGGATTGGTGATAGCCAGCAAGTCTGTTTCAGAGGAGACACATTTATTAATGCACCACCGTGTTATATCTGTATAGAGAAAAGTCAGGAAAAATACTTTAGTCCTCTCATAATGATGATATATATGAGGCTAAATAGACAAATATGTTTTATAAATATAGTCTTCCAGGCTATTAAGGCTTTTCTCCTGGCTGAAAAGATACAAGAAATCACCATAAACTAACTAAATTTAAATGGCTTCTGTAAAAAAAACTGCTTGCTATTAATAAATTGTTGAATAACAGGCATTTAAAGAAAGGCATAACTCTGATATTAAATAGATAAATGTAAAATAATCTGTGTGCATTTAAATGTGAAGATCACATTAGGAGTAGAAAATTACAAAAATTTAAATACTGTAGGAGGTTGTTATGTAGGTAGTCTATAAAAAACAGGCAATTTGGAATTCCTCTAAAGAACATAAACCCTAGATAGAGCTGCTAGTTCCTTTGATAAAGACAGGTCTCAAGCTGAAGGTTTGATGTATAAAACCCCCAAAAGGTGTCTGAGCTATCTTTTTCTAAGGGATTATATAAGATAAAAGCTTGCACTGTAAGTCCCTATTTTAAGAAACAGAGTTGCTAGGAAGTTGCTAATACGAAAAGGCTAATTGTGCATGCAATGAAAGTACTGCTCCATTCACAAAATAAAGTGCTAACGTTTTAATAAGGTCTGAAAATTGTCTGCTCAGGAACTGCAGCAGGGCCTATGTCACTTGGGGGCTGCTGCCTCCTCCCCCTGGCACTGGGGCTGCTCCTGTCCAGTTCCAGCACCAGGATGTGCCATGGACACCATGGAAGTGCTGCTGTCACTTACAGCAGTGCTGGGGGAAAAAGAGGGATCCAGCTTTTGCACAGTTCAGTCTTCCCAAACTGTTCACATCTCAATTACCTACTTCTTTTATTCAGTTCATGACGTTTTCTTCCTCTTCCAGCTTCCACAGTTCCAATCTTCCTGCATCAATTAGCTTGCTTGCCCTGAGATATTTTCTCTTTTGGATGTTGGGACATGGCTATCAAAGACACAACATAGTTGCTCAGCACTTTTCTCACTGTCAGAGAACTGAGGTTGTCATCCCTCAATTAATGTTTCATGTTTTAAAATGGTCTGCACCCCCATCTGGTTGTGCCTCCCTCATTCTGTGGATTAGGAGTGCAGATCTGGACTGCTAATTTAACTGGTGCCATTAGCTGAATTTCTACAGCTTGTTGAACTTTGTGTAGGCTTCAGAGGCTGAACCCAAAGCTGGTGTGAAATGTCTTTCCTCCATTGGATTTGCTGATTCATCTAAGTTAGATTCAGGAGTGTTTTGTGGTGAGGCCCTGGCACAGTTTGCCCAGAGAAGCTGTGGCTGCTCCAACCTTTGAAGTGTCCCAGACCAGGCTGGACTGGACTTGGAGCAACCTGGGATAGTGGAAGCTGTCCCTGCCCATCGTAGGGGAGTGGAATGAGATGATCTTTAGGGTCTCTCCCAACCCAAAACATTCTGTGATTCTATAGTTTTAATACAGGATGAAGTTAAAAAAGAACTGAGGCAATTGGTACCGCAGGAACCCTACAGCCAGCACCACCACGTGGCCTCATGGTGGGCAGACCCCTCTCTTTTCATCTCCTCTTCCTGGGCTGATGAACACATCTGGGTCAGACCATGAGCTCCCACCCACAGCATTTTAAGGGCTCATTTTGATTATTGAGGTCTTTTATTCCTGGCAATGCAGCAGGTTTTGGCTGTGTATAAGAACTTGGATTAGAACTAGGGAACAGATTCTCAGCTGCTGTAAATTGTGTCACTTCATTAACGTGGCTACTCTGGTGCTATCAGTGTAGCTGAGTTGATGTACAACAGCTGAAAATCAGGCCCCAGAGCTTCCTTTTATTAAAACATTTTTGATCTGTAAAATAAAGTTGTGAATAAGATGCTGGTGACAGAAGGGGATAGCCTGCTTTGTAGTACCTTGTTCACTAACATTATAAGTGATATGGAAATTCAGTTGATGTTTTGCCTTTAAAATATTAGCTAAATCATTCTGTCAACACATATTTTTTAGTACATATCCTCCCTGTCAGATTTTACACTTAATCTTGGATTCTGTAGACAGCTCAACAGCATCGCTTTCTTCAGCAGCTCCTGCACCAAGGTCTCCTTTCCTGTTATATTCTGCTTGCATCTGTTTAAACACAAGATTCAAGATAAATGATAGTGCCAGGCTTAAACATACATCATCAGGACTCTGATGTGAGGCTCTGGAAGTGGCAGGCCAGATGGTGTAACACAAAACTCAGACATCACAGTTTGTCATGCCGTGCTCCAGTCCACCGCACTAAAAATGGACTTTGCTGCGCACTTAGTCAATCATCTCTCTGGTGACCAGAAAGCAGGGGTCAAAACAAGAGGTGGCATCAAACAAAGGTTGTGGTCATGCTCGGCAGCTGTTCAGCCCTCCAAATCTGGCCATCGTCCTTGCTAGCTGCAGAGATGGAATTAATAGTGGGAGGAAATATTCCAGGTAATATCAGTCGATCTGGACAACCATTCTAACTTTTTTATTGTTAACATAAAAGAAAACAAGTTTATTAATTCTCTGCATTATCTTGACTCTGCAGAACAGAGTCAAGAATATAAGAACCCGTTTGGAATAATGCTGCATTAGGCAACTGTCTTTTGGAGGACACAAGAGATCGACACATAAATAAGTTCCCGTGATGTTTGCTGTAAGGGAACTATGTAAATGCCATTCAAAGAAAAAAAAAAAAGGCAACTTACTTGCTATATTTATGTGAAAAGCATTAATCAGAGAGTAAGAGAGGAGAGGCAGAGCCAAAAGACACTAATTTGAATGAAAGTTGTTGGCCTTAATTTTGATTTATGATATACAACCACATTTGAAATGTGGCCACACATTACAGTTTTTACATGCTGACCTCAAGACTATATTTAGAAGCCAATCTTGCTGCTGAGCAGGACTCAAGGTGGTGTACAAGGAATTTCTAGGAACAAGTGTATTTCATGATCATTAATAATCAAACCACTTGTATTTTGGAGGTTAATTCATCACTATGTTACTTCAGTTTTTGGTGTGTGCAATTTCAGTGAAATTTGAGAGTTTAATACTTTTCAGATAACTTGAAAACCTCCAGTACAGGTGCTTTGCCCCAGTTGTGTATATCAGTGCAAATCCTGGAATAATATGGCAGTGTTCTGAGCCTTGTGGTGCTAAAGGTGAGGAAAGCAAAGGAGCCACAACAGAGCAAACACCTTCCAACCCCACTGAATTTGAAATGCTGCTCCTAGTTATTAGAAGAACATTTGTTATATTCTTCAGGGCAGGTTTGTTTGCAGCTCTGTCAGCTGGGGAAAAACACTGCATGGGAATTTGCTTTCATTTAGCAAGGTAAGTTACTCCTTGCACTGCTACACTTTGCAGTAGAAGAGAAGGTTTCTTTGCTCATAAAATGCTCACCTCTGTGAGATTTTGCTTTATCAAGCAGCAACCTCAACATGTGTGTGAGGAGTGGAAAAGATTCAAATAAAACAAAGCCACATTTAAAAATATTTGCTTCAATCTACTGTTCTTTGTAAATTTTCAAACTGCCCTGAGCATAGACAGGGCTGAGCAAGAGGTCAATGTACCTTTACAGCTTGTTTGGCAACATTTATCTATGCACTGTGAAATCCAGTTTAACCTGAAATGGGACTACATTTATAAAACTTAAATGCTTTTCCAGGCTCCTGCTATCCCCACAGAGGTTACTTGCTCAGCTGTGGATGTCCTTTGAGCCAGGTAAAGGTGGCACTGGAGGAGCAATGATCTGTCCCATTTGGAAAAATGAAACCAAGACGCAGAGTTATCCTTGAATACAAGTGAGTAGAATTGGTTTTAATTCTTTACTTTACAAGGAACAGACCATTATTTGTTGCCTAGAAAGAAATTTTTGGAAGTGCCTGTTGCTGATACAGTTAACCTTTTGGAAGAGGCCAGAAAAAGTAGAATCAGCCTGTTTTGAAAGTGTAGAGTTAAGCTGAATTGTATTTATGGGAGCAAACCACCAAGAGCCCATTGGTATTTTATAGAGATTTGATTTGATAGGTTATTGATTTTGGCTTTGGGGGATATAGCCCCCGTTGAGAAAGTATCAAACTCACACTGAGTAAAATTGTCAAAAGCCTTAAAACCAGTAGTGAGGGACTGGCTGGCTCTCACTGCAGCACTTCAAATGGAGTGGGGAAGATATGCCTTATTGCCTCCAGACCTCTGGAAGCAGTTATGTGTATTAAATACTGGAATAACTCGATATTTTAAAAGCTTATACGCTCATCCAAGTAAAATGGGTTTAGAAGACTGCTGGGAGTTTCATTATTTTATGGCTAAATCGATACCCAGATTTATGACTTTTGGACATAGAAACTTGAATTTAATTGAGAAAATGGATCTAATGAGGATAGACATTTTTCATGCAGGTGCCCTTGTTTAAAAACACACATGCACACAGCTCTGTACCACATGAAAAAAAAAAACCAACTTAGTTTTAAGGGCTGAATAGACCCACCAGAGAGAGTGACACACCCTGAAAACTGGGGAAACAGGCAAAGAAACAGCAATACTTCTGAACTCCTGAGAATCCAAAGAATTTGTTGTTGTTCCTGAATAAATAATTCATTAGTTAACACAGAAAAGAAAAGTATTTTCCAACATACCAGAAAAATTATTGGCCAGATGGCAGTAACCTAGCCATCAAAATCAGCACTACTACTGATTCAAAAGCAGCATCACTATTTCGTATTTGCCCACTCTCTGGCAAAAGTGTGATAATTATGGCACACTTTTCCTAATACAAGCCATTATCTATAGAGATGAAAATCAGAAGGAAGCTATATTCAATATATTTAGCTAAATTCTGCTCCCTGTATGGAATCAATTTTTAAAAAAAGCCCCAGACAAGAATGTATGTGTGTGCTTAATTTTATTCCCGTCTCCAAGACCAACTTTAGACCACATGCTTTGCCAAATCAAAATCAAAATGCAGAGTAACCCCACTGACTTCAGTGAAATAACTTGTGATTCAGTCCCATATATTTGTCTCAGTATGTGTTTCATTGGCTATAATAAGGAGAAACTATTTATGACACAAATTTCCTGGACTTTAACAGGCACAATTAGCGCTCTGAAGGGCAGAAGAAAAGGCATAGGAAAAGCTAAAAAGTGAAGAAATGGAGATGGAGAAATCATTAGCATTTCATTTCCTCTATACATGTGCTCATACACACACATACACACAAATGACTCTCCTCTGGGAATGTACACATCCTGAAAATCTAAATTACACACTGAGAATAGGTTTGTGTTGCAATGTACTGCAAGAAATTTTCAAGTTTGTAGTTGGCAAGAAATTAGCATTTACTATATAGAGAGACAACATGATGGAGTATATTTTGCTCTTTATGCTAAACTTCCATTGATTGCCATGGGAATATTCTATGTGTGGAAAGGCAGTAGGAGCTGTGCCTTTAACAGTAAACAACAGTGATAGTCAGAGATGTTTCTGTCTGCACTGAAATGAAGTGCTAATAAAAAAAATCTGTGTTCTTATTGTTTAAAACCCACAGTCGATAGATTTTTATTTTCCCTACTGACTTGAAGAGTAAACTTCTATAAACAAAATGTGACGTGCCTATCTTATTAAATGTAATTTAAATGAGCGCTTGGTAAAAAACCCAAAGAAGCCTTCAGTGGAAAGACTCGAGAATGGGGCTTGGGAAGTCTCAGGTGACATTACTTTTTCTATGTAATTTCAGGTATGCTCCTTGAGTTTTCTTTTCCTTGCAGAAATATTGGGGAGCCAGGTTCACGTGAGGTGCTTGGGACAGTGAGGGGACAAGTTATGAGGGGGGCTTGGCACGGTGCCCACTGAGCTCTGTGGTTGTGGGTTCTCATGCTTTGCTGACCCATACCCAAACCAGCTTTGACCTGCAGAGACACGAGAGTGGTGCCTCATCCCTCCTCTTAACTCCCCTGCATGCCAACCAGTGTTTTCCTTCCAGCCAGCTGGGAATTTTAATGGCCATTAGGGGTATGGATGCTTAAGCTTCATGGGTGATGAGGTCCATGGTGTGCCCTCCACCTCACTGAGCGGACTTTCCTTGGCAGCCAGATTTATCCCTGTAGTTACTGGCAGATTTGGGTACAAGTATAAGCCCACACAGAGCACAAGACCACAGCCTGCACAGCAAACCCCAGGGAGAGGTGCCAATGTCACTTGGTGGCCCTCGGGATTGCACTCCATGGTCAAGGCTGGCCTGAGCACCCAAATGTGCAGCTGCAGTTGCCTCTGTAAATAGCTCCCAAGAAAAAAAATTTCCAGACTGAATAACTGCAGGCTGTGTGCTTTGTACCTATTACTGCTTGCTGCACTGAGAGAAATTCCCCAGCAAGTCTTTCCTGTTTTATTCAGGTGAGCAGGTTTCTATTGGACTTAATGGCATGGCTGTCGTGTACACTGAGCTGGATTTGCACAGGGTTTTGCCCCAAGTAATTTTACAGGCAAGTGCATCCCATGATGGGCTGATCAGATGTCCTGCACAACTGTACAGCTTTGTCCCATGACTCCTGTGTGAAGCATGGCTGTTGCTAACTAATTCTGCAAGTGCAGTGTGCTCAGGAGGAATTAGCTGGTTTTAAAAATAGATTACTTCCTGTCACATCCCAGTATTTTTACTGAGTGTTTTTCACACTAATTTTCTGTGTCTCACTGATACTGACATTTCTGAAGTTTTTTTTTTTTTATAAACAGCATACTATTAGGGGGAAAAAAACAACCTTGGAAAAAAAATCTGTAAGGATAGTGCCAAGGAGCTGCGAAGAACTGGAAAAGTGAATGTTTTTCTGCATCGATACAGGTTCAAAATGGATCTATTTTTTCTGAAGTTTGTGTGAATCTGAAACACTTTCAAAGAAATCTTTGTAATGGTTATTAAGATCTTCCAGGTTGTTTGTGCCTCTATGATGTACCTCAAGGACCAGTTCAGCATCTCTGAGTCAGGGGCAATTCTGGGGCAGAACAGCACTGCCCAGTGAAGGCTGACCTCTACTCAGGGGATACAGAACCAGCCCAAATTCCAAACTTCTGCCATAACCTCACCTTAATGAACCCACTCACAGCACTATAGGGGTGTAACTACACACTGGAAGATAAAGGATACATTTTTGCCTGTTAGTGTCAGATTGTAATGGGATATTTGGAATGACTGGGACAGTCCCATCCTCTCTCCCCTACAAAGAACACCCAGGCAAGGGCTATTCATCTGGCCTCTCCTTAGAGAAGGAGGAGACTTTCAGCTTCATGATTAAATCTATCTAAACTGCTTAAAAAGGAGTCTGCACTTCCATGCTAGATCAATTTGCATTAGGTTTTTGCCAAGCAATTTTTTTTTCAGGCATGTTTTTTTGCTTTATTCTGTGCATGAATAGCGTCCAGGTGAAATATTTTTAATTCATTTCAGGCTGGATTATTGGAAAAAAAGAGATTTTTTTTTTCCCCTTGTTGTTACTTGATTTAATTAGTGCTCTGTTTTTAAAGTGGCAAGCCAAGCTTTGCCAAGTCTGGATCTCTGACTCATGCTAACAGGGTTTTATAGCCCCACCTGCATCTAAAGCAGCAAAAAAGCCCCAAAGCTTTATTTTTAACTCCATGTACATACCTTGTCCATTCCATTAAAACACACAAATGTCAGCACCCTCTGCCTGCCCAGTGCTGGTCTGGGGGGAGGAGTTGGAGCCCACCAAAACCCACATTCCAAGGGATCTGTGGGACAGGCTGCTGCAGGCAGGGAAGATCACTGATGTGCTGTGTTTGCTATGGACACTGTGTAAGTGAGCCTGAGGAGAGCTTCTGCTTTTGTCTGATTAGTTTTGTATTTTCTTCTTCTCTTAGAGGAACTCGCACCCCTCCAGAAGCAGAGGACCATGTGGGTGGAGCTGGGGCTGCCTGCAGTGGTGACCCAAAATCTCATTTACTTACCCAACGTCCCTGTGAGAGCTGTGAATCAGAAAAGGTGCACCTGCAATTCCTTTTTCCCCCCTCTTCTTTTCCCTTTTCCCAACCCAAATGCTCCTTTTCACTCCTGAACCGTGTCCAGATGCTGATTGAGGCTCTTGGGGTGTGGATGAAGTCCTTTTCCCACCTCACTGCCCCTAAGGCAGGTCTCCCTCCTTCACCAGGAATCTGGGTGACTAAACCTTTAATCCCATTGGAAAAAATGTTGTATTTAACATTGCTGAGGCTTTTTGCAGGATGGGGCCTATTTTGATGATTTTCTTCAGCTCAAAAAGGTTTGTGGTAAAAAAATATGGAACCTGTCCATGTTTTGACTGTTATTTCATTTTGCCTTGAAATGGTCTTTACTTTCTTCTTTGGGTTAAAACCAGTAAAAAAAAAAAAAGAAGAAAAGGTTTCAAAATGACCAAAATTAGTGATTTGTTTAGGTCTCCTTTTTTACCCAGTGGTCAGCTCAGAAATTTTTTTTTTAAGAATCCTTTCTTTCTTCATCCTGAACAGGGACAGAAATAAAACCACTGTGAGGCCAAACCTCTGACAAGGTGGCAGAACCCCAACTTCCCAGGCTGTGCCCAGAGTCACCCCCCCGTGAAGGTGTCGGGGTCTGCTCCTCCAGAGGGACCCAAACCCCTGTGCTGGAGGGCACAGGATGAGGAAGGATGCTCCAGGAGGCGGCTGATTGCTTCCTCTGCCATCTCTCAGGGCCAGGATACTCTGGCACAAGGTTTGCCTGCTCACCCTGTGCTCTGCCTCATCCCCTTGGCCTGCAAGGGCCCCAGTCCTGCTCCTCCTAACGCCGCTGGCAACCTCCCCACTGGCTTTGGCAGGAACAGGCCTTTTGCTGTTGATTTTTTTTCCCTGTCAATCAGTTACTTTGACATCTAAATGTCAAATGACACCACATGGCATTTTTTCTTTTTTTTTTTTTCCTTTTTTCTTTTTCCCTTTTTTTTTTTTTTTTTTTGTGCTTGTAATTTAATTGCAAGTGCAAAATGGTGGGATCAGTGCGAAGGGTTTCGAGAGAATGTATCATTAGCAAATTCAATTAGCTGGCACTTGTGCCTGCTGGCATGGAGGGCTCTGAGAGTGCCAGGGAGGCTGGTGCTGCACAGAGGGGGCCACGGCAGCTCTCCCAGCCTTCCTGGCTCACCTTTTCTCCCTACCCCCCAGGGGCAAGAGAGCCTCCCCTCCTAAACAGCTCAGGAGAAGAGGCTGTACACTCAAATTCTCCCTCTGCAATGATAATAACACAAGAGCCTGTCCTGCTTCCAGGAATTGTTTTACTGCACCAGCATTTCTTCAGTTGTAGCATCTTTCCTGGAAATGGTGTTACATGACATGCCCTCGCTGCCTGTCTCTGTGTGAATGAGAATACAGCAAAGCTCATGTTTTCCATTGTTGAGATATGAGCATAAATCTTTCACTAATGCACTGCTGTCTTTTATTATAACAGTCACTGCAGCAGAGAAAGGTATGTCAAATCTCTCCTTGTTGGTACAGTCAGTTGTTGGCATTGCCCTGACACGTTTTTTCTTTCCTTAAAATGGCTTTGTAAAGGGACTAAAATGAGTTGCTCAGCCTCTGGCAGCACCTTTGCGTATTTTGACAAATCTGAGCCTTCAATGTTGTAGGTATGAAGGTTCAAAACATTGGGGAAACAGAGCTGGAATTATAGGTTTTGACAAAAGTCAGGCCCAAGTCAGAAGTGATTGTTCTGGATCTCTTTATCAGAGCAGATCCTGGACTGATAACTGCAGAGGTGAGGGACGGGGAAAGTCCCTTCCAGGACCTGGGAAGGGAGAACCCTATGGGTGTGGGTTGGCTGGGACCATCCACCCCATGCCTTCAGGATGCTTGTCCATCCTCTGCATCACCTGCTGATGTGGAGAACCAAATCCTCCTTGGCAGGCACCAGCAGGAGCCCTCACTGCAGCCTGAGGATGCCACTTTGTAGGAGCTGAGGGTAACAGCTCCCTCAAAATCAGCTGTTCTCTGCAAATGACAGATCTGGGCTGACCCAGGAGGGTCTGAGGACCCCCCTCAAAAGGCTGCAAAGCATTTGGCACATATGTGAGGGAGCAGAAAGTGTTTGGCAAAGCTCCTTGGCATTTTTAGGGTTTTTTTTTCTCCATGCTGCACAAGATATTTTACAGCCTTTGTGAGTCTGTAGAGAGGCTGGTTTCTGGCATGGGGTGTGCTGGAGGCTGCAGGCTGTGCTGAAGCCTCAAGAGTGCAGCTGGTCTTTAAAACCGACTTTATAGGAAGGAAATTTTCCGGTCCCGCTGGAAGGAGGTACGGTCTTGTGACACTTAGTGGAAATAGAGCAGGTTTAGTTTGGTCAAATGGGGAGTATTTCCAAGGAAACATAAGTTTTTTTACAGTGTCCCAAAGCTGAGGCAAGTCCAAAGTTTTCAGTCCAATTGTCTTGCTTTCCCAGGCTAATTTTATAAGGAGGCCCTAAAATGTGAATGAGGAGTGATCTTGTTCGGCCTGAAAAATAAAATTAGCACCAGTATGAAAAAGGCTGAATCCCAGACAACCTCAAATTCTTAGTTTTTTTTTTTTTTTTAAACAGAAGGATGCAAAGGCTCAGCTCAAAATATAACTGAAGTCCTTTTGGAATAAAGTATTTTAGACTTGCTTGTGGTTGCAAACCCTTTTTTTAGTGCAATAAGGGATAATAGTGATGCTCTTTCTCTTCTTTCTCTTGTAGGACTTTCTATTCTAACCTAGGACATTTTCCCTCAAACCTGCTATTTTTCTCAGGTAGGAAACTTCATCCCTCCCAAGTCAGCCTCTCCTTCCTTTTCTTTCCATTTTGTGCTGGGCACTGTTAGAGTTCTCAGGCAAATTTCAACAAAAATCTGTATCCTACTGGCCAGGAACAAGCCTGGACTGTACCACCTCCCTCCTCATGACTGCTGGTCATGTTTCTTCTTTTCCTTGCCAGCAACTTTGGAGTTCATCTTGAGTCTCTGCTCTTGTTTGTGCCTTAAATGTATTTTGATCCCCTTTCTCTCTTTCCCACCCCAGCCCTACATGCCAGCTCTGGCTGCAGCCATTCCAGAAACGTCACCCCGGGGATTCCAGAGGGGTTGTTAAAGAGCGGGGAGGACAAAACATGGCTAACCTGGGTTCTGATGGCTGGTGGCAGTGGCTGCCAGCAGCAGCTGCTGTAGGTAAACCAGGACCCTGATATTTATACCATTTCAGTTGCCTCACTCCCCCAAGTGAATCTCCACAGAGTTGCTCTCCTAGGTGTGACTGTTTAGGGTGCACTCCTCCCTGTAAGTTAGACATTCTTCCATAAAACAAATTTCAGCAACTTCATTCAACTTCTATATATAAAGTTTCCCTCAAACCTTTTTCAAACTAAGTCCTGTCTCCTCCCTAGGAAGCATCTGCTCCCCATTGCCAAATTCTTCCACGTTCCTGTCCCTTTGGTCGTGTTTTCTTTAAATCCTTTAAAAAATGTGCATTTTGGCTGTGCGGTCATGCCAAGGAGTGTGAGAGTTTGCACATTTCAAGCAGGGATTGGCCCATCTCGAATTGGTGCATCCAGAGAACCTGTCACAAGTTCCTTGAAGCACTTCTGCCTTCTGTTGCGCTGGCACAGAGCTGACGGGCGCTCATTTTGCATGTCTCGGCTCCGCGCTTGGCTGGGGAGGATATTTGCAAGGCTGGATATTTCTGGTTCTACTCCATGGAAGCCTTAAATGGAGTATTTGCTGTGCCCTGCCTCATGAAAAGGAGCCTCATAAAAAAAAAAAAAAACCTTTGAAGGCTCCTGTTCAAAACCCTGATGTCAGACCCGCCTGGGTGGTGGTTTGTCTCTCTCCTGGTTGCTGAAGGAGTTTCTGAATTTTTTGGCTGTCGCCACCCTCCTTTAGCTCCCCTGCAGCTCTGCTGGCTTTGCCTTACCAATGGCTTTTGTAAGGCTTTTAATGCCATTTCCTCTTATCCCACTCAAGCCACTTTCTCCACATGGGTTCAAAGATCTGCAAGTGGCTCACAAGGTGGTTTGGGTTATTTTCCACTGTGCAGGGCTGCGCTGGTGTTGTTCCCTATGCTTTGAACCACTCCATAGGGCTCACAGCTGAAAGTGTTTATGGTCTGAAACCCCAGAGCAGGCCCTTTTCCATGAAACAATGTCTTTGGAACCTTAAGAGGTATATTTCTGCTCGTCCCCTTGGGACTTTTCCATCAGGCAGTGGCAGAAGGAGCCTATGCCGAGCGATCAGCAAACACCAGCAGCTGTAGGTCTCCATCGTGCAGTAGGAGCCACATCCCTTGAGGTTACCAAACTAGCAGTGATAGCACAGGGATGCAGGTCTATCACCTGTCTCGTCTGTCAGTGGTGACTTAATAACCTGGCACCTGGAATCCTCTCACTTACATGAGTAAGAGGGAGGAATGATTGATTTAAAACCTCCTTCCTCCAAGTAGATGCCGATTTTGTGCTGCCAGATAATATTACTGGTGCCTTCTGACCTTAAGAGAGAGTAATCTAAGTTAAATATCAGGCATTTGGATCTTGGCAAAGTTCAGATTGCCAAAATGAAGAAATACAAATAGCTAGGAAGGCGACGCTGCGCCTTCCCTGGATGGCTGAACAAGTGCCATTAGCGCTTGAGTGTATTCCCAACTAGATATAAAAGGAATCGGGAGTGTTAAGGAAAAACAGAGTAAAGTGAATGCCTCTTACAGCTGTCGCAATGGGAAAGTTGCAACATTTGCTTGTAGGAAAAGATGCAGAAGCACACAGAGTACCTGTTAGCGCGAGCGGAGCCAGACTTGGGCAGGATTTCAAGTGTTACAGACACAATCCTGAAGGCTATATGCAGAGCAGCATGACTTTTCCATGATGCTGGTTAAGAAGACGTGCCATTGCAAATTTTTTTTTTTTTTTTTTAAGGCTGCCTAAGTTTTCTTGGGCCTTTATAGAGCAGATGTAGCTTAGGAGTGTTGAGTGCGCTGGGGGACTGAGCTGAGGGAATGGCATCCTTGGCTGTGTTATAAACACTGCTTGTCCCTTGGCTCCCCTCGCTGCAGATCAGGTTTCTAGCTGAGAAATAAAGTTCTCTGAGGGGAAAAAAAATCCATCCTTGGTCCCTTTGTTCTGCTTTCCCATGGCAGACTGTGCTGACTTGTAGTGTTCCCTCTTTTGTCTGTAAAGTTATGAGCTCCCTGGCTCAGATGTAGTTACTCCTATAAACAGGGGTTGTGACAGAGCCATTATGGGCAAAACCAGAGCAGTTTATTCCACCAGAGATTGTGGAGTTTGGGGAAAAATATTTGTTCAGATAGATTTTAGAAAATTAAAGACCTCATGCAGGACAATTGTCAGAGAGACCTTTTTCTGGAATAAAAGAGGAAGGTTTTTCTTCTAGTTATTATTTAATTTTTTCATGAAATGGAACAGAAGGTTGACATAAGTCTTCAGGACTTTACAGGCTGCCAGGCAAGGGTCTGGGTTATTCCTCTTTCTGTGGGGTGGCAAAGCCCTGTGGAACTCTCCAGGGAAAAGAGCATTTCCCAACACCCATGGTGCTGCTTTAGCAAATGATCCCTCTGTCATGAACAGCCCTTTCCCTGGAAAATTTATCCTCAGGCTCAGCTGGGATGATTATACAGCTTCTGAGGGTATTAACAAATAGTGTTGGTTCTGGCTTTGTCTTAAGAAGGTTTCTATCACAACTAATCTTTGCTATTCTCCATCCTTTCTTGTTTCTTGGAACACAGAGACCTTGCTATAAATATCTGAGTTTAGATATGGATTTCTACGTGCACATATAGACCCAAGTTCACAAATGGACATTTTATAATATCATACCATGCTGCGTCATATCCTATAATACAATGTTGTGTGTCTGCAGTGAGAAGATACATTTTTCTGTCCTGGTTAGTCAAAGTGAAGCAGCAAAGGTTAATTTCTTTCTGTCTGACATTCACACGAAGCAAGTTAGACATGACTTTACTGTGCCACAATAAACTTTGCATAGTATACCTTGTATAAAGGTAAAATACATTTTCCATGACTTAAACCTTTGTGGATCGGTGCTATGCTAAGGGCAATTAGATTTAACATCCCTGGAAGCTCCAAAGGCATTTTAAAGGACTCGCTCTTTTGTTCCAACTCTAGCACTCAAAAAGACTGAGACATTTTTGGAATAGGTTTTGATGGACTTATATGAAAATTTATATGACTAAGAATTGGATTTGTTCCTCTGGAATATTATGGATTATTTTTATGTGGGAATTACATAAGTGTGCAGAGCTGCATGCAGTTGGCTTAATGTAGCTAAAAATATATATTCTGATTTCCAATTGGAAAGGTAGCTGGATTTTTCCAGCTTCCCCTCTCAGTGATGACTTTATGGTGTATACGGGTTATAGATTACAGGCAAAATTGAAATGCACAGTAAAATCAAGGGGTTTAAAATGGATTAATATTTGATTATATCTTTGAGAAGATGAATACTGATGTGTGTCCTTCTCCACTCCTGGTTTTGAACTGTGGTGAAATCCCTTACAAATAAAAGTTATATCAGAGAGACCACCTGGATGTAAACAAGGACAGGGGTGGGCAGCACATGAGGAAACAGAAATCTTTGAGACCTGGGGCAAAGGCTCATCCTGCTTTCATCCCATGGCTCATTTGCCTCTGGTGCAGCAGAAATCACAAGGATTACCCTGACAAGAGAAAACTTCACAGAGCAATCGGAGAGCACAAGTGAGGAACAACTGCTCTCAGTTACATTACTCAAAGATACTCCATCTCTTCCTGCCTCTTCATCCTTTACCAATCTCTCTCTCTCTTTCTCTCTCTCCATATACACATACAGGAGAATTTATTTGACACAGGAGTATCCAAAAAATGCTTCTTGGAGAAAGACTTTTTTCCATCTGTATTTTTGATGAAAAGCCTCATGAAAGGGGAGGCTGAACTCTCCTGCTCCAAAAGAGAACACATTAGAAAACCTGATCCTTTTATTTCAAACTATTGGCTGTCCCACTTAACACCAAAATTTGGTACATTTTGCTTCACCTTCGACGTGGAGCAACACCAGGTTACAATACCCCAAAAGATTTTAGGAAGTGGAATTGTGGTTCTGTGGCAGTTTTGCTGTTCCATTAGAAGGGTTTGTGTGATGGCTGTATCAAGTGACACAACACAGTGACTCTCTGAAAGGAAGAATGATGCAAATATACTGCAAGAGAGATGAACAAAGGGTGTTCTTCTAAATTTTCTGCACATTTGTGACTCACCTAGAACAAATACAGTATAAAATTGCAGAGCTGACAGGACGCTTCCATCAGGTTTTTAAATGTTGTGTGAGATGGAACATGTTTTACAGCATAAACCCCAAATTCTGCTTTTGTTTTGCTTCTTCTGTATGTTTTCTAAAATGGACATGTCACTTTGGCTGTATAATCTTATCATATTTAGATTTGATTTAAATCCTGTCTTTTCTCAGCTGTGCTTGCTAATGGAATCATTCATGCTTTTTATACAGTTGATCTAATAATATTTTCCTCACTGCTCTCTGGCATTATTTTTTACTTTGTAGGAAGCATGGCAAAACTGGCAATATAAATGGAGTCTGCATTTTAATGACATTGATGGTGATTTTCTCATGCATTTGGATAAGGTGGGGTTTTTTTCCTCTCATTGTACCATGGTCATTCCAATATACTGTGGTTTGGGCATGTGAATGACTGATTGATTTGCAGGATTCTCTAATAAGGAAAAGACTTTTCCAATATTACTTTGCTGCTTAAGCTGCTCTGTTCATGCAGGCCATCAATAGAATGTCCATGAGATATCTTCATTCTTCTCTCTTTATTTTATAAGCAATGTACTCCAATGACCTATGAACTTCTCTGTTGGAAGTCCCTGATCCCTCT
Organism: Serinus canaria; assembly: GCF_022539315.1. Lineage (NCBI taxonomy): Eukaryota > Metazoa > Chordata > Aves > Passeriformes > Fringillidae > Serinus > Serinus canaria. The sequence goes on along the minus strand of NC_066326.1, from coordinate 4,387,904 downwards.
TCAATACAACTAAAATGGTGTCTCCCACTGGAAAGCACTAGGAGATGGTAAGTCAGTGACTTTCAGCATTTCCTATAGGAAGATTTTTCAGATTTCAAATGAGAAGTGGTGAACAAACACTGCTCATTTGGTAACAATATATATTTTTCTGGATACACTTAGAGAACAAATTATGGACTGTAGCAATGGCTGTCTCCTCTACATTTTATACTTGCACAACCCCCACGATGACTTTAGTGATGGTGGGGGATGAGGCACAAGTGTGGCCCTTCAGAGTGATTTTTCTTCTTATTTTACAGAGGGTCCAAGATGCCAAGTGCTTCCTCAGGAGAGCGAAGCCCTTTGCAGAGGCAGCAGATGCAGTTCAGCATTGCTCATTCTGTTGTGCTTCAACTCTGACCACGGAAGCGTGAGCTCTTGGGACAGAAAGTGCTCTGTTTACACTCAGACCTTGGCATTTTTCCTAAGGGTACCAATTATAATGGTGTTTTTTGTGATATGGGCACACATCCATTATGAATTGGCTTGCACCCACCAACTCATTTTGTACAGGCCATGGAACATCTATCAGATGGCAACGATTCCCATTCGTGTGCAATGTTAAGGAAATCTAGATCATTACCAGCAGAATAATGAATTCCCTAGAATTGTTCCATTGTACAATTATATGAAGTATGCTAAGAGAAAGGGCAGGTTCTCAATAACGTACTCCTTTTTATTTTCCTAAACCACAGGAATGATAGATTATTAATCATGATTAATGCTCAGTTACAGTGAATTATAGTGGAGCAGTGTCTGGAAATCCCAGTCTGCTTGGTAAACTCATTTTCTTGCATAATAGGAAACTTACCTTGCATTTAAGAGAACCCAAACAGATGAAAGCAATGGAACCACTCAATTCATATAATTAAAAAAAAAATTAATAGATACATACATTCTTAGTCTGACACTCTTGAACTTTTTTTGATACTGTACAAGCATCATTGGAGAAATACAATTGCAAACATCTTAATTGTTCCCATATTTTGCTTTCTTCCTGAGAACCAAAGTCTTCTAGAGCTCAGCTGTAGCACTCAGCCTGAATCCCTAAGCAGTGCTGGAGTTAAGGCAGAGTTGTGAATTTTCCGGACATTTGGAAGAGGTTTGTTGTTTTAGTTGATTATTTCTTGAGAGAATATGAATGATCAAAGTGCTTTAGGAAGTCGCAGAAAGTCAAATGAGGTAATACAATATATTTCATCCCTATATTTGGGGATATGCATGGGATAACTTTTGCCAGCCCCACATCTAAGGGACTCACTGTACATGGAGAACAAAGCAGCAGAACGACATTTTGTAAGTGCTCATGGTCAGTCACAGAACTTAACATCCTTTGAGACAACTGAACTTTAAATTTTTGGAAGACCCTTGAGGGCTTTTCTAGTATTATCAAACATCAATTCCCCTACAGTTTACATCCTAATCCGTATTGTGTTCTGAGAACAGAGTGAAAGGAGATGAAAAGACATTTTTGTCTCAAGGATGAGACTGCTGGGTCATTTCCAAGAGGAGATCCTTAGAGAGCATCCCATGGTCCTTTCCTGTGGAGGGTAGCAGTGCAGCTCTCCGTTATTCTCTCTGTCTCTCTCTTCCCCCAGGCAATCTGTCAGTGCATTTCTGGTGCCGGGGAGAGGCGTCGTGTCGGAGCGCTGTTCCCGCTTGCAAAACGGGAACTTCTATTTGTTGTTCTCAGGAGCTGGTTCCACGCGCTGACATCTCCCCGGGAGCACAGCTGAGTCCAACATGTTCCCAGCAGCCATCCACCCAAACGCCTCCTACTCCAGCACCCAGACCTTCCTTCTCAGTAAATAAAAAAATACAGAGCCAGCCTTGAATTGTTCCAAACGCTTCAGCTTCACTGGAATGTCTGCCCATGTTCAGATCTGATAAATGGGTATTTTTCTGCACCAGAAAGTCAGTTTAGTGTGGGAATAGGATGGCTTTTCAAAGAGTTTCTGGAATAGTTAGTGGGAAAGTCTGACTGACTTTCTCTGCTGTCAATGTGTTTAAGTGTTCCTACGTGTCATGAAAGTACAATGTTGCAATTAACAACTTTATGACAGAAAACAAAGTTATCATAAGCTGCTGATTCTACTGTGTTGTATGAAATAACATGTTTTTCAAGGCTTCATTGCTCAAAAAGGTCTCAAAAAATCTACTTCCTAAAGCAGGGAACTGAGCAGTGTGCCCAACTTCAGGCAAGGAGATATTGCTGCGTTATTTAAAATGCCACCAACAGCAGCTCTCAATATATCCCAGTGTGATTCCATTCGTATTGCTGGGACATCCTGTCTAATAATGGCTATAGTATTTCTGTCTTTGACCTCACCTGTGCTCTGTAGTAGACATGACCTCAGTATGCTAACCTATGGATTAAAAGAAAAGCAAAAAAAAAACCAAAGAAACAAAACAAAACAAAACAAAACCAACCAACCAAACAAAAAAAAGGAATAATGATTCCTAGGAAAAAAATTGGAAAAAATTCCACATTTGTGCCAAGAGCACCCAGTCCAGTTCCACAGCTGAATGAGGCTTCACTTGCCATGAGTTATACTGGTGAGGTGTGTTTTTTCTTGCAGACTCAGAACTGGAACAAGACATCCTGGTTTGAAAGGCTAGTTCCCACCTTTGATTCCCTCACTGACAACATTTTGGTGTATGCCAACCTCAGGTTTTCCCTCTTGTGCTCCGTCCAGCCATTGCATATGAAATCTCCTGTTTTGGAGACTGGCATCAAGAGCAAGGACTGCCAATGTACATCTTTATTGGTGCTTCTCTGGGAAATGGTATGTGGAACAAGCTTCCCTCTTTTCTGACTCCTAAGTGCCTTGGGTCAGAGTTTTTATTCATAAATACCCACATGTCACTTTCTACCACAACCTGTGGCAGAAAGGATAGAATGATCCAAGCCTCTGTGGCCTGGTATGCAGCAGTGAGAGTTTAGCTTAGCTTTGTGAGATTTAAGATCAAAATTCTGTGTGAGAATGCGAACTGAAGCATTGAAACTCAGCATTGCCCATCCTGGGGTGGGTGACCCAAACCAGTGCCTCCTGGATGGCAGTGGGTTTGTGCTGGTCTGGGTCCAGACCCAGCCAGCAGGCTGGGACTGATGTGGTGATGAAGGACTAATTTAACTCCTTTAGGTGACTACAGCTCACAATTGGACAATGTAAGATAAGGAAATCTCTTCTATTCCCCACCAATGTCCCAGAAGGAACAGAGAAATAAGGTGTTCTGGGCTGCTTGCTGCATTGCTAAGGTTTATTGTCTTCTGGTCACAGGCTTTGTAAGACACCTGGAAAAAGGTTGTTAGTGTTTCTACTTCTGGCTTTCTGATTTTTTTGAAAACATGAGTTCTTCAGAAGGGGGATAAGGAAAGGGTATATGCATGATTTTTTTCCCCCATTAAATGTTTGTGCACCAGGGCTACTCTGATTAATAAACAAGTGGCTTCAGTGATTTTAGAAATGTTTAATATTCCAGTATCTTGCCCAGGACCCTCGTTTGGGATTCCACAGGCACTTCTACACTGAGATCAGTGGGGTTTTTGGGAGAAATTTTAGTACTTAGACATAGCAAACACTGACTTTGGTGTTAGTCTATAAATGCCTAATGTGAGCAAGCAATTCTATATTTTCCTCTGTGCTTAATACCTGTGTTCTGGACCCTCAGGCAGCTGAATTTACATGCTTTTGTTGTCATATGTGTAATGTACAGCATGTATTTCCTTTTTTTTAATCAGACCTGCCATCAGAAAAGAGAGAGAGGGAATTTGAAAGCACAACCAGGATAGATACTGTCATTTTGTACTCTTTTGTGCACAGGTGGAGATGCCTGTTTGCACTAGAATAGGTGGCAATATTCTGTTTCTTGCAAAAGTCTTACAAATGAAAATCGAGCAAAGGAGTTACTGGCTATCTTTGGGGTAATTCTTCTCTGGAAGTGTGCAGTCAATTCCCATTTAGGCTAATTACACTTAAGAAGCCCTTTCCTATAACTAATGAACAATAGGTCTAACCTGTTATTACATAACCATGGGCCAGCACATTAATACACTGTTGAACTGCAGTACCCTGTGAAAATGCTTCCTCCACAAAATTCACTGGAGATTTTCAGTGACATTTGCTGTAATTACCAGTAGCATGATTTCTAATTTATTTAAATTTTTTTTCTACCTATACTGGGCATATAAGAGTGTTTTAAGAGATTGAATAAATAAATTTTTAATTATAAAATGATGCTGTATCATGAATTATTTATAATAGCCAACAATGTGTAATACATGTTTAGGTATGAATCCATTAGGAAGATGAACTAATATATATATCAGTCCTAAAACAATGTCCTAATTTGTTCTGTGTTTATGAATGGCGAAATCAGTGTTTAAAGCAATTAAAGGTTTATAAAAGCTTGGATTGACAGTGGGTAAAGCAGCAAGCACACTTGGCACTTAGGAATTCTGTTGTCATCTATGGCAGAGAAGACCCCTTTTTGTCCTTTATTGGTTTCAGCAGTTTGTGATATCATGCCACCAGAATGGTACAGATATAGAGACCTCCAGGGAGGGAGCAACAAGATGCACATAGTCCTCATTGACAAAACCTCTGGTTATGATTAATATTAAAAAAAAAATTCTCCTTTGTAATCTGTCGGGTAGTTTTGAGGAATTTTGTCAATTATTTTCCTATCAATCAGCGATAGCAGACTTCTGAGATCTCCATGGCCAGCTCCAGGCACTCCCCAGTCTCGTGGCAGGACTCAAAGAGGCTGCAATCAATGTCACAGTCACAGTTGCAATCGTTGCTGCCGTGGTCTTCGTCAGAGGTCTGGTAATATCTATTGGATGGACAACAGGTATCTGTCAGCCAATGTTCACAGGTATCAGGCAGCATTATAAGAAAGTCCCAAAACTGGCAGAACAAGCAGGCCAGGATAAGTGTTGCGCATTCATCTAAGAGAAAGGAAAAGCAGGGAGATGTAAGAACAAGAGTGAGCTGGGATTGCCCAGGTTTAGGCCAGAAGTGAGGGGTGGGCTAAAAATACACTAATGATAACTACTTCCATAAAGACAAGTGAAAAGTTTATTTTCTATTTTAATTGCTCTGGAAAAACAACAGCTGTATGAAAAGAATTTGAATGGAAATATTCTGTGGCAATGAAATCCAGAAGAACAAGGCCTTTAAACCAAATTTTATCTTCTCATGCCTGGACAGCAAGGAGACTGGAGAGGCACAAAGAGCTGGGAGGGGACACAGACAGGACAGCTGACCCCAGCTGGCTAGAAGGATAGTCCAGACAATATGGCATCAAATCAGGCAGAAAACAAGCAGGAGTTTCTGCTCACATAACTGACTGGGCATAAGCTGGTGAGTGGTGATCGATTACATTGTGTATACCTTCTTTTGTATATTCTATTTTTTTTTAAATTTTTTTCTTCTTCCTCCAGTTTAAAACCATTGCATTGTCCTATTACACTGCATTTATCTCATCCCATGAGTTTTCTTCCTTTTCTTCCTTCCTTCTGGTACCCCCATTCTGCAGTGGGGCAGTGCGTGAGGGGTTCTGTGGAGCTGAGTAAACCATAACACCAGCACAGGTGACACTGCAGTTTATTTTCATTTTCACAGGAGTTTACACTAAAAATGTTAAAAGACTACCAAGGACAGGGAGGGAGAGCAGGTCTGGAGAAAAGCATTCAGAGAGGGCAGTGTGTCTCAGCTCAAGCTCCTGCCAACTCCCCACCAAACGGGGTCCCCACCTTTTTGTTCACAAATGTCAGTTTTTCAAAGGAGACAAAAGTTTGGAAAATAGATTATGTAGGATATGTGTCAGTGAATATTCCTGAAAGCTTGGTCACCATGACTAACACTCTGTGCTATGTTCGTGCCCTCCCAAAATCAACTAATTAACTCCTCACCCCTCAGCCTCCAGCATCTGGGGAGGCTGCCGGGGTGCAGCAGGTGTGAGATTCCAACTGTGTGAATCCACTCACTTGGAGCACAGACCCAGACCTTTCCTTTTTTTTTTTTTTTTTTCTTTCCTTCTTGTTTTTGGAAAGGAAAAATGCCTTCAACAATACAAATGTCTTTTCATTGCTTCTTTCAGGAAAGCATATGGTTATAACCACATTTCTTGCCCTAGGATGACTAACTGTGAACTCATTCAACTGCATTGGTTCTGTTGTGGCATTTTCTAGCTCACGTAACATGAAGTTCACTGCCAGGAAGTTTCCAGAATTATGATTTTTTTTTTTAGAAAGCTTTCTTGATGAAAAAACAAAATTAAAAAAAAATCATTCCAGCTCCTTTATTAAAAAGGCAAGGTAGCAAGAACAAATAGCATATGACTGAACTTCTTTCTAAATGGCATATAATCACCAATATTATCAATTTTATTACTTATTTAAATATGTCAAGATCTATTTAGGTTCAGACAAGCACAACTAACTTCTAAGTCAGTTCTGTCAAATAAGAATGACTAGATTTTGGTGATACTCAGTAAGTTCATGCTTATATTTTTTCCTAGCTAAATGAACTGAAATAATTATAAAATTGAAACAGTTAATAAGGTGACACCACTGTATTTAATTGTATGAAATTTACACTGTAGAAAATGTAATCACTTTATCCAGTAGTTCTTGGTGTAATTAAGACTATTCTTTTTAGATCTCTTATGTTTATGAAAATTCTTTTCTATACATAGATGTGAGAGACAGAATTCAAAGTTATGTCTCAATTAAGGATTTGGCAATTTTTTTTCTCCCTCTCCAAAGATCCATTTTTTAATAACATTTTTTTCCCCTGAATGTGTTAACCATAATGGTGCTTATGTAATCTGGAGAGAATAGATATGATTTTCTTAGGGCTTCATCCAGGAAAGAGAGCACACAAAAAGCACGAGATTTTAATAATAAAGTAATGTTTCAGCACAGACTCTGTGATGTGCAGTAAAGATGCTTTTAAATTCCCATCAGAGCACACACCATGAACTGTGATAATGGATGTAACACATTTCAAAAAATCTGCATGTGTGAGGCTTTTTGGTCCTGTTTTAAGTGGGGTAATGTATATAAATAATAGATATTAGCAATTAGACATCCATTCCTATGCATTCATTTATATATTTGAAAATAAATTAGCCACAAACTGCATAAAAGAAGATGCAATCTCTTGTTTTCCCCTCTGTTTTCCCCGCTGTTTGCCAAACGGCATTACTGCATTTATCTCAGTGAGAACAATGACCTCAGCTCTCTTCTCTACATTACTAGATTAATTAGCACAAAAGAAGAATTTATAATATTTTTCTAGTGTGTCTCATCTCTAAGTTTTCCTGCTCTTGTTTGGTGGCATCTGCTCACACAGATGATGCCCTGAACAATCCTGGTCCAAAGCTTGCTGAAGCCTTTCTGGTCATCCTTGGTGAGACCTATGGGTGTTGTATTTGCTCTTGCCTGAGCCCTGGGAACAAAATAATCACCAATTTCCTCATCTATTGCTCTGCCTTCAGAGGTTCTCCAAGCACCAGCAAACAGGATTTGGCCTTGTGTATGTGGAATAAGCAGTAAGTTGTCAGAGTGGAGTGAGCTGAGTATGCAATGACAACCACAAATCTGTCTTCCTTTGGTTTTCTTGGCTTCTATCCAGCCCTTAACATTATTAATTAAGCACAGATTGGGGTTTTTTGTTGTTGTTGTTAATTTCCTTCACATTTAGCTTTTTTAAGGAGAATGAAATCTGTTATTTGCATCATATGGTACACACCTGTGTGCCAGTATTGGTTGAGAGAGACCTCAAACTCAAAAATAGGGAGTGTCTGGACAAGAGGACAAGTCCCCTAAAGAAAATAAATACTTCAGATCCTTCTTTGAAATTAAGCATATTCCAATAGATGTATCATAGACATCCCTTTTGTAAGGATCTGTGACACAAAAGAGATGTTAATGATTCTTGGAGAACAGGGCACTTTATTGTGTTGATCTCTATTTAGAAATGCTTAATTTAGGAATTGTCAAATGATATGCACGACAGATCCCTGCTCCATTGGATATAACACACTAATCCATTATTGCGAAAGGCACTCAAAAGAAACTTCTGAAATACTTCACAGAGCCTTTTTTAAACATCCACTGGAATAACCAGGAATAGATTTATCTGACACTGACACTGGTGCCTCCGTGCAAACTCTCATTGCTAAAGTACAAATGCTCTGTGGCACAATAAGCTCTAAGCTCCTCTTCTATGACTTTAGTATCACTGACAATTTAAGATCATCTTCTAGAAATTCTCATCTATCACACAAATGTCTGCAGGGCAACTTAACATTGCTTTTGGCGATGTTCTTGAACCTCCTGTTCAACATTTAATTTCGAGTTGGTTATACATAGTTCTTTTGCAGTGGGCATTATTTAGAAATCAGCTCAAATGTGATCTGTTTTATAAAACATACCGTCGCTGTCTCTCTGATGTACTGATGCATCATCTTCAATGTAAGTGAATTCTCTGCATTTCTCCAGGGAAGCAATGGATGATCTGCTTGCATCTGACAATTTCTTCTCATTTTTGGTGCCCTTTGATGAAGAGTCTGTGATGCTGAATTCTGCGACAGAACTCATAACAATACCTTTCATAGGCTTTTCATCTGTGTGTTTTTCATTTGTAAGCTGGTTATCTGGTGGGATTAGGAAAAAAAAGACTGTGATACCAAGGCAGAGATCTGAGAGAATAACATATGCAGAATTTTCAAACTTACAGTTGTTTACTTCCAAGGCCTAACCCTTCTCACCTAATGATTTCAGTCTCTTTACAGAGGTTTATTCATAGTAAAGGTATTTGTGAACTTGCCTTCTAAGGTTTTCTCTTAAACCCAGAGGACTTGGAGGCTAAGTAATAATTCACTTCCAGTGGGTGGGATCAGGTTTGGAAAGAAAACAGAACTGTTGCCTCAGTTGACATCTATTTAGAGTTTGATATCCTAACTTCAGTATGTGACATAAAAGAAGGCAAAACAATTATCTTGTTATTTTTCAGCTGCAACCTCGTTTCCCTAAATTAACAGCCAACGATGTGCACATGGGCGGTTCCTAGATGCAGATGTGCCAGCTCACCGTGGCTCACAATCTTGTAGCCAAGACAGCCAGATGGTCTCTGTTTAGCATCCAGATTCCTTATTTCATAACTGCATCCCCACTTGCGTTGTTGGCCTGGAAGTCAACTAGGAGATGGGATACTTCACATGCTGTCAACGTGCCAGAGAGGCAGCTCAAAAACCAGAGGGAGAGCTTAATTTTAAGCCCCAACTAGGGGAAAGGTTAAGAAGAGTTCTGAGTTCAATTTATTCTTGAAGAACTCCTCAGGCACAGATAAACATGGGCTGATATATAGTTTCACTCGATCTCTGAAGTGATCAAGTGGCCAAGAAACACAGTCATTCTCTCCATAGTGGGGATGATAAAACCTCATCAGTTCTTATCTACAGCTGATTAACTCCTGCACCTCAAATCAAGCACAGCCTCACTTTTTATCTCACTTAAGTCTTGTGATATGCTTGCTCTTGAGCTATATACAGAAAATCAATCTTTACAAACACCTCAGTTTTGCAAATGCTGCTTTCTGAGAGGAACAGTAAGTGCTCCGAAGTGGTTGCCTGCAAGGAGTCTGAAGAGAAGCCCTGCATATCCCTTGGTTTTTAGGTACCTTTGACTTCTGACACATGTTTCCTTTCTTCCAAAGAAAAGCCAAGGAAAGGCTGACAGAGAGTGAAACCTTGATGAGACTGCAGCTGTTCCCCCAGTATCCTTGCAGAGAGAGGAGGAAATGTGGATGGGATGGATGGATGGATTACAGGGTAAGTGAAAAACCAGTGCAACCATAAGGCTTGAAGAGGGGGGAAGCAAGGATTTGAGAGATAAGTAGTATCTAGTTCAAGTCCAGTGAAGGCCACTGAGGTAGTGAGGGGTCTGGAAGACCTTCTGTGTGAGCAGAGACTGGGGGAGCTGGCTTTGGCCTGGAGGAGAAGGCAAAGAACAGTGCTGGATGCTTTGTTCCCCTCCGGAGCCAGGGAAATGGAGAAGTCAGACCCCAACTCCTCCCAGCAGGGGACAGATGGAAAATGAGGAGAGGGCACTGCCAGAAGCTGCAAAGGCAACTGGCACTGCCCAGGGAATCAATTCATCATCATGGGATGTGTAAAGCACCAGAAGAGACCGCACAAAGGCTGTGGTTGTGTGAAGAGCTCAGCTGGGCATGGACCCCAGCAGACTGCTCTTACTGTGGCTTTCTGAGAGAGGCCAAACGAGGTGATTCTAGATTCCCTTCCAAGCTAATTTTTCTATGATTTCTATGACTCTATTTACTTACAGAATGAGTGAGCAGTTAATTTAAATTTCTAGCCATGTTTCTAGGCATTTTAGATCATTTTTTACCTAGTGAAATACATAGAAGCAGAAAAGCTGAGTAGAAGTTAGTAGAGTAAGACGTTGGGATAAGATAAGCATAAAAACTAGGCTATCAGTTTCATTTTATACCACTGCTTTAAAATTATGTGTTGACAGAAGTATTGTCTTGATTTTGAAGTCATAATGATAACAAAGTCTACCGTGATGGAAATGTGAATTTCCCTGTCCAGGAGACTTGGCCTTGGGCAGGGACTGAAAGATGGGATGGAGGTAACAAGAAAGCACTGGCAAAGAGAGGAGGCTCAGAAACCTAAAAGTGTCAGGTTTTATGAGCATTATAATGAAGGAAAGCCACAGGCAAGATGGGAAGGGCAGGAGAGGCAGTGGTACCACTGGGTGTGAGCCAGCAATGCAAAGCACACAGTTCCCCCATGAGCTTCTACCTTTGGGCATAGGAAATCAGCATCTGAGGCTATGCATGTCTGGATTTGCCCATCTGTGATGAGTTGCTGATGGTTTTCCCCTCAGAGTAAGCAAATACAGGTTTCCCCCCCCCCCCCCCCGACTTCTTGGACAGCCTCTTTAGTCCAGAATGTAAAAACTCATGAATTTTGGATGGCCTTTCATGTACAGTCATGACTGTTTTCCAGTGTTTGTAAACCAATGACATTCCACAAGTTTGCCTGCCCTTTGATTCAAGCAACCATCTCCAGGAAAAGTTGTGCTGATTAACACAGCAGAACTCAGGAGGAAGAGATGTCCTGCTTATACACTGGATTTATTGGATAACAATTGTTCAAAAGACACAAGCCCTACCTGTTAGCCTGGTGCCAATATCACAAATAGGTCTTGCTTGTTCACACTGAGAACTCCACCCAGGCTGAGCCTTTGGATACACATGGAGCAGATCAAAAGGCTTAGGCAAGAATAACTAATATTTTCCACTTTCAAAATCTGCCCAAAAATCTAAACTAGACATGTTTTAATTCATGATATATTTGTGGAGTTTCCCAATTCTGCAACAATACAATGGCCCATGGAATGCATTTAAGCATTCAAGAAGCCAGACTGAAAAAAAAGTCTGACAGAAGTAATCAGTAAATGCCAGACTGACATTTACTGTATCCACCGACTTCTACTATTCATACTTGGAGTCAATTTTTATTCTTGAAGTGCTGTTGAAGAGAAATCAAAACCAGAAATAGAAAGGCATAGACATAACCTGAATTTTTCAATACAGCACCATCAAACAAAAGGGTAACAAAAGCTGTCACTCAGGGACTCTTCTGTTTGTTAAAGCATACTACATCTTGGAAAATACAGTACATTTTAGTGTCAGACTCTTAGTTTGAAAAGCTCCCTTTCAGTAATGTTATACTTGTCTTGTACAGCTAGATCAAGTCTTCACGCAATCACTGTAACAAGCAACTTGCTATGACAAGCGAGATCCTTGCTTCCAGAAAACACTGCAGGAGAGGCTAAAGCAGTGTACAATTATAGGTCTCCATTTCATTTTTATGCAATTACCTTCAGTTCAGCTGTGGGTCCATCTACATTATGTCTTTTATCAATTTAATGTTTGCACAAAGTGTCTGAAGAAATAAAGATTGTGCCAGGCCAGCAGAAAAAAAAGGTGGTTAGCACTTTTTTTTTTTCCTATTATAGTTTGTTGGTGGATGGAACAGTAGTAGGTTGAGAGTTTGGAACAAATAGATGTAGCCAAATAGGCTTTAAAAATATATGACATACCACTCATAGTATTTATGATTGCTGTGAAATGAGAATTTAAAAAACCCCAAATTATAATTAGAGTTGGGAAGAGGGTCAAACTTTGTGACTCTCTTTTAAGATCCTGTGTTCAGCTTCAAATGTCCACATATGTCTGTGTTTTTAACGTATAGAAATCAACCACTGAAGTGAACTTAAAGGGAAAAATAAGTGTATCATGATGAAGAAATCTCAGATTATTCAGTGTTAGACTGTTAGGCAGAGGCTGCTAAAGGTACACCCCCACAATGTGCCATTTTTAAATAGTATGAAGTAGCAACTTTCTTCCTCACTTGGGGAAGCTGGGACTCGCCTTGGCTGTTGCAGTAGAAGACTGGGATTGTTCACCCATGTTTGTATTAAAGATAGTCTCAATACTCACATTGAATTTCTTTTTTCTTTTTCTTTTTGGAGCTGGGCGATTCAGATGGCTGACTACAAGTGTCTAAATTCATGAAAGCACAAAGTAAATCACTTACTTTTCACTGATGCCAGCCCCAGATCCCTCTGGTTAATGGGGAGGAGCAGTGATACCAAGACTGGCATTGCAGTATGTCCCCTGACCTCTATTTCTCTTCATTGGCTTTAGGCACAAACCAGCATCTTGAAGCCCTGGAGAAGAGGAGTCTGCAGTTTCCCTGCATGCTTCTGAAATTAGATTTAGTATAGAGGCATACGAGGGCTCTAAGTCTATTTTTGATAAGGGACAGAGGGTTTAAGAGGTGCTCTGTTCTGCTGAACAGGGACTACAGCAATGCAGGTAATCCAAAGCAGCTCTTGGAGCAGCTGTTTAGGAGGAGACTCCACTGAAGGAGAAGGAGAATTGATCTCTGACCCTCCTAGGGCTCATCCACATCTTACAAGCAAATGATGAGAGAGCCTGTGTCTCTGCTCAATGCTGGCATTTACTCCAAATTCATCCTGTCAGTGGCCCTTTGTCTCGCACCCCTGTAGCAAGGAGTCTCAAGGGTTAATGCTAAACTGTGTGGAAAACTGTAGCAGTTTAGGACCTGTAACTTTTTAATTTTCCCCTGAGGCATGTTGGTGTAGAGTGCAGCATTCATTATCCCGTGCCCTGCTGTCGCTACCTGTCTGTTTAATGTAGCACATGCTCATCACTGAAAGAGCTGTGTGCCATGTCCATTCAGTCCCCAGATGACACAGGCAGAGCTACATCAGACCTGATGGATGAAAACTTGTACGTATGAAGGCTTGATCTGAACACACTTGGTTCTCATAGAACGATGAAACCCAAACCTCAGAGTTTTACAGCAGTGCTTCAAAAAGGTAAAAGCCAAAGAAAAACAAAACACTTTTTCTTGGTCATTTAAGGGATATAATGGTCTGCCAGGGAGGGAGTATCTCTGCGTGCATGGGGACAGCAGCTTACCTGGATGGTCCTCACTGCTCGATGTCACTCCAGGGAGGGCCAGTAGAGGCAGGGAGCTGGTGCGACGGTCTTGGTGGAGAGAAGAAAACAAAATTGAAGAGGGATAAGTGTCCAATGAATGTGGTTTGGCACAGCTATCACCCTCAGCCACTTAGTGACAGTCATTGACTCCAGGAGTTGTTGGTCTGAGGTCAAACAGAAGCAAATCTGCTTCCTTGTTGAGGGAGGTTACATGGCATGGTGTGCTGTTTGTGTTACCCTCTGTCTCTTTTCAGGAAAGGAAGCAAAAATAAAACAAACTGCCAAGTCAGAAAGTTTCAAGAAGAGGTGAAGAGGATCACAGCAAACACAGCAATTGAGGTAGGTACAGAAAATTTGAGAGCTGGGAGGTGTGAGATGAAATGTGGGGCATCATCCATGCCCGAACACCTCAGAAACCTTAAATGAGGATCCCAAATCATGAGTAAAGGAGGAGAGAGGAAATTTAAGCCCAAACTCCAAGCTTCATGGCTTGTCAGTCTTGGTGGACAAGATGCCCAAGGTCCCTGCGGTGGCAAGCCCAGGTCCCCACACTGAGCAATGCTGAGCTCCTCCACCTCAGATGCGCCTGCCAGGCTGTTCACTCCATGCCTAAGGCTTGGAGGCTTAAATCTCCTTTTCTTCTCTCTCCAGGTGACAGGGAGGCAGAGTAGGAGGGGGTGTGGGACTATCCCAGCAGTGAGTGCAGCAGATGGAGCAAACTCCATGGGAACTGCTGTCGCCCACATGGAGAGGCCGGAGGGAGTGCGGGCGCCGTGGCCCATCAGAAGGGAGCTGCTCCAGACCCATACATCACAGGGCCTTTCAGAGATTCGTGCCCATTACATTTTGCTGAGCTCAGGCAGAAGGATGCAGGGGATTTGGAGACTGTTTATTTTTGTCATGAGGAAACAGGAAATAGTACACAAGGCTATAAATATATCTCGGGCTTCAGATGACATCATGAACTCGTGCAAGTGCTTCACTACTGATTTACGATGATGGACTGGTAATTCACAGGAGATTTGGGTTTGCTTTATTTTGCTGTTGCAGTAACAAAGCTAATGGTGCAATCCCGGGAGGGGGTATTTTATCAATAGTGAATTTTTGACCCCATTGCATACATTTTAACTTCATGAATTAGTGACCCAGCTAACTGTAAAGCCTTCTATAGGCTTATTGTAAATCTATCACAGGACTGGCAAAAACTTTTGGCCCAGATCCTAAGCTCTGACAGGCATGTGTTGATGGACTGCATAGCAAGCACTTCCACTAATATTTCTCACTAATTATGCCATATATTAAGAAAAAATGAATGAAGCCAATGTTTATATGCTGCTTTAACTGCTTTTCATAAAAGAAAGCAACACAATCCCTAATAAATTTTCACCTTCAACATTTCTATTCATTATGATTTTTACCATGATGAATGAAGTTAGAACTGGAGAGGGAGGGGGTTCATCTTGAAATCTGTTCAGTGAATGACTGAATTTACTTCCCTTTCCCAACTTGTGTCTAGGAAGGAGGGAACAGATGGACACAGGAAGAAGAGGGAGGCGAGTGCGGAACGAAGGAGATGGGTGAGGAACAGATGGAGTCAGGAGAAAGTGAAGAGGAGAGTCAGCAAGGATGGTAGAAAAGTTTTCCACTTGACCTTGAGTTGAAATGAAGATCTGCATGCAGCATGGGGCAGCTAGCTTTTTGGGTTGCATCCTTGTTTCTCTCCATGGCACTTAGCTATAAGTCCATCCCAGCAGCCCAGTGCATCCCAGGAGACCTGCAGAGCCAGGAGCTGGATTTTCCCTTGGGGTCACCTGCTGCAGAAGGGCACCTGCACTGTGCTCAAGTCCTGTAATGGTAATGGCAGGGGAGAGCTCTGTGCCAACAAAGGAACAAAAATGGGTTGGGATGTTGTAATTCTCCCAGGCATCCTAGCCAAGCCAGAAATTGGAGTTTATAATTTTGAAGAAGTGTGCTACACCCAGTTTGTTAGGATCCAATGGCCAAAATACTCAGAGTAATTTATGATTTTACCTGCTTAAAGCAAGACATTCGAGATGGCCTGATTTTCAGAATATGCTGAGCATCTGTGTTTTGATGTGTATTGAATTATATATCCCAAATCACTAGTAAGTCCCGGAAAATCTTGATTGTATTCTTAATTCTGTTAAATTGCCTGCATATACTCCACTGGTTCTGGCTCTGCTTGCTAAAGAATGGAAGAGGTGAAAGCTAAATATTGGCCATGTGTGTCATTCCCTTTGAAGAAAATGGGAGCCATGTGCATTCACCTAACAGCAATGTTTGGCCCCAAGTATGATTTCACAGCTGGGCCCTAACTTTAGGAATGCCAAAGCACTAAATGACTCAATTGGAGTAATCTGATCAATGCTGTATTTTTTGCTGTGGATTTAAATTGCACATACAGCAAGAGCAGAGTTGGTTTTCTTCTCTCTCAAAATCACTTTTCTCTGCAGACTTGATAGCATAAATATGAAGTATTGCTCTCATCACACAAATAAGTGAAATGGCAGAAAACGTGTGTCAAATAAAATGCACAACATTATGTCCTTTTTACTTTTTGGAGGCTGTTTAAGAAAACGGCTTCATTAATTTTGACTGAATAAAAGGTTCCTTTAAGGGATTTCAATAGGTGACATGAAAAATGTTAATACAAATGATCAAGACAATGGAGGTTAAAACTGTTTTGAAAATATGTTTCTTTTATAGATCTCGGCTGTTGGAAGAGTTACAGAATAAATATACGGTAGTGCTGACATTCAGTGCTGTTTCATCTTAGCAAAGAGTTTTTAATAAAGAAAATTCTTTTCAAGGAACGCTTTCTGCAGCCAGTCTTCAAAAAGAGGTTTTCCCCCCCTCCCAGTTTAATAAAATTAAAGTAATTTATGTCATATTGATATGTCGATATGTTTTTCAATAAACTTTTTCACAGAGATTTTTTAAAAAATTCTCTTCACTTTAAAAATTATAATTATATGTCTTCCTCCCACTTTGAAAATGGCACAAGGTGCTCATTTGCAGAGCTCTACTGTTCAAATCTTCACTGAGAATAGAAATGTCATGACTCAGTTAACAATGCTTTATTATTCACATTGATCTTTTTTTATAGTGTTCTTTATCTCAAAAACATTGTAAATCAGATATCTTCCTCCCGCTCTTTTGTTCATTTGCAAATTTTTATTATTCTAGTTTAAAAAAGCAATGGAGTGTCAAGAGTCAGTGTATATTGTTTATGTTCTTTTTTGCTTTAAAATTACTTTTAACTATAAAAAGTAAGATGTATAGCAGGGGGAAAAAAGCTGCATTTAAAGATGCTTAAAAAAGAATTGAAGGGATCAGTGTGAATTTTATGCTGTTCTCTTACACCTTGGAGTTGTAACGACTTTGCAAGAAGGGGGACTGAGCAATTTATGAAAAGGTTTTTATGTGCTAAGTCCAAAGTCCTTGTTGCATCAGACATCATCATCTGTGTTAAAGGCTGGACATAGTTCATGCCTTAAATGACCACAATAGCAAAATTCCCAGTGTGTTCACTGGCTGGTTTGCAGGGCCTGCCCAGAGTCCTTCCTGTCCATCACTCCCTGTCACAGCCTGGTGCAAGGTTCTCAGGAGACCTCGGGTGATGAGCACCAAGATAAATCACAGGAACCTCACAGATTTGGTATCAGTGCTTACTGCAGTAGAAACACAACATCAGTTGGTCAACAGGCAAGGCAACCCCTGAAACCCATGGGGCTGGATGTGGGATACAGCTGTGCACCCTTCAGGAGAGCCTTATTGGACCCTTCAGGTCTTGTTTGTAGATCAGCTCTCCCAAATTTCCCTTCAGCCCCTGTTTTCTTTCCCTGTCATGTTTTTCTTTAGGTCCGTATTTCTGTCCTGGCAGTCGTGACTTTTTGAATGGCTTCCATGAGATAAATCTATTACAGGAATTGGGGATAGTCCAGAAAGCAGCAGGATCTCGTGGTATTTCACATGCTTCTTGCTGTTAGGTAATTTTTTTTTTATCATCTTTTCACTGTTTTGAATTTTATGATCAGAGCATCCTGGCACCCTGTTGTTATTCCAGCAGGCCTTGAAAGAGATCATCCTCTCTGGGAGTCACTGAGATGGAGTGGCTATACCTGAAGTTGTATTTAAGCCCCAGACTGGATTTTTTTTGGGGTCTTATTGAATTATAGAGTAGCTTGGTTTGGAAGGGACTGAAGGACCATCTAGTTCCAACCACCCACCATGAGCAGGGATACTTTTCACTAAACCAGGTTGCTCCAAGCCCTGTGGAACCTGGCGTTGAACACTCCAGGGATGGGGAGGACCTTGTAGGTGTGTGGTGGTCCTATTATATGAAACAGCCCTAAAAACTGTTGTAAATGAAGCTAAAGTCTGCTTTCCAAATTCTTTTGTTTCTTTCTTTTTGTTTAAAACTGCACTCTGCTAGCATTTGCTAAAAGGAATAATTAAAAAACTCAGAATAAATAAGTCACAAACTGAACCTGAACTGAAAACACACAGCCCTGTCCTTCCCCCTCCAAGTGGAGGGCTTAGCAATGTTTGTTTTTATTAATGTCAGTAGGTCACCCCAGTCACCAGTGCCAGTCCGTGTCCTCTTCCCAGGCTGGGATTTGGGATGCACAGCAGCCCACAGAGCCCCTGAGGCCACCCTCTGATGGGGCTGCCTGCACACCCCTCATGGCTGCTGGTGCAGACCCATCCCAGTGCTCGTGGACATCTTGTATGCAGGGCTAACTCAAACCTCTCAAATTCTCTTCATTCCTCACTGCACAGAGTGAAACTGGAGGGTTTGATGTATTGTCTCATTTGAACTGACCATACTGTTTTCAAAGCAGAGAAAAAACAAACTTTACAATTTTCATTGTTGTTGTTGTTGCCTCGATATCATTGCTGCATTAATTGAATCTTCCTTCCTCTCATGGTTAATGACTCACCCCACAACGAGGTTAAGGTTGTCTGCCAATATGACCAAATTTCTGAAACAAAATCCTAACCTGAGCTGAGTAGCCAGAAGCGGACAGGACTTTATTTAATACACAGGCACAGTAACTAAAGGTAAGTGTCACCCATGGACATCCTTGTGTAATTGCTCACTTTTTAGCTGAGGAAATTTATCAGTAATATAAAACAGAAAATGCTGAGTTTATGACAAAGGATTTTTTTTCCATGTAAAACTCTGTGCCATTAAATTTGGAAAGCACTTAAAATTCTCAGTTTTATTTTTGGTAATCACTATGTATTGAAAAGTGAAAATATCAGAGGGATCTCTAGGCAGAATTTGTGAACTTTCCAATGAAAAGCCAGCACAGTGTCTTCCTTTCATGTCCCAAGGTCCTTGACAACTGTGCTGCTCTCTGAATGACACTGAAGTTGTGTGCCAAGAGTTTATTCCCAAAGCAGGCATTATACAGAGTTATGGTCACAAAGATATCCTTGCACAGCATTAATGCCAGAGCTGCTCCGAGACTGTCAGCATTTTCATTTGGTGGGGGGAAACACCAACAAACCCACATATATTAACACCATCAAACCCATATATATTCTTAAAATAAATAAAAAATTTTTAAATGCTGTGAAATAGAGCTCCAAATCACAGAAGATGCAGCATTTCTCAGAGATTCTCCTTAGAGCTCTACTGTTGGTAAATTGACACATGATAAAATATTACTACAACCCTCCACATCTTCTAATAAGATATAAAAGTTTTCTTTGATTTGATCCCATTGGTGAGTGGCAATCTGTGAGAGTCTTATGTCTTCTCTGAGATTTTTCCAGCAAACACTTCCATTTGTTTCCCTTTTGCCTGCATGCCGTGCTGGAACACAACTGGGAGCTGGACTTGCACACTGTAATAAACATTATTAATCTTATTGCCATCTGAGCACCTCCCCAGGTGTTGCAGAACAGGCTGTGCTGGACCATGCTGGAAAACTACTTATTTATCTTTGCAAGGGCTTGATCCTGTACCACCAGATGTCAAAGAAAACAGTTCCAGGGAGCTCGAATCAGGCTCCAAAGCAGCCTCCAATATGGTGGCCTTCTCTGGGTTTCCTTGCTCTTTTCCTTAGAAAAAGGCACAGACAAAGCAATTAGCAATATCTGAAGCAGAGGATGTATCATGCTGTGCATCTTTTCACGAATCCTTTTTTCCCCCTGCACCAAAGATGCAGAACATCTATTCTGGGGGCAGACAGATGACATCCACTGTTACTTATGTATGTAATAAGTACTCTTAAAACGGTGTAGTCTTGCTGGCTCTGGCAAAGGCAAACATGGTAAGTGTTCTGCTCCCAGCACTAAACACACTTCTCTCACTGTGCAAGGGAAGAATGTGTTTAAACTCGCAGTCTATCACTATTCCTGGATAGTGTAGGAGAGTCAGGAACACTCAAGATGTCTTTTCCTGTGTATATTAACTTGTTCTGAAGAAAATAGTGTTCTTAGAAAACACGACTCTTATGGCAGAAGAAAGTTTCCTTCATGATTGTGCTACAAAGGTTTGCGAACAGCTGCTTGTTCCTCTGGGTGCATGAAATATGAGGTTCAGCTTGCTCAGAAGTGCAAACACGTAATTTCTTCTCACTGTGGCACCTTCACTGCGGTCATTTCCACCTGGCTTTGTGATGCTGGCAATGGTAGCACAATGTCTGCATTGTGTGAGCTCTTGGAGGAGAGCTTTAGAGCTCCACAGCCCCAGGGAAATGCCAGTTTCCCCAGATCTGTCTGTTTGTCCTGCTTCACCAGGAGCTGCGTTCACAAGGAGTTTTGTTATTCTGATGTGGGCAGTGAACACCAGAGTTGCAGGTGCTGCTGGATGGTAGCACAGCTCCCACCTTTCTGTGCACCACACACATGGAGTGAAGGGTAGTTAGGCAACCTTCAGCAGGCTGGGCTTGCCAAGGCCACAGGAGTGGCACCCCTTGTCCATCCTCCTTGGGGTTGCCCAGCACAGGGACAGGTGAGAGCCCAGTGCTCTCCCCAACAATCCCTGACATCAAAATCATCACTGCAGTTTTGCACAAGGCTCAGGTGTACAACCGCTTCCAAGCGAGGAGGCCACAGCCCAGGCCCTGAGAGGAAGAAGTGGGTGTCAAAGAAATGGAAGAGGTGCCACTATTCTAACAAAGATTAGGCAAAATCTAACCCCCATTAATCCTTCAGAGCAGGGCCACTGGTTTGTTCTTTTTCAATCTGTTCTGTATTCAAAGCAAGAACAGTTTTTTCTGTCGCTATACTGCTATTGTTAACAACTATAAATGTATTAAAAACACAGGGGCATTTTAGTATGTGTATTGTGCATAAGAAATATTGTTACATGACAAGCTCCAATTGGCAAGTGAAAAGAGGTTTTATTGAAGGAAATAACAGTAGCAAACAGTGAACTATGCAGAATAATGGTAATTGTTCCTTTAACATTGGCAGCGCGCGTTCACTTAATATGACTGCTCCTCTGTCTCTGCCTCATCCAGACCCAGAGGACCTGTTAGACAAGCAGGCAGCCACCTCTCTCTGGGATCAAGCTGTCAATGCAAACTTGCTTTCTTTCTATTTCTCCGAGCTAAGCTATACCCCCAGAGCTCCTGAAGCTTTTCCTGAGTGAAAGCTTTAAAAAAGCTCCATTCTAAATTACATCACACGAGCTGTTCTCTTCAGACTGACAGAACAAAAGCAGAAGTGGGGGGGGGTGGGGTGGTGGAAATGCCAAAAGTACCATCTGAGTGACTAGAGTTGCACAGGATGATTTACCTCCTCATGCTTTATCAGAGCAGGCAAACATCTTGACCTTGCCTGCCAAAGCCTCTGAGTAGCAGAGAAAGTTTGCATCATGTGTGTTTCCAGTACAGATAGAATCATAGAATGGTTTGGGTTGGAGGGAACCTTAAGGATCATACTATTCCAAGCCCTCTGCCATGGGCAGGGACACCTTCCACCAGTGAGGTTTCTCAGAGCTCCATCCAGCCTGGTCTTGAATGTTTCCAGGGATGGGACATCCACAACTTCTTGCTGCCTTCACAGTAAAACATCTCTTCCTAATATCCAGTCTAAACCTCCTCTTCTTCAAATTTAAGCCACCCTCCCTTATCTATCACTTCATGCCTTTGTCAAAAGACCCCTCCCAGCCCTCTTGTAGGCCCTCATGAGGTATTGAATCCATTGGGTGTAGGTTTTTTGATTGCAACAGCGAGGTCTTGGGAGCCCATTCCTAATGGCGCCAAGGTGTTATCTAAAATTTTTGGACTATGTGGTTTCTAACACAACCAGCTCATTGCTACTGGAAGAGCCCAGCCTGTGGGTGCTGCCCAGCCCGGTGTACTCATCCTTTAATCAGCAACACCCCAATTAATGGTCATGGTGAGCACTGCTGAGGGCCACTGCCAAAATCTGAAAGGTCTCTTGGGTTGGCTCCATCTGGGATGCTCCAAATGACATTTTCAGAAGTAATTGGAGCAGATAAGCATTACCCATTTCTGGAGTGGCTGGATAGAAAGCAGATAAATTGGCATGTCTCCCCATTCTAAAGGCTTTCAGATGGTGTTAATTGGTATGAGAAGCCTCAGTTAGGAAAACATCCTCAGCTGGGAGGGGAGGGGGCCACAGGTCTTGCCTCTCCTTTTGGAGATAAATAGAGGAAAGAGGGCAAATAACCTCATAGTAGTTCTCCAGGTAGTGTTCAAAATTAGTAGCCCTGAAAAGGAGGCAGCTTAAAGGTTGCCTGATACCAAAGTAATCAAGTGAGATCCTGCAGGTAGGAATAAGCAGCATTTTTGTGGCCCCTAAGCTAACCCTTTCGGGGTTCTTACTCAATTTTCATAAGAGAATGGTGGTGAGGTTATGAGCTCATTCTCATGATCTAAAGCTTTTAAGCCTCTGCACAGCATTTTAGTGTTTGTACTGCTGTTTTGAGTAAACTTCAAAATGTCTTTAGCATCATTAGCATAAAAAATAATCTCAATTTAAAGATGGGCTGGAAGCTGAAACAGAGGAAAAATATTAAGGAAAGAGTGTTGCTTCTAGCCCCCAAAATTAGACTTATTGAACTAAGTTTTTTCATGGAAGGTGCTACTTCAGTACCTGAAATGCTGCCCTACTCTAAGAGCTGAGAAGGTGACGTGTTTACCTGAGCATCTAAGGGGCTCTCCAGTTTGAGAAAAAAATGGGAAAAGAAAGTTTCACTAAGCAGGAGAAACTTCTCAGCGGGTGATGTGCCTTTGTTATCCCACATGGGTGTTTTGTGAACACCTCAAAGCTGTATTGTTATCAGAGGAAAGAAAAAAGTCAAGCTATGTCCCCTAATTGACTTCATGAGTAAGCTAAAAAATAACTCCTAACAGAAGTTGGGAGATCCCCCTTCCCTTTAGTTAATGTCCTGTGTCCTCTCACTGAGACGATCTTGGATGTGTTTTCCAACAAAAGTGATTCTATAATTCTGTGTTTTCCCCAGGGAATACAGTAATTTTCGTGCAGTTGACACAACTTGTCTTACCCAAAAGGGCAGAGACTGCCTAGGGATCCTGATTCACTGATGCAGCATTGAACCCTGAGTTCTGAGTGAGTAAAGTTTGTCTTTTGCTGTCTTCTTTTTAGTAGCCCATGTCAGTTTTCTTTATGCACCTGACCAGAGAAATGAGTCTGCCTCAATCCATGAGGGACCATCCTAATGCCCATTAAAGGTGAGGGAAATGTTTGGCTGAAGGGCAAACCATAGTAAGTGTTGTATCTGATACCTACACCAAAATGAAAATCCTAATTATGTAAAACCTTCATTTAAAATGATCACAACTGAGGTAACCACTGGTACTGAACTGTATGCTTTGTCTCATCTCTGCTGCTACCAATGGTACAGATAAAAATGCTGGACTTTTGAAGGTCATGGAATAAGTTATTAAACATAACCCTAGTCTAGTTTTCTAAACCATGGGTTTAGGATATTTTGAAACTTCAAGTTTAGCTCACCCACCTTTATTTCTCTATTTCAGCATAGCAATGTTCCTATCTTTTTAGTTATTCCAGGCTTTTACATTGCCTTTCACCACCATGATCTCTGAGAATCTCAAAATCTTTAACAGGCAAAGTTATGGGTGATGTCTGTAGCACTGTGCCTTTCTCCTCTGTTTGGAGGGGAAGATGTAGTTCTCATCTAAATGACTGAATGCTTGGGAGGCACTGGGATCCTGATGGGTGTGGGATTTTGGGCCACACAGAGGTCACAAAAATAATGTTTTGCAGTTTCTTTGGTAAATCTTGATCTGAATACAAATTGTGTCTCAAGTTGTGCTTCTAATAGTGCTAACCAGTAGCTTGCTTTGCTATAAAATGAGGAAAATGTTATCTGGAAATAACTTTCAGATAACAGGCAGGGTGCCATATTCTCAGACTCAATTCCAGCGTAGCTGACCTTCCAGCTGGACAGCAGGGAAGCTTCTTGTGGCCTGGGGACAAGTGTGCATGTAGGCAAAGGTTTGTGAGCCTCTGACACTTTGCCACAAGCAAGACGTGGAGTCCCTGGGGAGCTGTGTGTCTGAGAAGGGATTAATTTGCTTATGCCACCGTGCAGACCACACTGCCCTCTGCTCCCTCTTTGATTCACAGCCTGGGCTGCTCTGGCTGGCTTCAGCCTTTGGGGGTGGACTGAGGGAATGACTTATTCCCATCTGGACTGGGGTCCAGAAAATGTACTCAGAAATCTGTAGATATAATTTCTCCCTTTTATTCTCCAAGAATGTGTAAGACAAGCTTTATGTTGTCTCTGAGCTTGCTAAAAAGGGAACAGAAATTCATGCCTTTTTCCATGTGTTTATTTTGAGTCATGACTCTTCTGGGAAGTGTGATTTGTTTGTCTTTCCATGACAAATGACAATGGTTTAAGTTGCATCTCTGCCAACCTCTTTCTAAGTGGTTTCAAGTAGTTTACTTACAGGGATTATTTCATCTGCCACAGAACATGAGGCAGCTCTGAGGTAGTGTCTAACTTGCACTGAACAAAATCATGGAAATTTAGCTTAAGGCAGGAAATTTAAGGTGTTCAGGAGACAGTGGGCTCCCAGGAGCATGAAGAGGTGGTTTGCAAGTGTTTTGCACTTGGAGAAAAAAGAAATTATTTGACTTTTCCTCTCCTGATAGCACCAGGAAGACCAGGAAAGTCTTGTAGCATTGGATGTGCTGACTACTTAAATTCTGACTGTCCCTCAGTAAGAGCTCGTGCTATTTAACCCCCTGTAAAGTGGGAGCATACAGTACCTAAGCATACATGATTTGGGGCTGGAGTAATTGCTGTAAGCTAATATAGGCTTCATAAATGTCATTGTCAATGTCTTGTGGTTGCCTTGCTGAGCTTCTGACAGAGTCTGAAATTCTCTGCAGCAAACTTCTCCAGCTCTCACATCTTATGGTCACTCATTATCTGCAGCAGGAGGGTCAGACTTAGGAGACTGCAGCTTCTTTCCAGCCTGCAGGTTTCCTCCCCCTTCAAGTCTGTTTTTTACTCTTGCCAGTACCCTGCCTTCTGTTTAAAAGCATTAGTAATACCAAATAAAGCTAAAGACGCTTGCTATAACAACTAAGTTGTTTCCTTTTTAATCAGAGCACATGCTTATGCCAGGTTTGGCATGAAGAATCTGTGGAAGTGTTTGGTTCAGGGCACAGTAAGCTGATCATTTGTTAGAAGTAGTGCATTACATATAATTTTGCTTTTAGTGGTACAATTTACTGGGAGGTTGGTACAAGCATTGGTAATATAATTTTTGCTTGGTTGGAGGTGGTTAAAACATAAAGACTAGGAAATAATTCTATTGCCATGTGTGTTGAATTGTGGTTTGGTCGCAACAGTTGTCTGCAGCTAAGTGGCCATCAAAACCTTTCTTGGGGTGGCAATAAATTATAAAAAAATCTTCTGAAAATATCAGTTTTCAAAGAGCAAAAGATGCAGCAATTATTGTGACACAGGTTTGCAGTCTGTTTCTGATTATCTTTTTGGCTGGAGAGTTGGGGTTTCTAATTGTAAGGTTAAGGAATCCTTTTTATCTATCTCTTGCCTCCTAATCCTATGCTAGACAGTATTGATTTCTGTGCCTTTTGTCTTCTGGGGAAGGAGACAATCTCTGGCTCATGCGAACATCTTGTTAGAGTCTGCTGAGGATTAGGGGGTGTGACAGTTTTCTTGCTGAGCCTTTTTATTGGGGATTTTTATGCCTGCTTTTCTGGGAGGTCTTTGAAATGTCTTTTATGTAGCAATCATTTCACTCTTTCTTTGTTGTCTCAAATGTTGAGGCTGTATTCTTCTCATCTGTTCCTGTTTATATTCCATACTAGCTGGTCATAACAGTTTAGCTTGAAACTATCATCACACTGTGTGCTTCTGAATCACAGGAGTGCTGCTAACAGCTCTAGGACGACTGCAAATTTGAGGGTTTTTTTAGGGCATCTGAGGATTTAGCATGGTAGTTTAGTATGAAATACTGATAAAGAGGTTCCAGATGAAAAACAGCCTGGGAATTGGATTTTTCAAGCATCCTCAGCCAGGTATAGGCCCTTAAAAATGCTCCTGCTCTAATGAGAGATGTCCCCCTTAGGGTGGTGTTCATCATGTCAGCTCCACCTGATAGGCAGGATTGTTGTTCAGTCTTGCCTAAACTCCTACAGAAATCAATGGAAGGCAAACCCATCCTGCTGCAAGTCATCTCACCTTGACTGAAGAGATTAAGCCAGGAAAAAATTGCTTTTTTTTTTTTTGAAAGTCTGGTTTTGTCCCTACTCTCATCCCTTCTCCCTGCAGTTGGCAGGTAATTATTCAGACCAGAACCCAGATTTCTCTTAAGTCAGATGATTGACTAATCCTGGCCAAAGAAATGAAAGAAACTTAGCTTTTCATAAGGTTCTTCATCTCAGTTTCAGGAAGTAATGGGTTCGGTCAATGTACTGCAATACAGGTAAAGAAGTAGATTATGCTTCCTAAAATTTTTATTAAATCAATGCTTCTATATCTTGAGTAGCTATCTTAAAACATATGGACTTCTCATATCTTTTAAAATGAGATGGTATTTCTGACACTCTAAGTTCAGGTACCAGCTGGGCAGATCCCAGATTTAAGGTTGGGCAAGGAGCCAGGGTTATATAACCTTGTTGATAATGAAGATATGAGAGACAGGTTTCTGAGACATTCACAAGGGAAAACTGGTTGCATCACCTTCCCCTTAGATAAGATTGCAGTAAAAATTTTGGTATTGTGATTTCATTACCAAAACTGAGGGACTGATGTGCACAAGGTGCTGTCTCTATTATCTAGATATTAATCTAGCTAAACTCTTATTTATTTTACTAAACTGTGTATCATACCTTTGTAGAGGAAAAGCTACCTCTATATATGCTTACTTTTTGCTGCAACAAATACTTTCCTGAAAGCTGGTCTCCTCTTTTCTCTCCCTACCAAAATTTGCCCGATATAACAGCACTTCCACCTCCCTTTGTGTACAGCCTCTCTAGTCTAATTTTTAGTGTCAAAAGCCGTATTTAATACAGTTCAATTTCACACATAACCACAAACCCCATTCTTCCAGATATGGCCTCAGTTTATTTTATATCACCCATCTTTTTGTTAAGGTATTTTATACATAGCATAATATGCAATGATACGGCACTGATGTTTATCAAAATTGTTTTACACTGTACTTATTTCTATTCCTGTCTTTTGGATCAAGTACAATACAACTGCAGATTAATACCACCTTTTAAAAAAGACTTAATGTGTTTATTTTCTTACCACATTCACTTCATCCACTAACTTGTTATATGGATTATATTTAATGGGAATCTTGTGGGACTATCAAAGGGCATTTATTTTCTATTGAAATAACAATTAAGATAACACTCCACTAATATAGTAATCAAATAAACCTGACAAATAACAAAAACTTTTTTAAAGCTGCAGAGGCATGCTAACAAATCTATTTGATCAATATATGGGATGTGAAAAAAGAGGAGACAAGATTGACTGATGAATAAAATGGAACTGACACAAATAGGCTGACAGCCAGTCGCAAGTCTCTTTAGGGCAAATGCAATTAACTTAGAATAATAGACTCAAATTTGATGGTTAGAAATGCATTTTTATTAACAATCACAGCCTGAATCATTATGCACTCTTATGAATAAAATTGTAGTTATACTGAAAGTCTGTGTATACATGTACGTACAAAAAAGCCTTGTTGAAGGAGAGCTTTATTTTTGTGACAGAATGGTTGTGTGGGATTTAAAATATAAAGCATACACAAGTATAAATCTAAATATTCAAACCAGTGATATAAAAATTACATATTTAGTGTGCTAGTATTAATGATAAAGGCAATAAGCATAGGTCCCAGGACTGCTTGTTCTTTTGGGATGTGAAATTGCAATCAGGGATTTACAGATTTCATTCTGAGGCAGAGAAGTCATTACTAGAAACATAAGCTCATTCTCTTTACTTTAATAGCTATTTTAAATCATTCATTTAGAAAAATACATTAACTATTTATTGTATAGGCAGTACGTTTCCACTGGCATTTCATTTTCATGCTTTTTTATAATCCTTTTTAGCAAATTATTTTATTAAAAGAAGATTAGAATTAGCAAAAGGATCCTACCAATTTTTGAAAATGCTACTCTTGAAGAGGAATATTTCCCATTATTAACAGGTATGCAGCATTAAAACTTTAAAGGAAGGGAAGAGATTCAATTGCTAATGTGTCCTTTTTCTTTTGACCTTCATTGCAGTGGCTGATTGCTATTTGTAAATTGCTTTCAAAATTATTAATCTCCTTTAATTTCTGAATAAATACATAATCTTCTTTTTTTTTTCCCTCCCAAAAATCCTCAGGCTTTAGATATGAATAGAGCTGCCCAAAGGTTATGTTGTAGTGCAGACATCTCTTATTTGTGGGAAAAGAGAAAAAACACCACTTAATGCAGACAAACACTACAAGGTACTAGTGAAATATAACATGAATATGAAACTACAATACTTGCAATGCTTAGTGCTTAAATATCTTCAGAAAAAGGTGGAATAGTAGGAATTAAAACTGCACTGGGAGTTATTTAAATCCAGTGTTCTCCAGGTTGATGTTTGTGGTGGACTTCTGGCTGGGCAGGGACAGGAGAGCAGCCAGACACAATACCCTGGTTGCCTACAGCATGAAAAACCTCGCTCTGGTTCTCAGCCAGCTCCTGGAGCTGATGAGATGGATCCAAGCAACATCCACACTTGTTTTTTTCCACCTCGAAGGTGATTTTAAGCCTTCCCAATTCTCCAAAGTGAGAAGTGCACAGACACACTGGGGAGGCAGAACTCCTCCTGTCTGGTAGGGGAGAGGCTCGTGGAGACCGCTGAGAACAGGGATGGTGTCTGGCTGGGGAAGAGATTTTTCTGGTAAACACCTGGTGTCTGGGGAATTTGTCTTTGATTTTCTGCCTCTAATTAGCCTTAAAGTCATTACTGTGAGGAAAAAAACTTCTTGGGAACTCCAACAGTTGCTGGAGATGTTCCAGCCATTTCTCTCTCTCATAATCTATTCTAGATAGTTACCACAACACTTTGTGAGCTGGCTTCTTGAATACCTGGCATTGCTTGTTCTTAGGAATAAGATGGATGGATCACATGTTGTTCTAGCACCACCAAAACCTGGTGTGTGCCTAAAATGGCAAAAATCCAGTTGGTTCTGGCATAGTTGTTTTACCCAGAAATCATTGCAAAATGTTTTAAGACTTGGCTTGCTGAGGATGTCTCACAGATCTGCATTTAGTGTAAAAAGGAGTATGAGTATCTCAACTTGTGTTATCTAATTAATGTCTCCTTTGTAGACATGTTGCTGGAGACTGAAAGGGAAAAAAGCTACCTTTTTTAAAGTGTTGCTAGAAAAAGAATGTTCTTTGACCACGCTCATTTCACATTTTAAATGAGAAACAGGTCCTACCAAACTATGCTAAAATACTTTACGTAAGCAGACTAAAGAAGAAAGACCAGATGATCTCCTGATTTAGGTGGGGCAGCTTCTTTAGAGTCAGTGCACAGCTACTGTGTGGAAATGGGGCTGTGGGCTCAGTTCTGCCAACTTGCTGGTTTTAGGCTACTGGAATACTGACCAACTCCACACAGTGTTTCCTGATGTATGGTGATGTAAGAGAATGGAGGCTCAGGCCCTGTGTGATGATAGACTAATTCTCCACTGATGCAATCATCCAACCAGAACAGGAATGAGTCATTCCACCCATAAATATCTTTGTGTGATCATTTAAACTCGTTCACACCAACCTCATCTCATTTGCTTGAATGGCCTTTCTCCTGAGTTAGGATGATACATGAAAGAGAAAATCCAGGCCCTTAAAAATAAAATCATAATTAGTTTCTCTTAATAGCTGCTCTATTAAAAAAAGTCAGATCTTCAAGAAGTATATTAGCAAAAGACAATGTATCTAAGTACATTGGGTTTTTTTTCCCTAACTCAACAGCCACAGGCTTGTTGCTGATGTTTCATACTTGCAATAGGTTTCTATTGGCATTTGTGTTCCATATTTTTTATATTGCCTTCTTAGACATTATTTTGTTTTAAGAAGATTAGAACTACCAAAATGTAACTACCATACCTTGAAAGCACTTATCCTGAAAAAGATATTTCTCCCCAGCACCTGCCACTTTTGCTCCACTGTATGTTAAACCTGCTCCAGTTCTGAACTTTGATTTCACTGTTTCATGCTCCCAAAATATTAAAAAATTACATTCCCCATCGGTTTACACTTTCTTCAGTTTTTGCCTTCTACAAATAAGGCTTGGCCAAAATGTTCTTGATGAAATAAAAATACTTTTGCTTTGCTTTCTGTTCACCTCATCCTCGAGCAGGTGCCAGGCAATCTGCGGCAGCTCTTCTGCTACCTGAGAAATATTCAGATATAGAAACACCAGGCCAGCCTCTGTTGTCACAGCACGGAAAGCCAAAAATAGATGACATGAGAACATATTTCTTCCAATGAAAATTTTTGCAGCTACGTGAATTCTTCAGATAAGCAGGTTTTAGTGTTGGAAGAGAACAGTGTTGGAATGAAGAATCTAGAATGAACATTTCTGATATAAAAAAGTCTGTTTAATTACATAGGAATGAGAATATTTGAATATTCCTTCTTCCTTTTGTTGCAACAGCTGGTCTTCCATGTCAGGTGTATGTTTCCTCCTATTAGTATGGTTGGAAAGCTACAAAATAACAAGTTTCTTCCTAAAGCCTTATTTGTAACATATTTATTTTGCCCTTCCCTGGTTTGCAGTGTGATTCAGGGCTGTCCTGAAGGCTGGGCTGCACAGAAATCCAGTGTTAGGGCCACTGGCATGGGGGAATGATGGAATATTTTAAAGCTGAGGAATGGTGCCAAAAAGGATTACAGTTCATACAGGTGCAAGGGATCTCAGTTCAGCTAGACCCAGTCTTCATGACGTGAAAATCTCTGTGGGCTAAACCCTTAGGTGTTTTCCCTCTTATTTATCCTTAAATACAATTAATTGACAGGGCCTGAAACACTTCCTAGGGCAATGCATTGCCTAATCATCCTTGCTTGGAAAATATTTCGTAACATTCAAGCAATTTTTGATTCTTTCCCCTAAATGAGCACAAGGGCAGGTGTCCCACTGTGAAAGTGGAAAGTTATATAATGGGTTTGTAATTCCAAGTGGACTAAAGAAGTCAGCACTGCAGATTCTTCAAAACTTGATATTTCTGGAATAATTTGTTTCCTCCTGGTCTTGGTGGTGCTGCTTACTTGGGCTTTTCTTCACAGCAAAGGATCACATTTTGTTCCCTCATATGGTTTCCTTTTAAATCAAATTACCCTTAAAGACACCCAAGGCAATTGCCATTTCAGTTAGGATCTAAGTATGTTTGATGGATATCTTATTTATAATAGGCAGTGTCAGTGGTGCTGGGACAAGGGGTTGATTCTGCTTTAGCTTTTATGACAGTGCTAATAAAGTTCTCTGGTTCCCAGATAACATGTAACAGCCCCGTTACTGCAGTGCAAAATTATGGTTAAGACTCAGCTGGTGGTTATTGTCCTGTAAGTGTTCAGCATATTTCAGTGGTGCATTAGCACAAAGTTGCTATGAGGAGTGACTGGTGATTTCTGCCATGGCCAGAAATCTGTCACACTAAAAGATCACTGCAGATACAGGTGAAACATTTCTGTCCCTGAAAACTTGAGGTCTACATAGACAACTGAACTGTGGTGATTTTACAGGTGATAAGCTGCAATGTGGACACAGATTTATTTTTTCTGAAGAACACAAAAGCAGCTCGGGTAAAGTCAGGTACAAAACTGTGTTCATTTGAGTGCTAAATGGATAATGAAAAGTCTATTTTTTCTCCAGTTTTAAATAGTGCCAGCTATAGCCTTTATCCTCTCTATTGCTTAAAAATCCTTGCTTCATTTTCTGCTGTCATCAAGGAAAGAACTACGTTGATTCACCTTCTAGGTGGCTTTCCAGCTGTATATGGTGTATATTTTTAATTCCTTTAGGTTCAGTTTGAATTGTTCACAGAACACTTACGTAATTTCAGTGAAGGTTCTAATGTTCTCCCAAGAGAAGGTGAATTTGTGAGGGTTATCATTATGCTTCTTTTCAAACAGCCTTTCCCAAAATTTTAAGGAAGGAAAACCACAAAATTGCACTAAAATGGCAAAAAACACCTATATAAAATGTTGCTTTCTTGTGAAAATAAGCAAAAATACTGTAACTACCTTGGAACTTGGAGTAGTCTATGGAGCTCTGTGATTTCTGTGAACAGGCTAGCCCAGTACAATTATCCTCTCTGTCTGGAGCTCACAGAACCCCTGTCAGTAATTTTTCTTCCAGAGGGATTTATTCTTTGCTGCATTAGTGAACGCAGTCAAACCCCAACACATCAGCAGAGAGTCCTGTCTCTAAATCTAGGTGCTGCTCCCTGAAAGCCAGAGGGAGTTTTGCCATCCACTTTGATGAAAGTAGGAACAAGCCCTTTATTTGCAACTTAAAGCAAGTAGGTTAGAATTATGAAGAATGATTATTTAAAATAGCAATGATGTAATATCAGTGTCAATTCCATTATTTTAACAGATGTAAATTTGCTCTGCTCTTGAACTCTGGTGAATTTTAATGGCAATATTAAAGAGATACTATTAAGACTACTTAAAAGAACTATTTGTAAAAAGTGTCTCCAGTTGGGGGGGGGGAAAGTTTAAATTGCTTTTTTATTCAGTCTGCACAATTATTTATTGAAGGGTTTTGTATATTGCAAATTAATATGCATTAGAAGCTGAAAAGATCACACAATAATTCCAGTAGTCATTGAATATGGGAGAGCTTGCACTGTTTAGACAAAGCAAATAGAGTCTTTATCCAGCTGGAGTTTAGGCAGTCTTCACCATAGTGAAAATAAGGATTTTATAATGTGCATTATGGGCAATGTAGATGAAGAAAGCAGTTTAAAATCAGCTGCCTAAATAACTGTAATGTAAATTTACATACATTCCAAGGCCAGAGCCATGCCAACAACTCCAGTGTTGTACCTGCCCAATGGTGACTGCTGTCTCTTCCCTGGCAGTCCAAGAGAATCCTGGATTTGGAAATAACTACAAAATTCAGATCTAATTTTAAACAAAATCTGCATTCCAGTGGGGACACTGATGGGAAAAGAAAGTCAGAGTGACCAGTCCTGGAGTGAGAGTCATAAAATTTATGTACAAAGCTGTGAGCATCTGCCTCTAAAATGTTTATTTTTGGGAGTGAAAGTTTAGTTTTAAAACTAATTCTAGGGCTTCGGTTCAGAGCTGATAAAATGACATGTAATATTCTGAACAGACTGGTATTGCACAAACAAGGTTATCACAGGCCAGAAAAGTAGGTGTTGCCACTTTTTTTTTTTTTTGAGAGTGGTAAAACAGTAGAAGATGGGACGGCGAGGCAAAGACAGATTCTAACAATTCAGCACTGGAATTTTTATTAAGGGCACATTTTCCTCATTAAAGTCTACGTCAGTCCTTTGTGATTTTTACTTCATCTACAGCTATTAATTTTAGGTGCTAAAATGATTTCTGTTTATTTCTTGGCTATATGCAGAGTTCATTAAGAGGTGCTGGGCACTGGAAACTGCAGTCAAGGGTCTCAGCTACCCATAAAGCTGGATATTTAGAATATCTAAGTATTACATATACCTAAAGCAATCACACTTCTAAGTAATTGCTTCACCTCCACTCCTATTAATCACCTTCATGCAGCAAATAGGCTGCTTTAGTGGTTAAGTGCTGAAAAGGATTTGAGAACCTCAAGTGAAAAGTAAAAATTTGTCAGGTTTTTCACCTCATAAGGGAAAGCAAGGTGCAAAGCTGGACTTTGTGAATCATTTGACCTCACAACTGTTTTTTCTGAGTAAAGTCTGGGAATGCATTCTTGGAAGAATTCAGCTTTGATCCTAGAGGAAATATCTTTTTCCATTAGTTTTTATTTCCTTTTCTTGCTGCACACAAACTTGAATATTACAGAGGGCAAATCCATCAAACTTTCTCTAATTTTCTGCTGGGAGGTGAATCAGGCTTCAAGTGACATTCTTTCAGCTGTGCAAAAAATATCTTTACTTCTGTAATAGCCACCTAGCTGAGAACTCTAGGCTGACCTACTGGGGCAGGAGAGAAGGTGGAGGGGGTATTTGACTGCAGCATCTGTTGTAAACTCATACACAGACAGATTTAGACATCACTGCATGTAAACGCAATCTCCAAAGGTGGGAAGAGCTTTTTTCTGTCAATGGAGGCACACCACGACCAACCTTTGGTTTTTGTTTGGTTTTTTTTTCTGCATATAACAAGGTTTTCTATATTATGCAACAAGCCATATTGACCAGCTGCTCAAGGAGCATCTCCTTGGCCACCAGGTCACCCTGGCTGTGACAGCACTGACCCAGAGCAGAGGGGTCAGTGCAGCCTTTTTGCATCACAGTTGACCCAAGCAACTCTTAGCTCAGCACAAAGTTTTAAAGCACAGCCTAATGCAGCCCAACAAGCAAGGCTTGGGAGAGTTTCCCTGCCAGAACTCAAACCCTGTGCTGCCAGTTTGCTTGTAACTTATTGGTATGGTCTACACAGTGCTCCTGAGATTAATAAATATATAATCCCATATCCCATTACCACACAGTGTTTGAAACATTTCCCATTAACAAAACACAGCACGAGCAGGTAAAAATATCAATGCATCTCATTAGTGGGGGGAGAATGGAAAATATGTATTATATAAATGCCAAGTTTTGGGCTCCTGGGAGAGGTTTAGGGGGTGGGGTGGGGAATGTATTTCTCCAGGTGGTCTCAAGTGGAAGGATAGAGTTTCTTGACTACACCAACAGTTAGAAACAGTGCAAAGCTATAGCCAAGATGTGGCCTCTAATCAAAACCAAGGCATTCTTCATCTTCTATCAGAAGCAGATTCAGCAACAGGCCTAACACAAACCTAACTTCAGGCATATGAGTAATTCTGGTGACTCTGCTCTTGAAATCTTGGCCTAAGGAATAATATCTGAAGTTTTGATTTGGTCAGCATGTGCATGGGTTGTTTTGGGTTGCACAGCAACCTGCAGCGTCCTGTGCTCTGATTTTCTTCAGCAGTAATAGAGAACTTGAGTGTGACAGGAATGAAGGTGGGGCTGAAGTATGGGGGAATTGGAGCCTTGGGGAAAAATAATACAGGAAAACTGTGTGTGATGGATCTGTGCACTGCAGACCCAGGGCCTGAAAACCAAACAGACCAAACCACTCAAATCTTTGAGTGGCAAAATCTTTTTCCCCCATTTTATAGGAAAGCTGGGGACTGAAACCAGCACTGCAAAATACTGGGAGAGGAACACTGACATTATTAATTTCAGGGAGTAACTTCTGTTCTCTAGGTCTTCATGGCTGACCCTCTGTTAAAACACCTAAACCTGGGCACAGGAAAGCAGATGTTTAATTTGTGTTTTGGGTCTGGAAGGGACCTTGGTAGTTGCTGCACTCTGCCTGAAAGATGAGGTTCAGATGGACCAAAGTCTTTTTATCCTTGTAAGGTTGAGCCCATGGCAGGGGGCTCAACAAGATAGTCTTTTTAAGGTTGCTTCCATCCCAAAATATTCTGTGGCTCTAAGCAGATCAGCAGATCACCTCCTTTTTTACTTTTTGGGTTGAAACAATCAAACACACAATTCAACGGGTTTTTTTTAGGAAAGCAGCTCTACTTGGTGTAGATTTAAAGGATATAATACACCTTTTTTGGATAAACACAAGCAGGTAGTAAATCCTAACAGGTTTCCTACCGTGGTTTAGGATACCTTAGGCAAAACCTGCAGTACCAGTTTTGACCTGGGATCTTTCTAACTCACTCTTAATGTAGTGTTTCTGGAAAGTTCTTCATGGGGAAAAAAGAAAAAACAGCCAAAGAAATTAGAAGCTTGGAATGGGAGGTCTGTTGGTTTTCTGCTCTCATAAATTGCCTGCAAAACACACATGGCTGTTGAAGGGCCGTGCTGGGGGGAGAATTCCCCTGGCAGAGCA
Source organism: Serinus canaria (assembly GCF_022539315.1). Lineage (NCBI taxonomy): Eukaryota > Metazoa > Chordata > Aves > Passeriformes > Fringillidae > Serinus > Serinus canaria. Next base: position 4,351,704 of record NC_066326.1, on the reverse strand, counting down.
GCACCACATGTTTCTGCTTGTCCATGTGCAGCTGGACAGTGGATCACATAACACTGTCAATGCCAGCTGGCCATCCCTGGGGGCCCCAGAACTGTAAATAGAGTGGGCAAAAAACCCCCCAGGGGCTCAGCACTACCTGTGGGAGCAGGAATGCCTGAGCCAGCTGCCCAAGCCTTGTAGTCAAGGCACCAAGACAGGTGGCCATGCCTGGACAGGGCTCTTAGTTTGTCCCAGGCTCGTGCCTGGAGCCTGGATGTCTGGCAGAGTGGTTAGGAGGTCACTGAGGGTGGTTTGGGGGCTGAGGGGAGGCTGAGGAAGTGCTGTGCCTTGCAGAGACCTAAGGGCAGGCTCCTTGCAAGGTGCTCAGCATAACTGGGGCTCTCAAATGCTCTTGCTGGCATTGCACTGAAAAATCATTCTGTAAGCAGAAGGGGCTCGTGGTGAGTGCACAGCTAGGATTCTACTGTTATTTGATTAACACTAGTTATTGGTTTAATTAGTTTTATGTATTAGCAGTTTTTCTTTAATTGAGAAATGTCTGGGCTGTTTAATCAAGCTCCTGTACAATCCATGTCCAGCTTTTCCAGTACCTACACCCTGATGTGGCATTGTGCTCACCCTTCCCACGTGTGATGTCCCATCCCACTTGGTGCCTTGAAGCTCCTGCCATGTTTCCACCTTGTCCATCCTCCTCCCTGTCCCTAGGTACCCCAGGCAATGCCTACCCACGGGGATCCAATAAGAAATGAGGGCATTACAGAGCCAGCCAGCAGGGATATCTGGCTGTCCGAGGTGTGACCTTGAGACACCACCCCTGTAAGGTTCAACAGCAGGAGAACGTGAGGAAAAAATTTTTGGCAGGCAGGATGACACTGCCTAGACACGTGCACCATTTGTTTTCCCAAAGCTGATGAAGATGCATATTTGTAGTCCAATCATCCATTGCTCAGTGTTCTGACAAGTTCTTGCTTTATGAAAATGTACAGAGATAAAAAACCCAACTTGGGAAAACTATGGCATTGTACATATAAATCTGTTTTATTCTGTGTGAAATTTAACTGTAATGATCTTAATGATTTATGTAAAGTGAAATATTGGGTTTTCCTTTTTCTTTCTCTTTTAGCCCTGGTCTCACACAGGCATATTAATGATTATTTGTCAAAGTCACACTGTTTGCTTACAAGGTACGAAGGCTTTTTAGACACTATAATGACAGCTTTTGATTCACTTGATAATATTTAGAATAAGCCATAAAAGCCAATCTCTGAACGAACAGACCGCTTTTATTGGCTTTTAGTGCTATTACTGCTATCATAAGTGGTAAATTGGCCTAATGCAAGTAATACTGCTGTGTCATACTGTAAAAACCACTGCTGAGATTTTATATTTTATTTATTTTTCATGAAAAAAATTTCAAGGCATAGGGACTGTGCTATCTTCTACAAGTATTGGTGATTCCCTCCAAGCCAGAGCTGGGGAGGCTTCCACTGCTGTTTGGAATTTCTTTGCTCAGTGGTTCCCATTTCTGATGGAACAGGGATCATAAAGATGGGGAGCAAGAGTGTGAAGTGAATATCTTCCAAAAGCTCATGGGCTACTTATTTATTTAAATCATAAATAAACTAGGAAAAGAAAAAAAGGTTGCTTAGCTGGAAGCTGAATTGGATATAGTTCAAATACTTTATGCTAGATTTTATATGCCTTGTTTTATAATAGCAATAGTATTTTTTAAAATAGTAAGCACTTAAAATATCTGCTGACAATAAATTTGGTCACCACGTCATCTAGCCAGAATGACTACCAGGTGCCATAATTGCTTTTTCCTATGATTCTCTTGGCTTTCTTCCCCTAATCTCATCATCTCTTATATTGTTTTACCCACTCCTGGAATATAAGCATGGACTTCAGAGCTTCAAAATTAACCAAAAACTTCTTTTTCTTTTAATAAGGAAATTTGTTTATTTTAGTATTTATAGATGAGAGAAACTGTTGAGAAAGTGAAATTGAAGAGACCTGAATTTACTTTTGAGATTTCATTCTTTAATCTTCCTTCTTCTTCCTCTTTGCTCATGAACTTTCATAGTAGATATTTTTCAGTAGTTCTTGTTAGAGGGGGAAAAGTGTAGTGGGTTTTAAATTTAGTTAAAACTTGAGTATGCTGAAGGCAAATTAAACTTCATCTTAGTATACTGTGTGGTTATTAAAAAACTAGTCTAGTGACAGGGAAGTCTGAGTAATAATCAACAACTTAACTTGGATCCATGCTTGAAATAATTATTCATATTCAATATGCTGTAGGAACAGGAAGAATCATATTCCAATTTAAATTCTGGCATCCAAGCATTTGTGGATACATGAAAGCATTTTGGCACAAGCTTTAGTTGCCATGGCCATGTAGCTAAACACAATTTTTGGTGCTAGAAGGGTTTAACTTCTGTTTAAGACAATTATATTTACAAAGATCACAAAGCAGAAAGTTCTCTAAATCTGATGCCTGAGTTTTCTTCAGTTGGAAGACACTGACTTGACCTGTACCTTACTCTGAAGAACTCAAGTGGTTTTATTTAGCCAAAATCTACACTTCCTCTCAATTGCAGGTGCAGTGATATAAGCAGAGAGTGTTCCTAGTTGCATCTCTGCTGCAGTAGCATCTCCTTTCATTTGAAGCTGTTTGTAGACATATTTCAGCTAGAAGAACATAATCTGTCAGTAATCAGTTCTCTCATGTCTCAACAATGCCATGGCAATGTTTGTTTTTCTGTAGAGCACAGCAGTGAGTGGTGCATCTACTTCTCTGTATCTGGAGCCCACTGATGTATTCAGGGAGAAGATTTTTCTTCCTGGGCATATTTCTGTGCTGTGTGTATTCATTTATATGTGAGAGAAGACAACATTATCATGTTTAACTGCTGCAATCATAAGCACATTAAGTAGACAGATAATAAACAATCCATCTGAATTTATGATTAAGTTAATTGTGTCTGTGTTTTTCTAATGTGTTTATTCAGATTAAAGACTGAAATTAGAATGAGACTATATAATCAAGAGACCCTAAGAGACTGACTCCTATAAAATAAAAATTAATTTAGTTTAGGGGGGTAACAAAGATCTCTGCAACACTGAAATTTCACTTAGGGGTTTAAGAGGCCTTGTGCAATTCTCTTCAAAGAGGTAAATCTCAGGAGTAGCAGGAGTTTTTAGGAGCTCAGCTGACACTGGGGGCTTCAGCACCTCATTTTTGCATGTGTCCTTCTGTCCAGCAGGAAGGAAACTCCCAGGTTCAACCTTCTGCACAGTGCATGCAGAGGGTCAGGCAACTGGGACTCAAAAGGTGAGGGGATGGGTGAGGAAACAAGGAATTAAAGTCAGATAGGATGTTGAATCTCAAAGATTTTCCACTTTTTGCTGATAGCTGAAAACTTTCCCTGATGGAATTAGAGGCCATTCCTTCACTCAGCTGTCCTTCCCTCTGTCTCTCTGGAGCAATGGGCTTTAAGAGGTCAATACAGATAGAGACACTTGGGCATCTTCAAACCATGGTATTGCAAAAAATATCTGATATCTGGGGATGAAAGTCTTCTTCTGGAAGGGGTGAATCTGAGTACTGTCCTATGTTCATGTGTCCTGAGCCCAGATCTGAAGTCCCAGATCTAATCACCAAGCTGCTCTGAGGGTTTGTGTCCAGGATTTTATTTCTGGTCATTTAGAGCAATCACTTTTAATGTCTTTCCATTTGGACTTAGTTTTAAATAATCATTAAAAAAAAAGATGGAAAATAATTCTGTTGAATCTCAGCTAATAAGAAATGTTTAAACTAATTTCACTTCTGATCTTCTTCTCTGTAATATCTTTCAAAAGAAATGGACCACCAGCCTGCCCAGTATTTAGCCCATTTACACAGCACTTTGTCTTGAGTACTTAGAAGCAGATGTATCTTAGAGAATGATTGGAAATCTTCAGTCAGATGAGGGGAGGTCTATTTTTTTTTCATAATCTAAATATATTTAATGTGACTATTTCATTGAACTGCTCCAACAATAAGGATTTTGCTACACCTCTGTATGACTGTGAATGTCAGTTTGGCTCCACATACCAGTGTGTAATTTCCCAGGCTTATAAAACACTTCCTGGAAACTGGCTGTAAATAATCCATGATTATTCTGCCTTCTAACTCAAAGTAAATCAGGCCTGCATAGTTTTTGTTGTGATGGGCTTGCACTGTCTCAGATCTAGCAGACCAGTTTGGCATTTGACCCTTCCCTCTATGAACTGAGGTGGTAAAATGAGCCCTGGCTTTGTTCCTCCTTCACAGTGATGCCCTGAGATGATTAGTGCTATCTATTCTTAAGCATATTGGGACAAAACAGATTTTTTGCAAGCCAGTGCAGCTCTGTTGCTTTAATGGAATTATTCATCTCTTTGACACTGACCCTTAGGGTAAGATTTTCCATGCACCAGTTTGCCATCTTAAGTAGGAAGTGCTATGGAGGCCCTTGGACATGTGGGTTCTGCTTTAATGTTTATGTTGCTGAGATATTCAACAACTAAAAAGTGTCTGTAGTGTTATTTCTTATTTTGTTCTACTGACACAATGATGGGCAAAATTCTGAATATTTTGCCCAAGTACAGCAAAGAACAGAGTTGGTCTGGAAAACTTCCAGTAGTGAATGAAACAATACATTCAGGTCTTCCCCAGCACTGGCAGTTGAATGGAATAAACTTTTCCTTTATAGAGCAAATTTACTTCAGGCAATCAAACCTAGATAAACATTCACGTATATTTTTATAATAGATATCCAGGATATCCACACAGAGGAGTGTGACTTTAAAGCTTTAAAAATTTAACACTGTCACCCAGAGAAATACCCTTGTCTTTACTGTACATCCAAAGCCTTAGATCTTCAGGGAGCTTCCAGCTCAAAGGTCAAGGACCCCTCAGTTTATAACATTGTAATTAGGAGTGGTGAGCTGGGACCATTGCAGATTTCATATACTCCCTCTCCATTGGAAGAGTCTTTAAATCTGCTGTTTTACAACTTAAAGGAAGGGTTGTCTTTATTAATTCATTTGGTCATAGTCCTGAAGCTGACAAGGCATCTTCCAGGAATTTGAGCCCCCTGGGATCCTTGTCATCAGTTTTTAAATGTGCTCTTTTTGTGTGTGTGTGGTGTTCTTATCTGGAACCCGTCTGCTTGGATTAGAACATTCATCTGAGAAGCATTTGGCATTTTCTGTTACATGAAACTGAGAAGTCTTTCTTTGCTATCAGTCTTCTATAAAGCTTTTCAATGCAATGACTTAATTCAGGCTGAAAGAAGAGAGTGAAAAAAGCTTCTGGACCCAAGTCAGCAAAATTCAGGAAACAAGTGTCCAAGCTTGTATGTAAAATTGCATTCAATGACTTGAAATTTTAGGAAGAAATTCTAAAAATGTCATTTAACTCCTAAATGAAGGGATGCAAGTCAGATCAAAACACTCTGCTGAGAATAGTCTCAGCAAAAGTAAAAGCCTTGTACTTTTACTCCAGCCATCCCAAACCAGGGATAAAACTGGAAGGTTGTTAAAACTGGGAAATTCCCTGAGTGTCTCCAGGACAATTCTCCTTCTGCAATACCAGCATTGTGTCCTTCCCACTTTTTTGATGCTTATAAAAGTCTCTTCAAGCCCCTGGGTAAATGGGAGAGAAGTGTTCTTGGAAAAAGGCATTTTTGAGTGCTGCCATATAGAAAGGTTTTCCCCTTATCCCAGGACCAGGCTGTGGGAAGTTTTGGGGAAGTCAGGAATAGTCTGCTCCTGTGTTGGGATGTACCACGAAGAAATGTGGCCCAGTCTCACCCAATGGGACTAATACTGGAATAAGGTATTATTTCAATAATGCCACTACAGCCAGGTCTATGATATAAGTAAATCTCTCTTTTCATATGAAATGTAGTCCTTTTAAGGGGTGAAATATAATCCTGAACAGAGGCTCTATTTACCACTTAAGCTCTATTTTATGGTTTAAGTGCTGACCTTGCACTGACCCTCAGTACTGGGCTGAATTTCACCCTACAGCAAAAAATCTGCTGGCTGGAGCAGTGGATTAAAGAAATTGGGGCTAGACTTTTTACTGTTTGCAAGACAATGAAAACAGGCTTATTTTAGACAAAAATGTTTCTGATTTATGAGAATTTTAGTGCAAAAAGGGGCTATTTTGGAGAAAGTCTTGAGATTAGACTTTCGGTTATATTTTTGGCAAGAGAGCAAGGAAGCCATTTCATTAACTTTTCACTGGAAGTTATATATGGAGGGCATTTGTGTACACAGCTGGGCAGCATAAAACAGGAGGGCTTTGTGTGAAAATATCCTGAAATGAAATTTCATTTCTGTGCGACTTGGATCTGCGTTCCTGGGCTGCCGCGGCCACTTTGGGATGAAACCCTGGGAGGGCAGTGGGAGGCCCTCAAACATTTTTTTTCCTCCCCTTGTGCTTGCAATGGATGCAGAAATAGTGAACAGACCACTGTGGTCCCTGTGCAAAATCAGTGTCACCTTTTATAGCTTTGTGTCCGTCAGATAAGCTCCCGCCTGCTCCCACGTTTCCATATGGCTGCAATCACCGAGTGATACCAAGAGATTTCTTTGCAAGGAACTCCAAAAGCCACATGCTGAGGCTGGTGTGAATTTAGCTCTGCTTTGACCTCCCTCCTTTCCCAGCAGATGGCTGCTAATCTGGCCCTAAATCACTGCCATGCTGGAAGGAGCTACTGGCCCATGGGGAAAAGGCTGTGGCTGTGTTGGGCCAGGTGGGACCATCCCAGAGTCCTTCCTGGGAGTGCTGCTCATCCTTGAGTGCTGTCTTTCTAAAGGCATGTCTTGTGTAACTTCCAGATTTTACAGGACCCTCTAATGTTGGGTTAGGGACCCAGAGATTCTTTTTGTTTGAGGAGTGATGAGCTGCTTGCTGCTCATCGAATCACAGAATCCTAGAATGGATTGGGTTGGAAGGCACCTCTAAGGTCATCCAGTTCCATCCCCTGCCATGAGCAGGGACACATTTCACTATCCCAGGTTGCTCCAAGCTCCATCCAACCTGGCCTTGGACACTTCCAGGGAAGGAGCTGCCACAGCTGCTCTGGGCACACTGTGCCAGGCCCTTACCACCATCACAAGGAAGAATTTCTTCCTAACATCTAATTTAAATATCTCCTTTTTATTTTATTTTATTTTATTTTTAAATTTAAAAAACTTCCGACTTTTTCTGTCACTCTCCATGGAACCTTGTGAGTGCATGAAGCAGGTGGGGATGCCTTGCAGGGGGCTTTTCTCAAATATTATCTTCAAGTTATATTGGATGTTCTTTATTTATACATGTCATATTCTAGGCACTGCCATTTATGTTATTTTGTGCATGGCAGGGCAAAATGTGCAGAAGTGGGGATAGCACATGCACTGAGGATTCCGGCTCCAGTTTTCCATGGCAGATAACTTTTGAAGTTTTTTCTTTGCTACTGAACCCATGTTTCATTCTGCCCCTATGTTTTGTAGGCACTGACATGGGGATCTCTGTATCTCCATCAAAAACCATCTCCCATCACCATCCCAGCAACTCCCCGTTTCGTACCATGGGAGGAGAAAAGCTCCAATAACTGTCTCCCCTCCTACACAAAACAGGAGTCATTGTCTGGTTTTGCTGCTATATCCCAGGCTTTGCTTGGGTTTGTTCACATCAGAGTTGAGCTCAGAGAAGCAGAGCTGCCTCTCCTCTGTGCTCATTCCTACAGACTCTGCTTGATTTGCGTGTGATGGTCTGATGCCCACCCTCCAGATGCAGGGTTTCTCATCTGTTGTGTGATCTTTAGAAATAAATAGTCCTGAAGAACGTGCTATACTATCAGAAAACATTTCTGGTGTATATATTCTTTACCCTGAGACATTTTGGAATAGGACTGTAAACATTTCACCATCCTTGTTCTCACTTTCATCCCTGGGAGTCTTTCATGTTATCCCCATCTAGACTTCAATGCTAAGTGCCTCAAGAGATAGAGATGTTTAGGGACTTTTTAAAGTCTAAGCTAACCTAGAAAACACATTTAATACTCATCCCCCCTGTTTACATTTTGATTGCTATTTCATTATGGTTCTACATTCTGCACATTCTGTAGAGGACCCCTCACTATAAAAAGGCTTGTAGTACAAGGAAAAAAAGAAAAGGAAAGGATAAATTTGTCATTGTCCTTTAAAAAAAAAAAATACAGACCAAGGCCATGATTATGTACATGTGTCTGTCCCAGACTGTGCTGACTTGTGCAGCATTTTTGTCCCAGTGTCATCTTTAACTGCCATCAGTTTCCTGGTGCACCCCTGGCAGGGGTGTGAGGGCACATCAGTGGGTAACAATGACTTATTTAGAGGCAGAGCCACGAGCTGAACTGTTTGTACTTGTCCTGCTGATAAGATACAAGCCTAGATTCCCAGGCTACTGTTTTTCTGTAATACTTCTGGTTTGGTTTCTGTTTTGCTTTGGGAAAGTTCTCCCTCAGAATGAGGCTTTGATTTCTGCTCTTAGAGGGTTCATGACAGAAGTAAATTATCTTCTTCCAAGAAAAAGTAGAAGATAAATAACTAGCAGTCAGATCAAAATCCCTCTGCCCTGATTAAACAGTTTCTAATGCTGAAAGACAGCAAAAACTTATAGATACCTTGTTTTGCTGTTGACCCACTGTACAACCAGTCCATGAGCTTTTACTTTGCAAAGCATTAGGAAAAACTGAAGTCTAGGAAAGACACTAAAACCACAGCCTAGTTCTTTATTTCTGATACTATGTGGTTCATTATTGTTTCTTTTAGAAGGAACAAATAATCAATACAAAACCATGAATAAAAATAACTTTTCTTTAACACTGGATGCTAAAAGAACATACAGTCTTCTTACTGTGCCTGATGGAAACAGTACAAGTCTGTTCTCCACAATTCTTTGTTTATTGGAATGCCTGAAATCTATACATGAGGTATTTTTAAAACATTTAAACATAGAAGTTAAGCTTCTGCTCCAGACAATTTGTTTCACCATATTCTAAAATCCCAGTGCATACCACAGAAGTGCTTAAAGCAGAGAAACAACAACAATTTTTTTTTTAAAACAAACTTCAATTTAAGATAAAATAATTTCCATATTCTTATTTCAAGGAAAATTTGCTTTCCTCATGAGACACATTCAGTTATTGACTCATTTGCTGTAGGAGATGTTCAAGGCCCAGTTCTGCTCGGTGGCACTTTGAAAAGGAGAAGTGCCAATAGTCAACACTTGGCTCTTTCTGAGAGATTGTAGCTCCTCCAAGCACAGAACAATCAAAATGTTGCTAATGATCCTGAAACTCTTAGGAACTGGAGAAATAAAACCTTGCGAAGTAGCCTAGCTAAGTGAAATGAGCTCAGGTAGCGTGCAGCTGGGAGGGATGCACCTGGCTCCTGGAGAGGGACTGGACCAGAGGATAAATCACAATATGGGGCTCTGAGGGCCCTGCCATCAGTCTAACCCTGACATGTTAAAGTCCTTTGGACTTTTATACCCCTTTGTAGAGTCGCAGATCTCTTGTGTTTTACTCTCTGGTGATGGAATAAACACTCAATTCAGTCGCATGATTGCTGTTTGCTCACTCAGCTCTATCCCTTTCTGGGACACTCAAACTACAGAGTTTCTGCTTGCTGAGTTGTTGCTGAAGTTCACTGACCCCTTGCAAGCAGAGGACTTTGGGTGTCCAGTCAAGCCAAGTCTGGATGTTGGTCAGTGAGCCCTGCTCCAGTGGGAGCCTTTCATTCTGTGCAAATGCTGCAAAAACATGCGAGGCTGCAAGGCAGGGGCATTAATTCAGGCCTGCTTTGCTGCAAACTCCTTTGCAACTAACATCCATGAGCTTAAAATAGTGATGCACATCTCACAGGTGACAGAACAGTGGCTATAAATGTGCCTTTTGCCCAATACTCCCGTAGCTGGCGTTTTCAAAATACGAGATCACTTGTTGAGTATTCCCAAAATGAATTTTTTTGGGATTAGAATACCACTGTTCTCATTAAAAAGCATAACTTGCACCCAGCCATGGATGTTTAATTTCCATTTTGTGCATCTTGAAAGCCTGCTCTTGGAACTTCTATTTAATTCCAATCCTACTTGTCTGTAATAAATGCAATAAAGAAATTCTGCTATGACCAACAAATTTGCATGAAGATGTAATAAGCTATGTTCTAACTTAGGAAATCAAATTTTTTCAACAAAAAATATATCCTAAGAAGATTTCCTCTTTATGGGTCCAAACAATAAGGAAATCTTTCAATTTTTTTTTTTTTTTAAGTAGCTTAAAAATTAGAATGTAGTATTTGAAATACTGGTATTTGTTGCAAATTAGCTACTTAACACCATTTCTTTTTCAGCCTTTTAAACCTGAAAGGTCCCCATGCTTGGCTTTTATGACTTGTCTACATTTGAGGGTCTATGTTTCTGTACATCCAAAGCGCTGACAACTGATGTTATTTCATTCTAAGATAAAAAACTGCCAAATCTGAAGATTCAGGCTTGATCTTTACTCATGTTTGAGAAAATAATTATTAATAAAAACTAAAAATATTAATTCAATTCAGTAGCAGTTTTAGTTACTAAAACTTTTCATCAGAAGTAAGATGATCATCCATACTTATAGGTCAGGTCAAATAAAACTTTCCCATCAACGCAAGGACATTTAAAAATGAGCTTTCAGGTTACTTTAAAATTTGATAATTTAGGCCTTTCTGTACCAAAAGAAATTGTAGGTGCATATTGAGCAGAAGTAAAGCTATGGAATTTTTATAGTGGAAATTTCAGGCCATATTCAAGCTTTTAGGCTATTTTCTACTTTTTTTTTTTTTTTAAGTAAAAGAGAAATGTCTGAACACAAACCAGAAACTAATAACACAAAGTAACTTACCTTTTTTCAGCCAAGAAATATTTTGCTTTTCATGTTCAAAACTTTCAGCTGCTTTGATTTTTACCTTGTCTGTCTTGTCCTCTGACATCTGTGGGAGAGAAAAGAATTTGAGGATGTCAAGTTCTCTTAAAGAAAGTTTGACAGAGAAAGATGTTCTCTGTTTAGGCTCCTGCCATAATAAATTGTGCATACTTACACAGACACTTTTTTCCCCTGCAGATTATTGATACTACATAACATCTGAGCCGTTGAATTTATGTTCTGTCCCTAAATGCTTTATCAATATTACATGGTTGCTGTTTGCAAAGGGATGCTTTTGTAATGTAACTATAAATTACATTATGAAATAAATTATAAGCTCAAAGCATGGTGGCAATAGATAAACATATAGCACATAGAATAGGTACAGTCAGGCTGAGGAGGAGGCATCCAGGCTGCCTGTTTATTGTGGCTCAAAGTTGCTGTAAAGCCTGCTGTCAGAGAGCTATAATTATATAAATAGTAATAAATATTTATAAAGGCAATTTGAACAAAGTGTACCCCCCCCCCACAAAAAAAAAAAAAAAAAAAATCTTTACTGCCACTTGCACCAATTTTTTTGCTGTAGAATCCCGAACAAGTCCTGCTACCTGAGGGCATTATGTGCCCAGCCCCTGCACTGTGGCTTGTGCTAGGAATAAGATTAGGCAGCCTGGGCTTCTCCTAACTGCATTCGGTGGAAATAGAAGGCAGTCATCTCGAGCATTTCCCTGTTTTTACCTGTATCTCCCACCCGGGCACAGAGCAGCAGGGTTCAGGCACGGAGGAGAGGAGCCTTTGGCCGGATCCCTGGCTGGGTGTTGGTGTCCAGCATCCCCACACACGGCAAAACGAAAGGATGAGCAGTGCACTCCCTGCCTGCCTGCTGTGTGGTGCCAGATTTGTCTGGCTGCCAGCATCAGCCAACTTACTGCTGAGGGTTTGGGGCTTTTTCTCTCCCCCCCCACCTCGTTGTTGTTTGCATTCACTTCTAGAGCTGGGGAGGGAAGGAGGAGGGTAATGAGCATCCCAGCAGTATTGCAGTGATTTAAAGAAAAATATCAGAAGCTTTTCAGATAGAAAATATTGGCTTGGAAATGTTATTACTGCAGTTCATAACCCAGTGAATCTGTGAGAGGAGGAAGAAAATAGAAAGGGATCCAGGAAATTAATAGCAACAAATCAGATAAATGTGCCATGGTTTTGGCTAAATATAAGTTAAGATATTGAAGGATATAGAAATTAGACACTAAATATCTATTTACAGCTGTCACTTTGGCAAAGGTCTCAGCCCGTGGGTAACTGAGTGTTGTGACCCTCCCCAGCTCAGCCCTCCCCTCCAGTGCCATGGGCTGAGTGGTCCCTGCTGGGGACAGAACAAGGCTGAGTGGGTTTGGCACCAACACAGGGGCAGGGGACCACCTGGGTGGGCTATGCCACACCTTGAAGGCACTACAAAGTTCAGTTTGTTAGTTGGTTTTAAAAATTCTCTTGCCACAGTTACCAGTAATATTGCTCTACTGGTAGTAGGAGTAGGATGAAGCCTAAAGAGAACAAGATTTTAAGGTGCTCAGGTATTTTGTCTTTTCATATAGGACAAAAATGTCACTCTGCTTCCCAGAACTGAATTTTGAAAGGGTTGTTTGTGGAGTATGTGCAGAATTACTCATTTATCATACTTTTAAAATGATATTTACAAAATTTCAAGCAACATTTGTCACCAGATACTATAATCCAGGATTCCAGTGCTTAAGTGTGGCCAATAAATAATAACACATTCCCTTTGTTATGACAATTATCTTCCTCTATTCTCCCATCACATGTCATTCTTGCTAGAAAAAAATGTTTTCTTTCTTTTTTTTAAAATCTCCTGTGCCAACCTGACTGAGATTCTTCTACCATCTTTAGCTAATTGTGAACTGCATGATAAGTGCCTACTTACCTCTCCAAATTGCAATGATTACTCTGGCATGGTTTGAAAACCTGTTTTAAGCAGGGTACTTCAGAAACAATTGCAACAAGGTGGGAGGAAACTCTAGGGGTAGTGTTTTAAGATCTTTGTTCCATTCTCCTTGGATGCAGCTTTAAGAATTATGTGTTTTCAATTGCAGTTCCTCATTCTCCCAGAAACACCTATTTTTCCATGTTACTGCGTTTGCAATGTTTTAAATTTACCAGTGGTGCTGGTTCTTCAGCTGGATTTGCCAGGCTGTGGTGGGCCCTAATAAAATCATCTGGGCTCCACACAGAGCAGTCTGAACCTCTCTGATTGCAGCTTGGGTCTGGTGCTACTCTGCATTTCAGAAGCCACTGTTTAAAATGAAGATATGGATGGATTCCAAACTAAACTAGAGTGAAAGTTCCCTAGTTCATCTGGCACATCCTTGCTGTTTTTCAGAGGTTTTAACAAAATCCTAATGTCTTTCCCAATGAAAGTAAAACAGATGAGGAGAAAGCCCTTGTAAAACCACAGACCTGAAAACTGCTGTGGCTTCAGATCACAGCCCCTGAAGTCTTGTCCTTCCTAGGGACAAAACCTAGGGGTTTTGTCACCTAAACTCTCTTTGAAACCACCAGGAGCCAGGACTGAGCCTCCAGGAATGTGAGCAGCCTGTGGTGCTTGAAGACAGCCCGCTGCTGAATGTGTCCCCCAAACCTTGACAAAACCAGTTCGTCATCACCAGCCAAACACAGGCCTGACTTTCCACTCAGTTTTGTACCTTTGTATTTGAGCATTAACCGAGGTAATGCAGATTTGTGCTCTGAGAGGTTCTCTTCTCATGCTGTCCTGAAGTGCCCTGCAGGACCCCCAGGTGTTGGTAACTTGTGAACCTACAGAAGTTACTGAGCATGAAATAACCCACCAGTGAGTTAAGAAAACATTAAGTAACTTTCTTACTCTTTGTACTCTCCATTACTGATAGTCAATTAATGGTCCTGATGTTTTTCAGTCCAGGAATATTAAATGTAACCTTTCATGATCTTGATCAGCTCCAGTTTTCTACTGAGACATGTTCCTGTGCGCTATTTTTTGCTTCATTTAATTAAGTTATTTTGGATAAATGCATCAATATTTCTGTTTCCTAATCAATCTTAAAGTAGTTAGAGGAAAGGCAACCTTGCCATACATCCTCAGTAATGCCAGGTTTTGCAAAGGAAGAAAAAAACATTATGAGAGAAGGTTATTAAAATATTGAGTAAACTTGTTTCTGTTAAAGCTGTAATTGAATTTTTAAAGCCCTGGCCGATTTTAAACAGCGAACTTTAGTTTATGGTTTGATAATTCATTTCACTTTCATTTTTATAGGTTTTATTTTATAGCTACTAAATATCTATGGGCCATCCCATGTTCATTTTCCTTCCTGGTTGTGAAATAGGGTATTTAAATGGGGGATTAAAAATAAAAATCATAATGCCAAAATAGATGTGGTATCAGTTTCCAGATAAATGTACTGTATCAAGTGCTTGTTGAGATTCAAGAGTAGATTTTTCTGGTCTGCTCAGCTCGGTCTGCAGTCAAGTCTTTGCAGAGCTGGAAAATAGGAAACTTGAGTTGGTTGTAATAACCATCAAAGCAGAGGAAAAATCTCATTGTTGGTTCTAGCAAGCATCAAAACTGTTAAAGTTTCCTTAATGTAAAGTCAGGGTCCAGTCCTGGATCCTGTCCTGAGTACAAGGGAGGATGTGTAGCCATAGTGAGGAGAGTTTTTGGTTACATCTACGAGTACATAATTTAAAATATTTAATTTCACTACCTGAAATGACTTTTTACTGGAGGATATGAACTGTGTGCCTAAAAGTTGAATTTTCCAGCGTGAATTTTACACAGCTCAGCATTAAATTAAGCAGTTAATTCCTTCTTGCACAGTCCAGGTAAAATATAGCCACTTGTCCACTGGCAAGTGGCGCTCTGTAGCTTTGGAACACCCCACACTGCAGTAAATGTGGTTTATTAAAAAAAAAAAAAGGTATGATGAAACTATGTCTTTGCTCCCTTTTGCACCCTGGGGTGATCATTTCCAATAATAAAGTGAGTATAATGTGATGTGCCCTGTCAAAGTTAAGGAATCTCTTCTTGATCACGCATCTGTAGGTAGAATATTAAGTTGTGGGAACACGATACACAGCCAAATTATCCTGGTGATTTCATGTAAAATGCATGGTTTTTTAGCGGAACCATCATGTCCTGTGAGTGCTTCAAATGCAAAACAGGCTGTTTGGAGAGCCTACCTCAAACTGGCACTGACAAATGATCTATATGCTGCAGAGACCCAGAGCAGTACAAAGATAAGATTTTCCTCCTCATCACTCTGCCTTGTAGACACTCCAGATAATTTCTCAGTAATTCTGTGTCCTGCAAGAGGAGACACAGGGCTTTATTTCACATTTCCACTCGGTGCCACTGTAGTTCAGTGAAAGTCTGGGAATCAGTTCAGGCTAGAGGATGGAATGAAACCTTGAAAAGAGTTGCAAAGGCAGGTTAGTATAGAGGTCACTCATAGCATGGAGAAAGCCCAAACAAGTGAAATTAAGAATGGTCCATATTTCCACTGAGCAGTAAAGAAAAGAGAGAGACTGCACATCTTTTTTTGTCCAGGAGGGCAGGGAGGTTACTTGGTGTCTGTGTGAAAAAATGACAATTGGGACACTGATGAGAAAAGAGGATGAAGCTCCAGTGTGAAATAGATGTGAGGATGAGTGTGGTGCTGGGATGGGGAAGGCAGAGAGACCCAGGCTCCAGCCCTGGAGCCATGAATCTGTCCCAGCTGGGAGAGGGTTTCTGAATGCAGTAGTGGCCTGGGCCATTTTCTCTCCTAGCAGCCAAAATTAAAGCCCAGAGTTTATAACGAGTTTGTAGTGACACACAAGCTGTGTGTGCCCCTGCACATCCTGGCCTGCAGCAGGAAATCCTCCCATGCTGTGTTTTGCCCATCACGGGCCATGTTCTCCAGGACCTCTGTGTGTACTCTCTTAACAGATCCTTCTGCTTTGCCCTGTCATTTGGGTGGAAAGTATCTTAAACCCAAGAGGTTTTCAGAACACTGGTGTAGAGTGTGTTACAGGGTGATTTGACATTTTAGAGGCTCAGTTTGGTGCATTTGGAAAGGCAGATGAAACAAGCCCTTGTGTCCCTTGACCTGGGGGGATCCATCCCTGTTACAGGAGACTTCTGGATAAATAATTGAAGGCTTCTGGGGCATTACAGCAAAAGTTTGGACAAAATTGTTAAGATGAGATGGAAAACAAGCAGAATAATTGCTGCTGTATCACAGTATGTGTAAGTGAGACAGGAATGTGACCATCTCAGGGAGGTGCAGCCTTTGGAAGATGGGTGCTACCAACAGTAGCTACAGGACTTTTATGGGAGTGTACAGGTGAAAAATGAAGGTAATGTCTTCATTGAGACAATTCTTTACTGCTGTCTAGGAGCTGGATATCTTGGATTATTGCAATGCTGCTAGCTGAAGATTTTTACAATCCCCTCCTTGTTTAGCTCAATGCAGGACTGTCTTTCCAATGCTCAGACAAGCTGTCCTTCAAGTCCTGTGAAGACACTCAGGCACGTGCCCTTTCTAGACAGTTCAGTGCTTTTCAGTCCTGATAACAAAAATGTAAACTTCTCATCATGTCCATCCTAACTCTTCCATCTCTGTAGATTTAACCCATGACTCTTATTTCTGAAATGCTCATACAAAGCTGAGTTTCCTGTCCTGTCCCTTTGCAACAATCCCTACAGCATATGAAGGAATGTTATCACATGCTCCCTCATTTTTTATCAATACTTATATTTAATTCTTATTCTTTAGCCTGTGGTCATGACTTTTGCTGGTGTCACCTTTCTGGTAGTGAGGTGTTCAGAAGTGGTGATGTTCCTCCTAAGGCCTTGCCCACATGGGGCAGAGCAGTGAGGTTACTGGCATGTTTTGTAAGCTTTCTTCCTGTTTGTCCATCCCAGAGTGATGTTTGATTTTCATGACAGCCTGAAATTGTGGACTTCTGTTTGGTTTTGTAATACCTGCTGTTCCCCAGATTCTATTCTGCAGCACAGCAATATAACCACTTGTTTTCCTTTTTAATGCTACTGTTTTCTCCTACCTAAGCATAGGATTGTACAGCAGTGCTTCCAGAATTTCACCCTAATCTTCTTCACATTGTTTTCCTTGTTTGTGAAGGTCATTTTAAACTCTCATCCTGACCTCTAACATGCTTGTTAGCCCACCTTGTTGTGGTCCCACCAGATGATCTGGTGGACATTTGCAGAATTCCTGTGGAAATCCCTTGCCTCTGCAGTATAGGTGCTTGGAGTAGGATAGAAATGAAGCTCTGTGCTTCCCAAGCTACACATGTGCCCCCACAGTTCCTTCCCTTTCAGGAATCCATGAATATCTTTAATTTCTGACTCTTCATGGTCTACTAAACCACAGAGCCATCTTCTTGAGCATCAGTATGACCCATGTGGGGACACAGAGAAAAATCCCTCTTGTCATCAGCAAGTGCATGCTGATAGCACTGACAGACAGATCACACTGTCTTTAACATTATTTGTGAGCCAGGTAGGCACAAGAGTGATTTGTTACATCTTCCATCAAATGTAAAAAGCTGGTGGCAAGTATTTTCTAATGAAGAGGAACCTGAGCTCTTACGGACTCCTTTGTTGACTGGCAAAGCTTGACAGCAGCTCCCTAAACAGCACTATCCCAGAAAAGATGTCAGTGAAATCACTGTGCTTTTTAAACAGAGAGAAAACTGACTTGAGTGTTTTCCCCTCATGCTTTTAAATAAGCTGCTTCCCAACAGTGGTTGAAATGTGGTCGCTTCTCGGAGGTGCTGAGTAGAGCTGAGAAGGAGGGGTTTTGTCTAAATTACTCTTACAAGAAAAAGACAAAATTAGATCTCTACATTATTTCAGGAAGGTGTCAAAGGAATTTGTAGTTGCCTTGAAGTCAGCACTATTATTTCTTAGCAAACCACTACTGAAATGAGATTTTTGCATTTTTGCTGGGTTTGTTTGGCTTGTTTAAATCCTGATCAGGCCAGATAGAAGGCAGCAGGAAAAACAAATCAGCAGCTTGGTGAACTCTCAGGTAGGCTCTCACTGGGGTATAAGAAACCTCAGGTCAAACTCCTGCATGATTATGTTTCCTTCCAGCTGGAGAGAAACAGGTCTGGCAGGAGAGATTAGGAGATTGTCCTAAAGGAGAGAATAGGTTGGTGGTCAAGGGGGTTACCTGGAATCTTTCTTGCTAATGCTTCTATGAGATTCTTTGTAAGATCTGTGATTTGGACTAATGAAAAGTTGGCCTGGAAGTGTTAAATTCTGGTTGGATGGTGTTCTGAGCAACCTGGTCTAGGGAAGTTGTCCCTGGCCATGGAAAAGGGCTTGGAACCGCATGATCTTTGAGATTCTGACCCAAACCATCCCATGATTTTATGGAATGGAGAAAATTGTGAAGTCTCAAAATTTTGTTTAAAAGGAAATGTGTTTCCTCCCTAAGCACGTGCAACTGCAACTTAAGAAAAAGAAAACGTGCGCTCCAGGAGTTCAGAACCCTGAAAATAAGGCCTGATGTCTAAATGAAATTGAACTTCAAAAAGAAAAGTAGTTTTCTGGCCCTTTTAGAGGCAAAACAAAGTATTTATTCTATTTGATCAGCTATTCACAAATGATGTCTTTGTATCTTTAAAATAACTACAAACCAAATTTAAAACTGGAGGCTCTCATCTTTGATGTTATCTGCAGATAAGATAGAGCTTTGAAGCACTAACAGAGGCTAATTGGAACAGAATACCAATACAACCAAAAATTAATAGAAAACACAAGAACTGTTTGCAGCACTGTCACTCTAAACTGGGACCATTTATTTTCAAACCCTAAAGGATTTCAGGAATAAAGTGCAATCCTATGGACTGTAGTTAAAAGGGGAGAATTGTCTGATTCTATGTACCATGAGGCTTCAAACACAATCATTACATTAGTTATTTGTTGTATTGTATTTGTGCACTGTATTTTTAAGTATCAAAATCTTTCCAATATGTGGCAGGCTGAAATGAGGTGGAGGAAGGTATGCCACAGGTGAAATAGTATCCAACTCCTTTTTCACCTGTTTTGTTTTGAGGATGGCATTAATTTCCATCCTGAACTTGAAAACAATTTGTTAAAGTTGTTGGAGGTTTGGTTGGCTTCTGGTGAGAGAAACCATGGAAGGGCAGAGTGGAAATGTGTTTTATTATGGGGAACAGCTGGCCTGGCTATGAGTTCAGGTAGGCCTTGGATTGGATTTAGTGTTGCTTTGCCCTGTGGACAACCTCTGACCCTGAAGTGGGATAAGGTGGTGGAAGTGAGTGTGTCTGTTTGTATCCTCACTCCCATCAGTGTAAGCAGGCAACGTGCTCTCTAGACTTGTCCAAGAAATCCCCTCGGTAGCAAAAGGAAAGGATTCCTGTTGCTTAGCCAAATACTCTGATATTAAGCAATTCCAGAGCTGAGGTTGCTCAGGCAACCTAATTTCTACTCCCTCATTCATTAACATAGGAGGTGATCACATGATTGAAGCTGCTAATTTTTATTTCATGCTGTATCTTGGGTTCAAACAAGGACTCGTGCAAGACAACTTGTCCTGCCATGCAAAGTCTGAGGACAAGATCTCAGAGATTTTCAAATAATTCACCTGCTTTGCTGCAAGTGTGAGGAGCAAGCAGGAGGTCTGTGGCCATTCTGAAAAAGATCTGTCAAGTGTGAATAAAATCTCTGAGGAGAACTGTGCTTCTGTGAGGTCCTGGCATGGAGACCCTCTGCCTTCTTGGGAACAGCATCTCTGCTCTCTTACCCAAGGGTAGCACAGGTATCCCAGCCTCTGTATTCAGATTTCTCTGAGCTGTGGTTCTCATACTAGGCAGCATCTTTCTGTCCAGAAGGTATCCACAGACTTGGGGGACCAGGCAGCTCTTTATCTCTTGTAAAAAAGAGATAAAAAGCTGCCAAAACTGCAATTGAAAATACTGTTGATGTCACTGCGTGCAGTGTTTCAAGCCATTCACCATGGCTGTTCTATTTTCACAACAGGTTTGCTACCAGCAGTTATTAGCCCTTAGCTAAACCAACAGTGACTCAACTTTTAAATATTACCTGGGTGGTAAAACATAGGATTTATTCATTTTTGCAGAGGTCTCCTGCTGTGCAGTTTGGATGACAAGCACCCTAACACTTATTCAGCTATGCTTAGTCCTCTTCTTGAAGGCAGAAGATGTGTATTATCTGTAGAAGTGAAAAGTTGTACAGTATCAGCAACTTTTGTTTTAATGCCTACCCATATCTACTGCTTTTCCTTCTTTTTTCCTACCCATATCTACTGCTTTTCCTTCTTGAGAACCTGGAATTTTGTAATCCTGTTAAGTGCTTGTATTCTCCAATAAGTATTCTGAGCTGTTGCTGTATTTCAGTTGTTAGGTTTCTCAGGGGAAAAAGGCAGCAAAGAAAGAAAATGAATAAATAAACAGTTCAAAGCCTTGAGTGTCCAAAAATATTGCAGTATCTTGATTTGAATAATCGAAAATTGCGACACTCTATTTGGGTACATTTCATCACATTGAAAGCTTTGCATGCAAATCCAAAGCCTGCTATTCCCTCTAAATCCTTGGAATATTTTCATTGCCAATCTCTTTCTATTTTCTTGGTTAAAAAAAAAAAAAAAAAAAGAAAAAAGGCAAGTCTACTTTTTATTTACAAATAAAGTTAACTTGTATTTAATGCAAAAAAAAAAAAAGACCCACCAAATAGAATAGGAGGATTGTATTCCCACATGTTTACAATTACTAAAAATCCCTTGATTTTCTTCTTTTTTTTAACTGCAGAAGCACTAGAGATTCCTACATAGGATGCAGATCTATTTCAGAATATGTTAAGCTGTATTTCTGTTAGTCTTAGCTGGAAATTTTGGAAATCTAAGTCAAAACAGCAACAAGACCCCTGCTCCAATACTTTACTGGGAAGCTGGACTTAGGGCTTAATGCCATCATCCCAAATGAGAGCATTTTAGTGGATTTTTGTTTCTACTTAAATTCCAAAGAAAAGCCATGCATCAGCTTAGTCTGAGTGCTCTAGACATTTGAGTTTGCCAGGAGGGATTGTCCAAATTACATCTTTGGTCCAGATCTCTTTCTTTCCATGTCTGATCACAAAAGCAAGGAAACTACCACAGAGAAATTTGAAGAATGAGGGGAAGAGCCTCATTCCAAGCACCTAGCCAGGCTTTGGTTCTGAACACAAGCTTCTCTCCATAGTCCCCCTCTGCCTCATCCTTTTTTTCACATCCCTTTTCCTTTAGTTTGGGCCATGATATAGAACCCGGCTGACCCAAAGCACTCTGAAGAACCAGAGAGCATTTCTGAATATCCTCGCTGTGCCTAAATCCAGGGAAAAGAGCCCAAAAGGCATTGGTTGGAGGGGGCAGTGGCACAGTGGAGCCTGACACATCCCTCAGAGTGGGATGAGTGACATCAGTACATTGGGGTGGGGAGCTCCAAAGGCTCTCATTGCCTGGCCCAGCTTGTTTGACAGTACTTAATTTTTAACATGTGGAAATTTCTGAAATATGCGTCTTGAAATATCTGCTTAGCTTGCCTAGAAAGCTTTAATAATTGATGGAAATTCAGACTTGAGGTAATGATTTATATGGGGAGCTGTCTTTACACAATCTGCTCTCAAAGCTTTCTAGAGTATTACTCTTAGTGTCTAATTAACTTCCGAAGAGTGATACTGCTCCTTTCACTGCACTGATTGATCAAGGGCTTAACTGCAAGTCATATTGTCCAAGTGATTCCCCAGTGTCTTCTCAGCTCTTATGAGCTCTTGCTGAGGAATAGAACTGTCTTGGACACCAAGAACTACTTTCAAGTTTTCAGATACTACATCTTTTACATCAGGCTGTTCCTGTTACTGTGTAGCCCCTGGAGCCATTGCATGGAAGTTTCTAGTCCTTAGATATGGCTTTGAGTGATGTGATCTAAATAATTTTCTTCTCCCCAGTAGCAGTTCTTAGCATATCTTCTGGAGCATGTTCCTTTCACTGTTTTGAGACTTATGATGATAAAGATTACACTAAAATACACTAAAAATTCAAGTAACTAATAATGATTTAGAGCTAAGATGTGGTAGTGCAAGTCCCAGCTACCAGCTGAGGACCTTGAACAGAGTCACTCCCTTGTTTAATCGTTTGCATGCTGAGGGATCTGTGTAAATCACCTACAGAGACCTTAGGATGATCACAATTAGTACCATGTATATTTTCAGGCTGTTGAGTAATTAATTTGTTTAAATTAAGACTCTATGAGAACGAAAAGAAAAGCTGACAGGACAGTGAACAGGGAAGGTCTTATGAATTTCAGGGTCTCTCCTTCTGTCAGTAAATTTACTGCTCCAAGTAATACAAACCCTTAGAGATCCATGCATATGGGAAACACAAACTGCAGAGAACTCTTTGACTCTCTTTAAGAAAAGATCAGGTCCTTTTGCAGAATAATTTTTAGGGTCACCAGAGGATGGTGGGAAATAAATGCACATTTTCTCAGTAGTTAATTATCTGTTTATGGCATTTTTGTCCCACTGCTTCCCTGTTCCTTGCTCATGATCTCAATGACTGTCTCAGTTCTTGGCACAAGTTGCCTTGTTACCACAACCAATGTGTTTTACAACTATTTTCCTACCCATATCTACACTGACATTTGATAGTGGCAGCTCATGGTTGGCTGATACAAACCTTGAGGAGGGGCAGCTCTTTCTGGGCCACAGGCAGGCTGCCCTGACCCCAGAAATCACACCCCTGAAAGTTCTTTTCAAATATATCAAGTAATGCAATCTGCTATTTTCTTAACCACTTCCCTCCCCATTTATGGTGATAAGTCTTGTTCAGTAAAGGCTATTCTTACAGCAGTATTGTGTGTGCCATTTTCTCCCAGGAGAATTTTTTAAAATCTATTTTGTTTCTTTTAAATTCTTTTCACAAAATCTGTCCCTTCACCTTGCACCTGAGGGCTGTGCAGCAATGGATCTGGCTTCAGAGACTGTGTGCTCAGGCTCATCTATAACTGAGAGCCACCAGCTTGAGAGGATCTACATTCTTGAGATCCAAATATTCCCCTGAAAGGATTAATGGCCCCACCTTTTAAGAAATTAGCTATACCTCCATTTCCTCTTTCCATCCAAACAACATTTCTGGTACTAATAACAGTAGCCAGAGCAAAAGAGGAGATAAAAGCTCTGGTGGCAGAGTTCCATGTGTGAAGGAAGGTGTCATAAAGTCTTGGAGGGCTCATCCAAAGTTTGCACCAAAATTAATGACTGGCTTTGTCATTTAAATCACTCCGGAACCCCAATGTATTTATTGGGAACTTTCATCAGGCAAAAGCAAGTCTGAGAGCCTCACATTGGAACTTCTTGGAGAATTTCATTTCTCTGGAGCTAGAATGAGGATACTTAGAGTATCTTCATAAGTTACAAGCTGATAACTGGATTCAGGCACTTCATGGATTTGGTTTTTTTAACTCTTTCTTAAATGGAATTATGTTGTTCAATTTCAGTTCATTGTGTTCAGGTGTGAGTGAGTTTGGGAGCTGCTTTGACAAATGCCTTATGCTAGAATTCCCCAAGGAGAGCTTCAAGGGACAGATGAACATTGTTGGTGCAGCATTTCTTCCAAACTGAGGCATTAGGACTTGATGCAAATTATATTAGAGATATTAGGACCTTGCTTCAACTGGATTCTGATATACTTTACCAATGGGAGGGAAAGCACATAAAGCATCTAATGAAGATAAAAGGCTCTTGTGCAATCAGTTGTCTTGTTTAAAACAATTGTAAATTATATAATTTTGATGTCTAGATGTTGATCCTTCATTCTCCGGTTTGTACAGTTACTTTCAGAAAATAAGCATTTTGTCATGATAAGAAAGTGCTTGGTACAGCTGGAATATAAATATAATTCATTGTAGATGATGATGCTTTGTCCAAACAGGAAAATGTAACCCTGGGATTGTCCAGTGCTTTGTGTTGGTCTAGTACTGCTCCTAAAGAAGGATAAACCTAGTGTTACATTATCTGCTGATTTTGTAAGGCTAATCTCTTGTGAAAATCTCACCCTTAATCAGTTACACAGTTAGTGAAATATACTCAAAGAATTGTAGGTATGGATCTTATATGGTTCTCATGTCTTGGTAGCATTGGTAAAAACCTTTTAAATGTCCTAAACCAAAAGTTTCCAAAATGTGGCATGGTAGCAACGTCAGAGAGTTTGGTATGTCCCTGTTTCTGGTGCTCCCTTCAAATCCTGAGCAGCTACTGATAAAAAAATGTGTGGCCCCTGTGCAAAAATAAGTGGTGTTTGGGTAACAGCAAGTGTTAAATCCTGTAAGAAACTGATGTCTCAACAAAAATACCTGTATTTCCTACTAAGATGTCTTGTTTATCAGCCTGCCTCCCTCCTTGTGGTACAGGATAGAACTGCCTTGGCTTAAAAACAAAAAAGGTGGGTGGAAAACCCTTGCAAATGAAGGCACACAGTTGTCTTAGTGCACTTATGAATCACTTTGAAAAGCTCACATTCCTATTACAGCAATTTTAATAACAAAACACATTGCCCAGACAGCCTGATGTTAAATGTGTGCAGCTCTTTAGAGAAGAAGGGCGGCAGACAGCAACATTTAAATTGTGGGGCTCCTCCAGGGTGAAGCTGCACAAGAGCTGATCAGTAAAGCAAGAAATCACTGCTGCAGTGTGTGCAAGGGAAGAAGGTAATAGGGATGCTGCTACCTGAGGAAAAGGGCAAGTCCTCTCACAGATAAAGGAAGAGAGAGATGTAAGAGGAGAAAACCATGTAAGGAAAGATTAGAATTTTTTAAAATGTGGAAAATTGTTTAACACTGAAGTTGCATCTCAAGGCAGTCCTGCCTATCCCAAGACCACTGCACGTTTGTAACCTCAACTTTGCAGACCACACTGTTTCTCACAGATAACAGGGATATGCAGATAGTAAGAGGCACAAAAATAAATTAGAAAAGGATTTCTTTAATGCTTCTAATAATGTATTTGGACATGATTATCATAATGAATCTTGTAAAAGGAATTTACTGTTTCCCCTTTTATATGATGTGTTTCTGACCTTCACCCGCTTGATATGCGATTCCTATTCAGCGAAGGTGCCCATAATAGAGGGGCAAGAAGGATGATCAGAGTTCAAACAATAGGGTAAGAAATGCAGAGTAGAGGGAAAAAGCTTCCATTTTCCCATAAGCTGGGGCACAGAAGATACTGCAGCCTCAGCTCTACAGTATCTTATGAACAAACAAATTATGCATGAGTTTGCTCAGGGGACTACTCAGCTACTCAACAATAATGGGTAATTGCCCTCACAAACTTATCCTCATATCACTCATACACACCAACACTTATACTGAAAAGAAAAGACGTGAAGAACAAATTTCAATATAAAACACATTATTATTATGAAAATGACACATTTCCATTTAACCCTTTTCTAACAAAAAGAACTCGCTGCTTTTCAAAGAAAATGGGGCTGGGGAAATTTAAGCGTTAGTCTCAGTATTTTCCCTTGGAAGGCACACTCAAGATTGTTTTACTTGGCACATTCTGTACTCTTCATTGTAGCAAAGGCTTGCGGGTATCTAATGACACAATCACAGAATGCCATAGAAATTTGGAACAAAATCCCCATCTTCGATACAATTCAGCAGATTCACGCCATATGGAAATCCTGCTGTTTAATGTAACACCATTAAAAGCCACATATTGCTAAATTCATCTCTCAAAGATTTTTGCAAAAGTTGCAGGAACAATATTATTTCTGAGTTTTTAACCTTTATTCAGCCTCCAGCATTCTTAGGAGTCAAACGTGTGTTTCATAACTGGAAATCCAACTACTTCATATGCTGGTGATATTTTGATTTCTCAAACATGCGTAGTAGTATAATGGCCTTGTCTGCTTCATAAAGAACTAGTAAGTTACAACTTGATCAATAACTGGGAAAGAGATGAACCATAGGTAGCGCTCAGAGTCCTAAAATATAGATTAATTTAAATTTATTCTCTACATCTTCACCCTGAGCATCTTATTCATTCCTTTTCTTTGTCATATACTTTCAGTTCTAAGTGGCAAGCTCCCTGGGTCTGAGATTGTGTGTTAACATTTTGAATTGCAAAGCTCTTTGGTATTTCTGGACTGCAAATGAAATCATTGATAAAGCTGTTTGCTGCACAGCCACCCATTTGCATTTTCAGTCCATCCCTTTGGGAAAATCTTCTACTGAAGGCAGTGCTAAGGACATGGAATTTGAGTAGAAAGAAGGTGGTCCTGGCTGCTGTGTAGATGGTTTACCAAAGCTTTACCCAGCACTTTCAATGTCTGCATAGATCTCAGCTCTTCTTCCTGGACTGCTCATTAGGTGCAAGAATTTCCCAGCTCTATCTGCTTGCAGGAATTGCATCAGAAAGGATACAGAAAATTGTAAAGAATCCATCCCCTTTTTACAGGGTGTTTTCCCCAAATACTTCTGAAATCTGAAGCAGTGTTTCTACCCAATATTGAGAGTGTGACTAGAGAGACATCATGAAAAAGGAGTGTGGCACAGTTTGCCATGTTAAAAGGAGTATCTCCAAACTCAGAAGAACCTTGCATAAGATGTGTGTACCAGGGATCTCAGAGGTACTTGGGAAGAGTCCGACATGAGCTGTAAACTGTCTTTTCAATCTGAACTTATTCCAGGTGTATCCACTTCCTTTCCATGTCCAAAGCTGGGGTAGAGATCATCACAAGAATCAGCATCTCCAGGAGTGGCACGTTCAGCCACACCCCCAAAGAGCCACCATTTCCAGATGCTGAGCCCTCCTGAACATATGGTGATCACAGGTGCCTAGAGAAGGGTCAACATCTTTCTGAAAATATAATTCAGGGAGGATCCAAAATATCTTCCAAGTCAACAAGAATAATGGCAGGTGACTAAGAGCCTGAGAGGTTTTGCAGATACTTTTGTTATTTATATAATTGTGTCACAGATGTGCAAGATGAGCTGGGTCCAACACCTCCAGGAGATGTCAGGGGAGTTTAGAGAGGAGTGAGTAGACTTAAACTAGGAAGAGAAAGGAAACATGGGTAGCTGTCCATCTCTTTTTTCTGTGAATTCATGGTTTATGAGAATGCTGCCCTTGATCTAGGTGGCCAAACTTCTGGTAAGTTTTCAGAAGTTGTTGTCAGCCCTGTAAGTCAAAGATTTCCACTCCAGAATTGCAAGAGAGTTACTTAGTTTGTCAATACAAGCAAAGCAGGCTTTACATCTCTTTAGGAAAACTAGCAGAGCAGAAAAGAGTTGTAATGGAAGTAGCTCTTTTAATAAGATGAAAACACACAGAGTAAGAAATTACCTGGGTGAGAGAGAAGCACTAGTCTTAAAAACATTCCCAGATTTTGGCTGGTGCATTTCCAGCAAGTAAGGATGTGTCTCTGTAGTGGGAGCCAGTGAAGCTGCATTTAAGGGCTCTGATGACATTTGTATGTCCCTAATATATTTATAACTTAGGACAGAGTACCTGTGTGTATGTCTCTCATTTTTTTCCTAGTAGATATGCAGAGATTTAAACAGGTGAAAATGTGTCCACAAAGGACCATAAAGAAGAAAAGGAGTTATAAGGTAATGCAGCAAGAGCGCTGGTGCATGGTTATTGAAAGTAAAAATGGTTAACATGTGGAAAGAGGTATATAAATGACTGCAAGCCACTTTTTCAAATGTCTTTCCCTGTTGCTCTCAGCAATATCGCTGAATGTGATCAAATCGTTTTTCCGCTCCTTTGGCACAGTACCTTCACCAAGTTAACAGCCACCTTAAAAAGAGGGCACAGGGGCCACGACAGATAATGCACGTTCTGTTGTGTGATTCTCAAATGCTCCTAGGGCTCTTCATGTGGGAGATTAAAGCCACTCACCACTGGTTTGCCTCTGCTCCTGCTGGCGTTGGTGTGGGCTCCCCAGGGGCTGTGCACAGCTCCTAGCCCTGCTCCTGTGGAGGCTGCAGGATGAGGCCCTTGGCTGCAGGTTTGGTAGCACCCAGCCTCCGTCAGATCCCCATGTGTAAGCATTGGTAGAGTTTTAATTTATTTTTAAGAACACAAAGATCCATGATTTAAATATTGTGAAATCCTGTATATATTTTGGCTCAGTCAGTCATATGCCTGTTTACTCACAGATTCCCCAAAATCTGCATTTCCTCAGGCATTCATGTCTTTCAGATTCTTTATGCTGCTTTTTCTGCCTCAGTTATTTCTTAACACCATGCTGACTGCTTTCTCTTTGATCCAGTAGAATGTGGCCTTTCTGGTAAGGCTTGGGTTTATACCACATGGTAAAGTGACCACTGCTTGATTCCTTCTCTGAACAGACAACAACTTTTTGTCAAGGTGGGAAACACCTTTCTGCCCCCTGCTTGCCTCCATCCTTCTCTGTGCAAAAATTAATTAATAAATCTAATTGTGAGCAATAGCATAACCCCAAAATGAGGAATGATAAAGGAACCGTGTTGGGTACCTGGCTACAGAGGAGTAATATCTGTTGTGTTCTTCTAGGAGCAGGGCCAGAGCCTTTTCACGTTCTGGACAAAAGCTGTTTAACTGAAATACGGGTTTAAATTTAAAAGGGATTGTGAAATGCCTCCCTCCTTGGGTCTTTGTGTAGGGCAGGTTTAGGTTGCTGGATACTGAAAGGGTTAATTTTGGGGTATGCATTGTTTGGAAGTACCAGACTCAGTAGGTTGATGAAGGATTGGGTTCCATTCCAGGGGACAGGCACCCACATCCCTGTCTGGGTCTCAGTCTCTCTGCACCTTGATTTCCTCACAGCAAAATGGGAAAGACTCTTCCTTCCCTTTCCCTTCAAGGTGCCATCCTAGGGGTGGGGCCATGTGTTTGTGTTGCACCCCATGTATCAGGATTCTGCTTTGGGTTGGAACATCTTGGCGTTAATAAATCAAACTAAGAAGGTTGAAGGCTTTTGTTTCCCTGGGTAACACGAGCTGCAGGAACAAGCACACCTGCAGACTTCAGTAAATGTGGTCTTTGCTGTCACTGAGAAATCTGTCATTGAATTCTCCTTCCCCTCTATTACCAGAAAGGGTTTTATTCTAGTAGAGGTTTAGGGTACTTGCATTATCAAAGAGTTTGCAATCCTGATTAGAAAATCTATTTAACCTGGTGTCAATTGGTCTCCTTGATGTGAAAATACACCCAAATCCTGGGAGAGAGGGTAGGCAGTGCCCCAGTCAAGATTTCTCCAGGAATAACTAGTTTTAGGAAGAAGCAAAGGAAAGCAAAGGCATGCCAAACAGTCAAAAAATGAAGGGAATGTCTCAGTGGAGCATTGAAGGGAATAGATGCTCAAGCTGGTGATGGGATTTTGTTTTAATCATAGTGATAAACCTTTTAATTTTGGTGCTCAGTAACAGCGGCTTTAAAAATGAAATTAAGGGTTTGTGACTAGCAAGAGTCCTTGGTGCTGCTTCCAGAGCATTGCTTAGGCTGTTATGAAAGCCCTGCCAATGGTTTCAAGTGGAACAGCTAATGTTTCAAGTGTTCATAAATAATTGTTTAATGTTCCAAGCACTTTAGGGGCAGGTTTTAAAAACTAGCCTTGCACTGATTATTTCCACTACTGTAAAAACATTCTTTTGACAGTAGCTTTGCTTACTGCTTATAAAAAGGAGAGAGGAAAACAACCACTGTCCTTAGTGAGCTGATAGAGGGATGCAGCCAGTGATGAACCTGTAAAACAACCTAAAGCTAGTACATATTCTCTCCAACACTAACCAAAATTTGGAATAACTTTGTGGTGTTGCAAGACCAGGGCCACATCTATGGCTGGTATTTGAGGGGTGATGATGGCATCTCTGCTTCTGTGAGTGCAGGAGGGGTGTGGAGTCCCTGCCTGGGGCCACTGGATCCCAGAGAGCTTGTGAATACCTCAATTTACCCACTCTTAATGAATTGATTGCTCAAACCAAGATTATTTTTTTAAAAACTTTTGTATTTATTTTTTTTTCAAGCTGGAGCAAAAAGTAAGGAATTTTCATAAGCAATCATCCTATTAAAGTAAAATGGGTTGGAATACACACTGACTCCTAACTATGCTGAAAATTCCCAGTCGTTGACTCTCAGCTTGATCCCTGTAACTTCCTAGGAGTAGTCTGAATGCTTTTCCAAAGCATAGATGATGTTTTAGTGTTATTTTGCTGTTGTGTACGTCACACTCTTTTCTGATGGCTGAAATTCTATTTCAAATATGATTTTTCCTTAAAAAAAAAGGAAACATTTCGTTAAAAGCACCCAAGCAATTATAATATATGTGCACATACAAATTTTAAGAAATTAGAAGTTTTTATTTAGTAAGAATTTTGTGTTTGCATATATTTTATATGTATGTTGGTATTTATAAATATCTGTAGAAGGCGTCCATGTGTAAGCTCATGAAGGATGTCATACAGGCCTCAAGCTTTTAATGAATGAATGTTTTCATGATTAAACCCTAGGTCTTAGCCCTCCTGCGAGGATTTAGCTATCAGTTCTTCCACTGCAAAACCACATTCCCCTTTGTTTGCGGCTATAATTTGAAGATAAAAGCATGACTTTATTCGTGCTGCTCATTAGAGCTGGATCACGCAGCAAGACTGGAACCTTGTGCAAACACCAGTTACCACTCTGGTGGTCACTTTTTCAGGATGGCTGTTTGTTTGGGGTTTTTTTCC
Source organism: Serinus canaria (assembly GCF_022539315.1). Lineage (NCBI taxonomy): Eukaryota > Metazoa > Chordata > Aves > Passeriformes > Fringillidae > Serinus > Serinus canaria. The sequence goes on along the minus strand of NC_066326.1, from coordinate 4,320,952 downwards.
CTCTAGTAAATATATCTTTTTAAAATCTCACCAGTTATATGGACAGTGCGGTGCCTCTTCTCCAGGTGGAGAGAGCTGGGTAAGAAACAGCGAGCTGCCCTGCCAGGGATGCGCCAGGGAAGGAAGGGAAAGACTGGAGACGGGGGTAGGAAAAAAAAGGGGTTTTGAGGCCAGTTGTTTGATGTGAGGAGTACCTGGAGCCAGTATCCCTGCTCGGCTGGGATTATTCCTGCTTGGCTGCCCTCTGCCGGCATCGCCGAACGGTGCAAAGCCGGGAAGCGGCTCCGCGCCCCGCGCAGCGCCCGCGCAGCGCCCGGGGCCGGCCGCGCTCGGTGCGCCCGAAACACAACCCGAGCCTCTGTGCATCACTGACAGCAATTACGCGGAATGCTTGACCAGAAAACAACTGGTTGTTATTGAGTGAGAGGATTGCTCTAATTAATCCAAAAGATATCCCCACTGCTAAATGAGGTGAGGAAAGAGCACAAGGATAGATTTAACTCCGGAGCCGAATACAGCTGAGGCAAGGGGGCAGTTTATGACTCAACACAGTAGAATTTCTGCTTGTAAATGGGATTGCTAACATTTTTTTTTCTTTCCCCAGCTGCAATTTTCCTAACTTGCAAATGAATCTGAAATACCTAGAAATAATAGTGTCTGTCGGGTAAAATGAATGCAGGTTTTTCTTCTTTAAGGTTTTATTTTTAACTGTCTCTAGTAAAAGTGCTTTAGTCATATTTATCTCACTCATGAAAGAGCCTCTTTCTGTAACTCGTTTTGGATTTAACCCCTTTAGGGTTACCTACAGTGTCAGCATACTGACTGCTTTAGATCACTGTCTGTCCCTATTTCTTCTTAGTTGTTTTATTGACATTTGGGAGGCCATGCTGTGTTAAGAAACAGCAGAATATCACCACTGTCCTCCTTGTGGTCAAGCAGCCTTATCAATGCAGAGGGAAAATAAAGAGAGGGAGGGAGGGCTGCTTTCTCCTCCTTTCTCCTGCATTTCCTTTCCCCTCCTCACCATTTCCATTTCCTCTTACATTTCCCACTTTAAAAGATGGACGATTAGTACCTGTGACCCTTAAATATCTTATTCACTGCTACATTTACACGGAGAAGATTATTAAATCTGCAGATAGAATTAGGAGCCAAACTAAATTCTTTTGTATTGATATAATCATGGGGGTTATTTAAAATGTGATGGATGTAACCCGAGACCAGAGAATGTCCAGGATGTCTAAAAGGCAGACACTGTATGAGTATTTATGAAAAAATCTGTGTGCTCTTAAGATGTCACGCATAATCCGCACTGTGTGTCTCTTCAGTGTCACAAGCACATTTACATAGATTGTCATGAATTTCAAATTGCACCTCAAATCAATGCCAGAGTAAAATTACCTTGAAGCACAATGCAGCCTTCCTTTAAGAGTTAATCATCCAGGTCCTGCTCTGTTCTGAGGCAGTGCTGGCCCTGCAGTGACACTCACAGCTCACTGCCAATATCAGGTGCCCCGACAGGTTCATGGCACCTTGGTGGGACCGAATGCCACCAGAGTCTGGTGCCACCTCACACACTCCAGAGAGCACCAAGTGTGAAAATAGTGTATTACAAATGCAGCCACCACCTTAACTGGCTCTGTCAGTGCCTCTAAAGGGTGCCATGTGCATGCTTAGGGCTCTGCTTTGACAAACCATTTGTAAACATCCCGTGGGGACTTTGCTCCGACAGGTATGAGAGCTCTGATCAAGCATTTTCCCAATGCTGTAATGCTGTTGCCGTCATCTAATTGCATGTGCCTCAATTGTGGGGAAAGATGCCTTAAGTAGGCTGTTCTCTGGTTCAGCCTGACCATAAAAGGCTTGCTCCAGCTCCATTGGTTGCCCACATCCAAACGGGATTAAGGCTTGGGCAGCAAGACCTTCTGGTTGTGGGGAGACAATAGGAACTGGAGATTTTACAAGGACCAACCCAGCTCAGGGTGATGCCACTTGGTGAGAACAGCTGGGTCATCTGATCCCAGGCTTCTTGCCATGTCCCGAGGCATGTTGCATCTTTCCAGAGAGGATAAATGCTTCCACTGTGCCCAGAAACAGTATTTATCTGGTGTAATGAGTTTATTTCTGGAGCGAGACCATATGGCTGAAGCAGTTTCTCGTGGCAGATCACCAGTTGCCAGTGCTGTAAATCATGGTGCATCCCATAATTTTGCCACGACTCCCTCCACTACAGGCCACCCTTCTTCTGTGCAAATCCCTGTATCCAGAAGCAGGCTTCCAGCAAGCCTGGCCATTCAATCCCCAGGCTGGAACTACCATATGAGGCTGGGTCAGGATGCTCCTCCTGTGCTCCTGCTGCTTCGGAAGGGAAGGGAAAAGGGAAGGAAAGGGAAGGAGGAGTGTTTGGGCCGATGGCAGCACAGCAATGAGACATGTAAATGCCAGCAATGCTTTTTAGCATTTCTCAAGCAAGAGAATGGGCCAGCAGATACGTCGTGGAGCCTCGCCAAGCATGTAGGGGGACATGTTGTTAACTTGCTGGTGGCTGCTGTAGCCAAGAAACCGAGTAGCCATGTAGGGACTGTGGCGGGCGGGAGAGAGAGGGAGAAGAGCACATGTAGAAATAAGGCTTCTCACTCAACAAATTCTGCTGTTTGCATGCAGAAAAAGAGGTATTTTTGCAAGCAGGGACTTAGGAACAAGATGAAATCTTCCCACTTTTATCAGCAAGGCAGTTAGTGACAAGCACATGGTGAAAGGCTCAAATTTTGGTGCAAATTACCATGAAAATAACTGAACACAGAGAAAATTTGGAATTGCAAATATAGGAAAGCCATGGCTTTGTGACAAGAGGAAAAGACATTCATTCTAAGGGCTTTCTGGACGCTGTCCTCCTTTCGTGGGTTTGCAGCAGGTTGAGACATCCCCTCTAAGGGAGACAACATAGAAAACACAAATATCCCAGGCACTTGGGACATCTAACCAAGTATGGAGACACTGCCCAGGACTGGAGCGAGCTCTCCTGTGAATATTCTCCTGCATATCAGCCCTCTGTGTACTTAACTGGTTACCTGAAATGATGGAGAATTTCTTTTTCTTTTCCAATCTCATTTTAAAAGAGGCAGGGAGTTGGAAGTGAGTGCTTTGTTCCATCCTAAGGTAGCCGCAGTTTGGTGGTAGGTGAAGTAATGACTATATATAGTCACTAAAGTGCCTTTGGATAGTTCTGGAGAACAACTGCTGTATAAATTTAAGGTATTATTATTATTAAGGTATTATTATCCCAAGTTTGCTGCAAGTTAGAACAAGACTGCAAGAATTACCTTGGAGAAGCTAATACTGGCAGAGTTGCAGAGTTTAAAGTTCTCTTTCTGTCAATATTGTGTTAATTTTATCTGGCGCTTTTGATTAAACAAACTAACCTGGAACAATTTTGGTAACTGATTTTCTAAATAGAAAAGGCACTAATAAGTGAACATCAAGTTGCACCCCCCTGGCATCCAGAGAAAGGAAAATCCTTTATGAACAAATCAGATGTGGTCACACTGAGTCCTAAACACTACTCAGCTACCATCATGCTGATTTAATCAATCCACACGAGGTAAAAGAGGTAGAAAGTGGAATAATACCTCTGATGATGAGATATTTTAATGAAATGCATTGGGATAATTTAGTGGGGAATGAAAGTAATATGGATAAAAGTGAGTCAGAAAGCATGAAAAAACACTGAACAGATCAGAACGTGTGTAATATCAAACAGAAGTTGAACATCCCAAATCTGTGCTTCACAGGTCAGGGGATGAATTGGAGGTGATTTGGCTGTGAGCCAGTGGGGTCAAAGAGGAGCTGGTGCAGGAATTAAATGGTGGCTATATTCTGGCAACCAACAGGAATAGGTCTTTTGGGATTCTGTGGTTGCTGCATCTTGCTGGTTCATTAGAAATCATGCAGGGAGTGCTCCTGGAGTGGGGACAGGTGAGGAGCTGGTGTCCTGTGAGTGCGAGCCCACAGACTTGTACTGCTGGCTGTGAAACAGGGTCCTCAGTGTCTTCATAGGAGCCACTGTGGACTGAGCTAAAAGAAGTGGCTTTGCATAGTGGGGACAAAGCAGATTGCTGGGCTCTGTGGCCCTGCAGTGCCCTAATGCATGATCATCCTCCTCCATGCACGATCTGATCAGTGTGAGGGAGGCAGAGGGGTGTAAGGGATGCTCAGGGGCTAGGTGCATGTGCTGTGCTGTTTGGACTATGACCTGAAGGTAGAGCAATTTGCTCCTCAACCTTTTTATCCATGAGGCTGGTTTGAGACTGGTGTTTGGGACATAAAGGTCCGGCCAAGATGCATGGTCAGGTAATAAGATTTCAAGTAAAATTTGGCTAAAATCCCCATGTGAGTCTGAGCACTTTGGGTACTGGAAGGCACAGGAGATGCTCCTTAGCCAGATATGTAGTGTTGGATGTGTGTGAACAAAACGTTGTAATTGTCCCATCCTTCCTGTACCATCAGATGTGCTGTTGACAGTTGTAAACAGGAACTTGTGAAAAGACAAAATCAAACAAACAAAAGAAAAAATGACATATTAGAGAAAGATCAAAATGTGCATCTCTGTCTATTATTTATGTGGGCTTAAAAAATGACAAAGCAGGAACACCAAGGGGCAGGTCTTGAACGGATGTTGCTTCCCATACCTTGATTATCCATCTGAAGATTGGGCCCATAGCTTTTCTGAAACAGCTTTTTTTTTTTTCTTTTTTTTTTTTTTTTCCTCAGAATGCATAGAAGGAGCAGATCTTTTGAGTAGGAAGGTGCCATTTTTACACAGTCACTGTTCAGACCATAGCCACACTTGAAGCCAAAAATAGAAAATATATTTTAGAACTTGTTAAATTAAAGGGGGGAAAAAAAAAAAGAAAGAGGAAAGAAAAGCCTCCAGCAGAACTTTGCATTCTCTGACTTTTCAGACTTTCAGGTCTGCTCTCCTGATTACACATTTTTCTAGCTGATGACATGCCATCAGCTAAAGATGGATTTTAAACACAAGTCATGTCAAAAGTTTCATTTAACCTCTTCAATATAACAAGCTGCTGATGGTTTACATTTCTGACAGTAGAGGTAAATTAATCTCTGATGGATGTTTGGAAGGGGAAGAGAAGATCTGCAAAGAGCAAGGAAGAAGTAAGATGGTAACTGGTAAAGGCAGTGGACATCTTCTGGAATGTAGTGAGTGGTGGGTGGGACGTGGGTGTGGTGATATTTCTGGATCTGCATCTCTAAGTATAGATGGATCACACTTGCTATGTGTATGTATGTGTGGTTTTTAAAGAAAAGTAGTTTTCCATTATACTGTGCAAGTCTGACATTTGATGAGGTAGAATATTTCCAGATGGGTTGGATTTTGGAGAATAGGGAGTAGGTTATGATTTGTCTAATGAAATGTTAATTTTTTGGCAGTCAGAGGGGTTTAGGGTAAATCAGTTAAACCCAAAGATGATTAAAAAGGGATTTGTGAAAGTTTGGAGTAGTAATTAGAATTAATTGAGGCCATCATTATTTTATATGGTAAAGGTAGTATGCACATGTAGTTGGACAACAAAAAGAATGCCAGGCTCGTTGTCCTGATTTCTGGGGGTTATAAAAGTTTGGGAGGGAGTTCTTGTTAGGAAGTAATCCCAAGAGACATAACAGGGGAAAACCTTGACACAAGGAAATTCAGCCAGGAGACAGTTGATTTCTCAGCTGGGAGGTACTTCAGGAAGAGATGGCATCTTGCCGTCTCCACCAGGACTTGGTAATAATTCTCACTATTCATGAACAGATGTCTTTGGTTGGATTCCCTAGGTGCATTTGAATTCATTAAAGGATCTAGGGAATCAAGATATTAATTCTAAATTATTACATATTATAGATTTTATTTTCTGGAAGAATGGGAACATGGCAAAGGAAAAAGGGGGTTGTAGCAGAAGTGGTAAATGATGTCAAGGTAGCATAATCACAGAATACTATTATGCCACTCTTGGCTATATTGTGTCTTTTTTTGTTGTTTTAACAGTGGCTATCTAAAATAGAGTTACTTCTAAATTTTGTGTGCTATGAGACCACAGTGGAGATGTTTATAGGTGGTATTTTTCCTGTTATTCAACTGGAATAAAATATTAGAACACTGATGAAATAGCTAAGGATGCCAATTTAGAGCAGATGAGGATGTGACCAATGAACCTAAAGCATGCTGTAATTCCAAGCTCAGCTATTTAATATCTAACAAGTAAGGACTGAATTAAGGGGCCATTAGGTTTGTGTCACGTAGTTATTCTCTCTGATCAGTACTTTTTTTTTACTGGGACGCTGGAGGATTGATAAAAACTCCCTGCTGATGGAAATTGTATGTCTTAAGAGCAGCCTGCAAACTTGCCCCAGCCAGCTACTTAAGAAAACTTTAGAGATGATATTTTGAAGCTGAACATCCAAAGCTTTTTGATTCTTCATGACTGAAACTATATTCCATTACTTAGTTGCATTAACAGATGTGATTTTTGTCAATGGGAACTTGGCAGAAGAACAAATTTCATCAGTTAATATTTGTAAACTGCTTTGAGATCCACTGATGAAACCTGGACTGAGAATAAGAAAGCCTGAAGTCTGTCTGCTGAATTTTCCATCTTTGAATCTATATTTATAGGATTTCTTAACGTCACTTTAATTATCGCCTTCCAATTTTATTCCTCTTTATTTCTTCTCCATTTCCTGTGTATAGATTGTTCTTTAGTCATTTTTCTGCTCACCCAAGGTTTTTTAACACAAAGAAGGGCCAGGTCACTTCAGTTGGTCTTACAGGTGGACTCAGTTGGAGTTTGCTCTCTCCTCCACCTCTTTCAAATACAATTTGACCCATTGTAGCAAACATCCAGGACATGTATCCTAAATGAAATATTGATCTGAAAATACCACACAGTGTCCTATTTCAAAGGAATGGGGTTTTTTCCTAGTTAGATTATAATTTCTCTGTTTTGATTTTAGTTTTTTGTTCTTTCTCCATTTTTCACAATGGTTTTATATGAAGGGAATGCTGGGCAAGTGGCACTGCCAGTGAGGGAGTCTGAGAATGATGCAGATGATGAGCTGTCTAGGCCTGCCCATCTGCCCCAGTGATGGCTGCTCAAGCTGCAGCACATCTTGCAAAGACCCTTTGATCATCCTCCTTTGCTGAATTCCCCAGCATGGTCATGGCTACCTTCATCAGGAACCCATTCAAGGGTGCATTTCTCCTACTTGCACTTGGAAAATTTCTAGCTGGACACTTTTTCTTATTAAGTATTAGTAATATTAGTAACATTTGATACTAAATATCTTAAATAAAAGTAGTTCTTGCGGCACAAGATTTTCATTTTTTGCTTGGTTGAGGGTTTTTTTGGGTGGTTTTTATTTTTGGGGGGTTGGGTTTTTTCGTGTTTTCTTTGCACAGACTTCAAAAATGTGGAATTTTTGAACATATATGTTGCCTAGACAGGAATCTCTTCCAAAGTTGATGTGTATGTTCAATTTCCCCCCCAGCACTAGTGCAACATATGCTTCTAGCCAGTCCTGATAATGTTTTTCAGTGGTATGAATCTGTGATATTTGTAGTGAGTTTCCTGGTGTGATTGTAATTCAGAAGTTGTCTGTAGCCCTGTGATATGTGCATAATTGTCCCTGTCCACTGCAACCACCAGCACCTCTTGTCAGCAGGATTGATGGTAACGTTTTGGTTCCTTTTTTGATAATTAATTGCTGTTCCTTCCAACAACAGGAGACTCAAGCAGAGCTTTTGTTGCTCTAAATTTGAAATCTTAAGTCTGTGGAGATGTTTCCAGGAGGTATTTTCTCCAGTTCAACATACACTGTAACCACAGGTGTTGTATCATCAAAGAAAGAACCCATATGCTAATATAGAAATAACAGGCCTGTTTATTGTTGCAGTGCATCACCATCAAAGCAAACAACAACAACCACCTGTCTTTAGCTGTATAATTAAACTGATGGGTCTTTATTCTGTGCTAAATGATATGGTAATATATGGAGAATAAGAGGAATCATCCTTTCAAACTTTTGAGATGTTTGCAGCACTGTTGAAAACTGGCTTTTAAAATAGTTTGGGTTTTTTTTTTTTTTTTTTTAACAAATCTGTTCCTAGTAAATGTTTTTCCTGGTGTAGTTGTGCTTTGCTTAGCATTTTTTCCATGCTGGAAATTCATCTTTCCATAGCTTTGGATGGCCACCTGTTCTGGTATCTTTTTCTATGAGGTCCTCAGTGACTCATCTTGTTTCATTTTTATCACCTTTTACTTTATCACTCTCAAGGGCCCATTTTTTGTTTCTCTCTGCAGTTAAAAGCAAGCTGAAGCCCAAAGATGGTCAATATCCTGACTGGATATCTATCATGTGCTTTTCTCTCTCTCTGTCACACGACAGAGATGCAGCAGTGGTGGTTCCATTCGCAGACATCAAAAATCTGTTGATTCTTTTCAAACCAGCACAACCCTGGTGTTCCCCCCTGCTGAGTGCTAGCAAACACCTCGGGATTTGAATGTTGACTTATCAGTGCAGAAATCAGTCAGGAATGTGTTCAAAAGTTTCCTTTGTATGCAAGTTGAACCATCTGCACATTATGCCAGCTCTGGAATGGCTTGGTCAGACCTCCATGGCCAAATCTTCTGCTAGTTGACCACGTTTCCTACCAAAACCAAGCTCTAACAGAACATGCCTACTCCTACAGTTACTTTAATTGGAGAACAAATTATAATGTTGTTTTCACAGATCACTCTTCCTCCAGAAACTCTTTTGACACAGAAACTTGCATAACGAGTGCTCTTAGATGAGTAATCCAAATCGTGTTTTCTTTTAAAAGGCCAATCCTGAGTCCCTTTTGCTATCCACCAGACTTGTTAGTGCAGGCAGAAGGTTGTGCTGGCCTGCAGGGATGTGTCATATTGAACCTGTCATATAGGACATGGCTCACAAAGAATTTGGAGCATTAGGAATTTAAGGTTTTTGACAAACTGAGAACTTTCGTTATGAATTATGTATTTCTGTTCAAGAATTAGTGTGCCCTGCTTTTTTAATGATGCCTTTTTGCTATGCCCTTATTTAAATATTTCAGTCTGATTAAAGAGGAGAGGTATGGCAGGTCAGCTGGGAGGCTGTGCACCTTTCCCTGTTCTTGCAGGGATAGGGAAGGGGAAGACCCAGCTTTCTGAAATCCCCTCTTTCAGAATTCAGCCTTATTCTTCTTGGCATGTTATCACTTATGCAACTTCCTATTGTCTGGGACTCTTAAGAAAAATGTGCCTGTCTAAAGAGTGTGCCCCTTGGGCAGAAATACTGCCATGAGGCAGTGGGCTGGGACCTTCACCATGGCAGTTGTGGGTTTATTATTCTGAGGGCAGTGTCTGGGTTTTGAGCAGATGTTCTTTACTCCAAGGTTTTCTTCAACAGGCTACTGTGAATGAGTTGATGCCAGGCAGGAGTGCTGCTTTTGGGGATGTTTTGTGGCCAAGGGTAAAGATTTGTTTATGAAGTTGGCAGTGTGAATTCTGTGTCTGTTTATATCATATTAGTTCAGTTGTGATAAGCGAACAATAAAAGGGATTTTGTGTAAAGAAACCAATGTATGCTCAGTGCTTTCTGCACAGGCAGGAGTGGTGGTCTGCAGAAGCCACACCAGTCACTGCTCTTGTTTAATGAGGATTGCAGCAAAACTGACAGTCTTTTCATGTGGATGTCCAAGCCACAAATTAGCCCTGTTAGCCTATTTAGGATTCTTTGATCATTTACACATAAAGTGTAAACTGTTTTACACTTTTATCTCAAATACCATCCTGCAAAATGCTTCATTTTACAGCACAGGTCCCCTCCAGACGACGTTCTGCACCTGTTTGCACTGGCAAATCTCTCCTCTACTTTTTTCTAGGGCTCTGTTCTGTAGATTTATTTCTAATCATCCATAAATAGACTCATCTGTGTTAGGTCTGTATGTCTGAGTAAGGGAAGCCACATGACAGCACGCCTCACTTGTTGGAGCAACAGCAGATCTGGGGAGAAAACTTGGTTTCATGGGAGTGGATGGAAAATTCTCATTGAATCAAACACTTCCAAAAATCTCTGTCAGCTTCTGCTCCAGACTCTGCTTCCTTGTGTGGGACAGGGTAAGCTGCACAGGCTTGGCTTATCTTTCAAAAATATGGCTAGTAATACTCAGCCCTGCAACAGCTCTGGAACTAGGGAGAATAAAAAGCTGAAAAAGTTATTTTTTTTTTTTTCCTCTAAACAAATGTAGCACAGTTTGGTTTGCCTGTTCTGAACAGTGGGTTTGCCCACTTTATTTTGTCAAATATGCATGTTATAGAAAGTTTAGGGATATGGCATTATGACCAGATAATCATGGTCATTTTGGACTTAGGCGTGTGTTGAAGGGTTTACAGGATGTGTATTTACATTTCATTATAGAGCTGAGCTAAAAGATAGTTTTTCAACTATCAACTGTAGCTGATAAACTGTAGTTTATCAACTACAATTTGGCAGTTTCAGCTTGTTTTTCTATTTTATGACTTCAGTGAATGAAGTAAGTAACTGGTGTTTATTGAAGATAATTGAGGGGAAACACAAAAAAAAGTTAAAATTTTTCCAGTTTTATTAGTCAATGAAATGATTTCTTTTCCTGATGCTTTTATTTTTAGGAAAAATGATAATGAAAATGTTCCCATTATAAAGTGGAAATTTCAAAATTACCACTTTATAGCTTTGAGAAAACCCCAATGATTTCATCAGAGCATGACTGATGATACAAAAACCTAAACCAATGAAGACTAAAATCAGGGATGTGATACAATTAGAAGAGCATTATGAGTAAAAATGTATGTGTTGTTTGGGGTTTTTTTTTTCCCACAAGGGCTACAATTTTGACAGTTTTTAGTAGTTTTAAAATGTTATTTAAAATAATTTTACAGTTTGGGCTATGATAGATAGGATTTATATGCTGCCTGTTTCCCCAGGCTGCAGGACACATTCCAGTCCCATCTTCCCCCTCTTTCCACCTTAAGGCAAAACTACCTGTACTTGTCATATCTGATGGACACTTGTCTAATATATTTTTTAAGACCTCCAGGGTCAGTCTCTCCATCCTCCCCAAGCAATCTATTCTAGTGCTTCCTTAGCCTCATTGTTCAGTAATTTTCCCTAATGTTTAACCTTAATCTTTCTTCCTTCAATTTAATCCTATTACTGCCTCTCTTCTCTGCCATGGGCATGGAAAATAGATTCCTCCCTGCTTCTTTGCAGCAGTTTTTTATGTGTTTGACTCTGCCCTCCAATGCCCTGTCTCACTTGTTTTCTTAAAGCTAAGCCACCCCAGTCCTCGTTTCCTCAGAGGTCCCTGTGGTCTGTACCTCTGCAATGACTCTCCAGATTGCACATGGGTGGTTTTCTTCTTTCTACAAACATATTTCTCAAGTTTTAGTGCTGCATTTTGTTAGCTGAGGGAGCCTTGATGCTACAAGGTCTTGCAGAGTGGGAGAGCACTGAAGTGAGTGGGATGAGTGGTTAAAACCCCCACCTTTGTGCAAGTCTGGATGAGTGTCCCCATCACTGGAGATGTCACAGACCATTCACTCAGGCCAGTTGCTCCTTGCCTAGAGCAGGAAGGGGGGTGTGTTTTGCATTTTTCTCCTTTGTTAAATAGGTTTTAGCTCCTGGGGTTCGTGGAGCAGCTCTAAAAGGGCAGCCAGAGACATCCTGCACCTTCCTGCTCCCACTGCTCCCCGCCCTCCATGCACCTACCTGCCTCATGCCATGCTGAGGTGTTGTTTTCTGCCCTCTCCTACAGCCTGGGCATATGGACCTGGAGCAGAAACTTACGGGTATATGCAAATGTTTTAATGATGCTATTTGCATATCTGGAAGTGATTTACAAAACGCTGCACATGGAGTTGCTTAAAACTTGGCACCAATAGTTCATGGAGGATCATGGCACAACACAAGAGAAACTGAATTTCAGCTGGTTTTTGCCAGCTCTCGCTCTGCACTTTTGGCGAAGGCTGAAGCGAGTCTGTCAATGAAGGAAACGCCTCAGTCCTCGTAGGAGCTTCAGTCCTGCCCCAGGGCAAAACATCCCACCATGGACTGCCTTCCTCTGCTTTCCTGTCACTTCAGGAGGAGCAGCCAGCTGCAGTTGGTCCTGGCGGTGGGAAATGCTCTCTTGAAAACCCTCGGGGGGTCCTGGGGGTCGAGCAGCCCAGGGAAGAATATTCTGTCATAGGACTACAGAATGGTTTGGGGAGGAAGGAACATTAAAGGATCATCTTGTTGCACCCCCTGCCATGGGCTGGGACAGTTTCTACTGTCCTAGGTTGCTCCAAGCCCTGTCCAACCTGACCTTGGACACTTCCAGCCAAAGCTTCTCTGGGCAACTTGTGCCAGGGAAGAATTTCTTTCTCACGTTCGTCTTTCAGTTTAAACCCATTTTCCCTTGCCTTTTATGTTGAGATCTACACTGCTTTTACAGATTTTGTTTATTATTTGTTTTCCTCCTGGGATATGCATTTATAAGACTTGGAGATGCACTAAATTTAAATATTTGAGTTTGAATCATTTTCAGAAACAAGTAGCATTTTACATCGATCTGTAAAATTTGGTTCCAGCTGGGCCACTTTTTTGGATCCACCCTGTATTATGAACCAAATGCACTTTTCCCATTCCTGTTTGTTAGAGGTGATGTTGTCAAATACACAGTCATTGCCTATGGAAATGTGTGGGGTAGGGGCATGGCACAGATGAGCAGAGGCACCTAAACCCTGCAGCATCATTTTCCTATAGAAAGCCAGTTTGCACATTTTTGTGTTCACCTTTATATTTGCCACTTCTATTTGCATTACTTTCTTTTATTCTGGATTTTATTTTAGCAATAATGAGAGTGAAGGCATTGGAACTTTTGGAGAGTGCCTGGAAAAGAGGTGCTCTAGTCAAAAGAAAATTTGCTCTCAAGTCCCTGTATGCAAGGCCATCGTAGGTGAAGCTCAAAATAATTTATCAGACCTGAGTTCAAGCACAAAAAAATTTGGGAGGTTTTTTTGCTGGTGAGAAGCTCCTTGCAGAATGGTCATCCATGAGTCCAGGTGAAGACTGGACACATTCTTGGAGCAGGAATCCACACATTTCTGTTGACAGAAGGAAATTGCACATGACTAAAACTAGAATAAAGTGGTATTTAAGGGAAGAAATTTTATTCAAGCTTGACCTGTCATTGTTTGCTTCCCAGGCATCTCTTTGTGTCTGGGGGTGGAGGCAGAGCCAGGGTGAGAAGGACTTTTGCCCATTGCAGCCATTTTTATGGTTGTTTGACTTCTTTGCCATCAGGTAGAAAATTTTATGCCTTGCTAGAGGAAGAGGAAGGAGAAATCCAGCCTCATTCTGAATAGCATATTTAGGTTCTCTGAGGGTAAACAAACCCTGTCTGCCCATGATGAAGTTATCCCTTTCCCAAATGCCCTTCACTGTGTGAGTGAAGGGCGTAGCTGGGGGCCCCTGCATATTAAATCACACGTTTCTCACCTACTTATGTCAAGAAACAAGTGGTTACAGCAGATGAGGGGAGTGCAAGGAAACAGCAAGGCAGGATATCTTGCAGTGCACCAGCCTCTGAGCCACTGCCAAGCATTTTGTCAGCTTGGTAAGGAAAAAAAAAACTAGAGGAATTTTAAAGAGAGAGAGACCAGTTCATGGCTGATTCCTCCAGCTGCTCAAGGCTGTTCTTCACAGAAATATTTAGCTACTTCACCCTGCTTAAGGGGCTCAAAGTACTTCACTCTGTGTCTCTGGGATGGAGTGCTATGGTGGGACACTAAAAGCCAAATATTTTCTCCACAAGGAAATAAAAGTGTCCTGTTGCAAAAGACAAAACAATTCCCTAGATTGTCCCTGTTGCAGACAATGCACAGCTCCCATACCACTCACAGCATGTTTTGTTGCCATTCTGCTAACATTGCATGTACTTTATATTTTCTCTGCAATTGTATAAATAGCATATAGGAAGAGAGGGACTATTTAGGGAAAATACTAATTAAAAGGAACAATAGAAAACAGGAGACCTTATGTTTCTAAAATTAGAGGCTGGTTATTCAGTAATAAATAGCCCTGTCATTATTAGTTTGCAGTCCCTCCTTTCTCTTGCCTGACACACACAATATCGCTGTTATCCATGGTTTGCCTGTCTAAACATGGTTTCTTTCCAAAGCTCTACATTGTTTGCTAGCCCTTGTTAAAAAAGCTCCCCAGTTCTGGGCTTATCTGGCAAAAGAAAATAGGGAGAAATATTCTTTCTAAACAAAATGAATTTGATGAAGGAATAAAAAGAACATTAACAAAGGTACTTTCATGCGCTTCCTGCTGCATCTCGCTATTGGTCTCTGGTAATTTCAGAATCCTGGGAGCACGGGCCATGGTTTTATTTCCTAATAATTAGCAAGCATGTTGATGGGTTTGATGGCTTTGTTAAGAATGTGCTTGCTTAGCTTAAAGGGAAAGTGTGATTTGAATCTCGGAGCACAGTGAGTAATTGCTCTGTGCAGGCATGGCTCTGGCTGGGGCTGTGCTCGTGAGGAAGGCAGCGAGGTTTGTGCCTGTGTCAGGAATGACCTCAATGTGTTTTTCTAGCCAGGCCCCAGGCCAAGCCTGTGAGCAGCTTCAGAACGCTTACATCCCAAGCAAAAACATGGAGGCAGGTGAAATTTATGGTGTTTTAGTGTACATAATGAATGGTCTTTTTTGGCTGATAGATGCTGTACCCCTGACAACAAGAACTGGCAGCAGAAATTTCCATTTCAGAGTGAAGTTAGGGCAGTTCTGGATCACCTGAGCTTCTCGCTTCATGGAAAATCAACTCCTACAGGAGGACCCACCACCACAAGGTTCACAAACTTGTCCTCCTGTTGGGCATTTGAATACTCAGGAATGAGTCTTACCCACACTAGACCAGTCTTTTCTTGTTTCTTAATGCTAAAATTGTGTTGCTCATCACTGGGTTGTGTTTTGAATCTGTTTGAAAGATGCTGGGCTGAATGAAGTCACCTTGTGCTGTCATTGCCTCATTTGTATTGTTGTCTGGAGCAAAAAACAACCTTTTGAAAGGTGAAAAATGGATGTAGAGGGTGTAGGAATCTCTGTTGGCTCAAGGGACAGTAACAGGGAAGAAAGGAAGAGAATAAAGTTCCCAGGGAAAAAGATAAATACAAAGAAGGAGCAGGAAAGGAAAAGGCATGAACAGCCATAAAAATCCAGTGCTGTTAGATGAAAACTGGAGTGATTCTGTCATACCAATGATGGGAAAGCATACCTCTACTGGCTTTCACTGACAGAGCTGCAAGCAGCTGCTGTGGAAGGAAGATGACTTGAGCACGAGTGAAACTAAGACACTGTACACTTATTTTGTGGAGTGAGAGTGTAGTGAGGGTTCATCCATCATCATCATATCCTCTGTTCAATGTATTGCCCTTGGCAATGGGTACTCAATAGCTAATTTAACTTTTTTTGTTGTTCAGTAGCAAGATTTTGTGCTTAGTTCCTTAGCTGTGATTTTTCACCAGCAAAGAACAAACAAATCCCTGAATTAAAAACTAGAATTTGAGACACATATTTTGGTTTCCAATGCTACTCATCTGCTGGCATTTGATGTATCAATTGCAATTAGACTGCTTGCTAATTGTTTTTCTGGATCTCCTGTTTTCAGTCATAACTGCATATTAAGGGGAGGTGGTGATAGGAGTCACAGCTTTCTGTTCTGCTAAATGAGAAGAAACAGAGCAAAACTTCTACAAACCCTCAGTATAAAGTACAGGAGATATCAGTAGACTTTACCATCCACTTGATTCTCAACACAGGCCCTGCTGTGTGTCAAGGTGCCAAGCCCAGGTCTGTAGCAGTCCAGATAAAGGGAAACCTACAGCTTCCCAGAAAGTAACATATGGCTGTGACACTTGAAGCAAGAGCACAAAAATAAATTTTTCTCTAGCAAAAAAAAATTAAAAGTGGTAATAGATTTGGCCATATGAACACGTTCCTTCCAAAGACAAATGCAAAAAACCCTTATAATAGTTTATGTTGGGCTTAATTTATTTGAGGGAGAAGAGCTGGCTTGACACTGCTGATACACTCCTGTGGATCTGGCAGTTTAGGTAGTCCCAGCCCAGTACTTTGGTCACTCAGTCATGCCTTGCTTTGCATTTATCACTTCACCATGTAATATTCTATAATAAAATGGAGAAGTTAAGATACTGTGCACAGCGGCCATCAGCTCATATTTAAAGCCCTAAGTGAACGAGCAGTAAAATCTTCTAGGAGTGTAAAACCCAGACACCTTCCCCTAAACCTGTCTGAGGCAGCTCAGAGGATGAACTTGAAACAAACAGCACATGGTGTGATATTGAACATTTTGTCATCACGTGCTGAGTTTTGTAGACTTTCAAAACTCCACGGCAGTTTAGAAAAAAAGGCACCAGTCTGAGATAAGAGTTTCTGGGAATGGACTCCCCTCCCTTCACAGCACAGATTTCAAACCTTTGCTGAGCAGAAGCTGTTGCATTAGGGGAAAAATACTGGTTTTGCATGGGTTTAGCTTAAATCCATCTGGTGAAAGCATAGATCACTGGCTTATTATAGTGCACTGACCAGAAGACTTGACCTTTTCCCTTCAGTGGGACTCCAGGGTGGCCTCTTCCATTGTCTGTCCATGTGGATTATAATCTCCTTGGGCTAGGGATGCTCCACATCCATGTCTGGAACCCTTCTGCTAAATATTGTAGAATATTGAAAATATTCTGCTAAATATTGTACAGATCTTGGTGGAAACCCCCTTTGGGGTCTGACTAGGGTGCTGAGCAGCCCTGGCCTCCCCAGTGCTGGCTGAGTGAGGGATTGGTGGCACCTGGTGCCTTCCCTTGCCCAGTGCCAGGCAGCCGGGCAGAGAGGGATGGGGCAGAGGATGGGCTCTGATATTTTGGAGGCCTGTCCTTCATCTCTGCTCCTTGTCTGACTGCATGAAGTTCTTCTGAGACTTGCTGCCTTTCCCTCCTCTTCCCACTTATTCTTTATTCCTCCTCCCCTTCTGACTAATTAAAAACAAAAAAAAAAGGGGGGGTGGGGATTGGGAGATTAAAGTTATTGGGGAGGTGTGGTGGTTTTCAGAGTTAAACAACACTGAAAAAAGAGTTTCCCTTCATTTAGTATTTTAAAAAGCAATAAGTAACACGGCAGGATACGATTGCAATAATATGAAAAACTCTGAGGTATCTGAAGCTTTATTCTGTTGCCTCCTGCCTCTCCTGATCACTATAAGTCAAGCATGAGCTATTACTACTGTACATAATTTCTGTTATCCTTTGAGATCCAATCACTCCCCTGACAAAGTGATTTTCTGACTTTTTCAGCCAGGCTTACCTACCTGTTTGTGTATGTGTGGATGTAATTTATCTGTTTATTATAATTCCAATAATGAAAAGAAAGTGAAATGCTATTATGAAGCTCAGCATGGTAATCAGTTTGTTGTTATTGCTGGCCATGACAATCATTCTTAAGTCTCCATTTTGTTAATGGCACACCTTAGATTTTTTCCAAGGCAAATGGGATTTAGCCATGACTTTAATGAAAATATGTGATGGTAGAACAGGGCACTTGAGTTTGTGAATAAGTTTACTTATGTGAGTAGATCTCCATATTTTAAGTGGACATTTCTCACATAACTTAAAAATGGTAGTTTTTAAGGCAGGGAATTAGGGCTTTTTTGATGCCTTACAAAATCTAGACTTGTGGGATCTTTGTAAATAAGGTCACTAAAACTTGTTTCAATGAGAAGTAAAGTTAATTTCAGAAGAGAAAGAAGATGTATTTCTAAATCGTGCATCTATACCAAAGTAAATTAAAGAGAACAATACCTATATCCTATAATGGATATTTGCTGTTTGTAGTAAATACTTCCAAGAGAACCATCACAAAATTAGTTTTGTAATGTGTATGGTGAAAGCAGTGGAAACAATTCCTCAGTCAGTGGGTAAACAGGTTTTCTAACATTGATGGATACAAGCTAGGAAAAGTATTGAATTGTTTTCTAATTAGCCTTTTTTCCCGACAAAATTGCCTCTTCATAATTTCCCTCCATGTCCAGTGCATAAAGGTATCTGTGTATATGAATTCAATTTATATGCCAATGATGTTTTATACATTGTCCTGTCTGCATCTCATTACTGTCATTAATAAGCACTCCAATACATCTCGTTACAAGGTTAATTGGGACAAATCTAAAATACGTCCCCTTTTATATTGTAAATATGATATCTCCTGGCAGCACAGTTCTGGTGGATGGACACAAAATTAGGATGTCTTATGAAAGGTTCCTATAAGGTACCATAGCTGCACTCCATGCCTATATTATGCTGTAAGTGCAACTATGTGGAAAATTTGGCTGCATGCAACAGAATTGAGGTGAAACCTGCACTTTCCTAGGACAGGATGGAATACAGTTTTGCACAGCTACTCTGCTTTTGTTTTGGTTTTTGGCCACACTTGTGGGCCAAAATCTTTTATATTATGTTACATGTGCTGGTCTTTCTAACAGCTGATTTCTGGTTTTGAATGTAGGGTTTGAAAAGTGCATTCCTTCACAAGGCTTGGCTGCACCCAGGTCTGGCAAATTTAAAAAAGGGAATTTTTCATGTAAAAGGCATTTTCTCTGGGCAACAGATGAGAGCCTTGGTGCTTTCATATCAAAATTCATCTCATGTCAATATCAGTCAGTGTCAGCTAAGATAACACATTGGAACAAGTACATGGGTCACATTTATGGCTTTATTCCACAGGACCAAGGGTTAAAATCAGGGAAAGTGGGACTGAAAGGTTCTCTGCTGCAGATGTGGCTCATACTGCCAGACCTGGGCTGCTTCACCTGATGGGCACAATTCACCTCACAGGTTTTGAGACTTGAGTTTGTCCATGGACTACATTGAGTGTGAAGGGTTAAAAGCTTCCACAGCACCTGTGAGTGGTGTTAGTGATGCTCCTTACAGAGATATTTATGTCCTATACCACAGAAGAAATGAATTCCTCTCCAAAAATCTGGGCTAAGGCTAATACACCGACTAAATCCCTCCAAAAGAGGGCTGTCCTGGCCTTTGTTTCCTCTTTGCAGAGTTGAAATTCAGGGATTCTGTACCCCTTAGTCAGGAGATCACCCTGCCACAAATTTTTTATTATAAGCACTACCAAACTGGAGACATGATCAGGAATCCTAAAGAAAGGGCTTTAGGGCAATGGCCTGAAACCCTGGCACTCCAGCCTTTCCTGTGATGTTAGAACACTGTGATTTATGCTCATCTGAAGTTGAGACAAAATTTAATTTAGCCCACTATATACCTGGAAGAAAAATAGATCTCCATAATGCTGTTTCTGTGGGAGGCATAAAAATATTGTTCATGTTCCAAGTTGAGGTAGAAAACAAATACAAAACACTGGACAAGAAAGTGAGTGTGTATTACAGAAAATGGTAAATTCCAGCTCCTCATCAGCACAGTAAACATATCCTTTTTTCCCTGACAGAGAATGTAAAGTTTCACATCCCCAAGCATGAGATAAATAGCTTTGGCAGGCCGTGTACCATAGCCCCAGTTTAATTGATACAGTACTGTCACTTCAAACAAGCCATATTAGTGGCATGTTATCTCTACTGTTGTTTGTTCCAGACCCTAGGCAACAATTAATTCTGTCATGCCAACAAATACTTCAATTGATTTCTAATGTACCATTGCCATAACAACTTGGATAAATATACCCGATAAAATCTATAGAAAAGTTTTTATCTAGCTGATAAAAATCAGAATAAAACCCCAACCAACCACCAAACAAACCCACAAAAAACATCCCAGCACAGCCCCACCATCCTGCAATTTGAGGTTGCTCAGTGGATCCTTAAATGTCACAACAGGAAAGGCTGTGATGGTTGATGCTGTGAAGGATCCCAGGCTGATGCCATTGGGTACTGGACTGTCCCTGCATGGTTTCAGTGACCAGTTTAGCAGCACAAAGCCACAGGATTCTACTAAGACTTGACCTGCTCTGGTCCTGGTGAATATTTGACCTAAATAAAATTCTACATTAGTGATACTGATGCAGAGATGATTAGCTAAATAACTTTCTTAATTATATTTTTTCATCTGAAGAGCCTAATGAAACTTATATAGGTCTTACAGGAAATATCATAGTACTTTTGCATTAGAATCAACCTTCAGTAGCACTCTGTATTGCTAATATTAAGTAAATGTTTTAACAGATAAAACAGTTGTTATTGTGCTTGAAACTTCTCTGACTTGGCAAGAACAAAACAAATAATGGGTATCAGAGATCTCATCCTGTGGAAAGTATGCCTCAAACCAAACCCCCAAACATGTGCTTTTATCACTCAAAATCATCCAAAGTACACATGCATCTGCCAGCCCTGTCCAGTGGTGAGGCACTCCATAGTGCATTCAGAATAACTTCCTGTTTAAATTTACTCTCACTCTGCAAGTTTCTGGGAAAATAAGTTTGACTTTACTAATGTCCTGTTGAAAACTGATGAAAAAACATCCAAATGAGGTATCTTACCAACACTTTTTAAAACTAATAACTTTATGTGCTACAAAGTAATTTATTCCTATTACTTTCAGAAAAAATATTTTCTATGCATTCAAAATCCACTCTCATGTTTTTTTGTTCAAAATCTCTTACCTGATTTTTGGCAGGATAAATTCCTCAGAATCTGTTATAGATACTGAGATACTTAGATGTCTTTCTCCAAAATGCTTTACTTTCTTTTATTTCTCTTAATGGCTAGAATTCCTAGAAGAGACAATACAAATATCAAAGAATTATTGAGATATAGAAACATTTAAGAAGTGTTTGGAAAGACACCCCTAGTCCATGTGTCTATATGTGTGTGCTGTTTTTTTCAATCAAATTTTCAGGAAGATTGAAGGGAAAAAGCAAGCCCCAAACTATCTTCCCTATATTTTAAATCCCTTAAGATCAGACAAGATTCCTCAGTGCAATGGTGGATGCTGTGTCACTCTGATCCTTGAGATGTCCCCATGGTCTGTGGAGGTTACATGTGCCACTGGAAATGCCACTTTCATCCCTGACCTGACCTCTGTGTGACTCACTGGTTGTCCCAGGGGAGTCAGGTCCCTATTTTCTCTCTTCCCCTCTCCCTCTGGACGGTTGTGCTGATGCCAATACAATAAATTAGCACTCACAGTTTCCTAATAATCCCTGTATTGTCCCAAGATGTTCCATGGCTGGCTCAGGAGCACTGCAGACAGTTTTGAAGTCTCAAGAAATGCTGCAAGATGCCAGTTTAGCCCTCAATGACAGACCTTTAACATGTCTTTGGAGACAGAAAGGCAGGGATGTGTTGATTTTTTCTTTGTCTTCTTCTGTGGCCTGAGCAGACTGCACACAGGCAGAGCACAACCACCTACATAAAATATATTAACATGTTAAAGGATGTAATTTCTGGGTCTTTTGTGCAGTTCCACTCATCATCTTTGAACAGTAGTTCTCTCACAAGTTTGTGTATTGGTGTATTTTGGTGGGTTGCCTCTGAACAGGTTTTGAAAAGCAAAGAGAAATTCTGTTTTTTCTGAACAGACCCTGCACCCAGGGGTGAGACCTTCACCACTGCCTCAACAAAGAAATCTGGCAGAAAAAAAACCCTTTTTGCTGCTTTTCTTCAGGCTGCTGAAGCTTCAGGATGCCCTGTGGCATTTTCTGGGCTGATACTTTGGTGGTAGATGTTTGATTCTCTTCCTGAGTTTCTTCAAAACTGATCTGGTAGGAGAGCTGAAAATACCCTCAGCAGGGTGGGATCTGGGTAGTGAGACAATACTTAGATAGAAAAACTTTATGAAACAAATTCCTGAAAATGTTGGAGGGTGAAATAAAAGAAAACAGAAAGGGTGCAGGCTCTTTCCACTGAAGATCTGATTCCCACCTCGGTTCTGCTGCAGCAGAAATCAGGACCGTGGTCCCATGGCCTCAATCTTACTTAGAGTGGGGGGATTTGTTATATATATTTAAAACTGGAAAACCAGAACTTTGCTGTTAGGAGGAGCGTGGTGCTTTGGAAGCCAAAGGTGACCACGTGTGCTGCAGAGCAGGTGAAAAGAGATTGTATCCAAACAGATACATTTATCTTTAGAAAATAAGTAAAAAAATTCATTTTGCTTTGGCAAAATGAAAAATTTATCTCTAATGTTTCTGCCAGATTCTTCAACTGACTTTTTTTTTAGATACTGTGTGACTCTGATCCTCCCTATGTTCCACTGCAAACTGGAGGGAGCTCCTAAGCTGCTGCAGCACTGGTGGAAGTGGGAATGCAGTCAGACTGAAAGAAGGAGGGTTTTCTGTCACTCTCAGATGAACACTTCTGTTACTGAGGTTTCTTATCAGAAAATGCACAATAGCACTAGAGTGTACAAAACGAGAGCTCCCACCAAATGTCAGTCACTGCTGATAACAGGAGTTCAGTAGCAAAAACAAGATATTAGAGCTTGTTTATCTTCTGGCTGTGCTGTAACTGTCCCTTCTGAAGCACAGACCCCCAGCCAGACAGGCTCCTGCTGCCCTGTACAACACAGGAGGGTTGGGTTTGTGTTCCAGGGAAATGTGTGTGTCCAGAAGAGCAAGGGAGGTGGCAGTGACCCCCCAGGAAGAGCCAGAGATAATTGTGTTGTCTGTTCATCTGTTCAAGTGTCTTTATCTGGGAGACTCTTCCCTGTCCCTTCAAAGAACCAGAGGAACATTTTGTACCCTGTTGCACCATAAGGCAGTTACTGCTTTGAGGATTTTGAAAGCAATTAAAAAAAAATAAAGTCTGTTTTCAAAGCAACCCTCACCAAAAGGCTGGGCTGGAGGGAGCTGGGCTGCTTGCATGGCCAGAGGTGGGAAAAGCACCATCAATGGGAAAATCTGGGAGTTGTATCCAGTACTGGACTCAAGTACTTACAGGTGATAGAAGAGGCAGTTTAAAGCATTATAGCATAAAAATCCTACTCCCCTTCTGCCTATGTAGAAAGCTGGGTGCTGAGAAGAGCCAGTTTTACCTCTGCAGGTACCAAGAGCTGACCCAACCCTGATGGACCCAACGATTTCCATGTGTGCTCCATGTGCACAGTCTGTGGCACAGTCAGAAAAGTCTTTCTTTGCTAAGTATAGTTTGGAATTACCCTGGATTTATCATCCTACCTGTGAGCATTTGTTTGCAAATCATTTTAGAGAGTCAGTGCTTGGGTTTGCAGGAGAGCAGAGCAGTGAGTCACAGCACAAGCTGGCACTGGCAAAACCTCTCCATGCTAATGAGCTACACCCAGGAAATGTCTCCTGTGCCTGGGGGAGCTGCACTCCAGCCATCCTCCCCTGCAGCTTGTCAGATCCTTGGTGTGCTGGCAGGGAGCGTGGGCCATGTGGGACAGGTCACCCCTGGGCAGAGCTGGAGGTGCTTCCCAAGTGTCATATCCAGTGCAGGGAGGCAACACCAGCATCCCTTCAGCTGGTGCCACATTGTAGAGAATGAATGTGCACTGCTCCATGCTCAGGAGGAGCTGCTGTGCCTGGTGTCAGGGTCCCTGGAGGAGCTCCCAGGTGCAGCAATGATGAGCAGTGTCCCTGGCACTGCCCCATCCTTGGGGCTCAGTTGACATGTGGCTGTGGACAGCAGAAAGTGTGGCTGGTGCTGTGTTCCCTTGTTGTGCTCATTTTGCAGGTTGGCTCATAAGGATCTAAAACAAAGCAGGGCTCATAATGCTACATAAAAATCACTTTTCCAGGAAACAAATGTGCTTTCTGTGAACGTGTTTATGTAGCAGATAGATTAATATGAGGGGGATCTTTTCACCACCCAGTGAATTACAATACTAAGATAAGTGATGTTATCTTTAAAGGCAAATGTTTTTGTGTACTAATACCTTATCAGACATTATACCAGCAAAAAAAAAAAGTTCCTTTTCTGAGGCTGATAATACAAAGCCTTATGCATGTGCCTGTCTTGAGTGTTGCTTAAGAACAGTGAAACAATGAAGGCATTTGAAGACTATTAGCACAAAATGAGCTCAGCCATTGATTTTATTTCACTTAGTGTTTTAAAGTAGGTTGTATGCTTGCTTCCCACAGCACATATTTGATGTCCGTGACGCAAGTTTGCAAGTGGTTTGGTTTGAATCCTGAGGAAATAAATGCACCCAGGATCCCATTCTGTGACAGTTGTGATGCTCTCCCCAAGTGATCAGGCTGGGCTGGGTGAGGGCGGGTTCCTAATGCCAACTGAAACAGCATTTCAGCTTCATCAGCGAGCGAAATCCCACACTTGTCACTCAGAGAAGCAGCCTGAAAAATGTGGGATATCATCTTTTACATCAGTTTTAACAACCCCCTCTTGCAAGTGGCATTTGCATGCTGGAATGGTATTTGGAGATTCATAGTCTGAGGGGGTAGCACAGTATGAAATACAGATCTACTGTATTTTAATTGTGAAAACAACAAGTAATATTAGAGTTGTGTAAGTATCAGCTAGTTTAGGCTATGCTTATGTTGACATTTTTATGAAACACTTTGGAGGTATTTTTCTCTGAGTACCCATAATGGTTTTTGTACATGTGAATTAATCATATGGGTTAGTACCATTATCACAAATTACTTGTAGAAATCTGTAGTAAGGAAACTGAACTGAATATGGGCAGGCAATATTGCTAATAGCATTTAAATTTATGTGGCAAATTTACTAACACGATGTTGGAAAAATATACAGTATCTAATTAGAGAAGAAAATCCTTCACTTCACAAGCATTTTATTTTATGCAGCAAGGACTGTCATTCCTCCTGTGAAGTTTATGTTGGTTGAAAGCATAAATTTTGCTGATATATATACAGGTTTCTGTTCCCAGTGGTGAACACTGTTACATTTAGAAAATTGACAAAATCAATGGCAGTAAACCAAAGATCAATTTAAATTTCACATTTAGCTACTTGTTTTAGAGTTTCTCTGAAATTTACAGTCACTAACATGTTTTATGTTTAGAAGAAATAGATGAACACAGCTGCTGCCCATTTCTAGCAATTGTTTCCTGTATGTGTAAAGTGAAAATATATAAATGCACATATAAAATTACACATGTGATATAGTATACATAACACCACTCATCTGTCATGTAATTCTTGGCAGGCTGTATCCTTATCTGTTGAAAGCATTAGAGAATGGTCACTAATAAGTGTTATAAAAGTAATGAATAGTAATTGTTTTAGATACTCAAGCTTTCGAAGCTGTTAATTTACTCTCCCATTCTGCAATAGTTGTCACTCTAAAATCAGGTCACTATAGAGGTAAGAATCTATAAATATAGTGCCTGTGTCATATCCCATCATCTCCAAAAGGATCATGCTCTCTGTCTGTTTAAGAGGTTTACATATTCCTTATGATACATGTATGATGAATTAAGCACTCTTTTCTGGACCCCTTTAAATGGAAGGAATTGAAAACACAATAATGATATAATTAATTACAGTCTTACACGAGCAGAAAAATTACACCTTTTTCGATTAGTGTGAAATATAAGTGTCAAATCAGTAATAAAATCCTGATCAATAAAACAATAATAACGATGTTGTTAAAAGCGGACTTCGAAAGGTGTTCATGGCAACATGTTTTAGGGGTTAGAAACCCTTTTAAAATAAACGGATTTCATCTTTACACTGTGTCATCTAAATCATTACAATGTTTGTGTATACAATTATCATCAGACGATAAATTGCAGCTATTGAATGGATTAAGTCTGAACTGTTTGACCTCATAAATCTGGGTTTGTCATAGCTTCAGCAAATGCTTGTGTAACAATCAGTTGATTACATGGCAGAGCAGATGTATGTATGTTAACTGGAAAATATGAAAGGATCAGGGTAACTCAAAGTTCATTGGAAGAAGTTTATAAATGTCTGACAATATCATGTTAACACGTTCTCCATATACCTTTCTAGTTGGCATTTTTTCCTATTCTATTTTTTCTCCTATTTTACTGTGGGTTTTATGGTTAATCCAAAAAAAAATCATAAAACTAAAACTAAAATCTTGAAATATTTGGAAGAGAATTTAATGGAGCAGTGAAATATTTTGGCAGGATCCAGTGAGACACATTCTAAAAATATGATTAAAAATGGACCAAATAGCAATCATGAGTAAATAGCATTTTGGAAAAAAGCAGACACACATACTTGAAGTGGAAAAATGGCATGAAAAAGCATGAGGCACTTGACAAAGAGGAGCTTGGATTTCTGCAGGATTATTTTAATCTGTGAGTCATATCCCACAGATGAGGATTATGGATCTGTCTGATGTGGTTCACCTGAAATAAACATAGGCAGAAAATGAAGGGAGACCAAGAGTTTATCTCCAAAATTTTATTATTGTGTTGGAAGGCCAGTCTTTTTTTCAGTAGTACTGAAAATTAAGAGAAGGAATCAGACAAAAATAGTTAATATTACACACTAACATTTTTAGCTATGCATAAATAATTCTTCTTGGACCAATTTTTTAAAAACCTGAATGCTTTTACACAAAATTTCCCTGTGCACACAAAAAGTCTGCCTCTGGCTTCTTATAAGAAAAGAAAAGAAAAGAAACAAGCACATCTTTGAATACATATTATATGTAAATAAAGCTCAAGTTATTTCATATGCTGAAATATTTTCTAGGCTGGCATCAGTTTGTGAAATCAGCTCGAAAATCATGATTTCTTGATAGTTTCTCAGAATCCCATCACTGCTAAAGGCAGCTTGGACTGATTTTGGAAAAAATACTAAGCTGTAAAAAAGCAATTAAATCTCTATGCACATCTGGGTCAAAATTGTTACGTGATTTTTGGCCATTTTAATAATATCTTAGCTTTTGACATAAAAAGAATTATTTCTTGAGTATTTCATTAAAAAAATTACATTTTTGTTCATGGTCAAATTTAGCTCACTTTCCTGCTAATATTTTTAAAGGATCTCTTATTCAAATCAAATCTTTCTATGGTAAAATATTTGAATAAATCCAGAAGAAATTTTTTTTTGTTTTCATTAAATATTAAATTTAGTTTTTACTCCCACATGAAAATTATTCTTTTCCCCCTTAACTTCTTAGCTGACTAATGTAATGTAAAAAATCCCAGCTCTTTGAATAAGAAGAGACGTGTTCAGAGTGCACACCCACCAAAAGGTATGTGTAGTGTGAGTGCATTCTGCACTATCCACGTCTCTTCCTATTTTTGTTCAGGATGCCTTTGAAAAAAGGTTTTCCTCTTTGTGAGAAATACCGTGCTTAACAAGTGTCACTTGAAATTACTATTTTTGTATGCTCCTGTGAGAAATATTTGCAAGTAGTGCAATCGTGCAGCTCTTTTTGAACAGGTCTGCTCTGCCCAGGCTTCAGAACAGGGACTTGAAGGTTGGTGAGGGGACAGCCTTTATGTCATAACATGCCTTTTATTGTGAAAACCTTCAAAATCCAGCCAGGTTATACACTGACAGAAATTGCAGTTTGCACTTGAGCGACAAAGACTTTGATATTTAGCAGCTCAGATTTCCATATGTTCTGTCCTTGTGGAGCACAGGCAGAGCCGCTGCCCCCGTGCTGAGCCAAACCCATCCATCCCCTCAACAGCTCTGGGGCACCTGCACCGCCAGACTAAATCAGAATATATTCCCACAGCTGCACCTAAATGTATTTAATTTATTAGTGAAATATCTATGATAATTAAGAAGTAATTTAAAAAATTATAATATTGAAGTCTTACTGTAGAGAAAAAAACCCACAACATTGTAGTCTTTCTTTGTCATTTATGGTTCCTACAGCGTTCATATATGGCTGTCCCTCTTCTTAGCTCAAAATTTATCTGCCTTTGAATACTGAAGGCAGATTTTCACTTTGAGGAAGATCCTTAGGATGCAAAGTGTCATTACTCCAAGAAAATCAGTTAAGTGGCTATTTTCATCACTGGAGGAAACTGCTTCCAAATAATACCTTGCTAAATATAACAGGAACCACTCTACTGGGAAATCTCACTGTTGTCGGTATAGGTGTCTGGGTGAAGTCCCTTATAAAGTACCTGGGATTAGATTGTTTGTTTGCTTAATTTTTCTTTTCACCTTCAGCCTTGTGGCTGTGGAGGGGTTAATTTGGAAGTCATTACAAAGTCGTTTCTCTATAGCTGTTGAAGTACAAGTCTGCTTGAATTTGTGCTACTCCTTCCCATTGAAAAATGAAAAAATAAACTGTCACAGAGATAATGTTGTGGTATCACTTCAGTTGCCAGTGAACAATAGTCTATATCATAAGAAAAAAATATACATATTTTGCCACAAGCCTCTGATCAGTAGACACTCCACATGGAATGAGCATAGCAACTACATTATCTTTCACCCTGAGGTTGAGGTCATTGTCAAGGATTTGAGGACAAGCTTGTATTGCAGCTGCCTGCATTTAGAGCTGTCAGAGCTTAGAAAAACCTGCCTGATGGACACATTCTTGTTTTGTATTAATTTTTTTTTAAAGCTCTGCAATCCTATGGGAGATTTAATTAAGAACAAGTGTGGAAATCTCCAGGAAAAGGATAGCACTTTTAAGTACCTGTAGTTGTTTTTCATTCTGGTCCTGTGAACTCCTACAACTGAATTTAGTGTAAGAGAAAGCAAATGGCTAATGAACAGTACCTGTGCTCCAGAGCAGCTCCTCATTCTTTGCTGAAAGGCAAAGGCTGGCTAAATGTCCAGCTTTGGAGGGGTTTGTTTCATGGATATTCAGATCTCAACAAAACAGCTGGCTGGAGCCCTTGACTGTATTACAATTGGCCTCTTAATGAACAGATGAACTTTTCTTTTCACCGTTTCAAGTCTGTTCCAAGACTAAAGGGTAGCATGGCTATTTCATTTCTGACCTGCCTAACATATAATTAGAAGGTTCCTGGAGGTACTTATAATTGAATTATGGGTTGTTTCATGAGCATTCTTCCTAGTAGGTAGGGATGTAAAAAGCAAAGCTCATCTGGAATGCATGCAGGGAAAGCAGATGATTTAGTAGGTCTGTATATAGCCTGAAATATTAGATTACAAGTATGAGTCAAAAAAATCCACTGGTTAAAATTTATTTTTATTAGGAAAATTATCCTAAGTCGAAAGCAGCAATTTCTGTGACAGTATAACTGCATACAGCTCGATTGATTTTAGTGAAGCTCTACTCATTTATACCTACCTCAGGTTAGAGAAGGGTCCAGTGAATTAGTCCCAGTCACATATTTTTCAGACATGAAACATTCAGCTAATCTCTTGGAGCCCTGTAATTGGCTAACATAAAACATTACTGGATGATTAAAATTACAGTTGACTTTCAGATTTGTTGTCAAGTAGATTTGAAATGTGAGGAAATAACTTAAAGGGTCCCTTTTCCTCTCACTCTCCCATGTTTATGGATTGATTGTCAGATGCACAGCCCTTGTAGGGGCACAACTCATGATTGCTCTCAGCATACATGTCCTTCACCTCCTGTGGAAACTGCTGCTCTCAGTGCATGGACAGGATTATTTAGATAAATGTCAGCTTGGAAAATACAGGAGTATTAGTAGAGGGGAAGGACAACACCTTTCAGATATGACCAGCATTGTCCTCTGCAGCGTTGTGGATTTAGTTTTGATGGAGGTCCCAGCTCCTCTCTTCTAAAATGCTGCAAAGCAAAAAATTTCACTAATCTGTACTTTGACTATAGATAGCTAAATAACAGCCCATTTCATCCTGTCAGGGATGCTTTTGGAACAGGAACAGTTAGTGTTCAGATATCAAGAATACCTGCCAAATAGCCTTGATTTGTCTAAACAAAACCAAAAATTCCCTCCACTTTTAGCTATATATGAACTTGTCTTTTCTCATCCAACTCCCTTTTAGTATATATGTGCTATTTTGCCGAAAATATAAATTGAGCAAAAGATTGAAAAAAACCACACAAATCAGAATGTTCCCCTCCATGGCAATCTCTGCATAAATGTGGAGAAGAGAGGTGGGTTGAGAAGTAAAAACATTGACCTTTCCAGTTGCACATGAGGCAAAATTAAGTTCTGAGGTCACAATGTGCTGCATGATGGAATAAGGGTCCAGGAGCCACTCCCTGCAGCATTACCTTTGTGCTGGGAGCCATTGTGTCTATTTGCAATCTCTCATTTAGAAACAGGCCAGTCTCAGTCTTTAATTTAGAATATCATATTTCATGAATTTGTAAATAATAGCAAGGAAGCTTTCTGTAATCTGAATTAAACCATTTGACTAGGGAGGAGGAGGGGAAATCTGATTTTATGAAGCTGATAACTATGTCAGCTACCTTCAAGTCCAGTTACAGAAGAAGAACAGGAGTATTGGTTTTATTTTATCTGTGGACATTGTTCACAGGCAACTTTATCCCACCTTACCTTTTAAACTAAGGGCGTATTGTTAACCACAGCATGTTGAGGTTACTATTCTGGAAGTAAAGACTATTTAAAAAATATCTATCATTTTCCAGTAAAATGACCTGAGAATGTTTGTTATGAATGTTCAAATAGTTTTTGATCTCTTTCCTAATAAAGCACTGAATAACAATAATAAATGCACTGTTCACTAGTCCAACAGAATTATCTTAATAAGTAGTATAAGCAAAGCAAATAGAATCTGAAAACCCTTTCCTGGCATCAAAAGTCATAAATCTGTTTGTATTGTTTCCTTCTGGAGATCCTGTTTGCTGAACGGTCTTGTTGACATTGACTGTTTCTCTGGTCTTGGCATAATCAATATTTTAAATATGCTAAGAAAAATAAATAAATTAAATATGAAACTTAAATATCAAACTGCAGGCTGGAGTTATAGACATTTCCTCTTCCTCCCTAGCTGGCCCTACATCCAAAATTCTGAAAGAATAGAAATCAAATGCACCCCTCTATTTCAGCAGGTACATTACAGTACCCATCCAGGAGCAGGTCTTCAGCAGTATTTTCCATAAAGTGTGCCAAGGACAATGTGGAGTAAAAGAAGCAATGCAAAGTAGAAAAAGAGGAATATGAAATGGTGGAAGAGTAGAGGTCTTCTTGCCTCATGTGCAGTGTCAAGATCACAAACAGAGCAATACACCCTATTCTGGGATCCATACCTCAAAGAGGTTGGGAAATACTCATGAGATTCTAGGTAGAATTTCATTTTTCCATGAGAAATGAAGCAGCTTTCTCTAGTTGGTGTATTTGGGCACAAGTGGTCCTCGTCAGTGCAGCAGAAAGAAGATGCACAAGCATAATTCTCCTTGACATGTCTAACTTCTGGTTTTTGGCCTATTTATGGCAACTCCACTGGAGAAGGACTGGTTTCCAGTCACTCATCTTCAGTGCTTTTCTCTGTACTAATGGTATTTAGGGTACTTTTGGAGGGCCATGCTGTCAACAGCCCACTGCTGCTGCTGGCTTGTGTTCTCACCCTTAAATTCTACCAAGAAACCTCCCTTTGGCACCTGAGAAAATCCCCAAAATCACAGTTTTAGGTTCTTGGGAAAATCAGCCCTGTTATCACTGTTTCTTTATCCTTAAAGTCTCTGTGAAGGAGTGGATTGTTGATTGACATTTCCTGCTCTCTTTAGAGCCTTTGCCATAAGAATCTTGTGGTTCAGGACTGGTCAGTAAGAGGTCTGCATTAAAGCTCTTTTGCAAAATAGATCGAGGAAGCTTTGTTTTGTTGTTAAAGATGGTTTTTTTCCTCTTTGGAGAAGCAAAACACTTAATTCATTCTTATAGCAGTCATTTTAGAAAGAAGATGAAACATTGCCAAGAAACTATTTTCTTATAAACATCGTAATTCACATCTCCTCATTCTCTCTTCAATTTCTCTTCTTGCTGCAAACATCTAGACATTCCCTGTCAGAACATGCAAGTCTTTGCTTATGTCTTATTTCTTCAAATGATTCAAAATGTGCACTCATTAGAATACTGAGATCCTCTATTGAGTATTTACTGTTTTTCCTACTGCTGTGTGATATTTTGGCAGCTCTTAAAAGGTTTAATTCTGTTATTGTGAGAAAACATCACCTCTATCTACAGGAACAAGCACTAAACACCTAATTCCTGGCTCCAGCATTGCTCCAAAGAGCCACTGACTGCCCAAAATTGCCTTGTTGAGTGAAAATCTCTCATGCCACAAAGAGGAAACCACAAGTTCCCTTGTTCCCTTTCATCATTAATATTGTACCTTGGTCTCACCCAAGGGGAGATGTACAATATATTGAGAGTTTTATAAGTCAAGGTTTTGTTGTGATAATGCTTTTGGTAGTTTTATATATTGGTGACATCCCTGTGCTACCTGTCTGTGAAGTACTTAATTGATGCCTGTAACAAAGACAAGGCATAAAAAAGTTCCAGAAAACTTCTCTATGTCAGTTTTTGTTGATTGTGATTTTTGTGATTTGGGTTTTTTTGTTGTTGTTGTTGTTGATGTTGTTGCTGTTGTTGTTTTTTGTTGTTTTCTTGTGCAAGAGGCAGTATTTTTACGAGCTGCAGGGAGACTCCTCAGTGCTCAGGAGTGGTCTTCTCAAATGAGTTTTGAAGATGGTGTTGAGGAACTGAACAGCAAGGGGTAGTTTGCCATGACTGCATGCATTAAGAAATGTAATTTTTGTGTTTGACAAAGAAATTTGGAAGACCATAAGGCAAACTCTCAAATGCATCAAGTTGGATACCCACACTTGAAATTTTGAATATTATGGATCTAATATTTACAGTGCCCTAAGCTGATACCAGCATCATTTCCCTGATGAAGCAGCCATACAAAGTAATGAAGTTGCTTCATCCATTTTACTACTTTTAATTTCTGTGTAAGCACTTCTTAGCCTTGTAGACTTTGGACATGCCAGTCAGCCATGCTCTGTGGTTTCACTGGCTGTTAATTAAGCTGATAGTCTCTCTGTATCACCTTTTCAGTCTCTGTAATATTAATTTACTGGTACTGTTAGGCCAGCAATCAAGCAATTCCTTCTTTCTAAGTGGGAATGTTTGCTATTCTCTATTTTATTCAGGGTTCTCATCTGTAGCTTACATTTCTCTCTGCTTCTTGTTGCTTTATTTAAGAAATTACTATCCTTTGCGTTTCCACTCACTGCCTCTCTCCTTATTATTTCTTTCTGGCTCAGTGCATTTACCTGCCAGCTGCTTCCCTTTGAATTTTTTCAGCTTCCTTTGTATTCTTTCTCCACCCATATCCCAGTATAATAATATATCCTGTTGCAGCAAATGTGTCTGATCCTGTGCACAGCAGTCAATCCATGAATTTCCTAAAGGTTTTTCATGTACAATTTGCTCTGCACACGCCACTGTAAAATTATATTTTAATTTGTTAAAACCTCCAATAATTATTAATATTTAAATCAAATCAAGCTAAAAGACTATGTTTTTCAAATCAAAGCCTGTATATTGGAGGAGACTGCAAAGACTATTAGTGTGTCTCGTTGAAGGCTCACAGAAAGTTTTCAGCCTTCTCGAAGAAAGCATCAGTATTCATTTTTGATGTTGAGCCTTATGAATCCTTATGTTTATAACACTCCTCAACTGGAATAAATCTTCCAGCTGATTATCACAGCATTTGGCACAGTGCCACAAGCAGTTCTGGGAACAGTATTCAATCAATGTGTAAACTAGTGAAATGCCAGGAACTTTTGAAAGACCATGAAGGATGATTAGTTAGTAAAGAATAAACAATGTTCCAATGCTGAGTGCAGCTACCAGCTAACGCAGGGCTGAGGAGGATTTTCCATTATTTAAAATGAATATATAACTTCTAATTTAGGCAGGTATTTATGTTTTGTTACTTCACACTCCGACGTTTATTTAATCAAAGCCAGGTATACAGGGGTAAGATTTTAAAAGAAATAAACACTTTGATTATACTGTAACATGTCTGTGTTACCAGCCATTCACTCATCCTTTATTTATACTTAAATGGGAAGCTAATGGAATATAAAAAAGGAAAGGTGAAAACATTTTAACATCAAGAACTAACATACTGAAAAAACCCTATTTCTTGGTCTTACTGGAACAGTCATGCTTTAGATTGTTGCTGTTTATGCTATGTTTTGGTGCTTGATTTTATTCATATAACAAGTATGCTTCCTTTCTAAGTTAATAGCACTTATGCTATTGGGGAAAAGGATTTTTCTGTCTATGCATGGTTGAAAGAGTCTAGTTTTAAAGCAGTGAAAGACTTGTGCATTTCCCTCAGAATTTAGTCCTCTTCTGAAGTGCTCACCTAAATCCTAAAAACCAAAATAATCCTTGGGTCTCAGAGGATGGAGTTAGTCCTATATATTTATATGCTAAAGTTCTGGTTTCCACAGCTTCCAGATTATATACAGTGATGCCTTTCATTTAGCTGTGCTCATTCCAGTGTTGATGGGATCCATGGGGGTTAATTAAGGGTAGTTTATAATCTTTAGGAGATCTTAAATTTTCCCTTAAATTTAATAACCAGTCTTGTATGCAGAGCTCAACAGCTGAGATATGTAACCTCCATCTCCTAGAGCACCCTTTCTATATATAAAGGTATTTCTCAGATGCTGCACCAAACCTTGGCTCCCTGTTTACTAGTCAGGCACAGCAAGAGCGAGGTTGAAACTCAGAGCCCAAAGTATTTTTATATTATTTGAAAGAGCAACGTTAAGTAGGCAAAGTATGTGCTGACAGCCTCTCAGACACACTGTGGTAGCACAGAGTCAGTCTGTTGCTGCATCCTGCCTACTGTTTGGTGCATAAAAATAATATCTGCCTTGTGTGTGACAAGAAGGTGTCGGGATATTCTCTTGGTGAGGCTGGAGACCAGAGATGTCTATATGCTTCACGTTATGTCGTTACATTTATTGACAACTGTAAATATAATACAGCTGAACTCTGCCATGCTACAGGAAAAAATATGTAGGCTCTCATTCCTCTCACAATAGCATTTAGTTCTTTAAGTCCAAAAAACTGCACGGGGTCATGCACTGGGTTTATTAGATCTCATAGTTTTATACTTCTATACCCAGAAGTTCAGGTCAGCTGTGGGGTTTTTCCCATGATCTCATTATGTGTGTCAGCAGCAGACATGCACACAAAAGTGAAGTCTTTGAAAAATATTTGGATAATAGAAGAGTTCATGTTTTCTATTCTCAGACAGAATTTGTAGTCATCTTTTGAGCAGTGCTTTACAGTAGTTACACTATATTCCAAGTGGGAATAAATACATGTTTTCTAAGGACAAGAGTAATATTATGACAGAAAACATAATAAAACATTGAATTGGCAAGATGCAAAAAAATAGGGGTAAAAAGAGGACTGTTCAGTCTGGTTTGAAATCTCTAATTTAATATATGGCTGTGCAGAGATATTACAAAAATAAGAAAGTAATGTAAATTACAAGTGTGTAACGTACACAGAATTGATACCCTCCAACAAATAAGATGTTTTGCTATGCATATCCCTCTTTGAAACATCTGCCTGTATTATTCATATGCAGAAGTGCTGTATCTCACTTTTTTCTTCAAACTAAGTCCTTGTGCATGTAGGATTTGTGCCATAATACATTATTGAGATGTTACAATGAGATGAGAGTGGGGAGCAGGAAAGTGACGGGTGTGGTGTGCAGGGTGTTGGTGTATGAGAGGCAAAGGGGAGGTTTGTCAGTGGGCAAAACAGACTTAAAAAGAACATTGGTATTTTAAGATACATCACTCTATACTGTTAGGGCTAGGTTTTATTTTTCTACTGGATTTGACTTTCTTAATCTATGAAGAAGGTTAAAAGTGGTATCTTTGTTGAATCACTACTGTATATCTAATGCTTGGAGGTTTTTTCCCCTCATGATGTGGAAATGGTTTCAATTCCTTTTAATATTCATTTAATGTCAGTGCAATATATATTGCCACCTTACTTACTGCATTAGTAAAAAATGTGCTTATGTACTATGATTCTCTTATGACAGAAACATAAAATCTTGGAAGGATCAAAGTCCACCAACATTCACCCTCCTGCAACAGCAGGAAATTGATCATATGAGAGATGCTCACCTAATGCTAACAGATTATTATTATTTATTATAGCACTAACAGCAGGGAGGTGCATTAGACACCAGGAGGAAGATGAGGTCCTTGTCCTGGAGTGGCTTCAATCTCTGGGGTGATCTTGCAAACACTTAACTAGATGACCAGCTATATGCACATGAAATCGTTCTAGAACACATATTTAAGTATTTTCTTTTTCTTATGTACCAGGCATTCCTGCAGGGCCCACAGTACTAATTAAAGTTAACGTTTCCTCTCTGCATCACAGAGAATATGAATACATAAAGGGGAAAGGATCAGGCTCCTCCAGTGCCTTATGATTGTATGGAAGTTTTATTAAAAAACCACCACCCCTTTTCACTAGGTGCCTCTTATTTCCCTACACTGTATTTCCCACTTAATATTTTACAGCCAGCAAAAGCTATATTTTGTTATGCAGCCTTATTAAAACAAAGATCTTACTGACCACAGTGAAATTCCTGACAGGCACCACTGTTGGACCAGAGTCTACAGAGGCAGTTATGTAAACCAACTCAGAAAAAGGACATACATTATACTCTGTCATGTATATGTTAGGGTTACTCAAATGGCAAATTCTGGTCTAAATCCAAACTCAAGTAAGTTTTGCCCAGACCTCCCTAAGACTTCACTCTTTTAACCCTTCTGTGTTTGTATGTTTGCTTCCAATATATCAAGGAGGTCTTGCAGAACATCCCCACCATTTCTGGCTCTGCTGCTGAGGTCTGCCAGGGCAGGAGCTGGCATCTTGTTCTCTGCAGTAAAATCATCCAGAAGTATCAGCAGATAGGTTCACTTCTCAGTAAAATTATCCAGCAGATTTCATTACGAGTGTGGCAGCTCTGTTAATCTGCATTGCCTATTAATGTATGGTTTTGTTGCATGTTGTTGGATGTTGTAATGGCTTTCATTTGTGAAACACCTATTTTTCAGAAGTCCTGAAAATGGTAGAAAATGTGAATAACTTAAATCTCTTGGGTTTGGACACATGAAGCTTAGAGATTGCCAATCCCTTTTCAGATGCCAATGAGAGAGGAATGTAAATCCCTCTTTCAGGCTATTTTTTGGTTTAGGTTTGGCTCTGCCTCTTACTGGGTTTCTATCCTGCCAGTTATAATGCAGGCCCACCAACAGATCGATGCAGTGGGGCTGATGGACCATGCTGGCTTTCTTGACCCCCACAGTCACATCCCAGCCACTGATCCGTTTCTCACTTTTCTGATTCAGGAATTTTATCCTGATGATAGTCATGGACTACTGAGTCTTGGCTGTGGACATCAGGGCTCTGAAATGGACTTCTACTTCCATTGTAATTTACAATCAAAACCTCTTGTCACCCAAGTTATATTTCCTGGGTTTAAAAACAAAAAATAGGCAAACACAATAACAACATGCAAAATATATTGATAATGAGAACAAGTTTATAATTACTAAATGCAGAAGGACATATCAAAGCAGTGTTCTTCAAACAGGATATTATTTTGTAATTAAATACAACTTCAAAAGAAAAAAGCAGAAGACATGATCATTATAATGTGCATTAAGTGCAGTTGAAACATTTTAGTAAAACAATGCTGGGTAACAAGGAGGAGAATTTATAGAGAAGGAAAAAATTAAAATCATTCAGTGTTAGGAGAAGCAGGCCAAATTATATTTGGAGAATTATGTTTTCTTAACATCTCTGTTATAAAATTATTCCTTGCATTATTTATTCTACAAGACTTAATTGATAAATATTAGGTGACTGATTCTTGCAAAAAAGCAAGCTCTTGGTGGAACGTATTCTGAGCTGGTCTGGTTCATACTTATCATAAAAATGAAAACTACTGGAGCATAAAGACCTTACAAAAAGGCAGCATTATTGTGGATTTAGTGCAGTTGGTGTTTGATACACTGAGTTGTATTCATCACATACGCTGTGTCAAGGCATTGCTTACAATGTGTCAAGTCATCTTACAGGCCATAAGCAAGCACTATATTTAAATTGAATGATACCAATATCATTCTGAGTTAATTCCTATATAATAAAGTATAAAAAAAGCAAGTAGCATCCATTTCCACATAATCTCTCTTCAAACTTATCTGTATTTGACTGTATTTTCCCCGTCAGCTTAAAAAAAGCAAATATAACTGAGAAGCCACCAAATTTAAAAAGGGTATTACAAAGACATTTAGTGAGGACATGCTATTTATTGGCTTTTTGATGGCTATAGTGTTTAAGCACATCACAAACAGAAATGGGCTTATTTCACATCTTCCTGAGACCAGGAGGCATCAGTAATATTCTTATTTGCAGAGACCAAAGCAATGAAATGACATGCCTGCACCCTGCAGTGCAGCTGAAAACAGAACCACCTTTCTTTTACTGTTTTAACTGCCATTTTAAATTTTTTTAACTGATTTTGGAGCCCCACTAAGGGACACCTCTTGCCCTGTGAAATCCATCTATCCATCGACTCCCTGTAGCTGTGAGTGCCAAGAGACAAATCCAGACTCCTTCATATTTGAAAATGCTGAGGCAGATGTAACTCTGTGTGGGGCTCTGGGAATAGCAGAGTTGTGCTGTTCCTGTTGGAGGATTCCCCAGTCCCACTACACACAACAGGAGCTTTGCTCCTCGTCTCTAGCACTATTGCTTTACCCTTCTTGAGCATGTTGGACCCCATCATTGTGGGATCACCTGGCCAGCAGACACACAGGTGTCTTGAAACTCACCCCATGCTTCCCCTGAGCAGGGGAAGTGCATTCTGGTTTATTCTGCAAGATGAATAGTTTCAAAAAAAACATTTTAATTAAATGTTCCACAGATAAAAAACAGAATTCATGCACAGTTGAAGCTGTTGATGGCCAGATCCCTGCAGGTATACACTACTTCTGCGTGAAAGAATGACCTAAATTATCTTTTTTGCCCCCAAAGTTTTAGCAGGATGTATTCTCATTAAAAGGTTCTCTTGTCAATAATTCAGATTTTTTCCAAATACCTTTATGTAGATGATATTCTCTGTAAACACCATAGACTTCAGTAACTTCAGTAACAGAGATCAAGGTGTGAAAAGAACAATTGAAGATTTCAATGTGCATTTGAAATGTTGGTTAAAGTTTACTTTACCCTTCCTCTCCCCTCCTATTTCAAAACACCAAGAGGCTGTCCTTGCTTTTGGAGCGTCTCGTTCTCAAGGCTCTCACCTTGCAAATCCCTACGTATGTGCTTTATTTCCTAAGTGTACACAGACCAGAGCCAAAGCTTGGGCATATGTGTGCGTAGGACTAGGATGTCGTCTGGCAGATGGTGCCATGGCACCTAGATTTCTTCAGAAGTCAACTGAAGCCTTCCATAATTTCATGGAGATAAATAGGAAAGCAATTTTTGAATGCATTATGAAGTGTTATTCACTCAGAATTGCTTAGAGGGAATAACCAGCATAGCACATAAAAAACTGTGGGTAACCTACACGCTGCCTTGTCGTGTATGTGAAAGTTGAATGCCAGAATTTGTCTATTTAACATTTTGCATGCAAAAGAACAAGGTATTATACCATCAAAACAAATATTTTTTTATGGAAGGAGCACAGATACATCAAAACCAAGGAGAATAGCCCTGAGTCTTGAATCTTAATATAACTGTTAGCTCATTAACACGAAACTCAGTGGGTTTTCCTACATCCCAAAATGTCCTTATCTCTGCAGAGCTCTGTGTTGATTGCTGAAGGTGATTTTGAGACAAAACACTTGCAGAACGGTACGACACAATTTGTCTTTGTGTCAGAGGGAACTGTTTAAATGACTTGAGGTAAGTCAGCAGAATAGTACAAGCACATGTTTGCCCACAGTCTTACCTGAAGATATAGTTGAGCTTGTATTACAAAGAATTCAGCTGTATAAATACCTCGTGCCATCTGTGTATGGCAGGGGAATTGAGCCAGTAGAAGCTCAAGACCTGTGTCAGTGTTCTCACAGAAGGACTGTTTATGAACAGATGTTATGTGGTGTTTTTCACAGAAAATGGGCTCTGGAGAGAGAAAATGTCTATCAATTACTGAGGTATTATGTATAACAGCAATTTTTAACCTTGAGAATGATACTTTAAAGTTCTCTGTGAAATATTCAGTGCCGCGACCACTTCCTTTGTGCGCAGCAACACACGCCCTTGCCTACTGCCCAAATTCTTTTTGGTATTGCATTTTAAGTTGTTTCAGAGAAAATGTATTAGATTTTGCAGAACTTGTTATTCCCTGGGGAAAAAAAAAATCAAAAAAATCAGTGGCCTGACTGAAAAACTTTGTCTATTTTCTGATCTAAAAATCAAACTGAGTTTTTAAGATTGGGTGCTTGTATACCGTATTTCATGCTTCTCAGACCTATCTAAGGAATACATGGATTCAAAAATTGTCATTAAGTAAGCAAATTATGGATGTTGAATGAATGGAAAAACTATGTATTCTGGCTAACTGTGTTCAGCTGGTAATTAACACTGATTTCATTTGGGTGTTTGGAAGAATGAGGTATTAATCTTAGTGAATAAAGATGAATTTACTTGCAACTGAAAAAAAAGGCATTATTCAGTAAAATTTAGTAACTATGATATAGCTGTATTTATTTAATAGATTGCCAGTGCTAGTTGGTTAGACTAGGCATATCTTACTCTTAATTTTTCTTGCTTCTGTAAAACTCCTGACTTCACAGGGCCTTTGAATTTGGGGTCTCAATGATAACAAAAACATTAAAATAGAGCCCCCAGTTGTTGCTAAAAATTACAGCCATCAGATTTGGACCATGTTTAGCCAATCTGCTCTTGCTTCAGGGGACAAAGTGTATCTTGCAAAAATGCACCATTATTAAATATTCTCACATGGGATATCTATGATTCTATAAGACCCTTATATGACCTGTGGACAGACACAGTGTTTTGCATAATATATATACTTTTATTTTCCCCTAGCTTTCTTATTATTTATTCAATAAATCCTTTTTTTTCTTGCTGACAGCAGTTGTATTTATAAAGCTAAATCCAACACAGCAAAGTGTTCATCACTTTATAAACTAAACGCTAATGTTTTATTTATGTGCAATGAACAGAGAAAAAAGAACTGAATTGATGTTTACCTAACAAGCTGCAAAAAAGTGCAGTAACATAATAGTGAAGTTCATAAGCATTCTGGCTTGTAATTTTTGGTGTCAACATTTGAATTGCAGAAAGAGCTTATGCAGACATAGCACGTATACAAGTGCAGTTTAGATCTACATCTATAAAAATAACATCTGTTTAAGCATACATTACATTTAAAAATAACTGTACAGTGATCAGCTGGTTAAGTACAGTTAACCAGATGCCGTTTTAAAGTGCCAGATGGAACAATGAAACTAAGATTGAAAATTAAAAAATACTGTGAAAGGTCAAATCAATTAAGCAACCTGTTTTGTTGGCATGTAACAGTTAAAAGTAAGTTTAAACTACTTAAGGAGTGAGCAATGTGAAGATGAAGCAGTTAATTTTTAACTTGCTGTTTAGAAGAGGGAAAGATAAAATGCCTGCCATAGTTCCAGGGTCCCTCAGCAAGTCTAGGGGGATACTGGGAAAACAGGCACGGTTAAGTAATGTTTGCTTTGTTTGCTTTCAATTTAAAATAAATAAAATCTCTCAGGCTTTTAAGTAAGGTCTTTTATGGCAGTCTGAGCTCATGCAACACAGATGCAAACATCCCTTTCTTCTCTCCTATGACCAGTGGGAGACTCCTTGGCTGAATCATCTCCCTGGGCTTGCTCTCTGTCTCTGGGGATGGTGCCCAGAGGGGTCAGGGATGGGCTCGGGAACAGGCTGGTGCCAGGGAATGCCGTGGGAAGAAAACACCCCTTGTAAATGGGTCCTCCAAGCTCTGCTTATTTCTGGGAACTAAACCCACCCGAATTAGGAATGACACCCAATAAGAGGTGGAAGGTGCAGTTTTAGAAACAGAGGTGTCACTGTGACACTGTGAATAAATGACAAACATTTGTTAAAATTGCACCTGATAATAAGCCTCTGGAAGACAGATATGAAGAAAAGAGAGCTTATCCACCTTATCTCTTTGAAGTCCAAGGGGAAAATAGTGTCTTTGGAACATTATTTAGGCAATGCATTCTTTTCTTTGTCCCAGCCAGTGTAAAATTCACGGTCTAAATTTAAATTTTGGACAACAGGATGGTGGTATCCTTGCTTTAATCAGGAAGATGTAATGACACCTGCAAGTCTGTTGGCAGGCAAGGCAGAACTCGTGGATAATCAGAGAGGAAGTGTTGATTTTCCGATTTTCACTGCTGCTACTTTTTTGTTATTTTTTTTTTTCCTAAATTCTGAAATCACTGCAACTCAGACACCCTATAATACAGTATATTGCTGGATAATTCCTCCAGCAACAGTGCAGAAGCCATGGACATCAGAAACTGTTTTGGAAAGAAGGTTTAGGCACCAAACCTGGGAGAGCCGTGGGGCTCCAGCTTGGGGGAGATGCTCAGCTGCCCCGGGGAGCAGCAACCCCCCCAGCAACAGCAGTGCCATCCATCAGCAATCCCAGCGGGAATTTTTCCTCAATGAGTGTAGGGCTATTTTCAACCTAGGAACTCGCTGTTGTTCCTTTGTTTTAGTAACTTTGTTTATGTGTGGCTGGCGGAGGCCAGGGGAGGAGGGCAGAGCGCGTTGCTCCTTCCTGACACCTCCTCTCCTGCTCCCACAGTTCCCAGTAAAGGAGCAGCTGTACCTCTCCCGCCTGCACGGCCAAGTGTTTAGACCAGAAACACAATGAAAAGATTCTGTGGCTGTTAAAATAAATAGCTTCCCGGCAGGGGGTGGAATAGTGTGGCAGTTCCTAGGAACTTCGTGTACCCTGCTTCCAGAAAGTGCTGGGATAGGACATGCTATGGAGAGAGAGGAAATAAGCCTGGCTTCTGCACTTGGCTCACTCTTCCTCCTCACACTGAGAATAGTTACCCTACAGATCGCTGGTCCTGTTGGATTCCCTTTCA
Organism: Serinus canaria; assembly: GCF_022539315.1. Taxonomy (NCBI): domain Eukaryota; kingdom Metazoa; phylum Chordata; class Aves; order Passeriformes; family Fringillidae; genus Serinus; species Serinus canaria. The sequence goes on along the minus strand of NC_066326.1, from coordinate 4,277,781 downwards.
TGGAAATATTTTCCGTTCCTGCTGGTTCAGTGGCTGATGTTCAATTATTTTTTTTCCCCCAAACAGTTTCTCTTCATTGACAGCATAAAACAAACATTTGGGCCTGCTGTAAATAGAGAACATACCAGACCAGTGGCAGGTAGCTTGTGATGTTTAAGTGGGTTGCCAACTGAAGTTTGTAAATCTGCAAAATTGTATCATTATATTTAACAGACAAATGTGTATAATATAAAATCAGTGAAAAGATAACATAATAAGTGCTTTGGCTATTATCTGGGGGCCTAATTAGACTGGTGGAATCACTGTAGTCAGTGAAATTAGAGTTATACAACTGAGGGGAAGGGAAATCCAGCCCTTTAGTGGAATGAACGTTAAAGGAGCCCCGTTGACATTTGCTGTCCCAGGTATTCAGCAGCTGTTCCTTTCCTTTGTAGAAAAAGGACTTTGCTCTTCCCAGACCATATTTTCTTGAATTTAACCTTCTGGCAGAGGAAGCTGTAGAGACACAGGGGCTAATAAGAGGGGCTAATACCTTCCTGAAGCCCAGAGTGTTCCAGCATGCATCTTCTCATCTTTGTCGCTGCTTCTCCCTGGTCTCCAGAGGTGATACCCTGCAGCAGAATGGGGCTGCTAAACCCTGTGTTCTGCTCATGAGAACAAGTGCTGGGAGGCCAAAAACCTTCAAGAAATCCAGGGTTGTGCTCCCCTCTTTGTTCCAGATCAGGCAGTGAGAGATGCTCCCCTGGCAAGCAGAGACTCTGGGGCAATATTGCTCCCTGGGATTCCAGGTGCCAACAGCCAAACCATGTGCAAGGGGCAGGGGCATGTGTGCACTGGGTGTACTGGTGTGAAGGACAGTGATGGAAAGGCTGGAGGGTGCAGAGGGAGCAGAGAGGAGCATGAATTTCATTTGGATATGTTGGACTGGTGAATTACTTGGGGATGTGAATCATTCAGCCTGAGCAAATGGTTTCCCTGAGGAAGGAAATAATTTTCGAGGAAGATCTTTTGATTGGATTTTGCTGTCACTCTCAGGTGCAGATGAGATGCCTGAGCTTGCAAGGCACAGTGCACTACTGGTGGGGTGAACTTGTTTTGGTGGAAGAACATTCTGGCAGCTGATAGTAGGATTGGGGCATTTCTTCCTCTGGGAGCAGGAATTCAAGCAAGCTGGAGCACCTGGAGGGTGAGACAGGAGATCTACCTGGCTGCTAGCTGATTGTTTGTGTTTCTGTTTCCCCCAACACCCAGTGCTTGGCCAGCCTTCCTCATTACTCCTCTCCTCAGTGCTCTCCTAACCTGTAGCTAAATCACCCTTGGCAAGTTTTCCTTCCCTTGCAAAGGCGGCAACTCCCCTGTCAAGTTCTTGAGCATTTGTTTGTGCAATGAAATCTGTGATGCTCTAAATCTCAATGTGCATCAGCTGGCATGCTCTGACATTTGGAGAGCCTCACATTCATTGTGTGCCAGACACACAACAAGAGGCCTCAGCACAGATGTAGCTGGACCCCAGGTTCATCTTGGAAGGTAGGGAGAGATGTGCTGTGGGTCAACAAGTGACCTGGAGGCTTTTGGTGGGGGAGGGAGGACTGGAAGGGAGCAGTGGATAGCCAGCTGGCTGATGGCGACGAAACCAGGACAAACAGTTGAATATCATTTTCTTCTGAATTCCTAAAGTACCAGGACATCTGGCTACCTGAAAATACATCAACAAATAGGTCAGCTAAGATTGCAAATGCACACCTCACACAACAGCGCTGTGAGGAGAGTGAGGGCCACTCTGCCAAGGGAAGTTTTCCTTTTCACAGTAGCATTTTCTTCTAAAATCCTCTGCAGGTTTTTTGACTAAGATTCCTGGAAAATATGTTAATTTGGGAATATTTAATTTAAAAAAAAAGAAAAAGAAGATATTCAGGGAAAGTGTATTTCTGGGGTGGCAGCGGGAGTTCTGCAAACACGAGCAGAGTGGACAGGTCTCTCCCACTCGAGGGTTTTCTGCTCCTCTGCATCCTGGTGTTCCCCACTTGCAGTGTACCCGGTCTAACCAGCACATGGGGAGGGGCCTTCTCCCCCATTTTCCCATGTTTTCCCTTACACCATTGCAGCTGTGCTGATTTGGGAGAACTTTGCAGGATCTGCACAGTCCCAGTGCTGACAAGGGTGGAAGGCGGGAGGGGATTGGCTTCAGAGACCATTCCATTGTTTCTTATTTCTACAGTGTGGACAGTACCTTATAGAAACCCCCAGAACTGCCCAAAAATTGTGTGTGTTTCATCTTTCCCTAGGCATTTCCAGGATAGGATTTTTCCTCATGGCAATGAACACTCAAAATGACTCAAAATTTCTCCGTGTAAAAATGTAACACTCAGATTATTTTTGTCACTGGTGACCTTTGCAAGCTTCTTTTACCCCAGATTATATTTATAGATGTAGTGCAGTTCCTATGCCTGATTAGGGTAATGTGTGGGAGCTGAAGTAAATGATGCCACTGTTTGTCCACTGTTTTAGAGGCTTTAAAAAAAAAAATATTTAAAGCCTGCGAAGTCCTCATAACTTTTTTCCCCACCATCTCAAGCCATAGAGGAACCAGTTGGTCCCAATAAATAAAATTCTTACAACAAAAATCGAATATGGAATATTAAAACAAATAAATTCATGCTGGTTTTTGCACTTTTTGGATTCTGGGGCACTGGGTAATGCCTTTTTTTGGTCTTTTTCTTCTGCTAAATCAACATTAGCTAGCAACACACCTAATCTTGACTGAACTATGTTATTTCCTGCCTCCCTGCCTTTCCGGTCTAAATCTCACTCTCTGCTGAAGCAGCTAAATTTGCTGCAAATGAGGAATATTTTGGGACATGAGTTTTCTTACAAAACATGGGGAGAGATCTAATGCTGTAAGCAAACAGCACTCTAATTAATGCAGATCCAGGGTATTGAAAGCATTTGTAGGTTATGGTTATCAAAAAAAAAAAGATGAAGAAATTGATGCTGAACCCACTACTGGCACGTAGGATAAATACTGACCACAAACATTTTTGGGAATGGTACCGGAGCAGATGTGAGCTCAGAAATTCTGGACCTGGAACATATGGGTTTTAATAAACAGACTTCTGTTCCAGCTCCTCAGTTGCTTTTTTTTTTCCTTTTTTTTTTTTTAACTGTTCTTGCTTAATTTTATGTGCCTGTGTATGCTTCCATTATTAATTAATCTACAAGTATTTGGCATCGCTTCATCGTCGAGGTTTTCTTTAATTTGCAAATGTGCTGTTTTAGTTTGAGCAGGACTTGTGTAGCTAATGTTAGAATGGAAACATTTTTAACCCTCTGTTTCATCAGTTTTCCCATCATCTCCTTTTCCCCTTCGAGGAGGAGTAGCTGCCTTTATGTGTGTGCACGTGCACACGTGCGTGTGTGTATTATTAGCTGCGCTGTCATTTTTAATCCTTTTCTTTCAATCATCATTTTTCCTCAGACATGAAATATTTCAGTCTACCACGCTGCACAGGCTGCTCATGGTGAAACACTCGTAGCATTTTCAAAATCTAAAACAGAGGAATACCATGAGGATAGAACAAAAGAAATTAAAACACTAGATATGCCACAGTTGTCTTATGCAGCTGTTAGAAATTTAATTATTTTATCTCATAGAATAATGTGCCCTTCAGAAATCATTTTGGACTAGATGTTTCAAACCAATGATCTGTAGTTAATTATCTTTAATAACTGTTGCACATTATGGTTAGATCTATGTTTTTGCTAAACCAATTAATAATATCTTCATTAGTATAAAGACAAGGTAGCTGGATCCTTTCATTTTTCATATTGAAAGAGTAGATATTTTAAACAGTGTAATTTACTTTAGCCATACATTCCCGATGATATGACTAATTAATGAAACTTCAAAGACATATAACTTCCAAAAGCTACTTATTTAAAGTCATTGTTGAGCACTTAATGACATTATGTTGGGGCATTGCAGGAACTATCACTGCCTGAGTGTTGAATTTGCTAAACCTTTTTATGCTACCAAACTGAAGGAAGCTTGAGTTATATTGAAAAGAAAATTGAGCCAATATTTCTTCATGTTCAAAAAAAAACCCACCACAAAACCTGTTGATTACAAGAGGATCTATCAAAAGTTGATGACCTCCTTTCTGCTTACACATTGCAGCTGCCAGTTTCATTTATTCATGCAAGTCTGAGTGGAAAACTCTGGAAAAAGAGCAAAGAAAATATTCTATATTTTAAGAGTTGGGTGGAATTAATTTTGTTACGAGTCACTAGTTGTCTAAGTATTCCTTTTGTATCTGCTTTTTTCCTTTTTTTTTTTCTTCATGTCCATGGCTCATTTTCTCAACTGGCTGATAGCTACCACATAATTTTAGTCTGCTACCTGACAAAAAATTAACCCTGAGTACAGTATTAAACACACCAATGATTGCTTAGGTATTACCAGTGCTCCTGATGGCATAGAGAATAAAGGCATGGATGTTACAGGGCCAAATGGTTTAGGTCTCCTGTTTAGGCATGTGAGCTGATGAAAAGCTTTTCCTGCAAAATTTCCCTGACCTTGAGGTAAACTGAATGCACAAAAAGATGTATTCTGTTTTTCATCTTATATGTATTTTCATACAATCTTCAAATATCATGCAGACATCAGGGAAAGCTTTCTGAATCTTAAAAGAGCATCATATATACAGTCCTCCAAGAACTGGTATTTCCCACCATGGAGAGCTGTACACCAGGAATCAAAAAATAAAAAAAAAAAAAAATAAAAAAGGAGAAAAAAATTACATCTAAGAGAATAAAACAGTGCAGTCAACTGTGCACAGGGCTGGAAGGCCAGGAGAGAAGTGTTAACAGCCAGTTGTGACAGCTACAAAATAATTATCCTAGCAGTGAGCACCTGGTCCTTCAGCTTCCCCCAGGAGTCATCTTCAGTCCTGGTGCAGAGAGGGAAGAGGGGGAATGCATTTAGTCAGGATTAGTCTTAACTGGAGGCAGAGATGGGGTTCATGGTCCATGTCTGTGCCAGGCGTGTGCTGGCAGAGCTTGGGGCTGCTCATCCTAATTCACACCTAAAGGCTGAGCCTGTTGGGAAGGTAAAAGGTGTGGATTCCCTTAATACAGGTCTGGTGGCACTGGGGGGTTTGGGGGTTGTAGAAATGCATCCCTAAATAGCAAAGAAAGGAAGGAGCAGTACAGTGAGTTATTGGTAATGTTTTAGGGGCTTTGTCCGTGTGATTTGTTGACTGGCATGTCAAATACAGGTTAACCTCCTGCAATGTGCAGGTTACCCCAAGTGATTGATATTTAATAACAATGTTAATACACAGTAAAAAGAAAAAATGCGAGGTGTCTAAAAGAAATCTTTTCACACTGTATTTTTTTTTCTCTGTGTGCCTACTGAACTAAAAGCCTCTTGTTGTGTTTGAGACTCCACAGAGGCAAATCTGTAGTGGCCTTCTGGAAATGACCAGTTCAAACCAACTTGTGGAAACCTGGCAGGGAAAGCATCCAAAAGATCGTTTTCTAATGGCAATTTTATTTTGACAACTTGTAGCAATGTAATTTGTAACAAACAATGGCATTTTTCTCAGGTGCCAGCACTTCTGCAAAGTTGTGCTCCTCCCTTAAGCCATGCCATCTTAAAAATGCTGTGCTTTAGTGCCAGACTGTTTGAAGCTGCTGCTATTAATGCTCCAGTGAGCTGTAGGAGCCTGTGTGATCCTCAACTCGACATTTTGTTGGGCTGAACCTTCTCTATCTAAGGGAGAGAAAAATAAATTTCCCCAAATGATCATTATTCTTTTTTAAGCCTGCCTGAATATTTTTCTTCAGTTACCCTGAAAATACTGAAATAGGATAGCATTAGGCTGTCTGCAAACTCTAGGTCTATCTGACAAAAATCTTGAGTAAAATTACATTTCTGGAATTGAGTAGAATGGAATATTTTAGATTTAAAATTTTGTATACATTGTCATCTAGACTTTGCTATAGCCTCTACCATTTTTTAAATGCATAGTGTTTATTATTCATTGTGTTATCTTCTAGAAATCTAAAATATTTAGTTTCCTTTGTTTTGTTAAAGGACATAGTAATTCTGAAATTCTTCAGTATTGGTCCATTAATATTTTGGGGATATTTTGAGGTGTAAGCAAAATAGGTGGATTTATAGTAGACATAAATATTATCTAGCTACAACTTATTCTTAATGTCCTTGTAAGAAAATAACACCATTGTTCATTTTCATTCCCTGGGGTTTACTCTTTGATGTCCTACATAGCTAATCAATCTTTAAACTAATGCCAAGTCTGATTAAAGATTGTCAGATGAGGCTGGTACTTGTTACTTCATATTTTTGCTGCAAGGAAGGAGTGTCCAGATGAGGAAGTTCAGTGTTTGGATAAGTGAAGCTGTCTTATTAGCTAAAATTTTGAGCTGAATACCTCAGTGCACAAGAAATGTCACTGCAGAAATGGGTGATGTTTCTGGAATAAGGATCACATCATTTTCCTTCTTCACCTGTGCAGGACATCCATCTTGGAATATTACTGGAGGCATTTTGAATTTACCTCTGCTGTGAGTGTAGGTTGAGCTGTTGTTTGAATTGTTTCTAGCATACAGCTGTACTTTATTTAACTTCATTTCAGTGATTTGTTATATATCTTTTGAGAACTTTTACCTCTCCCATTTTGGGCTGACATGGTAACTCAAGCTCTTTTCTCTTCCTTTTAAAGCCTAAACAGCCAAAAAATCCAAACATTCACAGTGTTTCTGTGCCTTGAAAGTAAGTTACCAGGAACTGGGAGAGGCACTGGATGAGTTAGGTTACAGATGGAAATCATTATTCTGTTTGATGAAAGTTTCAGTAATATTCTCCAACCTTGAGGTGAAGGAGGCTGACTTGTGCTCTGTGTCACAGCATCTTGTTCCAGTGGGAAAGTGAATGAAACTCTTCAGTTTCCATAGACTTGGACTTTGCACTGGGGGTTAGTTTGCATGAGATATCAGTATCGTGGGCAAGCCAGAAATGAATTTGAGCAAATCTCAGTTGTATAAGCTGATGTTAGTGAAATTATTGAAAATTTACCACTTGAGAACTTCTGGTAATTAAAGACTGCTTCTGGAGGTTCCCCTGCTCTTCAGGAATAACCTTGTGAAGTGTTTGTCTAAGGGCTATTCACAACCTGCCTTTCTCAGAGTCACTCCTCTCTGCCCTGAAAGCAGGAGCTGGGTATGGAAAAGAAGCATTTTTAGCACACCTCCTTTTTTGCAGAGCCTTTGTTTGGTTGGTAAGCCCTCAAGGAAGAAACACATAATATAGGGAATTTGATCTCTAATTTGGATATCACATTCGTAACACCTTAAAATTATGATAATGTAATTCTGTTACTGGAGGACTAATTGGGAAACCACAAAATCTTGGAATGCATAAGCCAGTCCCACAATAATGTTACTCAATGCAAATGCACTGGTTTTGGGGTTGGGAGTATTTTATAATTTAAGTAAGCAGTTTAAATTATGTGGTTATGACTTAAACAAAATGTATTGTGCATGGGAGTGATAATTCAGAAGCCTTGTGGCCACTTATCCAACTCCTTATCCCATGAGAATTATTCATGCTGTAAAAAATCTTGAATGAACCAGCAGTGGTTAAGAATATATATATCTGAACACTTCCCTAGCTCCCAAGAAAATGAGTGATTGAAAATGTTAAGTGTTGCTGCTGCCACATTTATGAACAGGAATCAAAGCTCTCGGGGCCATAAAACTTCATTTTCTGGTTTTAGCCCAACTCATTTGGCCAAAAGATACCCCTTAGGAGGGAGCTAGATGAGAGAGATTTGAGTCCCATCTGAGGCAAATGTCTTGCAAGGTATTTTCTTTTCAGTAATCAGTATGAAACAGTCGTATAACTTGTGTCTGTTGAACTGAGAAAAAGGATTTTAGATACTAAAGATCAAATAGAATATTGGTAAAAAACCTCATCTAAAACCAAAACTTGTCAGAGAATGAAAAAAAAAAAAGTCCAAACTCAGACATTTTCTTTTTTTTTCCTTAGGATAGAGACTATTTCTTAAAAGCAAGTTGTTTTGTATTCATCTGCCCATTCTGATTATGACTGGGTCAGAAAAACTAAGTATACTGAGAGAGACAATTGCTAAGCTAACCCAAAGCAGAGAAGATTGGAGAGCTGACATGAAAACCTGCTCAGGTTAAGCATGTACAGAGCCCTAGGACAGAGGATGAGCAAGGAGCACTGATGGGGAACAAAGCTACTGCATTTTCCCTACTGTTTTTCTTGTTGATGATTTGATGTTTTTTTGATGATAGCAACCGGAAACACTGTTTCCTGAGAAAATTAAAAAAAAAATAAATAAAAGTCCTCTGCAAACTGCATGGCTGGAAAAAAACCTGGTTCTTGTAGCTGTGAGAATTAGTGTACCACCCTGCCCTAAGTAAGGATTACATCCGGAATTAAACCCAGCTTTTCCCCGCCTTTGTTTTATTTATTATCTGCAGAATTGCTTTGTACGAATGTTATGAAAGAGCCCTGCATTGGGGAGTTTTTCTGTAAATGAGCCATTAGCTGGAGTAAACAGGATCTGGACGGAGTTTGAAGCCTCCACAAGGCGGCACTGGCGCATCTTGCATCCCAGCTCCCTTTCCCTGCTCGATGCTCCCTCGACAAACGATCAGAAATTTTGTGTGCACGCTTTTTATCAAAAACTCTTCCGCTTCTAAATTTTCGTGTTACCTCGCAAAGTGTTGGGTTAACAAAACACGAGTTAACCTTGATAAAAGCCGTCAGTAATTTCTTATACAATGGTATTGTGTGTTCTGGGAGCTCTAAAGCAATGATAATATAAATTGCCTATTTGCAGTGACAAACAATATTCTTTTAGTACTTCAATATATCAATGACTTGCGAATTTTCTACCCAGTTCCTGCTTTCCTTATTTTGGCCTTTGTAACATGTTCAAAAACTTCCAGAAACTGGTTTTATTTCATTTCTTGGGGTTAACAAATGGATGTACCACTTGAGTGCATGACTCTTTTCTCCCCCCACTGATCCCAGCTGGTGACTGAGATGAAGCTACTTCTTGTCTTTACAAACTTGACTCCAGCCAGCTGAGATCCAGGCCCTACTGCCTTTTCTCTATTAAATACCTTCTGAACTCTGTCAATAAACAGCAACATGGGAGAGGAGAGCAGTGGGCACAGCAAAACAAAGTGGTTTTACTGATGGCAGTCCCGTTAGCAAGTGCAGAGTTGCTGCTATCATTGAGGAGGTGAGGTTGCCCAATTCATCTCCTTATGCAGTAAAATGCAACTGGAGAAATGAAGAAATAGCAGCAAATGCTTCCTCTGACCCTCTGTCACACAAGGCAAGCAGAGTGGGGGTTACTGCAAGCTCCACAAGTCTTGTGTCCCTATTCCAAATAAAGTTTCAGTGAGAGATTTTAGTATAACAGGGTTTAAAGGGAACCTTAACAAACTTTAGAACAAGATCTATACAATGCCTTTTTTTCTGTGCCAATACTACTATATAGAATCATTGAACAGTTTGGTGTGGAAGGGACTATGAAGATCATCTCATTCCACCCGTCTTCCATGGGCAGGGACACCTTCCATTATCTCAGGTTGCTCCAAGTCCCCTCCAATGCAGCCTTGGACACTTCCAGGGATGGGGCAGTCACAGCTCCTCTAGGCAGCCTGAACAAGTGTCTCACATCCTCACAGTAAAAAGTTTCTACTTGTCACAATTGTTGTGAAAAATGTGGACTATAGTTACAATTATTCGGACAATTGAATAGCTTCAAATGTTGTGATTACTGTATATTAAGCAAAATTTCCTTTTTATTACTTAGCAGTGTGAAAACAGACCACAAGAAAGAAACATATAAAATCTCTCCCTCCTAAAACCTTGCTGGCTCTTCTCCCTTGCTCTGTGGTCAAAAGTTAAATAGGATGTTCTGATTATCACCACTCCCAAAACAGATCAGTGGGATTTTTTATTCAAAATAATTCCTCCTCCTCTTGCAGCTAGTCTGTGCCAACAAGTTCAAAATACGGGAAGCTTGACCTTAGCTACAGTCCTTGCTGATGTGCCACACATCCTGCACTGCCCAAGGAGCACAGAGAGCTGAGGCAATCTGGTAGACAATTCCGAGCTCTGCCCTTTCCACCAGAGTACAGACACACCAGGGAAAGAAAAGCCCACAGGGAATCTGATGTAAATTTACTTGTCGCTAACAGGTTCCACAGATTTCATTGCAATATTGGAGCGGGACCTAAATATGTAATAAATTGGCAAGGAAATAGTTCCCACTGTATATGTGGCAAAAAGGAGTCTTCACCTCCCAAGTGCTAAAGGGGAAAGTCAAAATCTCTTTCGAACTCTGCCACATTCACCAGTGTATAGTGAAAGAAAACATTCCTCCCTGATCCTGATGCTGGCGATCATCCAGAGCCCAGAGCACTCCGGGAAATTCCACTTTCTGAACCCCGCTGTGCTACCTAATCACACAATGGGCTACATATGCCATCCAAGAAAATAAACACAGGTCTGGGAAGCTGTTTGTCCTGCAGGGCTAGGAATGCTCTTCCTAACTTGGCAGGGCAGCATAATCCTCTCTGAAAGGGGAGAGAGAGCTGCTTGAACTCAAACTGACTAATGAGATTGAAGAAAAGCCCATCAGAAGCTGGCACAGCCCTTGGCCTGCCCTGCCAACACACGCCAGGTGACACTGCTGGGTACTCTCACTGTGGCTCGTGTTTGTGTCATGACAGAAGCTGGACCATGGATCCAGACCCCAGCAAGGGCCCAAAAGGTTGCTGAGTGGCAGGCTGCTCCTCTGGGCTTGTGGTTTATAGGGGAGGCTGCTGCCTTGGCTGGTGCCCCGGGCAAAATCCGACTGAGTTTAGACCTTCACTATAGACCATGGGCAGTTCAGTAATGACTAAAATTTCCCATGACTGCAGGTGCCTCAGCAGGGTCTTGTGGTCCATATGGACTCTGGGCTGAGATCCTGGGATCTCAGAGAAGAGAGGGGATGGAGGCTGGAATCCATTGGAGGTTGCCAGTTGGTCAACAGCAACTGTAAACTGCATTGGCTTTTCTGAGACCTGTCTAGGGCTCTTCTTCACTTGGCTCTTGAGATCATAACCAAATTCCTCTGAGAACAGGACTTGCATTGATTATAGTAGAAATTGGATATGGATTTTGAATCACATTATTAGCTGTTCTAGCAAGATGAACTGAGCAATACAATTTGATTAAAAATTGCAAAGACCTCCCCTTCCACCTCCCTCGCTCAGTTTTGGAGCAAATGTGTGTTTCATGGTAACAGGGAATGAAAGCGTTCCACAAGGGCTTTTTTAATTACAGCATTAATAAAATGCACTATATGTTATTCTCAAAATCTACAGATTTGTTGCTTTAAACACATCATATTGCTCTCTGAAACACTTGAAACTCTCAGAAGTTTTTAAAAGTGTGTGTTTAGGTTAAGGTTAAGTTGCCCTTGACAGCATTTTTTAAAAAGATTTGAATTGTTGAATAACCACCTTTCACCCATCCCTAATTGTAATTTAAATGACAATATGCTCCCAATCAATAGCTCTTTGTCACACTTTGAAGATCAAGGATGAGATTTCACCCCATGAGTTTACATGGCAAAAGCTTCTTTTTCATAATGCTAAAAATGTTGCATCCTGCTGTTAAAGAAGTATAAGAATACCTGCTCTCAAATAATTAGTTTTGAATAAAAGCATTTAAGTCATACTTTATAGCCATTAATTTGAAACAATTCAAAGCCCTTCATTTCTGCACTTTGTTCACAGCTAAGTATTACAATAGGTATTTTAGCCAATTGGAAAAAAAATCAGTTACAGAAAGATAATTTGAACAACTTAAGTTGGGTGATATTATAAGAGGTGGGTTTTGAATAACTATAGCTTTATTTTGCATCAACTCCATTTCTGTACAGAATCATCTCTGCAAGTGGAAAATTGAAAAGGTTTTAATGGTGATCACTGTGTGCAAGTGACTTTGCAATGTTGTGTGCTTGTCTAACAAGTAGATATGGGAGCATATGGCTGTTTCTCCAGCTGTACATATAAAGACAGGCATTTATTATACAGGCTCCACTCAAAAAGCTTTATATTTTATTTTATTTTATTTTATTTTATTTTATTTTATTTTATTTTATTTTATTTTATTTTATTTTATTTTATTTTATTTTTTATTTATTTCTTTTAATTTTATTTTTTTATTTCTTTTAATTTTATTTTATTTTATTTTACCTTATTTTATTTTACTTTATTTTATTTTACTTTACTTTATTTTATTCCTACAACTAAACTCTTTCTCAGAGTCCTAGGCAAGGGCCAGGCCTCTACTGTGCTTGGTGTTATGAAATGCCAAACAGAATGATGGTCTTTGTCTGAGAGTGCTTACAATTCTTGTTTTTAGTTAGAGCGGCGAAATGTTTTAAGAAGGATAAAGTCTGGTCTGTTTCTGTGTTGTCCTTGGTAAACCCAATCTAGTCTGGTCTCAAAAACGGAGCAATTCTGCTCGTTGCCAGGGAGAATACATAGGTATCCAATGAGTCATGGTCAAACATACGGCCATTATTAGACCACAAACACAGGAGGAGAAAAAAGATTTCATTTGGGCCTGTTGTCCCTGCCGAGCTGGTGAGGAGGAATAACAAATAAGCGAGTGGAGGAGGTTGCTCTTTAGGTATTTATGAGGAGCTTCTCTCCCTGTGGGGATAGACTGGGGGAAAGCAGAAATGTGCATGCTGGAAAATTTAACTGGAGCAAAGGAGGCTGCGTCATGGTGTAACTAAGAGCACTTAGCACATTTTAATGGCAAACTAGAGACAATGGGAAAGAGAAGCTGGAGCTGAAACAGGCTCTAGTGAGCACAAAGAACTTATTTTTAGTTTGGAAGAGATGGGGCAATCAGAAGACAGCCACAAAGAGAGAAGTGATTAAGTTTTGTGTTAGAGCGATGTTCTCCTTGGCAGTATCACAAATGAGCACGTTCATCCAGACCAAGAAAAAGGATGCTGCAGAAACAGGACACAGGGTGCTGAGCACCACAATGCATGGCTGTGTTTCGGTGGCTTAGCAGAAAAGGTCATGTCTGAGAATTGTTAGGCGGAAATGTTTTGCAAGACTGGGCCCATATGTATAAATTTAGAGAAAAAAATCTCAATTAAAATTGCAGCACAAGTTCTTACTTTTAACTGTGGGCTTGCACAAATACAGAGTTAAAAGCAACTAATGGAGAAAAGGAAAAAAATGTATTTTTTGAAACCTTTGAACAGAAAATCTATAGAATCATAGAATTATTTAAAAATAAAAAAGAATTTTAACATATATATACTATAAAATAAAGACTGCATTTGGGCAAGTTCTCTTCTTGTGAGTTATCCTTGAGTGAAGGCTTAGGAAACTGATTTTACCCCTGCACTGATTTTTTGACCAGAGTAAGACAAAGTTGTGGTGTTGAACTCTTCCTGTCTGGGCTGCTCAGTGGAAGATTTGGAGAGGATCAGGTGGTGCTTGGGTTCCCACTGAATTGAGCCATGCCCAAATACAAAGCACCAAAATATTTCCCTGGCATTGCACTTTATGCACAGTGATCTTGAAGTAAGGATATGGTATGGCTGTGAATGGCTCTGGGTATTCACAAAGCCCTTCTGTGCTCCAAGTTTCCCTACGTATAAAACAGAGGCAATAATATTTCCAGCTCTGACACTAGTGGTTAGGGAATTTATACTTTTGAACATTAATTTGTGAGAAACTATATTGGTACAAAATATTGGTTCTGTTCGCATTGTTCCTGGTTATTAACCCTATTATTGGTCATTTCATCTGTATACTCAAAACACAGGGTTTATTGATGGCTTTTATTTCCTATATGTGTCATATAAATGCCTTAACAGATGAACAGGGTAGTGAAAATGATAGGGTACTTCAGAATAGCTCAAAGTCACTGCTTCTTTAATAAAGCTTTGGTTTTGTATGTCGGGAGAGATGGAATTCACACCCCAACCTATGCACAGCTGCAAGCCCTATTAAGTGAAACCCCTCCTAAATTTAGATGCAGTGGCCTCAGCCCTGGCCAGCTTCCAAAGACCATAGAGGCCTGTTCCACTCCTTCCACATCCCCCTCCCAATGCACCATGAGCATTGAGCCATGGAACCCTTTGCTCAGCAGTGGGAAGAACCAGTGCGGGGTTTGGTTGCTTAGAAGGTGCAGCAAAGCCTTCCTGCAAAGAAGGTAATTTTCACAGGTGCAGCCAGTCAGTCAGTAAAAGAACACTGCAATCACTATAGTGATTCATAAGCTGTATGTTCATTTTCCTGTGTACTGTCACTTTAAATAAAAAGTGCCTTTTTTTTTCTAAGTAGCCCTTAAGACAGCGCTCATGCGGTGAGCAAGTCTGAGCCATGTTCAGACAGAGCATTTTAACAATCAGGAGAGTCCTGATGCCTGGGAGTTGCCAGGGATTGCATGTTAACAATAAGCCAAATCATCAAAATGCAGCTTGAGTAGGTCCAGTGAGGGTGTATTATATTGCAACAATTGTGGCTGTTGGAGCTGAGGTTGAGTGGGCATTCCTATTATAAACCCCAACTGGTAGGGTTGAGTATTTTGACCACATCAGATAATGTCAAGTGAAACTTCTCATATGAATTGACACCCAAATACTTGTAACCTCCCTTACAAACAAGATCAAGCTCTTCCCCTTCCACCTACTCCTCTTCCCAGCCTACACTTGATTTTGTAACTGGGTCATTCTATTCAAACATGAAAGGATAAAAAATGGTAGATATTTAGTTTAAAGAAATCAAGACTAACAGTGTCTGATTGCTGGTGTGGGTTTCACAACCACGTGCTTGATGTCACAGCCATGCAATGGTCATGCAGACCAAACCTTGGCCATTGTGTCACTGGGAAATATTCTGTGATCCATCAGGCTCTCAGTGACACCCAAAGTGTGGCTGTAGCATGGCAGTGACATTGCATTTCACCAGCCAGCCCTTACTGAACTGGTAGAAGCTCAGCACTGGAGCACATTTCCTGTCTGCAGGCAGAAAGTTTCCCCAAAAGTTTTGCCAGAGTGCTCTGAGTGTGCACGTGTGAACAATGTGTCACAGGCCTGTAGAGCTGAATGCCACCAACAGGGATTAGAGGGGCCCAAAACTTAACAGGATCAAAGAAAAAAACACGAACTTGGATAAAACTCAGTAAAATTATCCTGTGTTACATTTCTGAAGTTTTCAACACCCTTTTCTGGATGGGACAGAAGATTTTGCTGCTACCAACCCAAACCAGTAAAGGATTAGAAATGGGTTTTCTTCAGAGGCAAGTGACTCTTAACTTGATTCAGGAGAGAAAGGATGCTTCAGTGGTGAGGATGCAGCTGAAAAATCAAACCCCAGTATGCTGTGCCATTTCCCTGTGGTCATGAGGAGGCTGAGCAGGACTAGATCTTTGCAGATATTAAGGACTTTACCCCTCAGCAGTCTCTAGGGACTTTGAGTAAACATTTCCGAGGGCAAGGCTGTAGTGCCCCCCTCTCCCTGTGGAAAATGAAGAGCCCAATTCTTGCCTGCAGTGCTGGAGTGGACAAGCCTTCTCAATCAGTAAAGAGCTGAATGAGTCAGGCGTTGAGTAGGAAGAGAGGGAGAGGAAAATCCTCCCACTGATAAATTGCTAACACTCTTTTGCAAAAGATTTAAGATACTTGATGGCATCATGATAATTTTTGTGTGTCAGAATTGCTAAATATTCAGACATCTGTTTTTTGCCAAACCCAATGTGTAAAAGCAGATGAGAGATATTTTGCAAACTTTTAAAAGCACCTACAGCGCTTAAGATGTTGAAGGTAGATTAGATAAGACTAGCAAAGTAATTTGAACATAAACATTTATTTAAAAAATATCCTCTGCTTTGCTGAGCCCACAAACATTGTATAAATAATACACAGTTCATGAATAGGAATGAACAGACTTGTACCCCTCACTGGTATGGATTTATATTCTGCACTTGTTAGGACTTTATTAACTCTCCTGAAAACAGTGGTGTCTTTGCAGAGAGATCTAAAGGAAGTTGTTCTTGAGAATATGCCCCCGAAGCTTAAACTTCAGGTAGATTTACAAATGTATTTAGGCAATTAGAAATGAGAATACGTGACTAGTCATATTTATAAAAGTTAAATATTTTAGGGGCCCGTCTGCTGGCCTGGCTCTGCAGGATACAGAATGTATCCTTTGATACATTCATGCATTTTAGGGTCATAAGGAATTCTATTCTTATTCTGCAAACAATGCTACCTGTGATACCTTGATTCATGCAAATAGTCCTTGGTGGCACTGCTCCTACAAGCAAAGTATTTAAATATCTGTAGGAGCTGGCCTGAAATGGTAAACATTACAGAATGAGTCTAAACTACATCTTTTTGACCACATTTTAAGTGTGGTCAAATTTCAGAGGTGGCTGATTTCACAAAAAAGCTCATAGAAAATTCCTGCCTGGGATTTGGTCTGAGCTTGTTTGTGGCATTGTTTTGAATCTACCTTCTTTGCAACCTTCCCTGTGTGCTCCCAGGGGTCTGCCTGAGCACTGGTGGCTACAAAGCCTTCTGCTAAAATAAAAGTCTCAAAATAATGTATTGACTTTCCAAGCAGTTGGTGAGGGGGGTTAAAAGAAAAGAATCCTAGGTAGGGACAGCTGTTCTGGAATTTTTTCAGTGTGTTTTTCTCTATCTCTGTCATCTAGTTTGGTGAAAAAACAAACAGAAAAAATCCCGAAACCCTCATCTTGTAGGTCCACAGGTGCACCAAGAATTTGAGTCTCAAACAAGGGAGAGGAGGAATCATTTATCTGCTGAAATGCAGCCCACATTCCACAAAACGTGGAATACTTCAAGCTCCTTGCTAATGGCCCTATGTCTGTTGTTTGGGCAAATACCTAATGAGTCAATTATGAGCACATACATCATCATTTATAAGGTATTTACTGTGTTATAAGTTTTAAAATGGAAATAAGTTATTAGCTTTCAAGTACCTTTTAATCTTGATATTAATAAGAAAGAGAGACATATTTGTCTCTAGACGTTAATAATCTGAGTTTTAATACTCCAATTGATCAAAAGGAACATCAAAATGATCTTGCAACATCTCAAAACAGAGCCTGCATGTGCAGGAAGGTGATGGGGTAGTGAGAAGTTCCCCATCAACTTTGTTGCAGCATCAGGATGGAAATCCTAGTGACACAGTCAGTTATTGGATGACTTGGGAACTCCTGCAGATCAGAGAACAGGAGGAAATGTGCCAAACAAAAAATAACACCAAAGCATTTTTTATTGCTGTTAGTGCATTTTAGTATGTTTTTCTTTTGTTAAATGTAAAAAGTCTAGAAAGATTAAACATTTGGTGACTGATGTGGTGGATATGGAAAAGGAAACAAGTTAAATGATGGATTTGGTTATGGTTTTGTTATGGCCAAAATGCATATATGTGGATCATGGCAATTGAGTTGGAAATGAGCAGGAGAACCCTGGGAGAAGTGAGTGAGGGGTAACAAGGAGAGGATTATTAATACACTAAATTCATGTTAAGGAAAGTATTTTTGGCTTTTTTAATATGAGTAAGTGTGAAAAGATCTGTGACACCTTTGGGGTAGAAATGACCTGACAGGTGATTGTAAGAGAAGATTGTAGAGATCCTTTCTACCAAAACGGTCAATGATATCTTTGTAGAGCCATCTCCCCTGGAAAATATCAAGTATGGCATACTTTGATTGAAACATTTCATCCTGTTACAGTAGGAGCACCAGAATCACTATTTCCTCTGTGTAAATTCATGTACCTTAGCCAGAGTGTTGGATATAGTTAGGCTCTAAGGGACAGGAAAATCCCTGTAAACAAGACCAAATCAAGGATTGCCGTACTGTTAACAAAATCTGTGAAGCCTAGAGATCCTTGCAGCTCCCTGTGGCAGGGTGGACACAGTGGGGTGGGAAAGAGGAGAGCTTTGGGGAGCCAACCCAGATGCCAAAGCAAAGCATTGGTGGGGCTGAGGGCACAGCAGCTGCTTCACTTCCCTCCTGTCAGGCAGGTTGGGTTTCCTTTGGCCCCCTGGGAAAGGTGCTTCAGACCATGTGGAAACTCCCTATGAATGAAATCCTCTGGCTTTATGCACAGGCCTCCAAATTATCCTTGTATGAAATCAGATGCACAACTCAGCCTTGGTCTATTTAATGCCGTGTCTCCTTTTCTGCTTTTCTCTCTCTGTGCCTTATTTCTCGTGCCAGACTTATTCTCCCGTTGTTTTTATGGGTTTTGCAGCAGTAAATCTGGCTGCTGTTTAGCAAGGAGAGCTGTAGCTTGATTCAAACCTTAGTTACAGACTGTTTCTTTTTGTTGTTAGACACTACCCGCCTCATACTCTACCTGGCCAAAGCTGCCAAGTTTTGGATTTCCTAGAGGAGGCTTTTTATTCTGTAGTCTTGTCTACACATGTACACACAACCTCCAATTATATAATAGGTGAACTCACTGTTGTGCTATTGTGCATTTTCCTCTTTTTACAAGCGAACTGCACTGACACTTTTTTGTGTTTCTAGTCTATTGTTACCTCGTGCTGGGGCTGCAGCCCTGAGATTTCCTCGAATCTTCACTTTTCCCACACCTAATCAAGAGCTTATTTTTAGCATGTTTTTTTTTCCCCTCCACTTTTTCAGTTTAAAACCTCTAAAATACTAAAAATGGTCAGGCCAGCATAACCTCTCTAAACACTGAGCATTGCGTAATCTTCAGGCGCGTTGTCCGCCTGCCTAGGATGGCAGAAGAGCCTCATCGGTGGTAAAAGGACTCAGTGTGTCCAAAGAAATCTGAAAAACAAGGAAGAAGTGGTTCCCTTAGTGCTGCTCTCAGCCTCAGCCTTCTGAGGAAGCTCCTGGAGGGAGCACCATGCTGTCATCAAACCCTCCAATGTGCAATTTATACCTGACAGAGAGGAGGAGGAGGAGGACAGGCTTCCCCTTCCAGCCACACATGGCGCTTGGGCACGAGGCTTCCCGGAGCTGGGCTCTCAGCTGGCACACATCTGCCTCAGCACTGCTCCCCTCCTTCCCAGCACTTCCAGGGAGATGAGCTTGTTGCAAACCAGCTTCTTGTCAAGAGGTTTCTTGGAAAAGTGACCGCACTTTTCTGATGGAGGAGCGGAAAGATGCAATCTCTGCCCCTGACCAGCCTTGAGATCATCCCTCTCTGCAGACCACATAGGAGGAGGAAGGGGGGGAAAACAACTGCAAACAAACAAAAATTGAGTGAGGTGGCTGAGACCAAATTAGATTAATTAGCCCCAGGCTGTTTTGTATGTTTATATTTAATTTAGGTTTAGCTACTTCAAAGTCCACATAGTTTTAGTTAATAACTTTACTATAACTTATTATTTTCAGATGTTGGCAGGTAGACAAGTTGTGAGTCACCTGGAATATGAGGCTAAATAAGTAATACTCACTGGCAGGGTTTTGACCATGACTGATTACACTTCTCTGTCTTCTGTGTTAGAAAAATATAGCTTCAGAAGGAAAAAAGTCTACTTTTCTCACTTCTACTACCATTTTATGTTGAAATGTCCATGGGGTGGGTTAGATTTCATACTTGGCTGTCTAGCTTTCAAAAACTTTCAATCTTTAATCTGCTGCTTAATGGTTAGTACATCCTGTAGCATACCAGGTCTTTATTATTTCATCTGACCTCTTTTGTGAACCTCAGAAGGTCCGCAAGACCTGTTTGTTTATGAGCAGGGAGGTCTAGAGGTTAGTGGTCTTAAATCACAGAGGAGAAAATGAATGGGCAGCTCTTTACTTGGGATAATAAAATTGTTGTCACTCCAACTATAGATTTTTGTAGGTTATTACATTAGTTAAATAAAATACTGCCTCATCAATGCAAATTCCAGTTCCGGCTAGTCCTGATGTTGGCTGTGGAAGCAGGAATTCATTCATATTGCTGGCAGTAAAAAGGAATAAAATTGTGTTTGACAGGAGTGGAGAGTTAAGATCATAACTTTTCAGAACCAATAAGGGTTCATGGAAAAATATATACTTGGGAAGAACAAAACCCTAATCACAGGCATTGCTTACTGGAGGTCTACAGCTGTGACAAATGGTGTGATACTCATGAATATGCAAAGTTCTTTTCAGCCTGTAATTATAAGAATCATTGAGCCTATGTATGCATTTCATAGGAAGCCTCAGTTGCATAAAGCAGCAGATGTATTTTGGTGACAACAACCAAGAGTAAGGGAGAAACTCCTCATAATCCCAGGAGCTCAGCCTGGACCCAACAGGATATTTTTCCTTCAGATTTCCAAACCCTTCCACAAATTTGCACCACTGGATTATTGTGTGTTTCTCTCTGCCCTCAGAATAAATCAGCTGTCCTTGACACCCAGTCACATACACTAGCTCCCCTCCTTTACCTTCTCTCCTGTTATCCCATGTCCACCTTGGAGAGAGACAAATAAAATGCTGCTGTCTCCAAGCCTTCCTCCTCCAAACAGGAATGGTCTGTCATCCCAAAGCAGCACCAAATACCTGCAGGGCAGCAAAACACTGGGTTATTTTGCTTGATTTTTCAGCTGGCATTTTATTTGAAGAGCTACTTCCATCTGGAGATGAAATAGCACAGAATCTATCATCTAACACCTCTTTCCTACTGATGTGTTTTGCAGATGAGGCCCTGGCTGGACCAAATTCAGCAGCAGTGGCTGGAGACACAACCCCACATGTGCAGGTCGGCGCTGAGTGCAGGTAGGGTTAAATTTGAGTTGTAGCTGGCAGAGATGGGACTTGGCCTCTGCCTCCAGGCACTGCTTCTTGGATATGTCAGGGAGTCACTGATGGATGGAGGAGATGGTGAGAGTTGTGTCTGTTAAAGATTTGCCTTTCACTGTTCAAAGAACATAGAAAAGTCTAAATTTAAGAGTCACCCAACAGATGCTAGAACTTAACCTTCTTAGCCCTAATGAAATCATCTCCAAAACCAAAAAGCTGAAAAAGAAAAATCAAATCCTGATAAATTCAGAGTCAAGTGAAACATAGGAGAGAGGTAGCTAAGACACCTATAGCAGCTTATCATGGAGGAAGATTATTATTACTTTGTTATGTGCATCTGGGGACAGAGGCAGCTGTTTGTGTTTTCTAAATATCACCCTGGGACTAACATCTCCCCATACCAATGTAAGCATATACTTTACAAATTGAAATACCTGTTTATCAGCAATATCAAGTATCTGTGTTTATGACAGGTTTATTTTGGCAGTAAATTATGTTGCTTGTGTTGGTATTGATAGATGGTGTGTTAGGAAGGACCATCTCAGTGTTTTGCACCCTGTTTTCACTGTTCCCTCGTCTGCTTTCACAAGATTTCTCAAGGTTTGTTTATACCAGAGCAAAGCTGTTTTAAAAACCATGGGCCCATGTCTGTATGGTCAGTTACAGGCACAATTAGATCCTTGTTCAGATGTTATGAAGGTGATCATCAAAATTTCTACAGGTTGTTTGGAGTTAACAGCAAATATCTGAAAGAAACATATATTTTCTGCCCTTCAAAAAATCACCTGGAAGGCATAAACAGGCTATCATGACAATTGTTATTGTATAGTTTAAGACTCTTTAGGAAATGGCTCTTTTTAGGGAAAAGGCAATAAAATTTACGTGTTTAAGAACAATAGGATATTTAAATATTGAGTAAAATGTACCATACAAAGAGAAATTGTATTCCAAGGGGCTTCATTGCGTGTTTTCAGGGCCTCTTGGCTCTTTGTTCTTCTTAGCATAAATGAGACAAAATACTTGTTCTTAGACAGCAATATACTGGTTTTGTAAAGAAAAAATCTGTGGGTTCTGGCATAGCCAGCCCGTGTCAGAAGCCAGCATGGGAGATGTAGGGAGCCACAGTGTTCCCAGCTATAAGCCATCAATTTTTTGTCTTGAAAAGTTGGGGTTTAGCCCTCAGTACACACTTGCCCAGGGAAGAAAGGAGGGCAGCTTGCACTCCTTGATGTGGCTGTATCACAGGGCAAACAGAGCAGATTCTGCACCAGAACCATTGTTATTTCTCCCTAGGCTGGGGGAAATATTGCCCCCCAATATCTGCACAAATTGAACCTGCACAGGAGAGGGGGGCAGCAATGAGAAGGGACTTTGTGATGCCTTGAGTCTGGGCAGAAAGGAGGTGACAAACACCTCTAAAGCCACCAGCATGGCTTAGGCTCTGTGGCATCACAGCTGTGTCTCACACCTTGCTCAGGACTCGTGGCATTTTAGCACCTTTAAACTGTTGACTTTTTGCATGCCAGAGTCAGATGGAGAGGTGTACATCCTCATGGCTGGATGGATGTGCTAAGCATGGAAAAATGGCCTTAAAATACAAATGAGTGACCTGTGGTGTAGCAGAAGGGGATCTTGTCATGCTGAGTGCTGTGCAATCTGTTGAAAGCAAGCCTTCATATTGATTAACTACCTTCTTTCTGCTGCCATAACATAACTGAAATCCAATATGTTACATAAATAAAAATCCTTCTGGTTATTATGGGGTCATTTATTTGGGGAAAATGTCCACATGAGTGTACAGCCCTTATTCATTCTGAGTGGAAATGATGAATAATTGGGGTTTATGCAGAAAACCCATTGGGGGTAAAAGACTACAGGGGTGGAAGGCTCCTTCCACAAGCAGGGTTGAGGTGACTTGGTGTCACTGATTTTCCCCCTGGCAGCACCTTCTACCTCCAGGATTTTTGCTCCCTGCTGGGAAACCCAGGCCAGGTGAGAGCTGGGGAGATCCAGTGATGGTTGCTGGACACGTTTAGGGGAGGCAGAGGCAAAACTCTCGATAATGACACCAACACTGGATTTTTTAGGAATGAGCTGCCCATAGATTTCAAAAACTCAACAAACAAAAGGCAGAATTTAGCCTTAACCACATATTTGCTGCCTGGCACATTTGTACATTTCAATTTCCAATAAGCTGTGTCCTCTAATCACAAGACTTCTAATCTTCCACCACCGAGTCACCGATTTTGAATTCAAATTTCCTTCTTTTTGTCTGTATTTAAAAATAATAATAATCATTTTCCATCTATTGCAAATAACAATACAGTTCCACAGACTGAATGCTGAAGTTGTAATTCAATCTCAGGCTTTGGCTGCCATTCATTGATACCTCGAGCTGTGCTCTTATTATTTATGACATCAGCAGAAACTCTCGATTGAATTGCAGCCTTATATTTAATTAGGGACTATGTATTATTTTGTATGCAATATCCAGAATTAAAAATAGCCCCTTTCCAGAGTATAATGGGGAAAAGGCAGCAAAGTTTGAATATATATTCTAATTGATATTTCTTGTACTTATTCTAAAAGTAATCAAAACGTATGTTAAATATTAATTATAATATTTTTACTGCATTGTGCACCCTGATTTATTGCTGCCTCTTTTGGTTCACTTTTTAATTACTGTACATTATAAGAAAACTAAGGGGTTTTTAAATAGAAAAGTTATTTAGCATTAAAATTAATGTATAATTCAATATCAATCTTCATAGTGAATGTTATATTAAACGTAATGAACAAAAGGTGTATTTAACACAGTTTGCAAGTTTTTTTTTTTTTTACTTTTTTTATTTTCTCTCCTCTCACAACATGCCTCTCAACTCTCTCCACATTTAAAAGTCGGGGACAAAGCTCATAAAGGAACAAAAGACTAAAATCAGGGATGGTCTTTTTTTAAAAGAGGTACAGTTTCAAAGCCTGGAGGGAAAAAAAAAGATAGAAATCAAAGTGCTCTTGAATACAGAGAACATTTTAAAGGAAATATTGAACTGTTTGCTTAAAAATCTTACATTATTGCCTTCTTTTTAAACTCAATTCCTTTTTGAAGGAGAACACCAGATAGGGACAAAGAGAATATTTTCATGCAAAAATCAGGCACAGGTACAGAGGCACAGCCAGACATCATTTCAAGTGGGCACAGGAATTTAATTCAAGTTATTCTCTCCTTTATTCCACATTTAACAAAGTTGAAGGATTTATCCACCTCTCTGACACTAGTGCAGACTTCACTAGGTAACATTTGTATCCAGTGGCAAGTAAATATTGGGCTGGATTTTTATGTCCACCTGAAATGGATTCTGGTTATGAACCTCAGCAGTTGTGGAAAATTAAGTTTAGCATTACTGTGGAGCTCTGCACACAGCTTTGTTCAGCTTTTTTCAGCAAGAACAAAGAAATGATCCTTGTTTACACCCAGGTCTAATTCAAAGGCAGCAGAACCCATTTTTTTTCAGGGGTAAATTCACCTGATGTTTGGAGGCAGCTCCAAAGAGCACTGGGGAAAGGATGCACTGGGTGAAAGCGTTCCCATAGGGGTGCTTTGGAAATCAAGTCTCCAGGGGAGGAGATGATGTACTGGGGCCTCACTGAGCCCTGGCGTGTCCTCAGGGAGAAGTGGAGAAGGACTCAGGTGATGCCATCTGGCCCAGAGCAGGTCGAAGCCTGGGCTGTTTGGAGAGATGGATAAGCTTTTTGAGAAAATGTTTACAGATGTGTTATCATTAGCCTGAGAACCTTCTTGTCTAATCTACATGACCTGGTTTCCTGAAAGGAGAAATGAAAAAAACATGTTTGTTTTTAAATAAATAAGAGATCCCTCACTAAATCATCTAACATACTGTCTATTTATATTTCATAAGGACAAATGTTTCTGACAACTCTCATAATAGGTCTGTACAAGTATGCCATGTTCTTCCCAAGGAGGCTTCTTTGAGTGACACAAATTGCCATTAATGAAAATTTTAACAATTCAGGATAAATAATTTTTTAACTTTTAATGTGCGGAGATGCAACATAACGTGGAGGCCTTGCGAGAGAAGACATTTGTTTTGGAAGGAAGTTGCAGAGTATATTTATTCATAGACCAAAATAAAAGCAGCATGAACATTATTTTTTAATAGCTCTGCATGTTGGGTGGCTGTACAGAAACAGTGATATATTCCTTTAGTAAATACTGGAACATGCAGTGCTGTAGTGCCTTGAGGAAATCTCAAGTATCCAAATGTTGAAAGTACTGATCTTGCAGAATTAAGCAGTGATGTTGACCAAGAGGTCACCTGGGACAGAGGGACTCTGTGTGAAATCCCACCACAGCTCAGCTCTTTGGTCTTTAATGACAAAAACAGCCACTGAGCAACCAGCATTGAGAAAGAAAACTTAATAATATTCCTCCAGAAACCCACTCCCTGCCAGCAGAATCATCACATTGCAACCCTAAAACACAGGGGCCAGAAATATCACCCAAGGGAGCAGGGAGACCTAGCTTGTCACTCTTATCACTCCTTCCCTCATCAAGCTGTGTCTGGGTCCACTAATCCATTTGAAATTCCTCTATCACTGTCATTTACCCTCCTTCCCGCCCAGTGCCATTGATGTTGGCATTGACAGGCACCTGTCACTTCCCATGAATTCTGGATCTGGTCCACTGGACTTGTGTGAGGCAGGCGAGGATCATTAGGATTTTGCAGTGTTAGTTCCAGCTTTCCCCTTATATAATAGCAGTGCCATTTGAAAGGCAGAAAATATAGTTCCAATAAATGGCTTTCAGATCAGATAAATGTTTCTGCTCTGCTCTGGAGTTTACAAGAGCTGACAGTCATCTATTTCAAGTGTACAATGGACACTCAGACATCGGTGTTTAAATATCTAATAACTCTTACATAAGAATTTGGCACTAACGATGCCATCACGCATTCATCTGAAAGAGCAGTAAATCCCATGGAACTGAAAATGTGGATATTGCTACTTAGTAATGTATTGGGCAGGGATCTTTATCGATTCAATTAGAGTAAATTTATTTTTTAATGTTTGCCAGGCAAAACAAAAGAAGTTTTCATTCAAAGTAAGCATGTATTTACTGTAGCCAAGTTGGTGGAGAGTGAAAATGCTGTCTGCTGCTATAATTTAGGATTCTTTCTGGGTTACAAGACATTACTCTAATAACCTGCATACATCAAAATCATGATGAATTTGTTACATAAAAGTATTCAGTTGTGTTGTCTGTATGCCCTTCTGGAAGACTTGCACTCAGCAAAGCACTTTTATTAGTATTTACTACTCCCACTGAAGTTAATATACCTAATTGCAGACAATAAAACAACTGAGATTCTTCAAATTAAACACATCTTTAATTGCTTTGCGAAAATTGAACAGTAATGTCATTATGTTAACAAACACACTTATCTAGAAGAGGATGATGTAATCAAACATGAGAAAGAGATAGAGTGGGAAACAGGAATCTTTATTATTAAGTGTGCAGAGCCCTTCCAGAAGCCTTAGGAAGGAGGCATGATGCAACTGAAATGTAATCCAGAGGGGGGAAAAATGGGGTGAAGGAACTAGACACATTGCAGAGTTAATTTCTAATTAAAATTAAAACTGACAAAACAAACCCTGCAGGCAAGCATCCATTAGTGCCACAAGGCATAAGAACATGGAAATTTATTTTAGTGCAATAGTTTTAGCTTTGTGTGTTTCCTCTACCAATAGCTGCTGAATTATTTGTAGTCTTCAGCATGAAGAGCAATTAGGGGAGGCAAAGGGAGAAAATGGTTGTGACTGGTTCTAAGTAGGCAGAAGCCTTATAATTGTAATGAAGTTGGACTAGGCTCTTGCTAAATTGCCCTGAAGGGGAGTGGCATGTGGGGAATTTTGTTTAGAAAGAAAGTTGAAGTTTTCATGCAACCATAGATTTATTGGTTAAACACATCACTCATATTCTCCTGCAAATACCAGGTTATTGTAACCAAACAAGATCAATTATTCTGGTCTAATCCATAACTTGGATAGAGAGAGAATCATTGAATCCTAGAATATCCTGAGTTAGAAGCAACCTGCAAGGGCCACTGGAGTCCAACTCCACATATTTCTTCCACATGAGCAGGGGGATCTGAGAAGCAGACCTGCCCTCTTACATTTTGATCTTGAGTAGCTCATTTAACTTCTCTGTACCAGTTTGCATGTGAAATTGGGATGATATATATTTGCCTGACTTCTAAAAGCATCATAATGTGAGGAGGAAAGTAGCATGACTAATGTTGTTTATCATAGTGTGGTTTCTATCTGATTTTCTTCATAATGCACACAGTAGTCCTGCTCTATCTTGTGAATCACAGAAGCAGCTACAAGCATCCAGACACCCTGTTTTTGTCTAAGGGACTCACACACCAAAGTACTGCTGTATTTTTGTAATTTTTTTCTTAAGTTATTAATTATTTCCATTTAAGTGGCCCAATGGAGCTTTCCTGGGGCTCTTGTGCCCCTCTTCCATAGTGGCTGCAGGCAGACATTCCTCTATTTGTTGAGAAGGTGGTCTATTACAGGGATCATAGGTAACATCTAGTAACAGACTTTGATACCACGTCTGTTAGGGTTGAATGCACTATACTTTCAGTTTGATAGAATACTTCATTTCCTGTCTTTATGTGGCAACTGATAACTAAAGCTGGAGAAGAGCAGTGATTTCTGTGTATGGAAGGGAGCAGAGAGGACTGGGGCTGGGTGAACAAACAAAGATCATCTGCACTATAATTTTCTTGAGTGATTAGATCAGCTTTCTTTGGGTGACTGTGTTCTTCAGTTCTAAGGTTCAAGGACACCAAAATGATCTGCCTGTTTATGGCTGCAGTGGAGAGCAATACAGTTTGGCATAACTTTGCCCGTACTACTGTTGGAAGAGAGTGAACAGCAGTATTTATTTTGGAAATGATTAATTGATGCCTTTTGTGGTTTAACCCAGCAGCAACAGATCCTTCACACAGCTCCCCTCCAGTGGGATGGGGAAGAGAACTGGAAAAAAAGTAAAATCTGTGGTTTGAGAAAAAACCATTTAAAAGGGCAGTTTAATAACACCATATGGTCTAGAATATGCTTTTGGCCAGTTGGGGTCAGCTGTCCTGGCTGTGTCCTCTCCCAGAACCTTGTAGCCCTCAGGGCAGCATAGGAAGCTGAGAAGCCTCTGACTTCATCAGCCCTACTCAGCAACACCTAAACTATCAGTATATTACCAATATAATTCTTATCCTAAACCCAAAACACAGCGCTGTACCATCTCCTGGGAAGAAAATTACCTCTACCCCAGCCAAAACCAGGAAAAATCCAGAGGAAGAGCTTCCCTCAGCCAACAGCCCAAGAGCTGTTTGTCCTTTCAGCAGCTTCAGAAATTGGGGCATTGATGCCCGTGCAAAATGGCCTCATTGCCCACCTCCTGGCCATTCTGCCTGAGGCCATTCAGGTGAGGAGTGGCTGGAAAGTGCCCACCACCTGGAAATCTCAGCAGCTCCAGCAACCAAACCTCTCTTCTCTTTCAACCTAAATGCACTGTCAGCATCCACAAGCAGTGGTTTTTTTTCACTGAATGAATAATGCCCTAAGGAATGACCTTAGGACATCTCCCAAACCATGCTGCTGCCCAAGTCAAGGTCAATTCCCCCTCCTCCTGCTATCCAAGCCCAAAAATGTCAAATGCTTCTTGTCTTGGTGTCACCTTCCTCAGAGGAACTGCTTTACAGCAATATATGGTTTATGCAAAGGACATCTCAGGGAGTTTTGGTGGCAGAGGGTCTCAGAGCACCCCCTTTCACTGCTGTGAATGTGAATCAATGTCTTACTGATGCCCTGACTCCCTCAAGCCCTTTCTTTAAGTTTAACACTCACAGTTGTATGAGAATGTTAAACTCTGTTGTTTCTGTTCTGCATTTTCCTCCCCCTACGACTCTTTTGCTTTCCTCATGACCTTCCCAGTGGCCTCAAAAAACAGATCAAGTGGGAAATAGTTTTGTAAACAAGTCAGTTCACTTCTCCTAGGTGGGGAAAATGTCATTGTAGTGGTGATCAGAGTCTTATTCCTCTGCAGTTGTTCAGATCAGCTAGTTGAGCCCTTGAGAGATTTTTTCCTCACACAGGGGAAAAGATGCTCGTAGATATCTTCATAGAACAGGAGACTTGGGAAGGCAATTTGTTTGCTGTCTTTTCAAAACATTTTATTCTTTTTCTCTTTTGCTGTCCCCCTAATGTGACATCTTTCTTAGCATGTTCTTCAAACTGTCTATTGCAGCTCTAAGGAGCTCTGTGCACCTGTGAGTTCATTAAACCAAAATGTTCAGGATAGCTTCCTCAGCTCACTTTAGACTAATTAAATGGTTGTTTTCATCAGTTCTTGCAATTTATTTTACTACAGATAACAGGAGACTATATCAGCCTTGGAATTGCATTAAATATTTCCCTCATAACATATTGTCAACAAAAGTCCTGCTGAATTAATGACTTGTGTGCCTGTTTGAAAGTGGGATTGTACTTGTCTAATTGTGGCATCAGTTGTCATAGTGACTATCAGGCAATCCGGCAGCAAACACCCTTCCTTGGCAGGGTTTAGGCAAAGCAGCCTTTGTGCAGTTGTCAGCCAGAGATTTATGATGGTAAAAACTATATTTGGCAGCCAAATCAATGCCTTGACCACTCTTTGTGCTCCTGCCCTTATTTTAACTTAAACACTTGATACTCTACCTGAATATTAAGAGGCTGCATGTCTCCCGAGCTGTTTTGTTATTAATAGATCACTTTTTATAAACTGTATGTGGGATGACTGGTTATTTGTATATATGTCCAACAAATGCAGTTGCTGGTATTTTCTGAATATGTAACTCCAAATTTCAGGTCTTGCAAGCAAGTGGATATTAGAGGGTACCTTTTTATGCCTGCTATTAAAACATGTCGAGTGATCTATAAATTACCCCACTGAGATAAACAGTGGATTAAAATAAGGCACTCCCATTCTGTCATCACTGTAATATTAATCATTGGAGTTTTGTTCTTTAATGTTAAAATGTACCTTTTAGCAGTATATGTCACTCCGTATTAAATTACATGTGAACTGACAGATTTTTAATCAAAACTTGCATTTTGAGTTTTGTTTTCTTCATTATGTCACAACAAGGTAGGAAAATAATTTTGCTCATGTCTATGAATTTTTTTTAACATTTGGTGTTTTATTTTTGCTGTAGAAGTTGTTTTTCTTGGTGGTTTTCTTAAGTTTAACTCTCACTTGTTTCTTTCATTGAGCCTACAAAAATGCTTATTTTAGTCTTATTTTATCAGCTGGTGAAGGAAAGAAATTACAAATTTCATTCAAAATATTAAAACTATAGAGTGTTTGAACATAAGAAAGTATAAAAATTTCATTATGCCAGTTAGTAGAAGAAAACATTTGTATGGCCACAAGAGCGTCATAGACTGAGTCTGTATTAAAATCAAATATTATCTTGACTGGATCTATTTTTTGTCATAATTCCTAATGAAGTTGTGTTGGTGGGTTTAGCAGCAGAGATTTACTTTTTTAATAGCAATGGACAATAACAGGGCCATGTATGTAAATGTTTTCTTAATCCAAATATGCAGCTTTGAGGCTGCTTTTCTTTCATAGGGGAAGTGGGCTGCAGCTCAACTTGTAAAGCTACAAGCCCAATCATTCAGTTCAAGAAATCACAACTTTTTTGGGTTTGGTTCTGTGTTAGGTCTCCAAAACTCTGAACCCAAGTTCTCAGTTGTCTTATGTGGGATCTGCTGCCCCAGGATTCACATCAAAGAGTTCACCCATTTAAAGAGATGTAACAGTACATGACAGTGGGAGCAATAGACATTTCACTGGTAAGCAGGCTGAAACACCCACTGCTGTCAGCATTCCACATCCTCATGTGGCCAGAAAAGTAACTTATTATTGGAAGACATATCTTGTGTGTTTTTCCTCCAAAGCAATTTAAATACAAATCTAGATTAAGAGTCTTCTGACTTCCAGGGTGAAAATGTACTAGAAATATTTTTCCTCCTTTTAAGGTGATTTTACTTTGTGACCTGCCATATATGGGCTATTTCTGTGCATTTTTCTCTGTGTATGTTGGCTCTGGAAGGATTTTTGCAATCATCAGTTTCCCATTTCTCCTCCCCCTTCCCTGCCATTATGTTGAAGGGGACACAAGTGTGCTGGCAGGAATGACCAGCCAGAGGTGGTCCTCATGCCACAGGTACACCAAGAGGTACACCTGTGACAGCCAAAAGTGAGGTCAGGAGCCAGGAGGGAAAACCTGAGGAAGGAAAGAAGCAATCTGAGCTCATGACAAACACTCCCAGCAAAAAGATCACAGGATTGTTTGTGTTGGAAGAGCCCTTAAAGATTACCTAGTTCTAACCCCCCTGCCACAGGCAAGGAACCTTCCACTGAGATGAACTTGGCAACAAAGAAGAAAACTTCCATGCCAAGAGAGAAATTTGTGTCTCTGATCCCAGTCTCCTCCCTCACAGAAGTGAGGAAGACTTGCTCTTGAAGGAGGTGGCAAAATCAGGAGCACAAAGCAAAGACAGTCAAAAATCAGTAGCAGGTACAGTGGATTCAGAGATAGTGATGGTTGGGTAAATCTGTGGGACATCCACATGGATGAATCAGGAGAGGAATATGGAAGGAAGATCCTAGAAGTGGAGAGATTGGAAAAATTGCCATCCTAGTCACAAAGAGGGATCCTGGCAAGGAAGTGTGGAGATGTTATCCGATAAAGGTTATCTCGCGCTGCTCCTGCTGGGTGCGCTGAAAGCTGGTGTGGGGCTGGAAAAGGGAAACATTTGCCTCAAACATTTTTGCAACGCTTTATCAGTTTGTTAACATTTGGTCTAAGTGTTCCCACGTGCCTTTTCCCCATCCCCCGCCTCAAATCCCAGGCGTCAGAGCTCCTTTCACAACATATTGATAATAACCAACACAGTTGTCCGTCTTGGAAATAATAAAAGCTATAGACCGTAATAGATTTTTAAAGTTACATTTCGAGTTTAATGCTTATAACTATATCACTGGGAGCAGGTACTTGGCACAAATGTCTCCATTGGAGCATAAACACCTTGGCCTATAGCCTCTGAGAGTTTATCAGTGCCATGGGAGATATTTCCTGCTATGTACATGCTCCTCTACAATGAATGAACAGCTTGCAACTACATATTAATCTACTCGATGACCTAGATCAAGAACAAGGGAAATAATATTGATAAGTCAGTCACTTTTCCTTTTTGGTATATCCCTGACTATTAGCACTGGTTGGGAGGCAAACAGATGAATTGAGACTTCTCTTCCTGACACAGGTCAATATCGTTAAGAAAACTTTTAATTATTTCTGTGCAAGGCTGAGCAAATGGCTGAATGGTGAGTGGAAGGGTGGTGGAAGGTGAGTTTAGTTCTGCTGGGATTGATCTGAGGGCTGCAGTGTTACAGCACTGGCTGGATGGCTGAACTACAGTGTCTGTGAATACACTGCTGTTTCAGTGATCTACATTGGCCAGGATCTGGACTGTCATGCCTGATTCTGTGAGAAACTTTTCCATGGAGGTTATTTTGTGCTGTGTGGCAATGCCCTGTTAACCTCTGAGCACTGTGTCCTGGCTCTAAGCAGAGGGTTCAAATCAAGGCAAATAAACTCAAGTGTTATCTGATAGAGGATTATGCAGTCCTGCAGTCATTCAGCTGCAACCTCTACAGTCACCTTCGTATACACCCTGTATCCTTCCTGGTTATGCTCATCTTTCTCCTAGCACCTCTTTAAATTACACACCTGCAGAGGCACTGATCACTGCAGTGTAGCCATAAAGGAAAGACATTGCTTCTTT
This sequence comes from Serinus canaria, assembly GCF_022539315.1. Taxonomy (NCBI): domain Eukaryota; kingdom Metazoa; phylum Chordata; class Aves; order Passeriformes; family Fringillidae; genus Serinus; species Serinus canaria. Next base: position 4,244,984 of record NC_066326.1, on the reverse strand, counting down.
GCCCTCCTAAATACCTTGAAACACCGCTGATTAATTTTTCACCAAAAATAGTCCACCCTGAATGGACTGAGAGGAATTTACCACTGATAGTCTGTAGGCCAGTATGTGTGGATGGAATCCCACCTCCTTAGCTCTGACCATTGTGTATTCCAGGCCCCAAACCCTCTTTTCTGCCCCAGAAACTAATATGCCTTTTAGTCTTTGTTCTTGCCAAGCTTAGAGAAAAACAAGGACTTTTTCCATTTAATGTATCACAATAAGAAAAAAGTTTCAAGTGAGAAAAATATGACTGTTGCTGTTTTCAACAGAAAGTGCTCCCCAATGATCCATATATTCAAGATGTATGGGAAATTAATACCTTAACACATATATTAGTATGTCAAAATGGCATGCCTACTTACCCATTTATCAGGTTAAAGGAGGAGACTGGTGTGACTTTAGATAGTCATTTCATTTCTATGTGCCTACGTTCTGTCATTTAAAAACAGGAATATGGATAATAAACAATAGCAGAATGTTATTGAGTCGTTCACATTTATAAAGCCCTTTGATATTGTCTCTGCCTCAGTTTTCTCATTTGTAAAACAAGTGTAATAATTCATGTATTTATAGCTTTAAAGGGTGGATAATCTAATTTGACATCCTGTGGAGCAAAATCCTTAGCATTTCATTTAGCTTTTCCTTCACTGTTCTCAGTAACTCATGGCCTAAAGAAAGAACATTTTAGAAAGGCAGGAGATTTTGATTTTAAAAATGTCATCTGACTGATAACCTTCCTCAACTCTTGGCAAACTATGCCCTTCATCAAGCATCCAAACTGTTAAAACTATGATCCTTATTCACCATGTGATATTGTTCATTATTCCTAACTTTCCAGCATGTTTTAAGACATAAAACTTATAAGTAATTTATTTTATTGGACAATTTGTACAATAGATTCTGTTCCATTTACTGCTTCAATTATGCTGAGCTACACCAGTGGCCTGCACTTTATGACATCCTGCTCTGATATCCCCTTTTTAACAAGTCTGAGTCACACTGGCTGAAATGGTTGTTTGTAGTACAGTCCTGAATAGGATAAAGATGTGTCAGTAGTGATGACCTGCCAGTGACTTTTCTCAAGTGGGCAGAGGAGCATTGACCAAACCATTGCTAAGAGGCTGCTAAGTGGAACTCAGCACTGTCTGACTTTCCACTCATCTTCCCTCCCGGATCTGTAGAGCTCTGTTATTTCAGGAGTCACTGGAGTGCACAGAAAGGAGCATTCCAAGTGGTGGGAACCATCTGCTTCAGAGGGTGTTGCTGGCAGCTCGTTTCCAAGCTGCATCTTAGTCAGGATTGAGAATTTTCTAATTTGATGCCATGACTAAAATCTCCTTGTCGATGATGTGTCATCCTCAACAAATTTCTGATGTTTTGGTGATTGTGAGGAAGACAGCTGGATGCGAATACAGAGGAAGGCAAGTCCAGCAGAAGAGATAAGTTTGTGCTCATGTGGGTGCACAGGCACACATAGACAAAATTGCCATTGCTGCAATTGCAAACTTGCATTTTCCAAATTTTTCAAAGTATAATTCTGTATTTTCCTCACATTATGTCTTTTGGATTGGTCCCTGTGAAGGAAAGAAAAAGAAATCATTCTGCTGTGAAATCCAGAGATTTCTGTGTCTGTCAGAGAAATATAATTTACTATTTCAAATTCCTGTTGTGGGTAACTTGTTGATTGACAATTTGTTTGATTTTCAAGGTGACAAATACAAATAGTTGCCTCTGAGTGCACTCTTGGATACACCATACAAAAAATTTACTTTTGTCCTTTTTAAAGCTGCCTTTTGGGCCTATCATGAATGAACCAGCTGCCTTGAAACTTGGATAAAATATTATTCTTTTACATATATAACAAACCAGTGAAACAGTAAAAATAACATTGGCATAAGCTTGCCAAGGGGATTTGGTTGAACCATTAGGTAAGGGCTGCCAGATATATATAATTTCAGCTGTTAAAATTGCATATTCATGTGTTTTCCATATATCTATTGGCCTCTCTCTCAGAGAACTTTGGAATGTTTTTTTACTAGCCTATAATTAAACAACAGCAGTTGAGACAGGGTATTCCCCAGAAATTGCAAAATGAGGAGTATGTGGTGGCCACTTGCAGAGTTGCTCATTAATCTTGAGAAAATTCAGAAAGAACAGACTTGGTGTGAAGAAATGATGGGGGGGTGGGCACAGGACTAAAACACAATCTTATTGTACACGTGTTTTGCAGATTTAAGTTTTGTGCAAGGAATGCAATTGAAATAAGTCCCTTCAATCCAGCCAGTCTATATTATTTGTCCATATTATTTCCCCCTACCCCTAGAAATTGACTTGAGTTGGTGCCACATGTCCCTGTGCCATCAGCCTATATGTCTGGGAATAATTCACTCCTAGGCTAGCCTAGATTTTTGATGGTTTCCCTGCCATACAACTCTAGCTTGCTTTGTTTATGAAGCAGTGAGTCAGATTCTCTGTTTCTTTTTTTCAATGAAACACAATATTGAGTGGCTTCTGGTATCTTTGTGTTGATGAAGTTTTCTTTCCTGAGAGGTCTGTCTCACCAGAGCTACCTTCTTACAAAGTTATCTTGCAGTAGCAAGAAGTCATTAATTAAAAGAACATTCTTTTTTGCCCTATATGTGGGCAATTAGAATTTCCAGATCCCTACCCCAAATCAGCTTGGATCAGGAGTGTGGAGCCTATTCCTGGAGCATTGTTGGAGAGCTGTGCCATCTAAATCAGGAGGTCACGTTTCTGCTGCAGACAAGTCTGAGCACTGCTAAATTCAGCAGGACTGCAGGGGAGTCATCCAGAGCTCTCACTATGGCTTACACATTGTCACCCACCCACCTCCAAAATATTTATGTGACCTACCAAAGCTTCTGTTTCTTCACTCTCTCGGGTTAAGCGTTGTCTTCAGAGACCTGTGCTTCAGCCTCAGGCTGTTCAGATTGATGGTCACAGCAGAAAATGGGCTGAGCAGAGCCTCTGAAATGCTGCAGCATGGAAATCCACACAGGTGTAGGTTCTGGGTATGAGACGGTGGCTGTCCATGCCATGTTCTCCACCCTCTGCACTGGCATCACCTTTCCATGTCCCTGATTTTACATTCACTACATGCTATTTTGTAATTTTTCACACATCAGAGCCATGAAAGCAGTCCAAGGATAAGTGTTTAGAAGGATTTTAGAAGAATATGATAGTGGAGCTGAATGTAATCCTAAAGTTACCCCAAGATTAAAGAGAGCAAACATGATTTTTACATAGAACTTATTTTTGTGATGGACTGGGATCTTATGTGTGCCACTGTCTTTCTCTTCTTCTTTAAGAACCATATGATTATAAATTCATAGCCTTCCAGACAAAATTATTTATCTATTTACCTATCTATCTACCTACCTACATGTCTCTCTCTCTATCTACCCATCTACCTATATTTATATTTTTAATATGTTTTGCTCTTGCTTTGAGAAGAGTGTTCTTTCTTGAACAGCTAGGATGGTTGCTTTTGAGTTTGGAAAAAAGTGTTTTGGTTTCCAAGTGTGTAGAAACTATGTTGGTGTTGCTGAGTTTAAGGAAGACCTGCAGTCTTGGAAAGGAACGTTCTGATGTTTCAAGTATACAGGCATTGATAAGAAAATACTGAAAAAACTTCATGCTATTTTAAAAAAAATCAGTTTCTGTGCCTTCATTTTTCCCTTCTTTTTTATTTTTTTTATGTCAGCAGTCTACAAACATTTATTTGGAGAAGTTTATTGGCTGTGCAGACGTTTGTACTGATGTAACACAAGTGTCTCTTGTCTTGATATCTTGTGAGAAGCCAGTCGTAAACTCCTGTCATGTCTATTTTCTTTGTCTCTTATTTCTTGGGTCCCAGTATAATGTAGGGTAGACATCACTGACACGCTCAGAGCATCAGTTTCCTGAAGCTGATTATACACCAAATTCTAAATCTCAAAGCAACAGAACCTGAATTTCCTAAATTAAGCATCCAAATAATGAAGGAGGAAGGAGATGGAGGTGGGGGGAAGAGGAAAAGAAAAAAAAAATCAACTCAATATTTCCTAAAATTAATAAATTAAATTAAAAAGGAAAACAGTGCAAACTACTGGAAATATTTTACACAGACTTTGCACATCTGAGGCCCAGTGTGCTGTGGGCAGTGCACCTAGAGCAGCTTTCTCCTGCATATTCTGCTTTTTGAATATCAGAACCCCCCCCTTCATAGCAGGGAAAACTAGTGAACAGAAAAGCTAAATGCTAAATGTCCCACTGGAAGTTCTTGGCGAAACTAGGAGCAGCACTCAGAGATTCTGGCTCCTGTTTCAATATCTTAATTACATAATTAGCCTTGCTTAAATCAGGTCATGTGGCACTCAATCTGACTTCCTTTGCTGTCGTGCTATCTGTGCTATGTAATTCTCATGCCAAGATAGTGTGCAGAGCCTTAAATAATCCAAGATATTCTAGTAAGGCATGGTAAAAAGTTAATTTAAAAAAAAAATCACATAAACATATATATAAGGAAATTAACACTGTTAGAGATTAACATAATCAAACAAAATATGGTTCATTACAACTGTATATATTACCATGCATTTAAATGAATGCTGATTGAAGGGAAAATGTATTTTCTCTGCACTGAAATGAAACACAAGAGCAAAACAAGTGAGCCTCTTTTAAGAATCTGTAGCTAAGAAATTTATTTCATAGGTAACAAATGGTAAACGGACAAGAATAGTTATTTCTGTTAAAGGAATAAATCTGCTGAAATACTGTGAAACATTTTCTGTGCAGCAAGCCACAATATATACAATAATGCAGTAAAATCCTCCACCAAATATCTGTTAAAGGAATAAACCTGTCAAAAGAATTAATTTTCTGTGCAACAAGGTTATTCATTCAACAGGCTTCCACCATATGTAATTTATGAAGCAAATTATACTATTCCAAAAAGGAAAGGGAAACTCATACAATGCAGTTTAAACTACAGCAAGACTGGCTGGAAGAATGCAGCCTTAAAAGTCAGGAAATCTCCAAGCAGAGCCAACTGCCTGTGCTGTCGGTGAGCAGGGAGCTCTCAGTGTGCACCAAATGCTTTACCATGACTGTGGGGACAAAAAAAGAACACCCTTCTCGCCGTATATGAAGCAAACCTGGCAATGTAATAGGCAGGGGAGCAGTTCACATTTCTGATTTCTATTCAAAAATCTACTTTCCTGGTGTATCCCACGTTCCTGGGTGAGTTGGAGAGGCAGTTCAGTCCTAGCAGAATTACCTGTCCAGTGAATCAAAGGGTACTGAAAGTATTGCTGCTTGAATTAGGGGATCCTGTAGTATGTAATAATACCTGGTGGTGTTTTCTCTATTGCTGCTTTCAACCTCATGCTGTTTTTTACTTTGGTGCTATTGAGTTTGAATGTAGGAGGCAAAGGGACTCACCAGCACTCAGAAAATGTAGTTATCCCTTCTAGTAACTGCAATCTTTTTGTACCAAAAACCATTGAAAAGTACTACATGAAGGTGTGGTCTCTTTTACCTGCAGCTACACCTTTGCTGTCTGAGCCAAATTCATCAAAATAATCAAACTTTGCCCTGTGCCAGATCTATAATTTGAAAATCCCTTTGTAATTTTATTCCTTGGCTATCTGTCTGGGGGCCACTGCAACTTTTGGGTGAAGTCTCGTAATCCAGCCTGAAGTATCATCCTCACTGTTAAGTTTAAAGCATCTGAAATACTTTATTTACAAGCCTTTAATTTCATGAAAAAGTCTTCCAGTCCTGGGCAGATTAATTTCCACTCTTTCTCAATCTTATTATTTTAATAATTTTTCACTACCCTCTAAGCAAGTAGAATGTTGATGCCTAGAATAATGATAAAGTTTCCTTAAAAAAAAAAAAACAAAACTGCAGCAGGTGAAAATAGCTTTGTTTGAACTTTTGTTACAAATCCAGAGACTAAGCCATGTTCAGTGGGGTTAATGAACATTTTGGCAAATGTGGGCTGAGCATCACCATAGAATCCCAGAATGGTTTGGTTGGAATTGGCTTTAAAACCCATCCACTTCTACTCCTGTCAGGGAAGGGACACCTTACACTATCCCAGACTGCTCCAAGTCCCATCCAGTCTGTCATTGAATTACTCCAGGATTGGGACAAGTGATGTCCCAAGCCAGGTATGAGCAAACATGGACTGAATTATAAATTTGGGTGGAAATCAAGTGTGAACAAGAGTAATGTGGCAGTGTAGCCAAGTCACCATTGCTTCTTCTGGGTATGGTTAACCCAGAGCCAATAGAAGAATTCAAGGCATTGGTTTCCTATGGCATGGGTGATCCATTTCAAACATAATTCCACAGATAAGGAGTGAGAAAAATGCAGAAATCATACCAGATAATTGACAAAATTATGAAAAATGCCACAGCCACCTTTGCATTTTGAGGTAGACAAAACCTGGTGCTTTCTTTAAACAGCAGCTGTAGTCACCTGGAGAACTGCTCAGGAGGGAAACAAGCATGAGCAATAATTCACAGCCAGTTTACAGATAGCCTCCAGTGGGGAAGCTCAGGCAAAGATTACATAAAAGAGATTAAGACTTCCAGGGATTGTCCGTTCCAGGTCTATTTATTTACATAAATTTGTCAAAGCAGAATTAAAAGCTGCAGTTAAGTTCCAGAAATCCATATTTGTGATTGGGCTAGGTGTAATATTTGAAAGTATGTACTTATCAAATTGCAATATCACTTTGTTTTCTTCCTGCAGGCAAACTAAAGAATAAATTGCCTCCCATGCAAATCCGCTCACCTGGTTTTGGTTAGGTTTTTTCTTTTTTTTCCCCTCCTGTTTTGTTTCATTTTGTTTTATCATTCAGTCACTGAAATCTGATCTCAAAAAAATGTAGGCAGATGTACAGAAGACTTATTTTTCCCTTGGCACACTGTTTAAAAACTTATAAATTAACTCCCACTCTTTTAAATCATTCTTCTCGAGGTGTTCCAGCCAAGCATCTTCGCTGGCTGCCACATCCTAAATTCTTTGGGATTTGCTGTTGGCCTGAAATTATTGTGCTATGTGAGCTCATCATCTGGGATATTAAAAATATCCGTTACTTCCAATGTGATTCGTATACCCAGTGGCATTTGAGTAAACAGCAACATCACTGACTCAGGGATCCAGCTTGGCTCTGTGACATCTACTAAGTGCAAAAGCAACACCATTTTAGGGAAGAACAGACTCAAAGATTATTTTGTTTATATGTTATTGACTGGAAGGGAGATCAGGCCTCATAAGCAAGTGCATAAAAAAAAAGATCTAGGAAACAGAGGCCAGAAAAATAAATCATTGTTGAAATAAAATTTTAAGTTTCCTGCTCCTGACCTCCTCCAGAAAGGTCTCATTTTTCCTTTCTCTCATATTTTGAGTGTTGCAGAGAACTGTAAACCACAAAGTGCTTTCTCAGTGGTGGAGTTTGCTCCTACTCTAGGCCAAATTCTACTGCTAAGGAGATTTTGTTTACTGAGTGTGGTCACCATTTGAGTTGTGGTTGTTGTTTAAATAACTGTTTAAATTACTGATAAAGATTATTCAAGTGGAAGAAAATCCTGACTAGTCTAAAATATTGAAAAGCGAGCCATTAGTTGAGATTGACAATAAAGTCTGATTAATAGTTTTATTTTTAAAACAATTACATAAAAATATTGTTTAAAATCACTCATTTTAAACAGCTGACATTTTAATGCATAAATATAATTACAGATTCTTTAAGAAGAGCCTATTTTTGGCCTTGATATATATGCTGGCAATTGTGTATTTGAAATAGAATCATAAAACGTAAAAATTTTATATTTAATCACTAGTGTCAAAAATTATTAGGTAATAAGCACAGCAGGAGAGAATGTGATAAAAGATACAAAGGCCCATATTTAAAACATAATTTTTCTAACATTGGCTATGATTTTAAGATGTCATGTCGTCATATGAGGGTGAGCAGGTCAGATGCAAAATTGGCTTTTTCTTTCTTTTAATGTGAAGTGATCAATTCTCACTCGTGGAGGGGTTAAGCTTACTGGAAGCCAAAGTCCTCTTTGTCCACCCTCCAGGAAGGTCCCAGGGACATCAGCCCTGTACCTGTCTGCTCTCCATGGGTTGAGTTAAACCATCCTCCCACCCAAAACCCAGCGTGGCACAGCGCAGACACGGAACAGGAGCTGGAGGAACTTCTGAAAAGAAATCTCTCATCTCACAAAATGCTGTTTAATTATCTCACACCTGGTGGTTTTCCACCAGGAATGGGGATTTTCCTTTCAGATGGTTAAAGTCTTTCTGCAACACCCACATGAGTGCTTCCATGGCAGAGAGAAAAGGACTCTCACAGCTCTATTGGAGGCTGTAATAGTGCACAAGCAGGAGAATCTCATCCAGTGCGTGCTCTCACTGTGTTTAAGGCCCTTTTTAGTCAGCAGAGATGACTCTGATCCTTGTAGTTTGCTGTTTGTCTCAGCAATCTTTTTTCCAGACATGCAATAACTACTATGAAAAATGCATCTGCTATTTCCAGTCCATTTGTGACCATCAAAAGATCTGAGGTTTTTAAGTCACAGCCCAACACAAATGATACCATACAACTTGCAGGGCAGAAGCCTGATGTATGAGCATTATTCCTTACTGCAGTAACTTACTTACCTCTGGGACAGAGCTCAAGAATTTATAAGCCTTGCAGAAAGGAGTCCCTGCCCTGGCCACCTCACAAAACTGCTCTGCAGTCACATCTCTGCTTTCCTAAAGGAACTAATAGGATCAGTCCCAACAGAGACAGAACAGGAAAGAGCAGCAGTGTGGCAGGATAATGGCCAGGCATTTTTGCTATTACCCCTGTAGTGCCTTTGAGTGACCACTTTTAAGTGGAGAATTGGGGTTTGTGGAGTACTTTAGTGTCATTTTTACTCTCCAGTTGTTTTTTTTTTTTTTTTTTTTACTCTGGCTTTGCTTAAATGAAAACTGCTTTTGAACTGCTCTCCACTGTGACTGCCTGCACTGGAGGGGGAAATGGGACAGGCATAGAAGGAGTCCTGCATTCCAAAACTACTGGAGCCATCCAGGGGACCATCTGTCCATGGGTAATCAGTCCTCTGTGGCAAGAAAAAGGGATAGGGACAAGGTGTGGAGGAGGAAATCCTTTTCTTAGGTCTACAGGTATACCTGGACTACTGCCAGACTGGAAATAAGATTTTTGCTACATGTAATAAGGGCAATCTAGAAGTGCTGAGGAAATTAAAATAAATTCGGAGACAAAATTAAATTTTAGATTGAAACACCAAGGATTATTGGTTTTTATCTAGAAGGCAGATGATGGTATTTAGCAAACCAGGTGATTTTTAAACTGTAAGTGTAATCATTTAATAAAAGTTACTGAGAGTAACTTGAAAAGAAAGTAGACAAAGTGAAAGAGGTAGTTCAAGACAGTGTTCAGTTCAGTCAGGAGGTCAAACATGAAGATGCCTGAATGAATGAAAAATGTTTATTTCTTAGTCCCAAAATCATAGAAACATAATGGCCTGGGTGAGAAGGGACCTTTAAAGCTCATTCCATTCCACCCCCTGCCACAGGCAGGGACACCTTCCACTCTCTCAGGTTGCTCCAAGCCCCATCCAGCCCAGCCTTGGACACTTCCAGGGATGAGGCAGCCACAGCTTCTCTGGGCAACCTGTGCCAGGACCTCACCTCCCTCACAGAGAAGAATTTCTTCCTATAATCAGATTTCAACCCTGAGCCATAGAAAATCCATTCCTGAAAACACTTCTACAATTTGCTACCTCAGGAGCATCCCCAGAAGGCAACATGTGGTAGTCCTCTTCAGGCACACTTCCCCACAGCCTCTCTTCTCAGCCCAGGCAATGAAATACCAGGCTAGAAAGATCTTTTCTACCACTTTTCACAGCCTTTCTTATGTTCTTACTTAAGAAGTGCCTGGCTTTGCCAATTTTAAATTCTTTAATTTAAATTAAAATTAATTTTTTATGTTATTATTAAATTATTTTATTAAAATTATTTCATTATTCAATTTTTAAATTATTAAATTTAATTTTAAATTTAATATTTTTCTGTATGCCCTTTAATGTCAGCTGATAAAATGTCACTCACTGGGAGCCATGGATAGAAGCAATCACCAAAATTTTGGTCGTGAGATAATAGACATAGATCAGGAGTGTTTTGACCAGGAGTGTTTTGTTTCTCCAAACCAGCTGAAAATCACTGGAGCTTTGCAGAAGCCAAACTACAAATCCATGGGTTTGCATTATTTCCTGTCAAGAAATACATGAGCATACTCCAGCTCTGTCATGTAGGGGCAATAATTCCAAATTAGGAGCCCACTGGTGTCAGTGTTTACTGATGGTTTAGCTGATGAGTAGTAGATGCACTGCTGGCAGATACTTTGCAGTCCTCAAAGGACACAGCTCTGCTTCCAACCAAACTGTCTCTCAGCCAAAGTGGAAAAGCATCTCCACCCTCATCTTGGTAATCCTGGTGAGTCAGCTGAATTCGGTTGAACTGATCTACTCAAAATCAAAGAGAACATGTTCATACTCCTCTTTTTCATCACCAGACTTCTCCACTGAAGAGTAGGTTAATAGTTCAGGAAGATCTGTGGAGTTTGGGAAGTGGCCAAGATAGTGCCACTTGTAAATGCAGCACCTAGGAACAGCAGGAAAATCGGTTTGTGTCCAGTGTCTGATCTGCACTGACCATCTGAAAATAATTATATGCAAGCATACGTAAAATATATACATACATATATGGGAAACAGCTCTGGTAATCAGTTTAAATATATCCAGTCTAAACTCCTCACTCACTCACACATCCTCATGAACCAGGGGTTGCTTGTTTGTTTGGGGTTTGCCTTGTTTTTCCTTGTGCATTGTTTCTGGAGCAGATGGGCTTATCTCTGCAGAAGGGCTCTCAGTAAAGCACTTTATCAGATCACCCTTCTGATTGCAGCACAAAAACAGCCTTTCTGTCTTCCTAGCAGGGATGTATGGGAAAACCTCTCTCCCAGTTTCACATGTGGGCTTGCTGCATTTTTGTTTGATGCTGTTGGCTTCATTGGGGTTGGTGTGACAAGAGTTTACAGCAGAGAGGAGCCACCAAAGCACTCTGATGATAAAATCTTCCAGTTTGTTGATGGCCAGTTCTTTGTAATTCATGAGTTTGTTCACAGTGGGTGATTTTAGCCCATATATTGACAGGAATTTTTAATCTCTGTAGTATCTCTGGGATGATGCAAGCAGGAGAAGGTTGTTTGTGTCTTTCACAAGCATCCTTCACCCCTACCGTGTTGGCTTTAGATGTGTGTTTAATATAGGGGTGGTTATCTCTTGCTGATCTCTGCTTGGCAATGGCCGCTGAAAATAAATCTATGTTGATTTTATTAGATCTGTCAACAGTCCTTGATGTTATTGACAATGAGGTTTTGTTGACTTGTGGAAATGGAAGGAAACCTTCCTCAAGTTTGACATTTTCTTAGCATCCCATGAAGTGTGTCCAAACTAATATTCTCAGCAACAGTTTGGTTTATTGTGAAATGTCCAGACCTGATTATTTGAGGAAAAATAATAGTTTGATATGGCAGAATTAAAACAGGGAGGAGGGATACAAAGAAAGAAGGAGGAGAGTTCTTTAGCATGACTGAAAACACCCAATTTCATGGTATTCTCTGAGCTGTTATTGCAAATACTGCACAGCATTTGATGTAGAGAGTTCTGTGAACCTCTTGGTTGTTCTGCAGGAGCATTGTGCCAGATAAAGAGGAAATAGTTCCATGCTTTGACAATAATCTTTGCTAATACATTTTCCAGCGGGGGAAAAAATAATCCTAATTAAGAAGTCAGTTTATGCCTTACAAAATGGAAGGGCAAAAGGTTACTTGTTCCAGGGGAAGAACAGGAGAGTAGATCTGAGAGCTGACAGTGGGATTGGCTTGGATCCACTTCTCTTTAAGCTTAGTTTTTGCAAGCTCTCTGCCAGCTTGGAGCACGGTGGACCTCTTTCCATACCTAATGGCATGCTGGATGTCAGCCCTGGCCTCAAGAAAGCTCAACTGCAAAAGCAAAATTAGGTGTGTTTCTGTGCAACAAAAACAACACCTTTCCCAACAGCAACAATTTTTGTGCTGTTCTGAAGGCAGCTGATTTGTAATCCATTCAAGCCCATATGTGAAACACTTGCACTGAAAACACAAAGATAAAGCAAGCTGTAACACCATACAAACACGTGCAATAGGGGTGGATTTCAGAGTTATAGCTGTATTTATGCCTGGAATATTCACGCCTTGATCTAATCCTCCTTTTCTTAAAGGGGAATTTTTCAAAAGTTCTTAAGGACCCATCATTGGAGCTACATCTTGAAAAGGGCACATCTTTCTCTCGCACACCTCAAACAAGGTGGCCTGATGTTTCAAAAGCTGCTCAGAATTCAAACGCTTCCTTCGGGTGCCTAAGTGGAAGAGCATCTCTTTTGAAACTTTGGCCACTTGTGGAGGTGTTTCAATGGGAAGACTTGGTGCTAAGTAGGGCATGTAAAAAGTTTTCCCTTGAAATATTTCCTTAGGGAAAATTGGGGTTTTGACTACTGAAATGTTATTTCACAAAGAGCAATGCTTTCTGTGATAATAACAGGTTTTAATAAAAAGAAAAATGACCACTTGAAGAACAAAGAAGATTCCCGTTATAAACTAAAATTTAAAGCATTTTCAATTTAAAAGTTAGCATTTGCCCTTTGGAAGCTTCACTGAATTTTTGTTTTTTAACAGCATTTTCCTCAAAGAGGAGGCTGGGCAAGAACAATTCTTTCCAGATCTAACATAAAATTTTAAGGTGAAACAAGTGGCAAGATTCAAACAAACAGAAGAAAAATGAACCCCTCTTTAAAAACATCCCTGAGAACAGCTGAAGATCCACATTCATTGCACTCTGTCACTAAAAACTAGAAAGTTTTCAGACAGCTATCAGGAAGCAATGGGGTACGTGTGCAGAAGTCTGTAACTGAAGGTAGATTAAGAATTGGAGCATAAACTTCACTTACCTCTCGAGTAGACTTTGAGCTCCAAGGCCCTTAAAGGTTAACAATAAAATCTCAAATTGAATCCTCATTTTCAATATGAGACAATTTAAGTTATAAAACAATGAAGTGACATGAGCCTAGCGAGGCCAACGAGGACACTTAAACCAGGGTTGTCAGAATGCCCAGGTTTTATCACCCATGAAAGGATGTAACTCTCCATGACATTAAGGATGCAGGGTTTGATGGAGTGTCACAGTTAGTTGACACCAGAATCATCCAAAATCGTAGACTCCCTGTCACATCCTGCCACTGCAGAATAGAAACTAATGACTGTGCTACTACACCATCACAGGCATGCTGGGGTGCTGGTAGCTGGTAAATTATTACACAGCAGTAAGAGTTGCCAACAGGAGTAGGCTTCTAGGCTAAGAAAGAGCTAGGAAAAAAAAGGGAAACTATAGATGTGGGCTGTTTTACTCCAACAGATTTGGCTGCTGCTCTGAGTGTCTGATGGGACAAATGGTTTGGGGACAATACCAAGTCATGCTGGGCCACCTGCATGAGTTGGATATCTATACTTTCCTGCAGTGTTTTGTGAAAGGGACATTTAGATAAGAAAACATGAATATGCACTTTTGGCAATGGAAAATATTTTTTGCAGAGACTGATAGAATCAAAACACCAAGGCTCATATTTTTTAACAAATATAAGCATATAAAATAGAGAAGTGTCTTATTTCCAGAAATAAATTTGCAGGAAAAAAATGGGAAATATTATTTACAGAATGTCATTCTATAATGTCTGTAATGTCATATTTAAGAGACTCCAGAAGTCTGTAAATAACAGAAATTTAAAACCTCTTTTGGGCCCAGATGCAATAGACATTAAAGTCTGATGGAAAAATAATTTGATTCTAGATTGATAGCTTTTTATCATTTTCTGCAAAGGAAGAATATCAAAAATCAATGTGTTGGAAATACAGAGGACAGATGCACTCTATCCTCAGCTAAATGATCTTTCAGAACAGACTCCTGCCCAGGCTGCAGTTGAGCACAGAAATACAAGCCTTATGGATGCAAATCAATGGTATTTAAGCATAACAAGCTACCCAATTATGCACAGACAGAAACTGGCTGATTTGGTATCACGGATCACAGCCTGGCTGAGGGTCCAGGTGACATCTTGCTGTGCTATGCAGTGCTCAAACAGACCTATCACTGGGAGGGCTGGGAAGTTATCCTTTCACTGTACAGAAGAAGGGATAACTCTCTGCCCTTTTTCCTGTGTTGTGTTCCTTATTTCAAGAAAAGTTGTCGTTTGTTTGGAGAGGATCCTGAACACAACAGCTCAAAACCCCGAGCTAGCAGGACAGATTGGCTGGACAAGGTTGTTTTAGCTTAAATAATAAGCACTTTAGAGGGGACATGTAAGTAATTACAGAAGAAACAGCGGCAGGGAAGACAGAAACAATCTGTGCATAATGGAAAGGACATGACATAATGGGCTTAAATTACAGCGAGGGATTCCGGTTAGACATCAGGAAACTTTCATAACAATCAGGATAATAAAGCACTAAGGTACACTGCCTGCAGAGGCTGTGGGATCTCCGCTGTTGGAGGCCATCCAGAGAAGGGCAGACAGACTTCTGAAAGGAAAGACAGGAGGGGTGCACCAGTAATAACCTTCCTAGAACCTGTGACTACCTTGAACTGTTGATATCCTCCATCCCCACCCTTCTTAAAACTTGTTTCTTAGTCTTATATCTTGATTTTCTTCAGGTTCGCCTTTCTGATTTTATTTTAGAGGCTTGGCCTTATCCATCTTCATCTTAAAACATGAATTTAACTACTACCTCTGTTCTGATGATTCACAGGTCTGTGCATCTTCCTACCTCAGACCCAGCTAATACTTTTCAAAATAAAAGCTTGGTCTGTTTTCCTGACATATCATTGCAGATGTTTTCCTCAACACTAATCTCTGCACAACTAAAAAAAAATTCATTGTAATCAATTCCCTCTGCTCCCTGGTTTTCCTTTGATCACATTGAGTAACACTGTCAGCCTGCTGGTAACTCAGGTCTAGAACCTGGAAATCATTTTACCTAAGACCTCACCTGGCTCTCTATTCTGGACTATATATGTATTTAATGGAGGAGAGGTAATATTTGCCTTGAAAAGGACAAAAAAAATAGGGACTCTCATCGTCTCCATTCCTTGAAAAAAGCAGCACTTTCTCATCTCCCCATTCTCAACACCACCAGAAGCTTCATTGCTGTCTTGGCTGCTGCTTTGACCCTGTCAGAGCGGGGAACTGCAGCTCAACAGAGCAAGTGCCAGGCTTTGCAGGTAGCACACCGTACCCAAACACGTGTTCCTGTCTTGTTATACCACTAACAATTTGTTGTTCAGTGTTGAAAACATGCTGAATAATGAAAGATGCCTGGAGAAAGGAACACGGCGCGTCCGTGTACCTGCAGCGCGTTGTTTCTGTTTGTGTCTCAGCCCTGAGCAGAGATGAGGGAGTGTCGGCCTTGCCTGGTGGATAAGCACCCGTTTCTCTGCCAAATGAAACTCTGTGGCTGCAGAAACAGTGTCTGCATTTGCTTTCCAGCAGGTAAATACGCCCACTGAATTCCTGCCATGCAGCCCCACTGTGTGGCAAACACCTCTGGGAAGAGCCCATGGAAAGGGAGGGGACAGGACCTCAAGCCTCCGAATCCACCTCTCTGCTAAATCAAACTGACCCTTATTTGAAATCAAAGGGGTGCTAAGGGAGTGTCCAGGCACATCCATGTAATTGATCAGAGATACACTTTGAGTACAGAATTTTAGGATGAAGATTGGGTTTGCTTTTTGTCTGTGTTTGTGCAGGTGCCCAGTGCAGCTCCATGACTAAGCTCCCTGGCAGTCCCACAGTAAAATAAGTAAAAGCTGCTTTTCAGTGGAAAATAAACAGACAAAACTTTCCTACCTTCCTCCTGGAAATGTGTTGTGGTGTGGTGTAGTCTGGGGAGATGCTTTTGTTCCTCTGGGCTTAGCTGTGACTGTGAGCTTTGGTCACACTCTGGGAAGAGCTGGTCTTAATGAAGAGCCTTGTGACCATTGTGTTTGAGCCATGGATTGCTCCACTGAGCTGGTGGAGTGACTGTGAGCTGGAGGAGATGAAACCCCCACATAATCAAATCAGGGGACTAATGAGGTTTGGGACTGGAAAACCAAGAGGGACAACAGGCAAACAAAGTGGGGCTGTGCCACAAGCCTCTGAAGTCTGTAAGTAACTTCGTTATGTCAGCAGCAAACGAGGGAATAGCTTTGCAAAAATTCAGATCCCAAATACCATTGTAATTAGCATTATTTCAAGATTAAAGAAACCACCACTTCCGTGTAACAAATTATCTCCAATTTAAAAGCAAAAATAATGTATTTTTTGTTCATAAAAAATGCTCAAGCGGAAGCATTCTCACATTAATTATTTCAGTCTATTCGGAAAGCATATCCCTGCTTGCTTTTTATTATGCCTTCCAGCTCCTTCTTTGAAAAATATGTTAAGAAGCTGCAAGCTATTTTCCAAAAAAAATGAAAAATAAATAATCTTTGAAGCAATTAGAGCTGAACGACAGAATGTATAAATATTTTTTTACTTATTCTCCCCCTAGATTCAAGTCCTCCATTTTCTGCCACCTCCCATCTTGGCAGCTGCAATTCAAGCATCTTTGCTTGAACTTTGAAGGCAGGAAAGTGTTTCTCTTTCTTCCCCCAGAGTTGAATCAAATCGTATTCTGTAGATTTGACTGGCAAGAGCTTTTATAAGTGAGCTGAGGGCTACTCCTGGAGGCTAAATGCATTATTTCTATAATGCATTTGTCTTCACTCTCCTAGGAGCCTAAATACTTCTGAGCCTTTCCCTACAAAAGTAATAATTAGCGAACATGTTACAAAAAAAACTTTGCTTACACGGGAAAAAAATCGCAAAATTGAATAATGGGAACTACGGTTGGTAGTGTGGAATTATCTGGAATGTATTTTATGGTAAGAACAAAGAGCACTTTGAATGTCATGTAAATATCATTACAGAGCAGCTTTTTATTTTAATGAAGGCTTCGCCGCGGTTCAGCGTTGGGCACAGCCGCTCAGCGTTAGCGCAACTCGAAGTCAGCCCGCGCTGCGCTGAGGCTGCATCTTCGTGCCTCCCTCAAAAGCACCTTCAGCCCCAGAAAGCTGAATTTAAAATGTAATTAAGGAACATTTGTCTAGTTGCATTGCCACAATTGAATCAATATGTAGTCCAATTAAACAAGAACAGTGAACTGTACAGCACTATCAGCTACATTAATAAAAGGTACCTGTTTTCAATTCTCTGTAATATACTTTTGCCTTTCCTTCCTTTGATTTTTGCCATAGGAACAGGAGAATGCATCTAAACAGTTTCCTATTTCTCTGGCACTAGCTGGAAGTAGTCACGAGTTGCAGGGAGATAATATATTAATATGAAACTAGCCAGGAGATAAAAAGAGCTTACACGGCACTTTTCATAGGTAAGATGATTAAAAGTGTTATATATGATAGCAGGGTGTGGGGCCACATCCTCATTTGTTTGCTTTCCCAAGAGGTGGATGGGAGGGTGTGCTCCAGGGATCCTTCCTGGAGATGGTATGGAGAATATTCTCTATGGGGTAAGAGAGCTTGGGATCAATGGAGGATTGTTCTTATCTAGGAAAAATTTGAGCTCTTTCTTACTGTAAAGACATGCTGGGCACTGAAAGCAGCCCCTGCCCATGCCCAGTGGGAGCAGAATAGGGTGATCATGTGCAGAAGGGTAAGACTGATCCTAGGATAATCCTACTGTGCAGCATTTCCTGATGCTGGGAGCAGTTGCCCACAGTAGGTAAAAGGTGTGAGTTGGTGCTGTGGCACACAGTCTTTTAATGGGCTTCTTGCAAATCAAGAGTGTTCAAGATCATCAGTGAGAACTGGAAATGCTGGGCAGTAAAACACAGGTGAGGACAGAAGGGAGCACATATGCAGCCACTGAGACTTCCTGTGTAACCTAGGCCTGAAAATGTCAGAAACAGACAAAATTTTTAGGTTAGTTTCAGTTTTAAAATCACAGTTTAAAAACTTCCAGCAACCAAGGATCCACTGCAACCTGAGATGAGGCTGGCGAGTAGTCAGGGAACTTTCTTTAATGCATTATCCAATTTCTACAGACTGTGATAAAGTTGCTCCATGATCCCGTCAGAGTTATGCTAAATGAGTTTTTCCGTGAGACAGCATCTTTTTCAATTTCTTTAATGTTTCCTATGACTTTCTACAATAATTGCCTAATTTTTCAATGTACTTTTCAAAGTGAGGATCCAGAACTCCACAATATTCTCACAGAAGCAACAGCAGGCTGAAATTAAAAAGTGCACCTGCTAAATATACTCCTGTCTGAGCATCTTGGAATGTAATTGTTCTTTAGTTCACAGCTTAATACTTGAACATAATGTTGAAGGGATCGTACCCATGTCTTCTGTAGAACTAGAGTTCCCCATTTAGAGTCTGTAACCTTCACATTTTGTTAAATAGATGTGTAAATTCATACAAAGTCACACCTCCAACTAGCAGCTTCGCCTTCAGATGTTTTATGGTCAGTCTTGTCCATTTTCAGTAACTCCTTTCTCGAGTTTGTTTACCACCCTTCCAAACATTGTTTCGCTCCTGAGCTTTGCAGAAACAATTGGTTTCCTCCCACTGTGTACTAATGACACATGGTACAAGGCCAAGAACTATTCCCTAAAAGATTGCACAAAGTGTTGCCATGTTTCCCTTGGTTTAATAATTAAAATGTCTTGGAATAATAAAAGGAAAGCTAATGACATTAAAAGCCTACTGCAATGTCCCATCTGTGCTGCAGTATGAAGTATAGTCTGAAAGCTGCTAGATAAGGTGCCGTGTGCTCCAGGATGAACTTAGGACAGTTCATTCTGTTTGTTTTCCTAAGTTTGTTTGTATCCTGTGATTCTGTATCTAGCCCCAGGGCTTTCATGCTGTACCTTTGACTAGTGTTTACTTGACTGAGAGCTGAATGTCCTCCCTTTCCTCTCTGGTGTCTTTCTTAATAATGCATTAAGGTTGCTAAATTTTTTCCTGACCTTATCCAAGGCCAGTTGGCATTGTGCCTCCTTACTGCCAAGAGGAAATTTTTCTGTTTGTTTGTTTATTTTTTTTAATCTTTTGTGTCTAAGAAATATCAGCTGCGTACTTTTCTTGGCCTTTTTTTTGACAGATCTTTGGAAATCATAACTGCTGAGAGCATTTCTTACTTGACAGGGAGAGGTGGCATCAAGATTGCTATCTGCAAGCACTCTGTTATGTATTGAAATGTAAAGAAACCTGCTCAAGCATGGTCTGTGACAAGCAGGGAGGGACAAGGAATCTTAAAATCTACTGCCAATCCCTTCAATGCTGTGGAAGTTCCTGGGCAATGAAACAGGTGTTTTAGCTGTAAAGAACGATATTTTCTTTGGGGATCAGCAATGTAAGAACAACACATATTTGCTCTTCTGGCTATAGAGCCTAACTAGCTGTTTGTTATATTATTTACTAGGTTTCTGTAATCCAGCCTCTCTATGCACATGGGTTTTCTACAGAGTGCAGAGACAAATCTGCTCCCCAAAGATGCATTAAGGAGCGTCAGCTGAAATGTTGAGTAACGATAAATTCCCTTGAATTCCTTTTGCGCATTCTAATCCACCATGATGAAACTTTCATGTTTTGTCAGCTATTGTAATTTTGCTTTCAGAAATGCAATACAAATTCTTCCTGGCTAAGTGACTTGCACATTTAGCAATGTCTTTCAGAAGAGGATCACTATTCTTGTGTTATAAATGGCATGTGTTTCAGTAGCACTCAAAGGCTCTTGCTGGTGTAAATTTGAAACCCAATTGGTTTTACTCAGCTGAAGCCAGGTTTACTTCTTTTTATTTCTTTCAGGAATTACCTTATGTTTTATTGCCTGCAGGGAGAGACCTTAAAATGAAGCAAAGTTAAGGATGTGTAGTTGAAAACAAAGAGAAAGGTCCTGGTTCTCTGATCTTGGATTATAGTAAGTCATGAAAAAAACCCACCTGATTTGGCGCCTCTTGTCAGTAAGAATCAGTCCGTATCATGTTTCAGTTTTATTTGTTTTGGAGCTGTAGGATTTTTGTAAAAAAATGATCAGTATGAAACATTTTGGGGAGAAGAAGAAAAGCCATAGAAGGAAACAACCAGAGAGAACATATAAAATTTTCTCTCTGCCTTGCCCTCTTCAAATCTTTAGCATGATACTAGAGATACTGGAAAATTTCCAGCAAAAGGTCAAATGGTTTCATAACAACACAAAAACAATCTCCATCTCAGCTACAGGCGTCGCTCTGCCATAACAAAATCCAGTAGGATGTATAAATGCAATATATTGCATATCATATGTTCAATAACAACAGAAAAACCAGCCTGGCTAAAAATAATTATGAAGCTCAGCAGCTGTAATTAAAATAATTTGATGGGAGATAGGAAACGTTTATGCATCTTGGCAGAAAAAGACATTTTGAGGATTTTGATTGATGTCTTTTATGTTTGTTCGATGTATTGTACAATAGGAGATACGGGCACTGCACCAGGATGTTAACTAGGCATAATGCTGCCTGTCTTACTAGGGCAGATAAGAGGTCAAAGTGAGAAAAAAAATAATTTCTTGGTGACTTCCATTTTCCACTAAGTAGCCTTCAATTGCCCGAAAGTCTCAAGGTAAGAATGATATAAGTTTCTCATGGGTGAGCTCTTATAGACTCAAAAATCCAGCTGAATTAATTTGTGTGAGGTTTATTTATATGAGTTGCTGTTCACCACAGTGATTAAATGTAAGTAAGGGAAGTTCATTGAGAAGAACAAAAAGTAATATCTGAACTCATATTAGAGAGAAATATTAACCCCTGCAGTGGGTTTTCCAACGCTTCACCTGAGGCTTGGAAAACATTGCAGCAAACAACTGATCTCACAAAGCCAGGCTGCTTCCAACAATTTTCTGTTGATAGTATAATTTTTTCTTCTGTTCAGATAAAGAATGGGCCAGGTTTTTATCAGAGAGATGACTCCAGTGTTTCCAGTGAAGCTGAGTGGATGTTGTCTGCACTAGTGTGATCATACCTTAGAAAAACAAGGAGCTATCTTCACATCTCAATTTACATTATTGATGCAGTATGAAATAAGTCCCATAGTAGATGAGCACTCTGGGGATTCTCTTGTTTGTCTCAGCATGTTAAATGACTGCAAGGCATTACACATCTGAGATAGAACTGCTTAAGTGCATAATTCTTCCTCGTGGCTTTGCTAGGAGCTAAACGAACCTTCTTAAACTAATAATAAAATAATCTAAGATATAAAAATATGTTTCTTTTGGACAAATCTGACATGTTACAATGACAGAGTGTTTATGACTCACAATCACCACCTCCGCCACCAGCACTGCCGTATTTAGAAGCAGCAGGCAGCAGAGTGAAATAGGCAGCCCTGAAGTTTCACATCAGGATAAAAGTAGCTAAATTCTTACTAAATGGGGATTAGATATTAATGAAGAAAAAAGATGGTGGATTTCCAGGACTATGGCTCAAGGGAACACTCTCCTCTTTCACTGAGCCTTGTAGTTGTGTCTAAGTTCAGATTGCAGCTTAGATATAAACAGATGAAGACTTTGGGGATGAAATATAAACATTCCCAAGTTCTTACAGTTCTAAATTAGGTGCGGTTCCAAGAACATGGGTTTTGGTCCTAGTGCTGTTTACATTTGATTTTTATGTGTCAAGGAGTACTTATTCAAAGGTGGAAAAAACTAAACCAGGAAGGCTTGTCTCGTTAAATCTGTACATTAGAGGTGCCTCACAGCGTGCAGTGATTAATTGGGTCTTAGAGGAGACATTTCTACTCCCCCACATGGAAAACTTTTAAAGGTCCAAGAACATGAATGCAGAAAGGATGAATAGGTTATAGTCAGCTCTCAGTGTCCAACAAGATTTGTAGAAAAATGTAGCATAGCAAATCTGTGTTATTATTGCAGTAAGGTGAAGTAGAGGAAATGTCACTTATAAGCCTCGGAAAAGACTATCAAAACCACTATTTACAAGTTTCTTTTTATTCATAGCCATGTAAAGCCTTTATCATCACTTTGGACTAGCCCTTGTAACCTTTTCCCTGTGCTCTCTCTTATTTTAACTCCTAATTCTCTTGCCAAAATTCCTGCAGTCATATGTTACCTATTGAGCTAAATTAATTTCCAGCCACAGAAGCTTCTGGTAGCAAGAATTGCTCAGCACCCCAGGCAAGCCACGAACCAGGGATCTGTCAACAGGACCCGAGCCAGGGCGAGGGTGAAGTTGGACCCTTGAGCGCACTGGCAGGTAGATGTGGATCTCCAAGGAATAGATCTTTCTTCATCTTCCCTGAAGGTGAAGCTCAGGGATTTATAGTGGCCTGACACACACACGGCCCCATCACAATCTTGCCAAAGTTCAGGAGGAGCAGGGAGTGGGAATTGACCCTTGTGGGATGCACAGATCCTGCTCAACCTGAGAATAACAAATAGTTTTGTGGTTTGATGGTTACAATCAAAGCAGAGACTTGCAGGGGGAGTTGTGTCATCTGAATTAAAAATTAGATGTGATGAACAGAACAAATGTACAAAATTGCATGTCTGTCCAATGAATGTGGAAGCCTTTGTAAAGGAAGGAGAAGTTTTACACTGGTGTGATGCCAGCACAGGATTTAGACAGTGTGATGACCAAGTTTGACCTAAATCAATTACCCAGTTTACCTGAAGCTTTACTGGTTTGCTCTAGCAAACCCTAAATATAAAGTTTTTCCTCCTTGCTTTTTGCACATATTAAGCATCTGTTTGTGTAAATAACCATCTTATATAATAGACTGTGAAATATTGTAGTATAAAGATGTATTTGACACTTTTTCTTGATTTTGTTCCTCACCCAAAATATAACCACTCAGACATGTTTCTGGAATGACGCACATTTTAGCAGAAAAAATATTTTAGAAATATGCTGAGCGTGTTGGCATTACTTCTTTTTGGATCCCTCTGGTTGTAAGCAAACTAGCATTGTGAGCTCCATTGGGCAAAAGAAATATAACTACCACCGTGTAAAATATGTGTGTTTGAACTCTTGGTTAAATATTTTAATGTTAGCTTAGGTCCTTTCCAGTTGCCATAATTTTAGATAAAGAAATTTGAGAACACTAGGATGAATGGTAAGACAGTCCAAATGTTTTCTTCCTATTTATCAGCTATGCTCATTCTTACCACAGTTACTCAAATTTTTAAATCTTTCATGGCTATTGGTAAGATTCCAGGAGGTTTGCTAGCCTTGAAATGGAAAAAAATCCACAATGCCAAGAAATTGTAGCCCAATCTGCATTTAAAACAACTATAGTTAAATATTTAAAGATTTTTCTATACCTCTGCAGAGCATTTTGCAACTTATCCTTAAATTTAGAAGTCCTAGATTGCCTTGCTTTGATCATTTCTTCTCTGTTGTCTTGTACTTTGGTCACCTTACCAGTAGATCAAAAATTTCCCTGCTTTATACCACACTGCCTTTTTCAATGCATTTTTTTTTCTTAATTGGTAACTCAGCAGAATTCTGTTTCAGTAGTAATTTCCAGGGATTTTGAAAGAGGAGTGGGAAAATTTTACCTCAGCCAACCCTGGTACAGAATGTGCCCCATTTGTAGTCTTTAAGTCAGCAAATGCATCTTGGAGGTGCTAATATTTCTTTACCTATAAACCTTCTTTAGAACTGAAACACAAAAAATTCTTAGCTCAGAACATGGAATTTGAAAGTCTATCTTCCATTTAAATCTTAAACTAAATACCTGTCAAGGTATCAAGTGAATTTATATCTTGACCTACTACCTTCTAATCAGCTTTCAGACCAAAGATTTGTCTCACCTTTTTCAGGACATACCCAGGTTATTTGCTAAGCAGCACAAGGAAGAAAGCAGTGATCCAGTTGATCCCAAAGAGCTCCAAATATTTTTTTATTCTCTTAAGCAGAAGGCAGTGCTGCACAGCCACAGGAAATTTGTACCTATTTTGGGGCTGGTTTTGCTCTGTGAGGGGTTGTCAATCAGTTCTTTACTGACAGTTTCTTGCTAACAATGAAAACCTGCTTTTCAGTGGTGAATGCTGTGAACAGCTCCAGGTGAAGATGTCAGGGAGGATTTTCAGGGTAGAAGAAGCTGTTCCCAGCTGGATCAGGCTGAGTTCTCTGCTCATGTGCCAGGACATCCAACAAGAGCTCTTTGGAGATGAGTTTGCTCCAAGGGCTGCTAATCTAGGGGCTCTCATCTAACCCAACCAGGCTTGTGTGAAGCTGGTGCAAATTTTCCACTGGTATATTTGTTTTTCTGACCGTTGCATCCAGGGCTGTACCCCTTTTCCATGGTGCAGTGAATCTTGTGCCAGGACAGGATTAATGTCCAAACCAGATGTGTTAGCCCATTGAGAGTGAGGTGATTTGGGAGGGCTTAGCCTCTCCTGCACCCCTCCATCTCTCTGAGCTCGCCTGCCTTTCTGCACATCATGATGTTTGGCACCTGGTACGTGCTCGCAGTTCTGATTGAAAGGAAACAGCCTACAACTTTAATTAGCTAATCAGACAGTGCAAAAAAAAATCTGTAAAAGGGGAATATTAACAAAGCCTCAATGGTTGGTAAATTATACACTTTCAGTGGATCTAGTGCTGCTCTTCACTGTTTTGTAATTGAACTTAGGTCTACATGGAGTTTATGGCCTCCATTCATTGAAATGCATGGCTCTCCTCATCTCATTATGGGTGTGGGTTTTGTTTCAGTTTATCTTTTTGGTCTCGTGATGTTCAAGCAAACCAGATATCCTTTCAGAGCTATAACACTAAAATCCTGGAAGGAGGCACGCATGCAGAAGTAACAAGATAACAGCACTATCAGCAGCAGGGCAGGTAACGACAGGTTTAGAGACTGAAATTATTGAGCTCATTTACTGTTCCCACTTTTGCAGCAGGAACAAGCTGTCCTGTTCTAAAAACCTCCTGAGTGCTAGTGATGCTTTTTTTCTGGCAGTCTGTAGTTCTGCTGACTGCGGAGTTTGTCACATGAGGAATGAGACTGTCATGGCATCCTCAAAAACAACCTAATCTGCCTAACATTTTGTCCTCTCTGGCCTAGAGATGGCCTCTCTTTCTGGGATTACTCACTGTATTGTCCACTAAAGGCTTCCTTGTTCTCTTTGATGACCACACAGTCCATTGCCCACAGTCTGAGCTGGTGTCCAGAGGCTCAGTAAATTCTCACTTGACTCCCCTTCCTTCTCAACCAGGGTTCAATGGACAGAGTGACAGAGGGAACTCAATGAGACTCTATTTCATTAGGGAATTTCAAACCTCTGATAGTTAGGTAGCCCTGTACATTTAACATAGAACTTCCCTGCCCTCTCTAATATCATTTTGTGGGTTTCAGTGGAAAAGATGTTCTACCTGTTTCTGTGATCTGTCTTATTCAGAGTTTGGCAAATTTCTTCCTCTTTGAAGCTATTGTTTTAAAGCAGAAATTAGGTGTGCCATCCTGCAGACATACTGCTAATCCTGCACAGTCTAGGAATTTTTTTGAGGTGAGCAACACAGACTTTGAAGAAAGAAATTTTTAGTCTCAGAGGTTGGGATTACTTTCAAGCTCTGCTTCCAGACACAATTACAGCCCATTACATAACAAACATATTGGGAGAAAAGTTGAATGTTTTACCAAAATTACAGTCCTTCCAATACCATTAAAAGAGATTTTTTCCCACAATAAAATCTGTGTTGTATGCTTCAAGAATAGGCTTGGGTAGTCCTGCCAACCATAGCATGTCCAACAGTGCCTTCTTGCAGCTCTTTCCAATGGAGCCAAGGACCTGGCCCTGGGGGAAGCAGGTGGCAACACTCAGGGTGCAAGGAACACTTTAGGATGCCAGCAGTAGTTATGATGCAAGCAGGAGCTACAATGATAGCCCTAGAAGACCTATGCTGGTCCAAAGAACCCAGGAGAGGGTGATGGACAGAGCCCATGCCATGGTTCCTGCCAGCTCTTGAAGACCAGCTCTCCTCCTGCCTGCAGAGCTGAGCCTTACACCCTGCCAGAGAAGAACTAGGCAGACGGTGTATGAAATCCCATGGAGATGGGGTCAAAAGTTTAACTTTCTACCCTCACTCCTTACCTAGTCACAAAAAACTTCAGTTATTTCAGGAGTGAGAACTGAAGGTAGCTTTAAAGCTGTCTTCTGCCGATTTTGCTGCAGGGGTCCCCTTTGCTGTCAAGTTCAGTTAACATTTGTTTAAACAAGAGATGTAGATACCTGATAAGTGGCAGCACCTGGCTTAAAGATGCATTATGGACAGCAGAGAGTAAACAGAGCAGCTATAAGATTCCAGTGTGCAGAGGTCAAGACAACATCTGTTTTGCCTCGTGTACATATTCATACATAGTTTTCTGTTCTACAAGTCACTCAAGCATCTAATAACTTCCTGCTCCAGGTGATGTTTCAGCAAATTGTTTTCCTGCTCCAGTTCAATCAGGATTTTTCTTGCTTTGGCAAAATGGCTAAAATACCTACAGATTCCACATGCCACCCTGGCTTAATTGCAGTGTCACAAGCCTTGGGCTGGGAGCCAGCCACAAACAAGTTCAGCCAGGCAGGGAGGGGATGGATGGGGAGCCAGCAGTTCAAACAGGGGATGCTGAACTGGTGCTGCTACCAACTCAGAGCTGAGGGTCAGCTGGCCACCCTTCCCACTTCTGTGTTTTGTAATAGTTACATAGCCTGGTGGTTTTTAGCCTTAATGCCATGCCTTAGTCTGTGGTTATGGATGCAGGATGGAAAGCCACCTTTTACTTTCAAAACTACCAAACCAAATGGCAATTCTGACATGTAGCAGTGCCTCACCCATCCATTCTCACACACTTAAATTGGGTAAGGCTATGAGTTAGGAACAGAGACCTTGGATTCAGCCTCCTCTCAGGCCAAAGTGTTGCCATTTTGTTCCAACAAGCATCTAAGTCATTAGTGTTATTTAAACCAAAACCATTTAATATTCTGCAGATAATGACTTTACATTATGCTTCTAAAAATTAATAATTGAACAAGTGTCTCTAATACCATATTTTAGTATTTGTGTTGCAGCAGCAGCTAAAAACCCACCAAGATCAGGGCTCCCTTGTGCTGAATAAAGATGCAGTGAAAAACAGATTGTAGATAAGAAACATACATTGTAAATAATTAACACCAGAGGAAAAAAAAATTGCAATAATTTGATCCATCCTTCTGTCACACATTTTTTCTTATTTATCTTCTACATCATCTCAAGCTCACACTCATCTAGTTCTGTTTTGCAATAGGGCTTTTCCATCTTACCCCATTTTTTTCAATGCTAAAAGAAAAGAAGGTGCAGTGGAAAATACTATGAGCAACACACATTTTTGGGCATGTAGGCTTCAGTAAACTCTTGAACAATGCTGCAGATACCAACTGGCTTGTATGAGACATAACTTTTTGTGTTCGGTGTTATCTCTCTTTTGGTTGCAGCATTTCCTTCTGCAGTACTGAAATACTTTAATCTTCCTCCAGTTTGGCAGTTGGTTTATGAAATGTTTATTCATTTTCTTTGCATTTGGGATGGAGCTGAAATTAGCACGTCCATTTTCTTGTTTAAACAAGAGAAACTTCAGTGTAAATAACATCTCGTCACACAAATGCGTTTTTGTCCTTTCACTGATGTCAGAACAAAATGAAGGATGATGTTTGTGAGGAAAACAAAACCAACCCAAATCTCTTTCCTAAAGCCAACAGAGGGAGCACAAACCTTTGCATTTTTGTAAGACTTTTAAAAAATAGGAGGTTGGGTGTACCACAACTTACCTTTCCAGTGAGAGCATGGCAGGCTTAAAAGCTGCGGAAATATTTTAAGTCTTAGAAACGTCTTCCATTGACCGCTACAATTTGCACAGATTGGGGATTTATCTAGCTGTCTTCAGCATGTTCCTGCTGCACTTTCTTTATTATTCTTGTCGTTCAACCTCTTGACATTCCATAGATTTTTTTTCATACACAGACATAAAATATACCTTCCTCTCTCCCTTCTCATCACCCTTTGGCCAACCCTACTGCTGCTGTGGTGCTGCCCTGCAGCCCAAAAGCTCTACTCCCTCCTTCTGTGGAGTGACTCACACCACAGCTGGGACTAGGTTTCTCCCACAGCTTGTTGTGCAATGTCTCTTGAAAATTCAGGTAAAAATATAATCTGTTAAAAATGAAAAGCTTAATACTCTGCAAGGAAAATGTGAAGAAGGTCCATTTCCTCCTCTCTCTGCAACATCATTTGTCATTTCACTCTTTTTACTGATGAAAAAGCACCATTTATGCTCATAAAGGGACATCTGAGGTGTTTTGGGGTGGCCTCTTAGAGCTGCTGAAGGACAATGGGCCAGGTTTTCCAGTGATGAGTGTTTGCACAACTGTAATTCAGTGGAGCTCACAGAAATGAGATGGTAAAATTGTTGTCACTTACATTTGGGCTTGAAATTCCAGAAGACATGCTCCAGTTCCAGCACAGCTGGTTCAGACAGACATAGGTGCATGGATGCCTGTGATACCCTGACTGCAGGACAGACATGCAGCTGACACTCATTCTCTGTGGTGCAGGAGACCTCCCTCCTTCTTACCTGGTGTTTGAGTCAGGCAGACCTCCTCATGCACCAGGGAGTTGTGCAACACATGGCTGTGTGGTTTACCATGAGACATTGCCTCTTTTTCCACAGTTGTGCAAGGTTCAGGCCTCTATCTATTCAGACATTTAAAACAAGTGACCAGATGCTGTAGGCTTACAAAAGCACTACACATAGCCAGCTGTGCCATATAAATCTTAGACTTCTTTTTTTTATCATCAAGCTGTGGTTTGTTTGTGGTGTCTCATTTTTCCATCAGCTAGACATTCCTGTCCGTGCTTCCCATTTATTTGTTGGGATCACATAAAATCGTAGCTTTATTTATGCGTATGCTCTAATCCAGAACATAAACTGCTGCAGCCGACTCATCGTGTATTGTCTGAGGGAAGGCACATCGTAAAGCGCATACGTCACACCAAGAGCTTTCTTATAACTCTGTGCAGTCCTTTTAACTGGAGCTCTGCTTTGGCCATCTGTTCTTTAATATTATAACGAATATTTCACACTTATCGCTGCTTTTGTTTGAGGATCTCTCACTTTTTTCCGAAGGTGACTATTGTTATTATCTCAGTGTTTCAGACAGTGTAACTGAGGCACAGACAAGTTGGGTGACTTGCCAAGGTGATGTGTTTGGCAAGTGAGAGAAGGAGACTTGCCCCTTCAGCTTTCTGTTTCCTGCTCCTCGTTGCTCTGTGCAGTCACAAGTGTGGTTTGGGGTCAGCCTGCAGTAATAAGTCATATTGTTCAACTGGTTCTTTGACCTTGACCAAATGTTATCATTTGAGGAAAACAAATATTCTCTAGTTTGGCTACCAGTATGTCACGGTGTCTGGATATGCTACAAAAACCTTGGCAGATTTCAGCTCCTGAAAATGCTTTCCAAAAATTTTTGTTAAAATTCTCCAAGTAGCTCAAGTCCAGTGCTGACATTTTCCAAGGGCTCAGGTTAAGCACTTAGCACAATTAGGTGATGTTTGAGGGTATTTTGGGGCAATTTATAGCTTATATGCCTGGACTGAAGCAGCTGCAGAACTGGGATGATGCTGACTGGAAATATTTGTGACTTCAAAACAAATGCCTCAGCTGGACCATTCTGATGGTTTGTTGGTGGTTCCAGAGGCACCAAGGTGGCAGCTTAGCTGGATGGTGTTTAGGTGGTTTTGTTTATGTGTGATACTTTATGCAGGTAAAGACATCTGTACAAAAGCAACCATGTACATGGCAGTCATGAGCACTGAAATGGAAGAAAATGGAATTCAATCAATGAATATATAGATTAGGCAAATTGCAAAACATTCCTGTACAATGGTTAGAAATGGGTTTTCAGAACAGCAGCTCTGGCTTTGAAAGCCTCTTCTAAGCTGATAAAATAAGGCAAGCTTCGGTTATCATCCTCTCAACAGATATAAGGAATAAAAATGGAATATCCCTGGTTGTTCCTGCCCGGATTAACTTGCTTTCTCCCTTAGCTTCAAAGCAACAGGGCTTTAAATAAAGACTGGATATAATGCTTGTGCATCTCAAGGAAACAAAAGACTGAAGTTGTGCCCCCATTCAACATCACTTTTAACTTGAGTGTCTTAAGATGATCCAAGCTTAATTAGCTCTAAATGGACTTGTGACAGTCCCCTGCTCTTCTCCCAACTTGGGTTGCCCATGGCTATGTGAATCTTGAGGTCAGGTTTGATGGGCCTTTGAGCAACCTAGTCTCAGGAAAGGTTTCCCTGCTCTGGATGGGGGTTGGAATGAGATGATCTTCCTACCCAAAGCATTCTATCAGCATTCTATCTTTCTATGGTTTTGCTAAGTCCTGTTTTTGGATCCAGCCAGTGGCCCACAGATAAAACTGGGAGATAGGGATCAATAGCCCAAGGCCAGGGCCCATCACGAATTCTGTGAGTTAAGAATGGTAGATGTTGGAAGCGAGCATATCACAGACAGTCACAGCTGAAATTTTTCCACACATTTTTGAGCATTTGCAAGGCAGTTTTGTGGCATAAACAAGTAAATAGCAGCATGGAATGCTATTTCTAGAGAATTTACCAATTGGAGAAGGACCAAAACCTGCAGAGAAGTTGGTTTGTGATAAGATAACCACCTCAAGGCTGGTGAGTCCTCCCCTGCCAGCGTGCTGCCATTCAATTAATAAAGGTGCTCTGCTAGAGATTAACTGTCTTGATCTGTACATCCATCCAGCAAAGAGATGGTCTTGGTAGTGTTCACCTGATGGGTGGCCCAAGATAAATGTGCTCTCTGTGTTATTTTAACAGTCCCTCTTCATGAGTCAGTGCCCTGGCATCTGCTCTCAAACTGTTCCCATCCTGTTCAGAAAACTGACCTGCATATAGATTGGTCTTAATGATCAAATGTTTAAAAATTCATTGCACAAGAACAGCTGAAAGCAGTTGATTGGTTTGAACTTTATTGTATGCACCTCGATTCCCAGATCTGCAGTAAAGAGGAAGGTCAGCTGGTAAACATTTGAGCATTTAAAAATAAAAAGGGATGGATTTCCCGCTACTCAGGCCTTTTATGTTCAACCTCAGTACAGACCTGTATGTACTGAGGTATTTCTCATGTGTATGATTTAAATCCACCTGGACACTGTGGGCCACATCTTCCCTCAGCTGGTGTAAATCAGCATAGTCCCTTTGAAGTTAATGAAGAAAAGCCAACTTTGCACCAGCTGAGGATCTGGCCCAGTGTTACTGTAACTTATTATTTCAAGAATCCACTGATATTCCTGAGAAATAGCAGAGTATTTAGAAAGACAAAGTTCCTGACCTGATTATTCTAAAAGCACAGTCTTTCAAGACATTAATTGCCCCAAATTCCCTGTGACAAGCAGAGCTGGAAATCTCGGTATGGGGTCAAACTTAGAGTTACACATAAGGGCTCAGAGGGAATAACATACCAAGAGAAATCAAAATGAATGTTAATATGCTCCCCTCTTCTTGATGGTCCTTCTTTATTTTAATTTAGACATAATCTTCAAATATATTTTAATTTTTATTCTGATCATAATATTGAAAAATCAAAACAGTTTTTATTCAGTGTCATTAAATGGTGGCAGAGTGCAAAAAAGTAACAAGTGCTATCTTCTTTTTATCAAAGTACTTGCCATGTTTGAGAACTCAACTAAGAGCAAACGTGCCATAAATCAGATTTTTAGGTAGATTGCATATGAAAATTTTGTGTGGATACACAATCAAAGAGCCAATCCCAGAAACATTAGGAGGGCAGCAACAGCAATGGAAAAAGAATTTGCCTTTTGGGAACCCGTTTGTTTTTCCTTGATTTGCCTTCACCGTAGGTGGGAGATACCCAGCATTACCTGACCAGAGGAGGTGGCTGTGTGATAGCAAATTGCTCAGCGCTGCTGTGAATCAGTAAATAAATACAATGTGTTCTCTGAAGACATCTGCAGTTTGTCAGGATAATTGGTCCAGGAGCATTAGGTGATGCCCATTACTCTGTCTTTGATCCTGCTGCCCTGGTGTGCATTTTTCTCTCAAGTCATGGGAACAAGCCTTAATCACAGGCACACCTTAGGGCACCACAGTCATGGCACCATGTCCATGGGGACAGAGGGATCTGCCCCAAAAGGGGTAATTTCCACAGTGCTCTCCTGCTTTGGCCATGGGGAACATGCACCAGGTATAACAGCATCAGTCCCATTTCAGCTCTTCCTCAGTCCCATTTCAGACCTCCTCAGTCCTGTTTCAGACCCCCTCAGTCCCATTTCAGCTCTTCCAGCAGGATTTCACCAACAGCAGGCACAGGACTTTCACTAACCCCACTCCCAAGCAATGCTTGGGACAAAATTTCTTAACTTTTTGTCTACAAAGTCCGGGTCAGCTCTTACCAGCTTGAGCTCTAGTATTTATTATTCCTGTCTTCCAACAAATACGTAAAATTCACTTTAGTTTAAATCATTCAAGCATGGCAACTCTAATAATGATGTTTTAATAGCGTCTACAGTGCTAAAGTTTGTTGAAATCTGATATCTGAGGCTAGCTAATATAAGCTGTATCATCCCCTTTTTAATAAAACTGTTACTCTAATAGGGAACTCAGTTGTACTTTACTGATAAAGACTAATGATTTTAAGCATGACTTTTTCCTCCTGTATTTGTGATTTTCATTTCAACCAAGATTACTCTGTTGTTTCAGCACGCAAGCAGTAATGTTCTGCCATCTAAGTACATTTTGTTCACCTCAGAGAATTTAGGTAACTAATTATCCAGAACTACTGAGGCGGTTACTGTTTGCTTCCTGTTCTATTGCATAGCAATATAAGTTTTCTGTAATGGAACAAAAATAATCCAAATTCTTTGCTCTGTGTACCAAGAGCTCCCTTTTAAAATGCCTAGTTCTGTTGCTTGCAAATTTTTTTGTAATGAGGACTCTGGATCAGCTTAACAAGGTTAACATTGTTTTGGGGGTTGCAGATGTGGACTTTACATAGTTTTTAATGAAATCAAGCCCAAAAGAGGCTCAATAAACAAATGACAATGTTTGGAAAAGAGAGGAACTCATTTCCTTTGATAGGGTGCAGGGAATTTAACCAATCTGTGTTTATAATTACTGTCTGGTTTAGTTAGTGCGAAAGAATCTACTTGTTACCAATTTATAAATAAACAAACTAGACCTGCTTTTTCCCATTCTGCAGCAGTCTTCTTAGAGTTTATTTTCTTTTTATTTGACTACAGAGCACTTACTGTACGTTTAATACTCAAAATGTTTGGGGTTTTTTTTGGGGTCTCCTTTAACTATGTACCACTACTTCTTAAATTCTAAACTGTTTGGCAAAATTTGCACCTTGTCATTATAATTTCTATGAAAAACTTTTACTCTATCAAAACTATCATTGTTAGTTAAAAATAGTCAGGGGGTGAGGGGTGGGAGGGGAGAAATCTGTTGTCCACATTTTGATCCTTGGTAATTTACCAAAGATATCATTTTTCTTGGCAGTCTTCTGCACGGTCTAAGTTGCTACTGCTTAGTTAATTGTAAACCAAAATCAAATTAACAGTCTTTGAAGGTTTTGGCTGCTACAAATGTGGAATTCTAAGCAAATTAAAAATCCAACATTTGGACTGCCTAAAATGACACAATTTGCTGTTGTGGAAATTAGAGTCTAAATTTTCAGTTACACAGAGTTGCAGACAATTTAATCGATCTAATTTTTGTGTAGCTCTTTGATTCTGTATTCATGACTCATTATTCCTTTTTCTTTTTAGTTCTTTCCATGATATATGCAGATTTCATTTTAAAATCTTTCTATTTATTTGGAAATGAAGGTTCAGTTCAACTTTGCATCAGTCATAATTAGCCTTAAGATTTTTTTTTTTTGGTTTATATGGAAGTAGGTAATTAAAATTGTAATTTCTTGCTCTCTAACAGCAGTCACAGAGGTACAGCATTATTTAGCAAGTGATTGGTTTTGTTCCCCTGCATAAGTCTATGTTTTTATGATTTTGTGAATTCTTTGTAGCCACCACCAGGTTTTTGTAACTGGGATGTAAGTTTACCTTTGTTTTGGAAATTGCATAAATCTATCAGGAAATTCTGAAAAATCAATAAACTAATTTTATAGTTGGAGATATGTAAAGCAGTAAGCACTTTCCAGATGTGGCTGGGGATAGAAGCAAAGAAAACTGCTCTGTTCTAGGAGAGGAAAAACTGTTGACATTTCTTTGAAGTATAATCTCTTTTGTTTATTTGGGTTTTAATAGCTTCCAGCAGTTAGCTGCATATTTTTAAACTGATGTTGCTTGCATACTTATTTTCTAAGGTTTGTGAGTGGCATTCATTGACTGCCATATGTTTAAAGGCTAACCTGGATGTTGATGAATGAATGAGATTGATGAGGAGAAGGGAGTTTTAACTAAAGATGGACTGAAGCTAAAATTCTTGATCCACACATTACCTGAACTCTGAAGGTATTTGAAATTCAAACAGCCAAGGCTGGATTTCACAAAGGTTTATTTCATTTCTGACTTCATTGCTGCTCATTCAGTATTCTGGCTGCTTAGCAAGAATTAAAATACCTGGGTAGGGAGTCTAACACTTTCAGTCCAATGTTATAAATCACCATTTTTCTCCAAGCAGAATCTCCCTGACAAAAAATTACCTGGAAAGTAGCCAATTGTATAGTGTCATGGGACTTTCATGCCACTGTACCTTCCTAAAGGTGTCTTATCAAACACATGTCCTTGGCCTTCCCTCCACCCTGGACTAGGGAGCATTTCCAATTGGAATCTGGATGCTGCTCATTGATTCATTCATTACTCTAACTAGGATCTTAAAATAATGTTCTCACTTCCCTGTGTCCAAATTACTAGAATATTATAGAAGAAGTGCTTTGTTGATCATTGGAGAGTAGGATTTGTGAATAAAACCTTTCTCTTACATCTTGTGCTGTGGTGGAGCATGAGGGTTTTTTGGCCAATACACAAAATATTTTAGATATTTAACTCCATAAGTTTTGGTGCGAAATAGGTGCCTATGTACTTTCTGGATGGATGGATCTTGCAGTCCAGCACCCACCTGGGTGAATGGGAAGTTTCCTACCCTGGATGAGGCCCATTGTCTCCACTTCCTTTAGCCCATCTGTAAAATGGGAGTAGAAATACTTATCTAAATCCATAATGAGATTTCAAACTATTGGTCTGGAAAGTGCTACAGAAGTGTGAAACCCTAATGAAGAGGAGAGCAATTATTCCAAATGTATCAATTTGCAGTGTAAGAGTTTTTAAAGAAGTCATTATGATTTCTTAGTATAAATGCACCTATTCAGAAGAATGGCTTTACAAATCATTTATTACTATAATAACAGCTATTTTGAGCTGAGGTATCAGGGTGCAATCCAAAGCCCATTAAAGTCAGTGGAAAGATTCCTACAGATGCTAGTGCGTTTTATGTCTGTCTTTAAGCACATGCTTAATATTAAAGTCAAGGAGACTTAAGTGTCTACCAGAAGTTAAGTATTGAAACAGGCCCTAGTCCTTTGTCTCATCCTGAGCAAAAATGCTTCTTGAATAAGGCTTTTTAAGGAAAAGGAAATCAACCATCCTAAAATTTTCACTTCTTCAGCCTGAAGCTCTGGTGCACAAGGTAAATACTCTCCCTGCTGGGAGTACAAGTGTGGAGCTGGCATTGTACCTTGTAACTTATTGGTCCAGCAAATATGTGCAGCATATTAAATATTAAATGGGTTATTAAAAAATATTCATGTGACGAGCAAATTTAACACACAAATCATTAGAGCTGGTCTAAGTGGCTGAAAAGGGGCTGACATTGAAAAATGAAAACTATTTTGGAAAGTAAGTGGAAACTTAAAAAAACCTCAAAACACAACTATATATGAGCTCGTGACATTTCTTAATGATTTATGTAACATACTGCATGAGAATACAATTTAATTTGACTTCAGATGCACTGTTGGCTGTTGCCAAACTCCAGCGCACAGTAAGCATTTCAGATTTGAGAGCAGCTTATATTTTTTCCCATAAAAATAAATAAGATTGAAACAAACTTCTCATTCAACCCAATTTTTTTATTATTTAGTAGGATGTTATTGGCTATGAAATGTTTTGTGTGGAAAGAGTCTTTTTATATAATTTCAGTGCCACATTTCAAGAAAGTTTGTAATTGTCCTGTGTATTTTAAAAGTACAAACACTAATTCTCTCTGGTTCGATTCATTTTAATGGTCTTGACATTCTACAAATTAATGGTAAGGAAGCTTTGCAAATTAACTTTCATTTGGTTTCTGGGTTGAAATTCATCACTAAACAATGCTCCTTACATATTAGTAATAAAATTATTCCAAATGATGCTACTTGAACAGTTGCTCTAGCTACATATTAAGATTTGCCCTGTTTTTCATGTGTTTTCCATCAAGGAAGTCTGTGGTTACCTTCCTGATTCTGCTGGACTGGAAAAACATAGCTAATATGGTGTGATCTGGAGAAAGCTTTGATGCAGGGGCTTTACAAATAAACCTCCAGATGCCATATGGTTTACATTCATCTCTCAATTTATTTCCTATAAATGTCTATTGAATATTCCATTGAACCAACACATGTGAAACTAGAGCTGGAAAAGAGAGTGAGGTATAGAATGCTTTGTGGCAGCATGTGATTATCATATTTCTTTTCCAATATTGCTACCAGCCTTAAACGCACGGTAAATTAGTCAAATGCCAAAGTTCTCAGAGTTAGGGTGGAAAATAAAGAAACAATATTTTAAACTTTACAAAAACAAACACTCCTCTCTCGCATGTTGTAATGTATCTCTCACACTAGAGCTGGTTCTCCTCTGCAGTAAAGCTGACTTGTGTGTTTGGTTTCTGTCACTAGAAAATTAAAGTCCAGGGGAACTCTATGGGAAAGAAAACACTGTTAAAACTTTGCAAGGGGAAAACAAATTAAGGATAAGAAGGCTAGATGTATATTTGGGCTTGATTAACTTATACTGTGTATCCGAGCTCTCCACCCTTCTTAGTTTCTCTTCTTTCTGAAGTCCAGCAGCATAACTTACACACATCAGAGTAACACATCTCAGTCCATGGGCCTTTTTTAGGGCTGCATTTACTCAAAAAAACCTCCATTTCTCCAAAAGTTCCTCATGGTAGAGGTTCCATCCCCAAAAGGAACTCCCCATGTACCATTTGGAGCTTCTCTCATCTCTGTGAGCCTCCATGCACAAGTCCCCCAGCCCCTGCTCCAGGCACTTGGCTATTGGAAGTTATGTCTGAAAATGAGGAGAAGGACCCCATTTGAGTACAGATGAGGAAAAAAGCTTCTGTTGAGATGGACTAATTTGTTTTACAGAGCTAAACTTTTCCATAACCCAGCTTTAACGAACTTACCAGCTCGGACTTTTAGTTTATGTTGATCAAAGGAACATATTTCTGTGCAGCTTATAGAGGAGCTTCCCTCTCCCTCCAAGATGAGTTGGTTTGCATTTATCCATGCTTCTGTCTGAGACAGAATGCAAATTTCTCACCTACCCAGACTGTCTACATAAGGCTGAAAACCCACTTAAGACCTGCTTATGCTTTACCAAGCTTATTAGCTCAAATACCATGAGCAGGAAATCTTTCCCCTTAACTCATTTCAACTAAGAATTTATCTGGAGGAGTCAGTACTGCATCTAGTCCGTGCTGGTTCTCTGTCTGTAATTTTATTTTAGCCAAGAAACCTTGAATAAGTGAATCTTCAGATCAGTGACCAACATATTAGAAAATTACTGTTATTCGTCTGTCTTTATGATACTAGATTGAAAAGCTCCAGTCAGCAGCAGAAAGTCCTATTCATTGCAACTGAAAAACAGGCGTCGTTCTAATGTGAGTTCCATAAATAGCAAAAACAGTTAGGAAATCAACCAAATCCACAGATGAAAAATAAGGTAACTAAATTTTTTACTCCATGCATCATCCTCTTATGTTCCACTGAGACTAGGGCTGGGAAATCCTATATTTAAAATACTAAACTTTGATGTCTTCTACAGGGATACTACTCAGGTATGTTTGATTGAAGAGATGAATGAAAAAAATCTCTTTATTTATTCTCAGCCATAAAAGATGTTACAGACACTTTTCATGTATTTTCATATTATTATTATTATTATTATTATTATTATTATTATTATTATTATTATTATTATTATTATTATTATTATTATTATTAGTGCAAGGCAGAAACTGCCAGACACTGCTGGGCAGAAAACTTTAGAGTTTCCTTTGAGAAATAAGATATTGGATTATTAAAATTAAAAAGACCAGAAAATTAGACTCCTACATAGTTGCAATGGCCATGCACAGGTTCTGACAAGAGTATTGAATTGCTAAGAAATTTGTCAAAACAACTTGCATGTAAGAGAAAAACAAACTGCTGGCAAGCAAATTATACTATATACCAGTGTGGAAATATCAATCCCTTCCTATTCAACTCCAAGAGCAATAAAAAAGGACTTTTTACTGTTCCCATGTACAGTAAATGCAATAATTTTCATTTTTGTGAAGTGTTATCATTTCAACTAAATTTCCTCAGTGACTCACCAGTTTCTTTTCTTGGCAGTTTGTTACTACACTGTCCTCTTGGATAAAAAAAAAATAAAGCTTTCAGTATAGGATAGGATGGAGATTTTTCATTGCAGTAAGTAAGAAACAACAATTTTGACTTATCTTTACATGTTTTTGGAGGAATGAAGTAGGGCTGTGAAGCAGTGAGCCCTCTTCATTCCCCCTGCCAGCTTCCCTGTTCCCTCCCCTCAAGATCTCATCTTGGACAGCCTTTCCTTTTATTTTTTCCTTTAGTTGTCAAATTACTTAATAGCTCCCAAATACACCAGCAGCATGACATGCTATACTTTCTAAATATTCTCTTACTAAGTACCAAGGGACTCCTGGAAAAAGCACATCAAAACCCAAGGATGCAAACCCAAGTCTTGTCTTCCTTTGGCTTTCTATCTCCCAGTCTCATGATCCCACAGAGCCTCTTGACTGACACATTTAATTCAACTCTAAAATGTTGCCTGTTCCCTACTTTTCCAGCCCCAGATGTCTGGGTAGCAAACCTCTTTAAAAATACGGCTCCTGTTTGTCCTCATGCCTCTTTTCTTCCTAAAGAAAATTCCTGCTGCAGTTCCCATGCACTGAGCAGTTGGGAATGAGAAAGCATCCCAAAAGTTTGGATGGAGCGATAGAGTTTGTGCTGGTGTCCCCAGGTGAGTGAGGAGGGTGACAAGTGGCTTTTCTTGCTTCACCCCAATGGAGGTGCCTTACTCTGACAAGGGGGGTGTGCCCAGTTCTGGTGTGTCTCATGAAATCCTCTTCAAGCCTGAAGACCTAACCAAGCAAAGTGGGTTAGAACATTATCAATGAAGCTTACAATTTCCACAAAATGCCCATGTTTGTGCCCAAAGCAGTGCAGTTCAGGGGTTTTTTGTACTCAGGCAGTATTGGGCAGGATGTGACCAGGAGACAGCACTGAAGTAACGTGATAGTAAGGTTGTGCATGGGAAACAACAACCACACAGATGATGCTGCTAAAAACAAGGCTTTCTCATCAAACTAAGCTTAAACAAGTCTGACTTGTGCAGAGCCCTGAGGTCATGCTGGCCTTCAGCGTGGGTGATCTTTACCTCTCCCAGGATCAACTCTGCTTCTCTTCTTGGCCAGGAGTCTCTCTCCATCACTCTGAAGTTTCCAGGGCAGAAGTGCTCTGGCATTTCCTGAGCTGTCGCTCGGTTTCAGCAGTGCTACAGCTCTTGTTGTACCTCTTGTTTTGTACCTCCTAGGGCTCAGTCATGTGTCTGATGCTTAGAAATAATTACATGGGTTATAAACACTTTCTTACATTCTTCCACAATGCTCAGCCAAGTCCTCATATTCAGCTGGTATAATAAAGCAACTCTTGGTATTTTCTTGTACATGTTCAAGGTTTTCAGACACATTCTTCTACGATGGCTCTGCTGTTGTCTTTGTCCTAGATGGAGTCTGCCAAAGATCTCTTCCCAGAATGATCTTATTCACCAGAAACAGCATGGAACAAACTCTCCAGCCTGTTAGGAACTGGGAACTCACATGGAGAGTTTCCTTAGTCAGTGTCAAGGAAAAGCACCCCATGGTCATTCCCCGCAGTACCCATTAGACACACAGCTACGGGAAGAGCCTCTTTGGTTGCTTCAGCCCTTAGGAATGGGAAGGGTGAGCACAGAGATGTCTCCTGCCTCTCAGAGCCATGGATAAAGGTGGCACTGTGCCCAAGGCAGAGATCTGGGGAGAGAAAGGAGCAGTGTCTCTCTTGACACTAGGCAGATGGGGTGGAAGAAAGAGAATTTTTTTTTTTTTTTTTGCTAAGCTTGCAAAACAGGGAATTCAGCCAGGATTTACACTCTTACCTGCCTCTTCCATCACTTAGCCCGACACTCTACGTTACTCTCTGAGATCCCAAGTAGCTGTTGCTTAGGAGTAGAAGCACTGAAATTCAGACTACATTAAGCCTCTCAATGTTTAGCATATCCTGAAGCTGTTAGATTTCACAGAGTTTGTCAGTCCAGGGTCCACCTTCTGCAGATACTGGTTTCAACAAGTCACGTTTTTCCTGCTCATCTGGCCTGTGGAGCCAGCTATGAAATCTCAGACAATGGCAGATGGAAACAGGTAAAAGAAAGGGAGGTGATGGTCACAGCCATGTCCACCAAAACTCTTGTTTTCAGCTTTAATTCATTACACAGCTGATGCTATATCTCCTTCTGGGATTACAGAGGGCTTTTTTACTTTTGTGAAGCTCAAGCTGGAGTTAATTGACTATCACAACCCTTTTTTTCTGTCTACTCTGCTGTTCAAATCTTCCTTGCCTTCTATGGTTCCAAGCTTTAGCAAATAACTAGTCCATGAAAAATTGGTCACTGTGGGAGAAAGGAGGAAGTCTGTACACTTTGAAGCAATATTTATGCTGAAAGGTGGGACGTGCTCTGAGAGTACTGTGAATTCATCTGTACAGGATGATTCATGCTCAGGACATGGTTCTAGCCACTAACTAATAGGGAAAATACCAGAACTTTAACTATATCTAGTACCAATTTTGGGGGAGGAAGGTCAAGAGTGGAAGGAATTAATGTTTGTCTTCTCCCATCTTGAAAGGAAGGGCCTGAATGTTTCCCTTCAAGGCTGTGGTTCCTGTGTAGAGCTCACCTTATACTCCAAATTGAATTGTCTGTCTTTGTGAAAATGATAACAGTTGCTATCAACTGCCTAATTTTTGTCATCTCTTGAGCTCCATCCTGATGGATTTAAGAGCCACAAACATAGCCTCAGTGTTGTAGGTTTTGCTCTGTGGCAAAGCACCTATGTCTGTGTACCAG
The DNA here is from genome assembly GCF_022539315.1 of Serinus canaria. NCBI lineage: Eukaryota > Metazoa > Chordata > Aves > Passeriformes > Fringillidae > Serinus > Serinus canaria. The sequence goes on along the minus strand of NC_066326.1, from coordinate 4,203,251 downwards.
CAGGCACTTAAATACCCTTTGTAGGGAGGTTTGGGTCAGTGCCAGTAGATTCTGCTAAGAAAGCTGACAACACAAAACTCTTCACAGGTACAACACAGCCTCCTCTTCCTCCTGCAGGCATTTCCAATGACCAGTACAGGCAAGAGACAGAGCCAAAGTTTTAGTTGATGTTCACATCAGGTCAAACTGAACCACTGTGATGGACTCACTCATAGGGGATTTGTAAAAGTGCTAAGTTTTTTGTATTTGCATTTCCATTTCAGTACTAATTGAAGGGAAGGGATAATACTTGGTCAGCAGAAACAGGAGTTGTCTCCCTGAACACACAGCCAGACAGATCTGATGAGGAGGACACAATATATTTATACAGACCTTTTTCAAAGGGGAACCACACTTTAAATATTGATTTTCACTGGCATGCAAAATGCTGATATCTACAGTCAATTATGTCACCGCTGTATTATTTTATTTTTTAAATAGATTTTCTACATGACAGGGTAGATCCTTAGTTCTCAGCCAAAAGAACCATCTCTGTAACATGCAATGAACTGTGGGTTTGACTGAAATCCAGCTGGAGCATAAATTTCAAATCCAATTAATTGTAAGCAATATCTTTAAGGCTTTTGAAGAACTGTATCTTGCTTAAAATTTTCTAGTCTGTAATACATATATGTTATATACAATAGTGCATATTTATATATACACATGGGAGACATAGAAATATGTATATATACACCAGTTGCAGTACTATATACAAAAGTTTTCAACTTGAATGAAAACTTTTGTGAGTTTTAGGAAAGTGTATTAGACTGTGCCTGCTCACATGATAAACACATGATATGGCAGTTATATAGTTCAAGTGTTCTGTACTCCCAGTATTCATCTAATATTTTATAATAACTAGCATAAAACATCCTGTGATAGGGTTGGATTCAAATGTTCAAACTGGGATAAGTCAGGGCTACCCATGCCCATTCACTCTGAGCTGCTGGTAGTTGCCTCATGCAGTTTTGAACTCTAGAGTATCGAAGACAAGACCTGCAGTGACAAAAAATCAACTGTTTTTTCTTTTGCTAAACTAACCCCACACCCCTGTTTGCCCATGAGGCAAACACTGCACACAAATATTAGTCCAGAAATTCTTGCTTCTGTTACAGTCAGGCACAGAGACTCCATGCCATGGGACTGGGTGAGGAACCAAAGTCTCACTGCCACAAAAATGCTTCTAAACCCTCAGATTTAGGGTAGCATTGTGGCCACCACTGAGGCTGGCAATGGTAGTATTGCCTTGCTGTGAGTTTAGGTTCCTCTCCATCAGTCTGGATTTCCAGTGCAATTTAGTTGCCTTTGTAGGGAGATAAGCAATTTGTTTTATCTTTGCAAGAATGGTTGTGTTGGACTTCCCTAGTAGTCATCCCAAGGGTGATGACACATTCATATGACATCTGAAACAATGTATGCAAGATTACCTGACCACAATTTATCGGGGAAGTGGATGAAAAATGCTTTCATTTAACTGATTAACATTTAATTAACATTGTTAATTAACATTGATTTTTAACTTTTTCAGCTGAAGTGTAACACTTAACACTGACCTTAACTTCTAAAATCAAGCCTAGGTGCTAAGAAAGCTTGGAGAAAACCATGATTGATATTATGCATTATAATCTAGCTGTATGAGATCTGTGTTGAAGTTATGGAGTAATGTGCATTGTACCATATAAAAGTCTAATGATAGTTAATGTTAGTTAATTAAGATGAACGCTGAATGGTATTACCCTGTCTCATATGGGTATTAACATCATATTAGAGTCTAACAAAATATTATTTTAGTTAAAACCGCATATACTGACTCAGTCTGGACTCTCTCTGAAGTGAATTCTGAATCCGATTAAACTGCCTCCTTCAAAACCATATGATGCTTCTGGATCTCAACACAGCAAATGGGAAAACAGGAATATAGTCTAATACAAAAAAATGGGTCTTCTTTATTGAGTAAAAATAAAGAGAAAACTTTATACTTATGTTCAGGAATTCTAGGACCATGGAGCAGAGATCTCTGCTTTATGCAGAAAAATGCATTAGATTATTCTGCTCATAAGCTTAGCATGCTCCATTTTCAATTGATAAGGTTTTTCTTCTGCCTTTTCACATCCTCCCATCCTGAACTCCTCCTAATGACCCGTTAATCCAGAATGACATTTCTACCAAGGCATAGCAAAGACACGACCAGCACTGCTCCAGATCCCAGCACAGCCCCTGCACCTTCCCTGATCACAGAGCAATCAGCCTGCTCCTGCCTTGCCCCCCAGCCACAACAGGGATGAACTGAGCATTTAGTTTCTTGTAATCTCAGGTTCATTTAGATACAAGAAGTTACAGCCCCCTGAAGTGGGATGAAACCACTGATGGGTACATTATATACTCCTGAGGTAGATCAAAAAGGGCCTCTGATCTCTGTCCATTCCTGTGTTGGAGACATCCCTGTACACACAAACAAGGCACACAGGAATGTGTGGGGTTTCTCCTTTCCTTGCACTCATGACTGTAGTGCAGGGCATCAATTAGAGGTTCATAGTCTCAGGCAAAAAGCAGTACCTAAAGAGAAGAAATATGCAGAAATGCAAGAGAAGAAATATGCAGAAATGCAAGAGTGCATATATCCTTTAAGCACATGAATATACATGTGATATTAAATGTGAGAAGGATTTAAAGAGACCGTTTTGTACCTTTAATTAGCAGGTGGTGCTTCTTAGCATTGTAAAAGAGATGAGCCCTGTTAAGTGATCTGGAGACGAGCATAATGACTTTAGTGCTCAGGTTATGAAGGGCATTTCTATAAAGAGAGGAGTAGTATTAAACAGCCAAACTCTCCATACAGTCATATTTATTCTCCATAGTCTTATCAGCAGAGCCAGGTGGTCACAGGTTGGTTGGTGCAGCTGTGGAAGTGAAGCAAGGACCAAATTTCCCAAAGAAAATTTGTACTGCAAGAGCCTGTGGAAAGAGAGGTGTAAGAGGAGGCAGGTGTAAGAGTGACAGCAAAATTCTGGCTGGACCAAAAGGCAAGAGCAAAGACCAACTTCATCACGTCAGATTGTATTTTTAAAGTGAAGTCAGTGGATGCCAGGCAAAACTTCTTCCTATTTTCCTTCTGAGACAGTCTCTGTCTGATGATTTGTCTTGTGTCCTTCACTTTTGTGGCCATTTCTATCTTCTCTTTGACTCCAGACAGTTTATAGTATGTTGCTGAAATATGTTTGGCCAAAAACGAAATTGCCATTATAGTTCCAAGCATATTCTTAACTCCAAGATGAACAGGTTCTTTCTCCTGCATAGTAGGTGGCAGAGAAAATTTTGTTTACCCTTTTATAAAACTGAGAAAACCAGATTTATGTCTTGGCAGGAGGGTGGCACATCCAGAATCCTAAAATATTTCTGCCACATAATGCCATCTACATTTTTCTCACCATGACCATGTGGTGAAGACCAAAAGAAGCCTTCTAAGGCTTTTTTTATGGATGTAACACAGAATTTCAGAAACAGAAGTTGTATCAATTTTAAACATGTTTGTGTCAAGAGAAGCTTCACAACTAGAAAAGGCAACTGATTCTCGAATGCACAAACATTACAGCGATGTCCATATGAGGTCCTGTCAGCTCTTGCCTCCTCAGACTGCCCTTTGGTGTGGTTTTTGAATGGCACTGCACAGGACCCAGGTGCTGTGCTACAGAAGATAATATTCTGAGGGTAGCATCTGACCCCTCTGTGAGCTCCAAAGGCAATTGTGTTAGTAACTTTGCATTTGCCTGTGGGGCTCTCTCATAATTAGGGTATTCATGAGCTGTGGGGGGTGCTTTCTACTTGTGAATGCTTTTTTTTCCTTTGACTTATCTTTGATTTCTAGGAATTTATGCACTTTTATTCACTTCAGGATCCAGTATTGTACAAATCTGTTTTTAAGATCTGCTATATATGCATTTGCCCCATGGGATGCCTCCCTGGACCCATATTTGTTTTTTGTGTTTAAATAGACACAGTGGTCTCACTGCTGCTCACACATCAGACACGATCACACTGAGGCGACTGATTATGAATCAAAATTAAAACCACCAATTGGCATTAAAGGTCACATCTTTATTAGAATTACTCCTCCAAATACAATTAGCTGCATACCAATCTGTGGGGAGGAAGTTTCTGTGAGTCAGATCCAATCCTGACCTAACTTACACCAACAGTGTGCCATTACCTTGAATAGAGTTTCTTCAGCTGGTGGTAGAAATACATCTCATCTTCCACAGCCTCACTTCTCCCAAGGGCAGCACAAGCAAAGGAAAGAAGTTATTAAGACTCCTGGTCTTAAGGAAACTAGGTTTGTTTTCTTTTTATTTCTTTTCTCCCTCACGTGATTTCATTCCTTGCTCCACTGGGGGAAGTTCCATCAGTAGACTTGCTGTGGATGGGCTGCATTTCCATGGCAGTCACTCAATAAAGTGACAGGGTGCTGCACTGAAGAGAGCAGGGAGGAAAAAAACCAAATCAGCGGGATTAGTCTGATGAGTTCAAGAGGTTATTTGTGCCAACAAGTTAACAGCAAGGCTTAATCCCCAGGGGCTGCACGCAAACCATGGTAAATGAAATCTAAGATGCAAATATGCATAAGAATTTGAAAAACAACTCAGCATCAACTTTAAAAAGTGAAGGGAAAGATCAAGTAGAAAAAAAAAAAGTAGAAGATTCACTGGGAATGTGAAGTAGAAAGCACTGGTGAGCCCTTCACCCAGTGAAGTGTCAGAGTGCAGCACCAAGCTCTGCTTCACTTGCCTCCAAAGTGACCAGCACTGGTTGCTCCCAGAGACAGTCTGAGGTTTCACAGACCCTTGTGCAGATTATTTATGTTGCAGAAACAGGTTTGTTGAAGTTTATGTACATAATAATCTTTATTAGACCAACAGATGTGGTTATCTAGGTTCTTCTTCAGGGCTGAAACGGAAGCAGCAAACCTGCGTGTGTCCAAAAGCAGGTCAATGTTTTTAAAATATAACAATTGATCTAATAAAAGACATTACTTCTCCCAGAAAACCCTTCCTTGAGAACATTTATGGTAGCTCTTATATTCCTGTAACTGAGGGCTTTAAACCCTTTTAAAAACATTACACTAGATAGCATCACATCTTCTTTATTTGGAAGTTAATTATTATTTTTTATCATCTTTAAAATGTGAGGAAACACAATTGAATGGACTCTTAACCAAGATAAAATAGGATGTCTGGAGGAAAAATCAGTCCTGGACCTTCTCCTTAGCCACAGCCCTATCATATGATGGGGTAAGCCAAATATCTCTCCAGAAGGGAGTTTTTCTTTATGCCTCAGGAGTTAACAGCAGAATGAATGTATTCAGGGCCATATGATGAATTTGAAACTTTGTCCTCAGACTGGCGAAGATGAAGTAGCACAAAAACTGCCTGTACAGAATGGAGTGAAAGTTTAAGGTGTTCCTGATGTATAATTGCACTTCATTCTTAGATGAGAATTATGATGTTAATTTTAGAGGTTTAAAAAAAGAAAGAAACTTTAATTATCATACTTAATGGACACATATTGTTCAGCGATCTGCAGCTTTTCTAGATGCTCTGTCATTTCTGACATCTGAAGACAAAATACACTGTCTCTCTCCCAGAGAGACACAGATACACAGGTAAACACAAAATGAGATACAGGTACCAGGCTGCAATCGCTTTGCATCTATTTATTGATGGAAGAAACAAAGGGAGAGAAAAGATTGGGTTTTTTCAGGATAGTTTGGAATGACTTTGCAAGTTGGTTCTCGAAAGAAATATTTGCAAGCTTATCATTTGTTAACTGAGTCTGAACAAGCAGCTTGGCTCTCAAACAGTTACTCCTTATTGTCTGCCTGAATTCATCTTTCTAACCACAGGGCTCTTAAGTAATGCAATTCCCAGAGCTAAATGCACATACTGAGTGTCTGCAGATCCTCATAATGAGTGTTTCTACCATGTGCAATACCATGTAAACACCTTTCTTCCTCCAGTTTCTAGAAAAATAAAAAAGAAGAAGAAAAAGTTCCTATTGGTACATTTTAAATGCAAGGAATGTGTCAAAAGTCTCCCGAGAAGTCAGGTTTCCTTTATGCCACAGCAATGAAGAAGCAAAATGTGTTTTCTTTCTTTCACTTTGTCAGAATGCAGTGCTAAAGTCTGGGGGTCAGGACTGGTGTCAAATAAACAACTTTACTGTTTTGAATTTTTTAAAGGTTGAAGCTCCAGATAAAACAACTGCCGTTTGCACACAATATGCCCTGTGATCACATGACATGATTGATGATAAGTCAAAACAAATTTTGTTTATTCAGCTTTAAAGTGAATGTGGTGTTCAGATTTTTCTGCGGTTTTGAGTGTTATTAGACAAACAAGGTGCACATATGGGATGTAGTAAAGGTAGAGGCCTGTTCCACCAACAACGTGTTTCCTTTCGGCGCTGCTGCGTCATCCACAGAGCCACCCTGGCCTGGAGGCACCTGGCCCTGCGGGGTGACCACAGTACTCCCAGGCCTTGGCTGTGGCTTTGGCTGCCCTGCTCTGCCAGGAAGGCTGTGCACTGGGGCAGGAGGTCTTCCAGGCTTGGGGGACCCAGTAGGTGCAGCAAACATCAGGGAAAAGGCAAAATGTTGCTTCTCTTACCGTGGTGCTCTGGCAGGGGTGGTGGTGTTGGAGCACCTGCTGTGGTGAGTCACCATGTCAAATGTCCCTTCACCCCACACCCCTTCACCCCACACCCCTTCACCCCACATCCCTTCAGCCCCATGGCCACTCCTCACTCCAGGAACTGTGATGTCGTGTTTCCCACAGACCATTCCCTCCTCTTCTCCCAGCCTCAACGCTGCCCAGGCACCATTTTGGAGCTCTCCTTTAAGCTGAAGTTCTTTTTCTCTTCCAGGAGCTCTTTTCCCACAGGGCTGTGTTTTGCCACCCTTCCTCATGCTGAGTAGTCTCTTCCTCAGGGCAGGGTATAAAATCATGGACTCATGGATGTGATTTAATTCAGCTCTTTGTTGCCTCCCCTGGGGGGGGAGCCTGACCTCGTGGTGGTCAGTGGGACACCCCCATGTGATGAGATACCCCAAAGAGAGGCACAGCCTTGCTGTCTTTCTCCTTGTTGGAATTTGTATTTGGGCCTTCATTTGTGTGCAAGAAGAGCAGGGAGGAGGCCGCAGCACTTTGGATGGGAGGATTTTATTATGGTTTTACTGCTGGGCTAAAATAGCAGGTTGAAAGTATGAAGCGAAAAAACATTGAAGTGCACAGTTATTTCTCCAGTGTCTAAGAAGATTGTGATATTTGTTTTCTTTAAAAAAAAAAAATCAAACTTTCTTATGATTACGCTTGAAAATGGGAGTAAGCTAAACTTATATTTTTCAAAGAGGAAATCCAAAGGTTTTTTTTTCCTATAGCAGTAGAGTTCAGCTGAAAGCAACAATTGTTTTCAATTTTTCTTACAGGAAATATCATACCAATTCATTGGGAAAATACAAATGAGGTCATTTTTTCGAGACTCAAAGATTCCCTGGAGAAATATCAGTAATTTCCTAACACCACTATCATTTATCCTTGGCCTTTCTTAAATATATTTTTCAAGAATTCACAGCATAGCCCCTTCCACTGAAACTCCTTATGTTAAAATAAGATCTTTGTTACAAATATTACTGCATATGCTTAGATTTTATTTTGAAGTTCTACATACAAAACTTATATATTGGGGTACTAAAAATAGCAAGCGATTGAATTTTTAATATTTTTAACTTAAATGATTATTTGCAAAAGGAGTTAATGCTACTTAGAGGGGGAAAAAAAGTTGATGCCTAATTTCATCCCACTTAGTGTATTGCAATTATATGATTACCTATAGAAACTTCAGAGTATGGGTTTGCAAAGATCAAAGTTAGTGAAAAGTCAGCATGTAATTAGTTTCTTGCTTTGGAGCATTAGGTAGAATTACTGCAAAGAGGCAAAACTATCATTTTATAGAGACCCTTAGGAGATTTATAATGATGGTAGACAAATATATGCATACAATATCAGTTGGTGTGCTAAAATTTAATTTTAGTGAGGAAATGTGGTTGAAGGTGATCACAATACATGGGGATGTTCTTATTTTAATATTGGTGGATGTTATTATTAGAGAATCATATCAAAAGATATGTCACCAGGGAGAAAATATCATTTATAAATCACTAATGAGTAGCAAACAGTGTTTAGCTTGGAGGTACAAGACATCTTTTCACAATGTGCATTTATGATCAAACACAAAAGATCAACTGGGGGAGAAAAAATGAACAGTAGATCTATATTTTATCTTTTAGTTCTTGGCAACATTTTTGATGGTTAAATGGGGTTACACAATGGATGCACTGAATCACAATCTGTCTATAAAGGCAGAAATAGCCATTTCTATGTGCAACAAAGAGCTCACATTTTGGCCCCCAAATGCTGTTTTCTTTAAGAAAAATTCTTAATAGATAACACCCCATTTTAAGATGGTGTGTACTCAATATTTCAAGGTATTCAAGTCCCTTGTAGTCTTCTATATCACAAGCAGGGACAAAAAATGTTACATTGGGTCCACCTGTGCATACATGGAAGTTTAGGGGGATTTTATGAGAATTTCAGTGGGTTTGTGATGGACCCTATTACATGAGAGAAGATATTTCCAAGACAGAGCCCTCACAAGATCATAAAACACATCAGAACCTCTTTTCCCACCGCATGACCTGAATAGGATTTTAGCATGGCATTAAAGGACCTTGTGGCTAAAACATTTAAGATCTAATGGAAGAGAGAGCTAAAGAAAAAATGTGTAGGTGAGAGATTGCCACGAGACACATTCAAAAAAGGAAAAAACAACAGAGAAGCTGAGATGGGAGTCAGGAGAAATCTGCATGGAAAAGAAGGAAGAATTTGAGAGCAGATATGGAGTAAGAAATACCTTAGTGTTTCAAAGAACAGGGAAAAGAAAGTGGTGGCCAGCAGTGGCAGGGCAGCATTTAAAGATGGCATTTTATCTTTCTGGAAAACATTACTCATTACATTTCCTTAGTGGAAAAAAAAGAGGAAAGATAACAACTTTTGCTGGTTACAAAAATAAAATACTGATGAACTAGAGAAAAGAGCTGAGCTATTATCCTAAATTAATGTAGACCCAAAGGTCGGAAGGAAGATGGAATTATGTAAATAATTCAGATATTCATTTTGGTGCCTATAACTGTGAACAACTACTTCAGTATTCTTACAGTATTTGTCCAATACGTATGTACAGTATGATATGAGATTCATCATAAATTATATAGGGCATAAAAAGTTTATTTGTGGATAAAGCAGTGATTTTTACTGTTTTATTTCATGTGTATTAATTTGATCTAAATGTCTTGCTCTTTATTCTTTCTCCTTTATTAACATCTCTTTTCATGCTGGAATAAATTATCGCTTGCTGCACTCATATAATAAAATAAGTAAATAGATATCAAGGGTTCCAAAATTAAATTCCCCTTCAGAGCAGATCAGAAAGTGAAATATCTCACGTTTGCCTTGTCTTGCAAAACAAAACACAAATTTTGCATCTGCCCCTTTGGGGTTTTTTAAATGGCCCTCAGCTGGACCTGGACAATATCCTTCATAAGCCATATTCCCAGTCACCCTATTTCTAATGTGTGTAGGACAAACCAGGACAGGGAGGACACTCAGCCAGCATCCAGCCCCAGCATGGAACAAAAGGATGCACACCCAGCCACACATGGATCAGGCTGCAGCACCATGAGGTTGCTGTCACAGCGAGCAAGGTTCTTAAACTAAGATTAACCTTGAAGCTCAAATGAGATAAAAACAAATAGAAATTTCTCCACAGGAATAAGAGCTTATTATAAAGGAAAGTATTTCATAACTTGCATAACTTTAATTAAGAAAAAAAGCTGGCAGGATATATTCTATCTCAGCAGCCATATGCTTAAATGTGTGCTCAGTGAGGTGCACAGAATGTGTTCACGTCTCATTATTAACTAAGTAGATCTGTGTGTGCAACTTCCTAGAAGTGCTGACAATATCACTCATGCATTTGCATGATGCTCATCCTTTTGCCCATTATGGAGCATCATGTCTGCACCATACTGAGAGGGCTGAGCTGTGCTGGTGTATACTGAAGCAGATCCTGTAGCAGACCCAAGCTGTTGCAATGGGGTTTCTGAGACAAAAAAAATGGATCTAGAAGGGGTAAATGAGTGGCTGAAGTGAAAGCTAAGAGTTCCTTTAGATAAAGAGGCATCTGGGTGGCCTTCTTACAGTAAATGAAGCAGGCAGGAGAGTTTAGGATAACAGTCCATTGCTTCCAGACAAATTCAGGTCACCTTTCCAAGGGGCAATGAGGTTTTGAGAGGCTTAGGATTATCCAGGATTCCAGGTGCCCTTTGGAGCTGCTCAAATGTTGTGAGCTGAGTCTGCAGGAGATGTTATAGAGGATGCTATTGGTGAGAAGTCTGCTGTGGTTTCTTACTGAGGAAATCTGCCAAGGTTTCCTCAGTGGTATCATCAGCCTCTGGTTGAACACTGAGACTGACAAAGGCATAAGAAAGTTGTATCTATTACTGAAATTACTCTGCATGCCAGGACCATCTGCTGGAGTCATAGTCCTTGGTCTCTGAAGCAATGAGGAACTACCCAATTTTGAGTGAAGTTGTCTGTAGGTGCATCTTGGCATAGAGTGGAAAGGGAAACTGGCTTAGGATTGACCCAGCTTGGATTAATTGGTCTCCGGAAAAGGGGAAGCATGGAGGAAGCAGAAGCAATGGAGTGTCTGGTTTCTCTTTGGATAGGTACACTGATCCTGAGTAACCTTGTGTGGATCCAAACTGCAGTCAGGCAGAGACCATGGCAGAGCTGTGTGCTGCCATGAGGTCAGGGAGCCTCAGCACCTCCTCAGACACATTCCAGGCTGCTCATGGAAGCATCTGATGAGATTTTTTCCTGTTAGAAATCAATGCGGACATAGGCTTGTTCTTGTCTGTATATAACCTGAAACTGCCCCAGTAAATTCTATGATCCATATAGGGCTTGTAATGGAAGTTTCTTTGTTGATCCAGAGACCTTGCAAATAAAAAGGCGAATAATTATATGTACTCTGTCAATTACCTTACTTTGGATCAGCTGATAGTCTACATATGAATTCATAATGAATCCAGAATGAATCTTTGGCCTCTTACAGCCTGGACTTCGCAAAAAAATTCTGAATTCATAGAAAAATTGAAGACAGTGTGTTGCATGAGTAATATCTGCTAGAAGCTGAAAGCTTTGAAGTGGTCCCAAAGTCTTGGGAACTATCACAGTGGTCCCCAGCTCCTATGACACTTGGGGCTCAGATACTCCAGCCAGCAGAAAGCACTGGAAGTATCCTCATTATCATTTATGTGGCAGAAAACTCAATAGCACAGAAGTCTTGGTTTTGCCCTTCCATTAAGAACTGATAAAAAAATGGTAAAAAATTGGTAAAAATACAACAAATTTTTCTAATAAACATGAAAAATGAAAGCTGAATGAACAGAGTAAACAGGGGACTATAAAACCTTTTAAGGCAGCCACTGGACATGGATGCTGTATTTCCATTATGGAGGTGGATGACTGCTCTTTGTTTAACATTTTCCCTGGAAAGTTTCATGAAGATGTTTCTCATTTAAAATTAGATATCCTTTCACCAAATCCTTGTCTGAGGGATCAAGAAGGAAAAATATTTGGAGTCCAATAATGCAGCTAAAATATTCATACATTCCTACCGTAACAGAAAGTTCCCTAATCACAACAGCTACACAGAGCTGTGTGTTGTGTCATTTAGGAGTGATCGTGGGATCTGGCATTCAGAGTCTGTCACCAGTTTAGAGAAGTCTGTCTCAATCAGCGTCACTGCTGGCCACAGCAGCCTGTGTAGGTCGCTGTCAATCCAGCTGTCTTTGTTTTAAAATGCTGTTTTGTTTGGGGCTTTTTTGTTTCTGTTTTCTAGGGCAACTACCACATCAGTGTCAGGGTCTGATGCTGCCTCTTACTCAGACATAAGAGAGATTCACACAGGCTGCTCATCAGTGGTTTAGGATATTTCCTTAGATTAAAGTACCCCTTTCTAACACTCTTTCTCTAGGCTCCTGCAATGCTCAACAGAAAACATGTCTTTGCCAACTTATCCTGACTGTGAGTCTGAGCAGAGCAGCTGATGGCATATAAAAACCTCACTCATCCTGTATTCTCACCTTGCTAACAGTAAAGTTTGCCTGCTAATTCACAAAGTTTCAGCTGGTTTTGCTCTTTATTGCACTGTGCTGCAGCAGCGGTGACAATGCTTCTGGAGGGAGGTGGGAAGGTGAGGAATGCCACTATCCAAATGAGAAATTTAGGAAGGGCTGGGCCTCCTGCTAAAGCTCTTTTGCACATCTGTTGTTTGTGTCCCCTGCCTTTGCAGTGATGCACTGTGTCCCTGAATAGTGGCTGTAGCCTTGGTCATCTGCTGAATGAGACTTATCTCCAGAGCAAGGGGAGAGCAGGTTATTAGTGAAGCTACACTGGTGATTTCATCTTGGAATCACTGCACAGAACTGTGGATAAGTACTACATCACTACAGGGTGTAGCTGGCAACTTAAATTTGATGTTATGTGTATTTTTCTTCCCCAACCTGGCACCTTTCCCTCCAATTTAGTTGCAGAACAGTTCATATGAGGTTGTCTTTGGCTGTTTGAGTGTTGAGCCTGGGGTGTAGAGAATTGCAGGCACTTTCATGCTTATATTTCCTCTGTTGCGTTTGTTCATGCTGTGATAGCATTTGGTGGAGGTGTGGGTAAGCAGTAGCCTGGGTCACAAAAAATCCTATATTTACTGTCAAAATCAGAACTGGGGACACACTCTCCTTAAAAATAGGACAAAAACTTCATTACTGTAATTTACATGAGACGTGTTTCTGACCACCAAGTCATGCCATACAGGGGAGGTGTCTCATCCCCATCACCGAGTCTCATACCTCATATTGTTGTTTCCATGCTGCCATTTTGGGCAGAGGAACAAGTTCAGACAAAATAAAAATTGACCTCTGGCCATTGCTTTGACCCAGCCCAAGGCAGTGCTTTCCTGCACTCTGAAAGGCTCTCTCAGCTTTATTTCCATGCTCCTTGGTGCCTCCTGGCCCATTGGGGATGGGAACACCAGTGCCCCAGCACTGTGAGAAAGCTGCTCTTGACCTGAACCTGACCAGAAACAGGAAGCAATAGAAATCTCACAAAAAAAGAAAATATCTTTTCTCCTGAGATCTTCAGCCAGAGGGTCAATTTCTGAACTCTCTCTTTCCCTGGTGTAACCACTGACTTTGTTTACACCAGTGTAATGGAGCACAGCCTTAATTATGGAGGTTCCCCTACAGCTTTGCACAAGAGTTGAGCTTGAGTGTGTGTCCAAACCAAATCTACAGAGCTTTTGAGCTTCTCCCATCCCTAATTATTTGTGGGTTTTGGATATATACCAAGAAATTAGTTCACATCCATCTACAATTTTCTCTTTGTTTGATTGGCTTGAGGGCTGGAATGAGGAAAGAGAATTACCTAGAATAATGCCATCTGTATTCCACATAAAGAGAAGCCAACCAGAAGCAACAATGCAATGTTTTTTAAATTGTATGATATGATAATACATAATGACACGCTGCACAAACTGACACATGGTTTCCACGAATACCAGTGAGGTTTCTCTTCAAGGAAAAAGTAATGAAATGGAGCAGATCTCAATCCAGCCACAGCAGTACCAACCTGAGCATCCACCAGGGACATAATCAGAAATCACATACTCACTGCTGAGGAGCTATAATTAAACTAGATTTAATTTTAATGGAAATTCTTCCAGAAAAAAAAAAATACCCATGTTCCCCACCCCCATCCCCTCTAATGTTGTTCCACTGTTCCAGGCTTTATGGAAATAGTTACAGGATTCATGTGTTTTGCAACCCCAAATGTTTTCAAAACAAATAGAACATCTTAAAAAATGAAATTAATAAATCTTTTACATTCATACTCAAAAGTCAGTCATGCTGAGGTTGTGTGGGTTCATCAGCATCAGATGCTTCCTGCCGGCTGGTGCCTCCACCCAACACATGTTTTAAATAATAATCAAGTTCAGCCTTTGCAATTATATTTTTGACTTAATGCTGTTGTATGGTAATGGCTCTTTTATCCTACTTTTATCTCTCAACTTTATGTCAGGCAGTACTACTCCTATCTAGGGATGTGAAAACCTGATAACTTTAAGAGGATTTATACTGACAAAATGTGCTTTATTAGTTTGGATTTGTTTTATTAGTACCCTGCAGTTTGATTAGGACTAGGAAGCAGTCAGGATATTGTTTGCCCAAGCAGAGAGAAAATAACACCAAGCAGAAAGTTAAATATATATCCCTTTATTGGGCTGGTGCTCTCACAAGCACACCAGCTCTTCCTGTGCCTCAGCCCCTCTATTTACAAAGGGCATAGGCCTCTTGGAGATGTAAAACAGAAACCCAGAGCAGATTCTGCAATGCAAACACAAGCAGCTCAGCTAAACCCTCCACAGAGGGATCACCCAGACCACTGAGACCCTTTCTGCAGCCTGGCCATGTCACTCGTGGTGCTTGAAGGAGCAGCTGTGCCAAGTGTGGGGCTGCCCCTGGGATAATGTCCCTCTGAGACCATTTTCCCAAATTCCCTACCTCTTTCACATTTCCCTCCATGGCCCCATCTGGGCACACTGTGATCAGGCATAACCCCAGCACAGCTGGGGAAGGGAGGGCACAGACTGTGTGGTGCTTTCCCCATGCTCAGCCACCTTCCTCCTGGGATGGGCTTGGAGACCCTTCTCAGGGGAAGGCTGGGCAAACCTACCTGGCAGCAGCACCCTGTAAAGTGTCTTTGTGTAGAAGTGATGAAGGGCTGCTCAGAAATATCTGGTTACCTTCTCCTTGGGATAAATTAGCTCAGGCTGAGAGAAGTCCTGTTGTGTGTGGTAATCAAACCAACCAGGTTGAAACCAGGCAGGGTCTTGTGCCACTGCAGCCCTGGGATGGTCCCTCTACCCTGGGGCTCTGGGATGCCCATCAGAGTGGGTGCTTTGGTGGGGAGAGGGGGTCAGGCATGTTCCTGACAACTCTGACAGTGAGGCTGGCATCTGTAAGACTAAGAAATGTGGTTGAATATACTCCTACATGTGATAGGTGCATGGAAAACCCATTTTTTAATTTTTTGGCAGAAAGGAATTGGAATGCAACTGGGCAAGCTACAGACCCATGCTCACCCTGCCAACTTTTGTAATAATAGGAAGCTAGTTACAGTAAACAGTGGTAAATAACACACTCATGAAATCCAGCAGGGAATAAATGATTTGTTCTTATATAGGAAAACAAAAAAGGAGACAGCGCTTTATTTTTTAATACTGTTGCACTCCACCCACACTGTCTCCAGTATATCCCATAACAGTGTTGACTTTTGAGAAAAATGCATATAATGACTGGACTCAGCCTTCTTGCACAGAAGCATGACTAGATAATAAAACAAAGATGCTGGCTTACCAAAAAATTCACATTCGACTCTTTGCGACACATTCATTCACCACTCTCTTTCTCCATTTTTACTCATAGAAGGAGTCTGGTGACTGGATTTTCTCCTGATTTGTGAGAATGAAACCAGAATGAGTACAATACTATTTCTATCTGTGCCCAATATATATAGTGCATTACTTACAAAATATTTATCTATGTTTCTTCCCACCCACTACCTTGTTATATTCATCACTGGGAGGATGAATTCATCACATGGGAGGAGAGGTAGAAGACATAGCAGATATATGAAGATTGGAAAAGCTGTTTATCTGAGGGAGATTTGTTGTAAGTTATGAAACAGACTTTTAAAAAAACCTACTTTCCGATATTTTTCGGGAAGTAAACAAGTTTAGTTATGATAACAGATTATTCCAGTGCTCATAAAGGGTCTGTTGCCTTTTCTACTATTAGCTATTTTTAAACTTAGAAAGATTTTAGGCTCTCTTACTCAAGTCTAAGCCTGCAACTCTTTCTTATATCCCCCACGGACAAGGAGAATAGTTTATTCTCTGCCCCTCAGAAACAGCACTTCACATGTTTGATGTCTCCTTTTTCTTCCTGACCAGTCCCAGTTTCCTCCTGCCCCTCATCTCCCAGCCCTATTTCTGGTCTCTACCAGATTGTTTCCAATCAGTCCTCACTCATTTGAGCACCATGCTGAAGACAGGGTGATGATGCTGAAGCCAAGCTTTCCCCTGAGCATGACAGCTCTTTTTCCAAGGCAGGGTGAATTCTACCACAGCTGCCTCATGACCCCTCCCCATAAATCAGAAGAAATCAGAGCTAAACAGCACAATCTGGGCACCACAAATACACAGTCCTGCTCTAGGTAGGACTAGTGGCCAGATGAATGGTGGGACCATATCAGGGGACATGGAGCTGGTTTAAATTCAGCAGGTCAGCATTTTCTTGAGGCTGGACTTATGTCTGAGCACTAAAGTGGCAGTCTTGAAACAACTCAAAGCTGTATTGCAACTGCATTGCAACTTCTACAGCACTGCAAGTAGAAGAAGCCTCTCCTGCTTCTCCTTCTAATTTAGGCTCACTGTTACAGCCAGGGTCTGATCTGAAAACATGTCCTTCCTGTGAGGTTCAGACCACAAAACTGACTGCTTGCCACATTCCCCTGTTGTTTTTTTCCTTGGGTCTCTGTATGAATCTAGTTTATCACATCCAGCCCTGTGTTAAATATGCTCAGTGTTTGAGCAATCTATGAAGTCACAAGCTTCCCATGGAGAGTTTTTCTTTGCTTCATCTGGAACCCAACAACTCATACAAGTGTACACAGCATGGTCCCCAAAAGGTCCTTCCTTGTCACCTCTAGAAAATTTTGCTACTTCCTGGTTGAGCTCTTTCACACAGAAACGTGTGGTGTCTGTGGGGAGGGCAGGTCACATTGCTGACCCCCAGTGTGCTTCTGTAAGTCAGGCAGTGGAAATACTGCTGGAAATAGTGCTCCCCTGGGCTCTTCCCAAAAAACAGTGGAGAAGCCTAGGAGATGGGGAGATGACACTGCTGTGGGGAGTGGGGACACTGCCCTGCTGCAGTGGGGAAGAGCTTACTGGAAGGGGGGGTGAAATGTTTGCCTGGAGTTAAGGGAAAACCTCTTTGGGTCTGGGTTTTCATCCAGGTCATGTAGATAGTGGATCAAAAGGAGCAGTCAAGACAGTCTGTGCCTCATCAATCACTTGGAGCAAGAGCAGAGAAAGGGAGACGAGGCTGGCTGAGCACTGCCAGAAAGGTCCATGTGTCCCATCTTAGCTGCCCACGAGTTCCATCCCATCACAGCAGTGTTCCCCAGCACTGTGGTGTGCTCTGGGCGTATTCCCTTCCCTCAGCTCCCATCAGGACCATTCACTGACCCCACAGGTAACTGATCTCCCATTGTATGAGGCACAGGAGACGGAATAATAAATAAATAAATAATAAATAATTCAGAAATAATCTTTTCTCACATAAAAATCCATGTTCCTGGGGAAAAGTACACAAAGTTAAGGCCAGGAATAATCTGTTCAATTCCAGCAAAAGCTCCAATTCCCCTCTTCTTTTGTGTAAGTCACAGACTCCCTTTTCTCCTCCCATAACAATCTCATGCATAATAAAAACAGGGCTTCCTCTGAAAATCTTTTGTTTTCCAAAAATATGAAGAGTTCCAGGGAGAGTCTCCAAGATCAATTTGCTATCTGATTCCAAACAGAGCTGAACAAAATCTCTGGTTTTCTCCTCTGCCAAATATTTGTGGTGACATGCAGGATCTGCCCCTAATGTCAGCAGGAATATCAACAAAACATTTCCAGCATGTTTTCACAAATTTGCCATCAGTTCCCAGGCCATTTGGTGAAACTCTACAGACGTCATGGGTTGACTTTGTTAAAACCATCCATACAGTTTTAAAGAAAATAGCATCTGATGACTTCCCACCACCTTTCTTGTCTTTTTACAGACTCTTAAAATACTATGTGATTCCTTCAAAATGTTCAAATAATCACTCCTGCTTTGATTATAAACAAAGAAGACTTTAATTTGTCTCTTCAGCCAAATTCAGGAAAATCAGATCCCACTGCTCAGTTGGAGAGGGAAAGACAAACAAATGTAATGAAGCCAGGCAGCTGGAAAAAAAAAAAAAGCAGCACTGATTAATGGAGAAAAACAACTCACATTGTATTTTTTTTTTTTTTTTTTGAGCCCACTCATCCTTCTCCCAACAGCCTAAACACAAGGCAAAAGTGAAAGTGCAACTACTGGTCTCCTGTGCTCCTTCCCTGCCAGGCCAGCTGCCTGGGGTGGTGGAGCCATGCTTGGACCCTCTCCCCTGGGATGTAGGTGCCCCTCCAGCCTGGGTGGTGCCACTGCCCCCAATCTATGTGCTTTCCAAGGCAACAGCTGCTGCTGCTGCATTTCAGGTGATGCTCAGACCAGCTGACGCTCTCTGCCCACTCCTGCTTTTGGGAAAATGCACTCTGCACCTCCTTCCTGAATATGGAGTGAGGTGAAATTGATGGAAATTGGGTGTTGAATTAATCAGCTGCTCCCAGTCTTAGGACAGACTGAGCAGGGACACCAACCCTTGTTCCCCAGCTCTATATCTGGTCCCAGTCTGTGTTACTTGCCCACGATTTGCTTAGCAGCTTCCCCAAAGGTGCTCCCTGGAAATCATAGAATCCTAGAATGGTTTAGGTTGGAAAGGACCTGAACGATCATCTTATTCCAGCCCTGCCATGGGTTGCCACTCTAGATCAGATTTTTCAGTACCCCATCCAACCTGGCCCTGGACAATTCTAGGGATGAGGCAACCACAGCTTCTCTGGGCAACAGAAAAGCTGTCGTGGTTTCAGGAATATTTTCAGGGTGGGATTTTACCATTTCAAGATCTCTTTCTACAGTCATAGAATCCCCCTATTTGTAACTAATTTTTAGTGGTTTTGCTGCCACAAGTGGTCCAGTCTCTTAGAGACTTGAGCCTAAAAGACTTCAGCTTAAAGGACAGCACATGGTAGGAAGTTTACAGATCCCCTTATGATTTCAAATATCACTTACATCACTCTAGAAGTGATGACCAGGTCCATAAGAGATAATGTAAACCTCTTCCTTGCTGCAGTTTCTCTTGAGATACAGCTAAATGCTGCAGACACATTCCTGTGACTTGAATGCATATAATAGGTATTTGTGCATGCAAATGGCCGGTTATATGTGAGCAAGTAATTACCTGATTTGCATGCCCAGACATGGTAATTCAAATGTAAATTAGCTGTGCAGTTGCAGATATATTTTGCATGTATAGTTGCCTATTTATAAAAATATGTATATTTTTGTCTAGCCAAAAGGGCCTTTTACCCCTGCTCCAAATGAGACATAAGTGGGCACATTAAGTGGCACATGCTCACATCTGCCCAGGGGTGAGTGTCATCGGCCTGAATATATTTGTGAGAGCTGCTCTGCCCAAACTGGAGCCCAACTTTATTTATAGAAAACAGCCACAAAGGGTTTCTGTCTGACACCCACCAAAATCAATGCAAGTCTTTCTGATGACTTCAACGGGCTTTGAATCAGCCCCAGATGGAGCAAAGATATTTCTTAAATTATTTTTAATGGAGGAAGGGTTGTGCACAAATATTTGAATAGATTAGCAGTGAGATCTGCAGGTTTCTGTAAAGAAGTGCTGATTATACAGCTGCGTGTTCATGGCTTTAAAGTTCCCTTATCAAAACCTGTGAACTGATTTTGATGATGCAGAAATCAATAAAATATTTACTTAGAGGAACATTTTGCACCTGCATTTGCAAACTTCAAAACCAAAGTAACACATGAACCACGATTATATTTTCTGAAGTTAGTAATGATGTGTTTTTCTCCACGACACTATTGGTATATGCAAATAAGTACTTTTTTTTCTTTTTGATACAATTTCATTATTTGCATTGCTACTACTGGTTCACCAATAAAGGCGAACATCACATTAGGATTCATGACAGTTTTCACATTGTATTATCAATATGTGGAAATAATTGTCTGCTCCGGGATTAAATTACATTATTGTGTATCTTTTTCATGCCTAATAAATAATGATGGATGGCTTTTATTTTCATCACCACCTGCAACCATTTAGTCACCCCTTGATTGTTGAAGATAAAATAATAAAAAGCAAGTGTTATGTTGCAAGCAAAAGAATGCAGTCAAAACAGTTGCATGCCTCGTGTCTCTGTCTACCTTTTTCCAGTCCCTAAAGAGTAATAGTTGGTGTTCTGGGAAGGCTGGCAACCTGCAAACTGGCAAACAGTTCTCATAAATTGGGCAAGGGGGAAAAATGTGGAAAACCTTTTTTTTTCTCGTAAAACAATAATTATTTCTTAGCACATGATTCTTAATCTGAAAATTAGGTTTTTGTTCTGCTGTGCAAATCAGTTACATGCAATTAGAATGCAAAGCATAGGCACATTCTTGGTGTTTAGCCCTTTTAAATAGAAATGAAAACAGCCTGCAAATTGTTCCAAAGTTGAAAATGCATTCTAGGTAATTTAGAAATTCAAAGAAATAAAGCCACGCGTAATAAAAAGCCCACTCCAGCTCATTGCATTTTTTTTTAAATTGCCAATTGTGAAGCTTTATAATAAAAATAGATGTTGCATATTTTGAAAAACTGTCAGGCTCTTTGCCAGTGTTGACATATTTATACACAGGCACAAAGATCCACATGTGCACACACAAGAGTCCCAGCTCATGTCACTTTTTACACAATCATCTTTTCTACTAGGTCAAGTGTAATCTTGAAATTGTTCGAACTCCTACCTGCACATTGTGATCCAGAAACTCTTTAGAGCTGAAAACAAATGGAGTTGACATTTTTAGTTAAAGCTTACATTAGCTATTGTCACAAGTCTTTAATCACACTCACCCTCTTCAGATATCTGGTATTGTTAGCTCGGGCTGCCCTGCATGGAGTGCCATAGGAGCCTTTTAAAAATAGCACAGCAATATTTAGAATGGAAAGTTATTGCTGGATAATTTCATTAACTGCCAGTGTATCAAACTGAGCTCAAGACAAAGTTGTCCTCGTTTTTTTTTTTTTTAACAAAATATTCAGTTCTGAGTCAAAGGTTTATTCTCTGTGTGCAGTTTCACATGCTTGGCTCTATTATCTTTAAATCACAAGATGACAATCTTCTCAGGCATACCAGAGAGTCAACCAAAATCCAACAGTAATAGATAATCCTATCAAATGTCAAGATACTGAGGAGAAGCGGTTTGAAAAATAGGCCAACAGTCCATTACTTGATTTACCTTGAGAGGATGTTAACATTCCTGTAGCCTGCCTTCAAGAGGGTACACTTACTCTGCGTTGCTAAATTGTTTAAAAGCATGTTTCAAGCATTTAGAACTATTTCTGTTGATTGTATTTAAATATATACTTTGAATTTTCCATCATTTACCAGCAGTGCTGCCTAACTGGGGAGGTCCCAGCTGGCTGGAAATGAGCAAATGTGACACCCCTTTAAATGAAGGGTCAGAAGGAGTCAGGCCTGTTTAATATCTTTATTGATGATGTGGATGAGGGGACTGAGGGCACCCTCAGTCAGTTTGCAGATGACACCATGTTGGGTGGGGGGTATTGATCTGCTGGGGGGCAGGAAGGGTCTGCAGAGAGATCTGGCCAAGGCTAATTGTAGGAGGTTTAACCAGGCTTGGCAGTGCTGGGTGAATGGCTGGACTTGATGATCTAAAAGGTGTTTTCCAACCTAAACTGTTCTGTGATTCTATATGAGTAGTAAGTGCTGTTTAAAATAAATGTTTCTATTTCAGGAACAAAAAACAACTGCTGGTAGCCCTCTTCCTCAAACAAAAAATACCCACAAAATAATCCATTTACTAGCCCAAATTTATGAATGAAATTATAAATTAATTTTTACTAATGGGTGAAGAGTAGAATTTCTTGGAATGTCCCCTCTCTTTTCCTATGGAAATGCCTCAATGACAGAAAATTATCCCCAGAAATCATAAGCAGGGACTCAAAGGGCAGTCCTGAGTGCTGATGTGCTTGGACTGCTCATGTGACATCATTCCACACACCTTGAAAATATCAGCCCTTGCTAACAGCACAATTCACCATATTAAAGCTCTTCTGTGGAGAGATGCTGTGTGAAAAGTCCCTCAAAAACAATGGCTGTGTCAAACAGAAGAAACTGGGGAAATTCCCAAAAATTTGAATTGGCAAAGAAGAGGTTATCCTGGAAAAACTTCCCATCTGGATTGCTGGTGCACTGGAAGTTAAACAGAGGATCCTCTGCTGACCCCTTTCCTTGCCCATTTTGCACAGCTGTAACACTACCAACGGTGCTGACAGAAAGCAAAGGAAAGGGAGAAATTCAGGTCAAAAATAACACCTTCCATGATCACATTCCCATTAGCTACAGCAGTTGCAATGCAGGAGACATTATTCTTTTGGCATATTTGCAGTCCTTTTACAGTCAGTCAGTATAAAGCAGCCACATTTTTCCTGCCTGGCAATTTTGGTTAAAAACCATGCCTTGCACACACATACATACGGAGCAAAGGATTGACTTCAGCTGAGGCTTTTCCTTCTCATGCCCAGACAGATGCTCCCTGGGACAGGACAAAATCCTGCACCCCTAGAGCTGGAGCTGCAAGGCGGACACCAGTGCCAGGTTGCAGGCAGCTGCATGACAGCGCTTTTCAGAATTTTACTGCCTTCTCCAAAAAGATCATTCAATTCCAAGTGATAAATAAACACTCTCCAAGTTCTGCCTGCAGCTGGAGGCAATCACTATCTTTCTCATCTCTGTGCTCCATCCATGCCTCCATCAATAGAGAGGTAATTTTCAGACTCAGTTCATTAACACCGAGCTGTTGATGGAGCTGTAAACACTCCACCCCGCTGTCGTTTCAAGCCTGTTACCAACTATTCTTTTTTGTTTAGCTGACCTGCCGTGGCATTTAAGATGAAAAATATTTGGTTTAAATTCACAGCAGTTGCTCTGGTCTCTGAAGAGAGCTGACACTGGTTCTGACATCCAAAAGCACTGCAGAGCCAAAAGGGAAGCAAAATTTTGGCCAGAGTTCTGCAGAGAGAGTGAGATATGTGGCAGCTTGGGACACCATAAGACAAAGGCAATGCCATGTTTGGCTTCAAATGAGGGCTCCTACTTGTAAAACATACACACACATCATGTAAACAGGCAATAAGATAAGGAAATTACAAGAAGGCAGAAGGAAAATGGGTTTAGCCAGCAGATGTCCCAGTGAGGAGAGGGGACACTGTCCCATCTGCACACAGCAGATACAAAATCCTACCACACAGGCAGGCTTGAGAGTGCTTGATACCTTGATGGATGGTTTGGACCATGGTGTGACTGGTGCAAGAAGGAAGAAATGAGGTTATGCCATGGCCCAGCCTGATTTTTGCACTGCTGAAGAAGGATGTTGCTGATGGGCAAAGACACCCTGGGGCATTTCCTTCTGTCCCACAGTTCATCAGGGCATTTTGACCCTGGTGCCAGCATGTGTCAGGCCATGATTTGCAGACTGGCAGTTCACAAGCTCAGCAAGAGCAAAGTTGGGAGACAGACAGCACCCACCCACAATGAGCCAAATTAGTCTCTAGGGATAGATTATTTCAGTAAATAGAATGACCAGGCTGCACATGAAATTATGTCTCTGCTCTCAGCAGTGCTGTCAGTCCCTTCACCCCAAGGTTGGCAGAGTCACCCATGCTGGAGGCAGGGGAATGATTACAGAGAACAATGGGTCCAGAACTGCAGTCCCCATGTTTTTGAAGGCTCTGTCATGGTCATGGTATAAATAACTCAGGATGGAATTCTCATACTTTACAGGCATAAATGTATCTGCATGTTGAGGTACAGCAAGTGGCAGAAACATCCCCAGAACATTGTGAAAAATCTGCTCTCCCGAGAGAGGATGTGCTGCCTGGCCCAAAGGAAGCTCTCTGCGCTCAAGGAACCAGCCACCAAGCTTTTCTGACAATTTTACATGGTACACAAGAGGGAACTCTGCCTCTGGCAGGTAAGGCTTGAAGTTTTAATTCTGTTTTTACTCCTCTTGGGTTTGACTTGATTAAAATCAACCCAAGGTGGAAGGGCCAAGGGATATTCACCTTGACCCTGCAGATATGGAACAGAAACCTGGCCATGGCAATGTCTTCCTCTGCAGTTGTGTGCACCAGACAGATCAAACAAGGAACAGCAGCAAGAGCCACACAGCCTCAGTGCTGTTGGGAAGTAGATGTCTCCAAAAGGGAAAGAATATGGCTCAGGGATCTTGTAATTCGGGGTGAACTGAATCTGCACAGTTTAATGAAAATGGCTATCATCCACATTTTGTTTTCTTTATAAACATTTGCAGAGTGTCAGTAGCCAATCTAAATGTCTCAGCAGACAAGTACATACTGTACTTTGCCTCTTTTTTTCTGGAGTGTTGGAGAAAACATGTGAGCTGGAGCCAGCTGATGTGCTCTCCATGGGTCTCAAGGGCAAACTCATTCAAACTGAGAATGATCTTCATGTCCCTTCCAAACTCGCTTTGTGCTCTTTTTATTATATCTTCAGAGGTTCATCAAACCATTCCCTCTCCCCATCATGCTCAGGGACATTTTCTTTGCCAGCCAGCTCGGGAGGGTGCCTGACCACGAGGCATAGCCTAGCTCCTGAGGTGTCTAACAACATCTTGGAATGAATCCTGCCTGGGTCCAGGAAAGATTTGGGAACAAACTCTTCTTTGCAGGGCTATTGCCCACTTTGCTTTTCATTGATGTTTTCCTCTTTTAGACAAGGATCATCTTGTCTAGTGAGGGTAGGGTGTGTGTGGAGGAAGTGGGAGCTCTGACTGCAGGGCTGTGCAGGCTGTGAGAGTGCAGGCAGCTCCTTCAACAGCCTCGTTATTGGAAGGTGAACCTAACAAACCTGCTGTCAGATGATCTCTTAAAAAGCAAAGGTAAAGGATCTAAGAAAGCTCTTTCTTGCTCATTCTTTGGACAGAGACATTTAGATTGAGTGCTGCGGCTCTCCCTCACTACAAAGACTACAAAGGTATTTTTATCTTAATTAGAAAGTTTTGCTGCCCTACTTTCTGGTGAGCCCTTGTCCAGCCAGCCTGTCATCTCAGCCATCACTCAGACCCCTCAGAACCAGACCAGCTGGTTTCAAAGCAGCCTTGGCACTGTGCTACCCAAGGGCTCCCATGCTCCGGACTGAGTGGGAGCATCAGCCTTCAGAGAGCACTTTGAGAAGGTCCTCGGCTGACACAAAGAGACCAGAGCAAAGCCCTGTGCCTGCCCTGGAGGCTGTGTCACCCTGCCACACGGAGGGACAGGCTCGCTCCCCACTCTGTCAGCATATGCCAGCCAAGGCCTTGCCACTTGTTTCTCCAGGCTAGCGCAGGCAGAGCACCCAATTCATTGTGACAGAGCAGTTAAGTAAGTGGCACAGATTTCACATGTCAGCCCTTGCCTGCCTAATCCCAGAGCTATCCCACAGCAAGTGACTGGTGAGGAGCTTCAGCAGTGTGCACAGGCAGCGCTTGGTACACTTCAGAGCATGTGCTGCTAAACTAAGTGTTGTGCTGCTCTGTTTTCCACTGCCTGCATCCAAACTCAAACGACTTCATGTGCATGCAAACCTGGAGACAGGCTAGAACAAGCTTCCCAAAGCATGGTCTTCTGCAAAAGCTTAAATATATTTGTGTACACTGATCTTCATATCTGTAAGGGTAATTACATTTCAATTTTCCACAGTAATGTAGATTTTTTTTTTTTAACAAAAGGAAAAACCTATCTTCCTCATTGTCGTGCCTTAGCCCTGCTTTCTGGAGTAGTTATGAAAAGAAAATTGTCAGAAGTGTTTCCTTAACATTTCAGCTGGGGAAAATGTAAAGGCTTTAGTAGTTTGGTAAATATATTTATTTAGCTGACTCTTGCTATTGTGATATTTTTTGGGGCCTTGAAAGTACTGGTAAGTCTTAACAACTTTAACCAGCCTCATCTGGTGCCTCCACCCACCCCAGCAGACCTGGGAGTCCATTTAAGCTCACCCAGGGAAATTTGCTCCTTTTTGTGAGCTGAGCTGGAGGATGCTGGTCTTCGGCTGGGTGATGGACCCACTCATCCTGACCACACACTGACTTCCAGCTTGACCTCCCTGTGATGCTGCCTTCTGACCTGGCCCCCATCTGCAGCTCTGCCAGCTCCTCTCACTCAGGTACTGGAGAAAGGGGCTGTGACTCTTGAGGGGCCCCACCCCACCATGGCAGTGGGAAATTATGTTCCTGTTGGAGCTCCTCTTCTAGGGAAAGTGCAGACCCTACTGCTAACTGACAATATCCTGGGGCATAATAATAATCCCTGTAGTCCCACTCTGCTCCTGGGAAGGATGAGGTGCTGTTGCCCTCATTTGGCATACAGGGGGAGGGAAGCAGATCCCACAGATCTCATGGGTGTGCCACTGGAGCTGGAGACGTGAGAGGGAAAGAATCAGAAGAAATGACTCATGGCAACTCCCTTGCACCAGTGGTAGTGGTGCAACTGGTTCTGGCTTCTGGATACAGTTAAACCAAACATCTCATGAGTGCCAGTTGCTGTGTTGTTTACAGTAAATGGGATTGGGTAAATAAAGCAACTGCAAAGACTTCCAGTAAAAATGAAAGGTCAGGCTGTATGACAGAGTAGTAAAAGGATGTTTGTGTTGCCAGTGTCTCAAAGCTTCTGTAATGGGCATTCAGCTACCAGAACAATAGTTCTCATGGCATTACCTTTGGTGAAAGAACAGATATGAAGGCAGGATGCTTCACATGTACACAGCTGATGTGAAAGTAAGGTTTGCTGTTGGTGATACTACAATAGCCATGCTATAGGAATGGATGCTGAACTGTGTTAGCCAAAGATAAGTAACTGCTAGATCATATTTTTCTCAATGCATAAGTCAAAAGAAAGAAGCTGAGAGTAAATTTTCTCTCAGAGCTCGCTCCCACCACAAATGGTGTGACATGCACAGTGGGGTGCCAGCATGATCCCACCCCCATGAGGCCATGGTTTTCTACTTTTACACTGTTCTTAAAATCAGTCCATCAGTCCAAAATCTTCTGCTGAAGTCCCAGAGTATTCTTTTATTCCCTGGTGTAGTGTGTTGAAAACTTCCCTTTCTTTTTCTGGGACACTGGCAGAGTGTGATTGCCCTGCTGGCTGCTGCTGGAGAGGGGACACAGGGCTGGAGAAGTGCTTGGTCTCAGTTAGGATGGTTGTTTTTCTTACCAAAGAGGAGTTTGCTGCTGCTCTACATGTACTCTCAGTAAATCCACAAACCACAGTCCTGGCAGTTAAGGTATAAGACTTGTCATTTTTGGAAGAACACATTTTTATGTGATGATATGACATGAAATCCCTGTTTCATGCAGTCACCATGGCCACTTGAGAACAGATATTTTCAAATTTACTCATAGGCTCTTACATCCTTTTTCATCCAGGTTTTTTCCCTCCTTTATGAAAGGAAAATGCTGCTCTTATAAAGTTACTGAGAAACCTGACTGCTTCTAGTGCTTCTAACATCTTAGCATAGGATATCTTAGGATTGAGGAAAACATGGCCCAAAGGATGTTCATTTGTTCCTAGTGCTATGGGTAGAAAGCCTGGGGGAATCTTTGCATCCTGTGTACCAGGATTATTTGTTTTGCTTCGATAGATTTCGGATTTTTGTGAATATAAACATTATTCTTTTGTGTAAAGTTGTACTTCCACCAGCATTTCCTATCTGGTTTACCAGTAGGTACTGACAAATATCCTGATTTCACTAAAAAGTGACAAAAAACTGCATCCAGGATTTCCTCTCAGATTTTCCTGTGCTTATTTCTGATTTTCTTCCTTGTTACTGGATTTAAGCAGGAGTGTCAAGAAAGATCTTGCTGATATCATGTGGCTCCAACTCAAAGGTTCAGAGACATCTTAAAAGTTTGTTGTTTTTCAGATTAGGGTTTCCATTTGTTGGACTCTACTCAAGTCAGTAAGAGTTTTTCCTGAGCAAAAGAACATAAACTCTTATTTTGACAGATGTAAAAGCTTTCTCAGCCTTCAGGCTTTCCTATTGTAAAGCCCAATTGCATTAGGTAAATTAGGAGAGTTAAAAGAAAATAAGTATCACATTTTAAAGTACAAAGCAGAACAAAAGAATAAATTGTTACTTTGCATAAGTTAATATTTAAGGAGCCCATCTCAGGCAAGGCAAAGCCATAATCAACACCAAAGCAGAATATCCCTTAAACTTTTTAGTGAAGAAATTAATAGAAGCTTTGTGCTTTTCTGAAATGTTTGTGTTTTGGTTGTGTTAATATTCTTTCCATGATGGTGTCTACGTGAGAATTGGAGATAAAATAAGACAGATGTACTGACCATGGTTACCAAGGGAGCAGTTTCCTTAGCAATGGCAAAGCAGTTGTCAAAGCAGTCAGTGTTCCCTCTCTCTCTCACATGACTTGTTTTTACTAGTTTGCATAGCTTGGTTACACAAACAGCTCATCATAAACCTCTCCCAAATTTCCAGGCACAGGCAAACAAGGCCTAGGTGGGTCATTCATCAGAGGATCTCGACCTGGTTTCAGTTCAGTTTCTACTCAAACCTCTTCTTATTCTTTATCATTTTTCATAAAACATTTGCCATCTAAAGAACATGAAAGTCATCCAAATGGAAACATGACCACATAGTGCACATTCAGATAAAAAGATATGGAGGTGGGTGAGTAGCATAAAATTGCCACCTGTCCAAAGCACCAGTCCCTTCCTGTTCAGGATAAAGATGGCAGCTAAAATCATCCCTATAAATAGGTCTTGTAACTACCTCCATGAAATGGTTATTATCTGAGAATGGAAGGCAGTATGATCCCATCTTCCTCATTGAGGCTGAAGAGTGGATTATGCTGCACTATAACACTTATCACTCTCTGTGGGTGCTTCTGGTGGTGGCTGTAAGAGTGTGAGGTCCCTGGGCCACATCCAGAATGGCTCAGCTGAGGCCATTACCCAGCAGGCAGCCACATCCACCCTCCCACAGCACATCAGGCTCCCAGGGACAGCAAGGAGGTGAGATGGGCTTATGCTGCTGCATGGAAGGTATCAGCTCTAAGAGCATGGTTGATCTCACAAACTACTTGGAAAACCCTGCTCTGTGTAGCTCTAGGCACAGTGACCACCAAACCCAAAGTTATTCAACCTGAGTAGAAAACCAAAAACATCAAGGCAATGATGAAACTCTTTCCCGTTCTGTGTTTAAGACAAGCAGTTTGTTTTAATCAAAATGTAATTAAAAGTGTTGTGTCAGTAGCCTGGTAATGCAGGGACAGATCTGTGCTGTAGTGCTGGCTGCAAAGAGGTACAGTATTCTGATAACTGGTGTTAGGAAACAAGTGTTTTCCTGCCTCTGTTTCCAAATAGGCTAAACTGTTTAATACCAAATAAATATAAATTCCTATATGAAGATATTTCCAGGGAATTCCTAGTTGCTATCAAGGGGCAATTTTTAAAAGTCATAAATGCTTCTATGAAGAGCAATATTAATATAATCCAGTACTATCAACTGGAGGGTCACATACAGAGAAAATACTGACTAGACCACTTCTGGATTAATTCTGGGTGGAAAAATGCCATCTTGATGTCATTGCTATGATCTTCCATTTAAAAACATTTGCTATCAAATAGCACCTGAGAATTTTCTGATAATTCAGCTACTCTGTGTGTATTCTTTTCCAACCCATGGCTAAACTCATTCATACTCATTTTCCAATGCATCCTTATTTACTGCCAGCAACAAGTATGGCTTTTTGTTCAGGTTGACTGGAATTCAGTTAGACACTGATAAAGAGAAGGAAAAGTGTGGGGTGTGTGCACACAGAGCAGCTGAGTGCTGCTCCCCCCCGGCTCACAGCTCGGTGCCCTGGGGTAGGTTACAACCACATCTGGGCTCCTCCTTGAGGCTTTCATTCCACAACTATAATGCTCATGCTGCACTGCTCCAGGCTGAGTTAGGAGTTTTCTCGGGCTTTGTTTACAAATACCTCTAGCAGGAGTCTGACACCTTAGAGGGGAAGGCACAGAGCAAGCTGGGAATGCAGTATCAGGTAGAAATGTTGCTGGCCTCTGATGTGACTCCTATGTCCTTGCTTACAGCTCCTTGGCAGCGAGGGGGAGCAGGGAGAGGGTTAGGAGCACTGTGACATCTATGAATGCTGTAAGCAAAAAAATGTCTCTCATCTGCTTTATTAGGAAAGCTGCATGGAAAGAGAGGAAAAAGGCTGTGGCATGTTTCTTAGTTATTTCCTTTATTCCACATCAAGGCAGTTTCAGATTCAGAGAATCTCACAGTCCTTGAACTCAATAAATCCACACAAACCTTGTGAAAACCGGTCTGTTTGTGTCAAGAAACATAGGGACAGCAAAGGAAGGAAGGGTAAAAGCTACACAAAATTAAATTGTGCTCAAAGATGAGACACTTCTTCCTTTAGAGGAAATAGTGGAAGCTGTTCTTTCTGCCGTGCACAAAATATAAATGTTCAGGTTTCTTTTAAAAGTTTTTCAGAATGGGGGAAGGAAAGCTCCAGGAGGGAAGAGTGAGCAGTGGCAGCCGATGGAAGAAATCAGCAACAGGGAGGGACTCAGATTGCTTCTGCAAAAGAGGAAGTTCGCAGTTTTACTTGTAGGAGGAGCACACCCTGAGGCCAACCACAGCCCTGAGTCATGTCAAAATCCCATAGCATGTGTGGCCACACTTCCATCCCCTGCACAGCCCTGTTACCTCAAAGACAGGCTGATGAAAAGGTAGAGGTGTGAGTCACCTGGGTGTACAGTTTTGCCAGGACAGTGCTTGGTCCCCTTGTCCCAGCCCCAACCCTCCCACTCCCTAATTCAGCAACCCCCAGCTACCAAAGAGGCAGCTGTGCCCTTCGCTTGCCTCTGGTTGAGCCAGTATTTTGCCATTACACTCCCAACCACCTGCTGTGCATTTGATGTAACTTTTCAATTAACATTCCCTGAGGATTTGTAGCCTTCCATGTGGTGCTGCAGCCCCAGCCATTCCCACACCCAGCACCCCTGGGCCGTGTAAACCTCCTGCACAAACACATCGGACTCAGATTTAATGGCACCCACCTAAATCCCTCTGGTTAGAGGCGTGTAAACATGACTTTAAAGGCTGTGCAGAGAGGCCTAAATGCAAGAGCAAAGTGTTATTGAATGTGACTAGTGCCACTCACACAGACAGGCACAGGATTCCAGCCCGGCAAATGAAGGTGGTTACGATAACTGCACCAGGCAGGAGCAGAAGCAAAGCTGTCCTTCTTGATATCAGGGGACCACAAACAGTCCAGGAGCAGAGTAAGTTTTGCTGACAGGTTACATAAGAATAAACAAAACTAAAGCAATAAGAGTCAAAAAGAAAAACCAGGCCATTTGCACCACACTGAGATGGTTTTCAGATCTGACATCTCAGCTGAATACAACTCGTGTTCAATTGCCTGAAGTCTTGCTGGAAATCTTTGCATGGCTCAGTTTTGTGGTGTTTGCTATTTTACTTGCATCTTTATTTGCAGCTCACAAAAGAAAACTATTTGTTGTTGTTTGTGGGCCCAAGTGCATGTAATATTTGGTAATTATCTTCAGTATGGTT
This sequence comes from Serinus canaria, assembly GCF_022539315.1. NCBI lineage: Eukaryota > Metazoa > Chordata > Aves > Passeriformes > Fringillidae > Serinus > Serinus canaria. Next base: position 4,171,424 of record NC_066326.1, on the reverse strand, counting down.
TAAGACTTTGGGCACATGCCAAAAGGGGTAAAGACCTGTTTCAGAGGGAGTTTCATTTGTGTGCTCACTCCAGAGCTGAGTGCTCATCAAAAAGGTTTGAAAGTGTTTGGCTTTAGTGTTTTGGTTTCTCTGCTGATGTGTCATTGGGTGTAAAAGCTGAGAATGCCAGCATGTTACCAGAACAGAATTCAGCAGAAAGAACTGGAATGAGGAGATGCTCTTAGGTAAATTATTGTCAGAAATGGGAGATAAACTGAAATGTGAGAATTAAATCACTTAAAACCAGAAAGGATGATTGAGCTGCAGGGAGGAAATAACTGACAAGAAGGAAACCTGTAACTGAGACAATGCATCCACATCTTGAGAGAGTAAGGGTGCAGCAAAAGAGCAGGGGAAAGGAGATGGGACTGACTTCTGCTACTTCTGACCTGAGTTCTGCCAATTTTGTCCTCAGATGGAAACTGCGGACAAAACTGGCAGAAGTCAAGAATGATATGGAAAGAATAAAATCCATGAAAGCAAGTGCTGATTTTTGGGCATTGTATTGATGTGGGGAAGAGAGGGCAAATTGCAGAGCAGCTGGCTGTGAAATACCAATACACCCCAGCAGCTCTGAGAAGGTGGGTTCTGGCACAGTTTGGGGTTTGATTCATGAGTTTAGAATAAAAATTAAATCAGTGTCATTACTAATGCTAATACAATTCCACACATTTATCTCAGGGCAATATATTTTGTAGATTTCTGAAAGAAGCAATAAAGCCCAATCAGTAGAAAAGCTGTGTCCTCACTATTGCTTGTGGTAAAGGAACCAGCATTCATTTCCA